>NC_140346.1:2588819-3188819 GCF_963514085.1 Chelon labrosus
GCATGAATCTGCATTATATCCACCCAGCCCCACCTGATCTTGGAGCCTGTTATATCGAGTTCCAGATGCATCAGATGTCTGTCACCAGCTTTGTTGAGTTTGCGGTTGACAGTGACTGGAGCCAGGAAAGGGTTTTTTGAATCAAAGGGCCTATAAATAAAAGAACAATACTTCAATAGAGCAATTCCAAACAGCTATACAAGGTCATAAAAGGGATAAAACACAAAAGTGAAAAATTATCAAGATTTATTTTTCAGTAAATTAAAGAGTTAAAGCTTTATTAAAAAGGCTGAAGAAATGTCCACTAGGGGGCACAAAGTTTCACTTTAACTAAGTGACCTTGCTTTTACAGTAAATGCGGATGAAAAGTGTGCAACAACTAAGTAGTACTGATGAATGATTTCAGGTAGCCTCTGCAGCGCTACTTACGGCTTTTGGACCTCAAAACTCTTCAGGCGGCCAATTTCTCCTGTGTAAACTTTGTTCATGTTGATGTCAGTGTGCTCCTTGAGCTCGTACTGCCGAATGCTGAGAGAGAAAACAGACGTTAGATTCTAGGTCCTCTGTGTACACAAAGAGTGAAACCAGATTAGCATAGTGAATTACAATACATTGTCTTATTTAAAAAAAAAAAAAAAAAAAGGTGGCCCTTTTAAGGCACACTACAAAAAATAAACAGGAAATGATGTGAAGATTAGACAATTTGATGATCTAAATGACCAAATACACAAAAAATGTGAACTTCCTATAAGCGCACCTTGAATCATCGCCTAAAGCTTCCACTCCAAAGTGCTCACAGACGGCCGGCCAGAACTGCTCTCTCCATGAGACGAAATCCTCTTCCAGACTAGAAGACAAAAACCAGGCAGCTTTAATTAAACACTTATTTAAACAGGATGATGAAGCGGATTGCCTGCGACCATTTTAGTGAAACATCTTAGAATGCTTCTTAAAAGACAAAACAAGGACTGGAATAATGATCCCATCAGGAAGTAATTTCATTACAGTAAATACATAAGAGTCAAATGAGGAAGGCATTACATGTAACTGGAAACTACTTTAAACTGCCTGTCAACAAAGTTATGAGATACAGTGCATCCGGAAAGTATTCACAGCAATTAACTTTTTCCACATTTTGTTATGTTATAGCCTTTTCCCAGAATGGATTAAATTTGTTTTTTCCTCAAAATTCTACACACAACACCCTTTAATGACAACTTGAAAAAAATAATGTTGTTTGTTATTTTGCAAATTTAGTCAAAACAAAAAACTCAGAAATCACATGTTCAAGTATTCACAGCCTTCGCTCAATACTTTGTTGATGCACCTTTGGCAGCAAATACAGCCTCAAGTCTTTTCGAATACGATGTCACAAGCTTGGCACACCTATCTTTCCGGATGCACTGTAAGCTTAAGTGCAGTGTTAACGGTTTCTGTTCTAACTTTTTTATGTAAAGGCTTAATCCCCTGAGGCCATGAATGTGCTCAGCGAGTTACATGGTTTATTCGATTTCAGTATTCCACCTCGACAAAAAAAAAAGAAGAAAAAAAAAAGAAGAAAACAACACACTGTACTGATTCAGCCATCTACTATGTTCTTATAGCATAATGTAATCAGTGTTAAACCAGAGAAAATGAAAGACATCATTTCCTCTTAGGCACAGAGGATGAACACTTACTTGCCATCATCATCTCCCAAACCAAGGTCAAAGATGCGTTTGGCTCCCAGTTCTTCTAGCCTCTTATCCACATATTTACCCATTGCATTGTAGTGTTCATATGTCTTATTGCCCAAAGCAAATACCTGGAGAGAATTGCACAATTAGGAGTTATCAGAAAATGTCTTGAGCCTAACAACAGTTAAGCTGAAAATAAGAATACATGTCAAACTTAGAAAAGCATTAATAAGGTTACATTATTGTTTTTGAAGACTTTTTGAGAATTAAAAAAAAAAATACAAAAGGGGGAAACCAAATTTCCCATATTCAAGCTCTTTCCTCAAATGAGGCCATGGACGCCGCACTCTAACAAAGACCCAAAGAGACACACACACACAAACTGATCACACATGACACGACACACAAAGCCTTTGCTTTCATGATGCACACAAAGCCCATGCAGCTCATGCTTGTGAAGCCTCTTGCTGTATGCCAGCGAGACAGACACGCAAACCAACACAGTGACTCATGAAATAAGCTGTAAAGTAAATAGAACTGGAAATCTGAGCATATGTGACTCATATGCTTTACATTTGCTAAAGCTGACTATACTGAAAGTTATTCTTTAAAAACTGAATCAGCTTTCCAGCATTATAGAGCAAAATAGAGGCTATACAGCAAAAAAATGTGCACAATAAAACCTCAAACATACAGTACTGGATCAAGTAATGTTAGTTTAATATTTTGAGCAGTTGGTTAGATAAGACAAGGGTAAGGTAAACTTTGGAGGTTTCTGGGAACGTGAAAAAAAAACAAACTTCAAACACATACAGAACATACAATGTTCACTAACTTCATGCACTGTATGAATTTTGGTGTGCTTATTAAATCAACCCCAGCTCTAAGCAAACAACGAGTTTAAGTAAATCAACAAACCTCCTGTACAATGATCTTTAATTGTAAAGACTCACAGTGTAGTTAAGTCCGGAGAGTTCTTCATCATCATTTTCCTGCAGCCAGTCATAGAAGTCCTGAGCGTTATCTGTTGGGTCTCCTTCACCGTATGTGGCCATGCAAAAAATGGCGAGGGAGTTTTTAATCTCAGAGAGACGGGACAGTTCCCCCTGTAACATGAGACGTCAAAACCAGTAAGCACCAAAGAACTAACACAAAACAATGCACCATACTTTGAAAACCACATCCACGAAGAGGGGAAAACAATTGGTTTAATACTACGCAACCAATGACTAAAATGTAAACAACATTCCTAAGACATAGGATTGTATTACGTAAATATATTTTAGCATCCCGTCTACCAGTAAATATTATTACCATATTAGCAATCACCGTAGTTGGCGTAAGTCACTTATGCTAACTAACATAACCTTACTGCATACCTTTGTGATACATACACATAGTCCATGCATACTGCAAATACGCTTTAGCTTAATTTACAGAAATATTTCAGCCTAAAACCGACATTAGGATATTCGACATGACAGTGCTTAAGGTACAGTTTGCGTACGGAGTATCAGGATCTCACAGTTTTCGCATTCTTCTTGATGTGATTCCCCACTACTTATAGCTTCTACCCCCTTTTGTCTCCTTAAAGCCTCAGTCTTATCTTTAGTTCTGGTAATTTTCTGCATTTTCTTAGCAGTTCAGCCACCACACAGCAGCTCTATTTTTTGCTAGCAGAAAGAAGTGCTAAAAGACGCTTTAAAGTAACAAAATCAATAGACAATGATGAAGCTTTTTGACTTTGTCACTATCATCTGAAGCTCGTCTCCTGTATCCCACTGGCTGTAACGTGAGCCAGCAAACTAGATAAGAAATTTAACTTTATCATGTATGCTGACACTGGTTGTCACAGCAGTCTGATATGATAGAAAATAAAACCTGTCACGTATTGGATTAACATCAAATTAACTAAAGTCAGAAAACCCAGATAAAGTAATACTGAAATTATGATTAGGATCCCTTTTCATTTTATTCAGTGTTTTCTATTTTTCTCCACTGATGCAAATTACCATGTCGTACTCCTCTGGATCAGCAGCCATTCCTTTCATGCCGTAGCGCTGAGCGTCTTTGGACAGTCTGTTAGAAAATTCCTCTGCTGTACCCGTCTGGGAGCCGTAGAACACAATGATGTTCTTTCCCTGTCCACAAAATGACAAAAAAAAAAAAATTATATTTCATGTCAGAAATTTCTTGTACAACTATAATTAACAGTATTTAGAATCTGCATATCAGATGCATGAAAACTATTGTTATTTACTTCAAATATATCCTGAATACATTTTCTCCAAAATCCTTAAATGGCGTATTTGGAAACTAGAGCACTTCTCCATGTGGGGGGTGTAATGTTCTTTTCTGCCACCATCGTGGTATCTGAACCATCTGCTACAAAACCACAAGATGCAAAAGCAAAGTCTTATTTCCATTTGGGATTGAAGACAGAGGACTGTAAAAGTCAAACCTACAACTTCACATGGTCACATTAGCAGGGACACCATTAAGTCTGTCAAGTTCCATCTGCTGAGCAGAAGAAGGTTAGAAAGCTATATTTCAAGACTTTAGTAGATGTTGATTTTTAACTTATCAACTACAAAAGGAGGGCATTTGAAGAATTTGCAAATAAAACAGGTATTCATGGGGAAAATGGCATCGGGGTCAATCACTACCCAGTGAATGGCACCAACATTAACACTGTTTAACATGGTTAATCTGCACATGGCAAACAGGTCTTTTTTAAAATCCCTTCTTAGCCAGCGATTTATATGCTGGAATAACAGCAACAAAAGCAGCACATGGAGAGTTACCTATGCTGAGTTAAATGAATGAAGGCAAAGGAAAGAATAAGAAAACACCACTCACAGTTTTCTTCATTTTCTCGATGAAACTTGTTTCTCTGCTGGTGGGGGGCCTGGGGGAAAAAAAAATTATTTAAATAAACAGAGAGACACGACTTGACTGTTACACTGATCACCAAATACATAAACATAAATTAATATGAATTATATATTTCCTCAGAGCTTGGTGATCATTTTACCTTTTGATAGTGAAATCATAACCTTTACTTCATACATAATGAAGGGAGTGGCTTAAGGGTTTATGTTTTTAACCTGATCATATTTGAAAATACTGGATCGTTGCATACCATAACTTGTGTACACAAACCTTAAAAAAGCTATGTTCTGACCCTGTTGGTGGAGATGACCCTTTTGTTCATTTCTAGATCACAGGTTATGTTGTTAACCAGAAAATACTGGTCTTGGCAGGGCACGCTAGGGTACGTTCTGTACAGAATGAGCTCAGGAAGATCAATAAAAAAAGAGTTGGTACCCACGTGATTTGGGTTTATCTAGAAACAACAAGCAGGATAATAAGGGCTAAAGAGAATGGAGAAG
This sequence comes from Chelon labrosus, assembly GCF_963514085.1. Taxonomy (NCBI): domain Eukaryota; kingdom Metazoa; phylum Chordata; class Actinopteri; order Mugiliformes; family Mugilidae; genus Chelon; species Chelon labrosus. The sequence continues at coordinate 2,593,888 of NC_140346.1, forward strand.
ATAGTACTGGGAGGACAGAGGTTAACGGATTAAGTTCAACTCTCAAATACTTCAGAGAAAAACTGAATGATAAGCCAATATTATCTTTTGACTGTTGGGGAAAGGACTTTATAATGGGAATATGAGGAGTTTTGAATAACCCGCATTTAAATAAATATGAAGCACTAGCTGTTGAGCAACTGGGACAATTTGCCTAGTCATTGTTAGGGTTGTTCTTACAACAGCAACGTGGAAAATAGTAACTCAGCAGTAACGCAGTGATTAATCACACTAACCGTTTGCACAAGCGCATACATTACGCAATTTTCAGTGTTTCAAAGGGAAGTGGTTGCTGTGTGTTTACACCTCAAGGTAACTGAAAATCTCGATTCAGATTTACTCATGAAATAATTAAAAAAGAGCAAAACAGATCAAAACAACATGTACAAACACACTGTTGGAAAAAAGGACACGTGAAGCAAAAGCTATTATTGAGACTAATAAAAGGCAACGCCGCTTCATTCAGCATCAAAGCTGTGAGTGGACAGCTGCAAATCTGCCTGCGCCAAGAAAGGAATAAAAGGCTGCACATTACTACAAGGCTAAATACTAATGAAAGATGAATATGTTGTTTGTATTTTCACCATTTAGGAGAACAAGACTGCAGCATAGCCATTAAAGCTGAGGGATCATTTATTATAATGTCAGGTTTGACCTGAACTGAAGTGTTAAGGTCCATTTAGTCTCCAACACATGTTTACTCCCGTAACCCCAGAGAAAGGCAATATGCAGAGCATGTGGGATCAATGCTGAACAACACCATAAAACTGGCCCCCTAACACAGGCTGCTCTGCGAAGTGTAAATTCCTGATCAAAATTTAAAACAAGCCTTTGCCCTCCAGCCCCAGCATTCCTAACAACGTGAGATCTGTCTGAACTGTTATCAGCCCAGACTGCCAGCCTCACCGGCCCCACGGCCACTCAACAGGGAGCATTTTTTTTTGCGCTAATCAGACATCAGCAAAGCAACCGAGTTCAAACTCTGCACAGCACCTGATTACTGTTATAATAAATGCAAGTATATCAAGCACATCTAAAACTAAAAACTTAGCCAATACAGGATTTCTTCATCACCAAACCAACTAATGGCACCGACAGGATTTCATTCGAAACAGCCCACTCTCAAACTTCTGTCCATTCCTTGGTCATTTCCCAGTTTGATAGTTTTTTTTTTTTAATTAATTTTATTGCATGTATTCCTAATGAAGAATAAAGTAAAGTAGATTTTAACTTAAGCACCCGACATATTTAAAAGCCAAGAAGTAGTTTCATTATGTATAATGAACATCATCTACACGGTTTGCATTGCTAAGATATGCCCCTAAAAAAAAAAAAGAAAAAAAAAAATACATAAATAAATCTGCAATGGCTTTAGCTCTACATAAAACGTATCTCTGACATCTTGGTATTTAGCTATTGTTCACAATATTTGGACCAAACTGTAAACAAACCTCATGTTTCATACACTGGAAACTGCATCAAAACTTTCCGTTCATTCATACGTACATAAACTAATCCTTTCAAACAAGCACACTGACTCAGTTTAGTCCTCCTCTGCAACACGGGCTCAATTAAACACGGCCATGTTCCTATGATGTAACAATTAAAGACATGTTTTTCCCCCCATTTTATGACCAGACTAATCATTTAAAAGATAAATAACATGGAAATCAAACCTTAATCTAAGTTTGTTTAGTTAAAAAAGGCTGGAAACATGAAAGTGGCATGCAAGGTAAATTACTTCAGGCTTGCAGAGGAAAGGAAGAGAGAAAAACAGAACACTCAATAATTAAATTGCCAAATTGTGTTTGTAGTCGAACAGATTTTATCTCCATCTCTCACACAACCTCCTGAGAACGTTGCATGGTTGCAGATACAACCGTCTTTTCAGTGTTATGGAAACAAGCCACTAGCTCAACACTTGCAATTTATTTAGATGGTGTGGTTAAAAACTTCCCAAGTGTGATCTGGGCTATTTAACTAAATAGCAGGATTAAACAATAGTTGGTGGTAAATGGTGAGGGCAATTCCAAGCAAGCATTATTAAAATATACTTTACTGTACTATGAAGCCATAAATCAAAGACTTTACTGACCTCTCAGCAGCATCTCTCCTGTCCTCTGGCAAGGAGAAGACACAGCCCATGGCATGCAGCCCTGTTGCTCACCACTGCCACTAGCACCACTGGCTAGGCCACGGCAGGAGATGCCACAATCAAAATCAAAAGCAGGACGTGAACGCTCCCAAACAACCACGGGATGGAAAAGTAATGCCAGTTGAGAAAGGCAGACAGTCACTTTCAGGATTAGAAGAGCTGCCTTCACCTTAAGGGCTCCAACACGATCTGAACTCTGCCTCTTCCTGTGCTGCTCTCTGAAACCAGCAGCGTACGCTCTCCACACACACACACACACACAAACACACACAGAGCACAGCAGTCTACGAGCCCTGTCAGTGTCTGGCAACCGCTGAGAACACAATGGTGGGAAACTGACTTTCCCATAAAATGTAGCCGAGCTGCAGACGCACACTTTTCACTCACACAAATACACACTGGAATGATCTTGGGCCTAAAATGCCTTCCTCGTCATCCACGCCCCTTTTCCTCTCCAGTCTGAAAGGTGTTAGGAACGAAAAAGTCTACAAGATCCATTCTGAGAATTTGGCTAGTTATCAGAGCAACTCCTCTGTGGACCACTGAAGAAGGGGGAAGAGCCGTGAATGGTAGTTTTTTTTTTTTTCTGAAGTAACCCCCGCCCCCTCCTCACTGGAGGAGAGAGGGGAATGTCATTGCTATGGCAACCTCATTTATCATAAAAGGATTCCATTTGTGACATGGCCCTACTCCAATAGCAGAGCAGCTCAGGCTGCGCGCTCACACACACACATTAAAAAGAAAAACAGGGGAGTGGGGAAAGAAGAATGAAAAAAGTAACTCAAGGCAAAGAAAGGATTGCTTGTCTTTTGCCTCAACTTTCCACCTTTGGAGAAGGCTCACAAAAGGAACTTGGCTCGCCGTCCACATTTGCTCTCCAGGGATCTCTGGAAATGGGTTCAGGGCCAAAAACAAAAGCACAGGAAAGACATGGAGGACTACGCCCCCTTCATAACAGTTAGGTAATCACTGCCCCTTTAAGGGGAGGGGAGAGCAGCTTGGTGCTTGTGTTGCTCCATGTTCCCTTCCTGTAACCCTGCAATCCACTGATACATACTCTTCTCCAGAGGTCTGTTTTCACACAAAGGGTCGGAATCCCTCTCACCATTCACACAACCACACAATAAGCGTTGCTACCACTGCTAGTGTCTGCTGGTGTTAAAAATGTGTGATTAATTCAGTGTGCACTGAATTAAGCCAGGCCTCCACACCTCCATCGATAAACGATGAGGAAAGCACACAAGGGAAGGAGGGAGGGTTTGCACACTATCATAGACTGTACAAGGAAGTGAATGTAGTCTCTACGTCTGTCCTGGATTTGCCAGACAAATGCACAGATCCGATTAGTTTGGAGTCTCTTTCTTTAATCCACGCTGGGGTGCACTGGGAGCAGTGTCTTGCTCAAGGGCACTTCAGCATGTGATTGAACTGCTAACCCTCCAGGAAAACCTTCAACCTGCATTATCTGCAATGGCCAGCAGGAGTAGCTCCACAACTTAAAAAAACAAATCCAAGGAAAAATTGACATTGACTAAATACGTTAACATTTACCTGAAACAGGAACTTTGTCTTTTTCCAATAACTTGACAAATAATCGTCCCATGTAGAACTAAACTAAACGACAATGCAGTGACCTATAAACCAGGATAGAAGTAGAGCACTGTGTACCCTCCAATAGCCTTTAACCCATTACAGTTTTCAGGTCACAAAAGTATAACATTTTTGTCTTGTTCAGCATGCATTTGCTCTGATACTACATTAATAAAAGGCAAATTAGCACAAGCTAACAACACAAAATTCGAAATGCTGTGCAAACTCAAGGCTTTCGGCGGTAGTCCACTCAACAAAGCAGCCAGAGAGATCACCAGAGTTTGTGATAGGACAGAGAGAGATTGAGTAAAGAAGAGAGCGAGGGACAACAAAGGTCACTACTGGCTAAACATTTACTAGTTTTAGGCCCTGCACTGTCACACACTTGGTTCAAGGGCTTCAAAGTGTCTATATGCGCAACTTATTTAGGCCCTTTGTTACCGACCCGGTATTGACATGCGTCCAGAAGTGGTGGTCCTGACACATTTGAACACAATGTGCAACACAATGCATCCTTTTTCTGCCAGCAATGTGGTCCTTATGGAAGCTGAGTGGAGGGCCAAATCATTGGCATGCATCAAGCAGAGAAAACATCTAAGGAGATTGCAGAAACTACTCAAATTGGGTTCAGAATTGTCTAATTATGTGAATGCATAATTAAAAACTGGAAGGACAGTAGGGAAACATCGTCTCAGAGGAAGAAATGTGGTTGAAAAAAAAAAAAATCCTGATTGATCGTGACGGGCAACCACTTAAAACTTTGGTGAAATCAAATCAAAGAAAAACAACAGTAGAACTCAGGGCTATGTTTAATAGTGAAAGTAAGAGTATTTCCACATGTATAATGCAAAGGGAACTCAAGGGATATGGACTGAACAGATGTGTAGCCTTAAGAAAACCACTAATCAGTGAGGCTAACTGGAAAAAAGGCTTCAATTTGCTAGGGAACATAAAGATTGGACTCTGGAGCAATGGAAGAAGGTCATGTGGTCTGATGAGTCCAGATTTACCCTGTTCCAGAGTGATGGGTATCAGGGTAAGAAGAGAGCCAGATGAAGTGATGCACCCATCATGCCTAGTGTCTACTGTACAAGCCTGTGGGGGCAGTGCTATGATCTGGGGTTGCTGCAGTTGCTCAGGTCTAGGTTCAGCAACATTATGTGCCCAAAGAATGAGCACAGTGGTCAGACTGTCCCATCATCAATACAAGATCTTGGTGAAAAATTAATGCAACACTGGATGGAAATAAATCTTGTGACATTGCAAAAGCTTAATGAAACAATGCCACAGCAAAAGCATGTGCAAGTGTGTGTGCGAGTGTGTGCGCGAGTGTGTGCGCGAGCATATAAAAATAAAACTGGATACCAGGAAGTTCGACCAATGCCAAATATATGCAAAGTGGCCGCATGGTGTTTACAATATATCAGATTGTAGCTTGAAACAAAATTGCTGCACCAAAGTACAATTGTACTGTAGCCAGAAGCTTAAACGTGTACCCTAGTGGATACTCACGGTGTTTCAAGCTTCTTGAATTCAGGGATGGGCTCTGGCTTCTTGCGGGACATGAACCAATAAATAACAAGGCCAATGATTAGGGAGAAGAGGAAGAGGTCCAGATTGCTGAAAAGAGGCTCTTCTTCATCCGCCATGGGTTCGGTGTGGGTGGTGGTCTCAGTGTCCATGTCTGCAATGTCGACACTCTACATGGGGATGGAAAGAACACAACTAAAGTGAAACTGGTGAAATATTAGACTTAGACAGACTTTATTTGTCATTTAGATTTTCGTCAAAATTTAATTTCGGTGCAAATATTTTATCACTCAAACATTAGAGCATGATTAATCTTAACTAAACATTTTGCCTGTTGGTTAGACATCAGGTCATATGCTCTGGGATGGATATTTGTTATTTCCCAAAAAATATATACATTCAATAAACAACTATAATATAACCATTCACTACAGTATCACAGTTCAGACAGTCTTTCTTTTATTGACCATTTTTCATGAATTTGCATTTTAAAATGTCCATTAAAAAGAAAAAAAAACTGGGGAATTGGTATAAAACTAGTCGCTGTATAGAACAATGTGGCTGCCAACATATGCAAGTAATATTCCACATGCTGTATCCCACAATGACAGCTTTTGTGCAAGCATTATTGGACAATGTGCTTACATTTTGCTCAACATACTATAGCATTGTCACCAACTTTTTCAATGCATGAGGGATTTCTTATGCATCAACAACATCAGCTCTTTTCACCCTAAGCACGATAGGACTTGGTGTTCTGAGCACTCAGGTTTCAGTTTGGTTCAAGGACTGAAAACAATGAGCTCAAGCAGTTTTTTCTGATCCTGTAAACTGGCTAGTCCACAACTAGAGAACGAATTGAACCAGTCAAACAGACACTCGACAAACACACTGGTTACTACTAGACATCCGACTCCCTGATGTATTAAGCAAAGTACTTCTTGAGTAGCAGTGGACCAACCTGCCAAGAACACCGAAATAGCAACACAAATGATCAATATAGTGTTTTAAGCTATATAGTAAGAAACACTGTTTAAAAATACAACTTTTTGCATGGACTCATGTGACAAACATTCTGATAAGGATTGCTCATTTTGTCCAATGACTAATGCTCATTTATCACTGGTTGACAAGCTATGTCATAGGAACATGTCAGGTAGAGCTAGCTAAAATCCTACCATTATGAAAGGTATTAGTATCAGTTTTAAAATCTCTGACATTGCTGACAGGGTTAGCCCTAAACGTTTTATCAGCGAGCTTTCATAGATGTACCATTTTTGCAAACCTAGCTGAAAATAAAACATTTGCAAAAAAACAAGAACCAAGCTGGGGCAAGGGCTTAAAGCAACATCACTTATACAGTACCATTGTTGTGATACAATATCCATGCCACCTATTTGCTTAATGATCTCCCAGAAGATCAATTAGAAGAGCAACTAGAGAACAAAAGTGACTTCTGGCTTCAGCCCAGGATGAGCACCCACTTTATTAGGTAAACCAGTTACAACTAATGCATTGTAAAGTAACAGCCCTGCGCTTTTAAGCTTAGTGTCATGAATGATCCAACTGTCATTTTGAAGCCCGTGCCTTGGGGCACCATTATTATTTAGACAAAATAACAGGAACACTTTGTGATGCTGTTTAACTGGATTGAATGAAACCCTAAACTACATCCTCCAAAATGACCACCCAGCTGAATGACCACCTTTTTTCACATATTAAGCTAAGATTTAGTGTTATATTAGGATGCATTTCGTTAGCCTCATAGCATAATTGCCTAAGTCATTTTTTGGCCACTGTTACAATATCAATATAAAAATACCGATGTGCTTGCTTCATGTTTTCCGAAAACGTTAAAATATGACTTAGGCAATTATGCCATGAGGTTAACGATTTGTGTTCACTAGTGTACTTAATGTTTTGGTAAGTTTAGTTAGCTGCTAAATTCTCAGTGTCTCTGATTAGACATTAGCCATTAACAAACTCATATAAACGCCACAAACTTTATTGGTGTTTTCCTTGTCGAACACAGGAATTCAGTTATTTAAATAATTTAAATAATTCTTCTTGCTATTTTTGTACTATACTTAGTTAGCTAATTTTAGTCTAGATTTATACTTTTTACTATTTCTGCTATGGCTTGAATCGGGACCAGAGAAACTAATTTTGTTCCATCCCATGTACCAACATGTGTTGAAATGACAATAAAGAATCCTTGAATCCTAATAATGAATGAATAAATTATCTCAATACCTTTGCCACAGTAGATAAATATCCCTGGAACATCACTCATATCTTTGAATCACTCATAGTACCGCCCACTGCTGGCTAACAGTGAATAACGTGAGACTTCGGTAAACTGTCAAATAAAAGAAGGTCTAATAGCTGGAGGCACTGCTGGTAGGCCTATATCAGATCAATGTATGAGAAATAGATGAGGTGTACCTGAGAGCCCTGACAGCTCAGCCGGCTCTTCTGATTAAGACAAATTATGCAAGAGTCGAGGAAGTAGCACCGGTTTCCAACAGGGTGTGTGAACTCACATTACACACCACTTCCACTCCATTTAAGTGTCTTTCAGCTCAATTATGATGAGATTTTATTTCTTTTCCTGTTATCAAAATAACTGGCGGTCAGCTAAAATGAAATTGACAGCCAGCTGGAGTGGGCCCAGACTAAACCCTGGTCCGTGACAACACAGGCTAAAACATGATACCTCACAAAAATACAAGTACATTTAGACACATACTAGTGTTTTTCAAGCATGATACGTATAAAGCAGATTGAATCCTACTTTATAATAAACGCCTTGCTCCAAAGTGACAACGTGAGTTTGCGTAACAGTGGAGTCAGCACTTGTGTAAAGCTAATGTTTGACAAAAAAAAAGCTGTATATTTCCTCTATATTTACAGTTTCTTCTTTCTGTGTGAGTCTATTATCATAGAAGTGTACTTCACAGAGACTGCCACAGACTACAGCAAAGCGTAAAACAATTTAAAATGTGAGTTCGGTCTGCAACTTACCTTCGCCTCTTCTCTTTGTGTGTCAGGCTCACACTGCCTTCATTGCGGAAGGAAACTTTACGCCATGTGGGATCGTACCAACTCCAGCCTGGCAGCGGGGGAGCATGTTCTTGGTTCCAAGGGCAAATACACGAAAATTAGCCGTGATTTTGTTATTTGCAAAGTTACAGGTACGTTTTTTAAAGCAAACAATTCAGTTCAAGTCGAGTGTGAAACTAAAGCGTCTTTATTTTTAATTACGCCATTTCCTTTTTTTCTTGGGCCGATCTATAACATCACTGCACATGTAACCGTTTAAAATAAACAACTGGAGGTGCAGCAGGCGAAGGGTCATGGTTATGTAATTCAGCTGGGAGGACAGACCCATGTATTTCTGACAGACTGAAAGACAGACTTATCAAACGTGTCCTCAGTTATTGCGGATTTGTTACCTGCATGTTCAGATCCTTCAGTAAAATCTGATTTACAAAACTTTTAAGTATACTCCTACAAGTTATAAAGGCACACATTGCAAATCTGTGGCAGAAATTCAGAGGTTGTAATTTGGGATTGGGTGCACAGTGACTTGTAACATTTACTCAAGTGCTATACTTATGAAACTGAGACACATAATCAATGTGACATCTGCCCCTCTCCAGGCGTCTTCTTCTTCCACCACTCGTGTGTTTAGGTAAATCATGTGAACCTCTTTTGCATTTTATTATTACAATATGTACTGTGGAGCAGCTGTTCAATTTTGGACTCAAATCTCTTCTACATCCACGGTGGAGGTGCCAAAAACCCCCAAACCCCTCCTCAGATGCTTCATGCTTGGCTGCCCACTATGCTCACCACTGTGCGTACCATTGGATGGGTTAATGAGATGAGTACAATACATGAGTGACTTCAGTTACATTCCAACGCTGTTTTGTCTTTATTTTGGCTGTTTTTTTGTTATTAGCTAAACACAAGGAGACGAACACAACAATATTCTATTATTGCATAATGTGATACAATCTGATGAAGTTAATATAATGAATAATGTATATAATGAAAGCTTTAAAAACTACTAAAAAGGCAATTAAAAGAGACTAATATAGCTTTAAAATTATACACTTTATTGTGGGGTGATTTTATGGATGCATTGTTTTTTTTCCCCTAATTATACAAATATACAAACATAAAGGCACTGTGAGTCATAATTTAACTTTAACGGCAACTGATTAATCATAACACAGTTTTATACAGTATGTATGTATATGTTTTTTAATAACATCTAAAATAAGTTGTATCAGCATATAATTTTACTGAAAGTCATAATGTTGCAGTTTTCATTTGACAAGGAACATGTACAACAAGGTCATGTTATTCATTTATCTTTATGTATCACAGAGTCTTTGGTTTCTGGTTCCTGCTCTTAAGCTTCTGACGAACGACTGCAACAGTGGTGAAGAAATTTCCCATGAACAGAATAAGGAAGCAGAGACCACACGTCAAGACCTGACATCACATGGGACATAAGAACATGAGTAAGCAAAACAGGCATTTCAGCACATCATATTTATTGACATACCATACGCAGGGGCTCAAGTGATGCTAAAGAACGTAACTGCTAAATAGAGTACATTCTTAACCATCTTGAAAGCAGGAACAGAGTGAAACAGTAGACACACTGCGAGAGCACTGACCTGCCATTCCTTACAGTCTGGTAGCTGAGCCATTCTGAATAGAGAAAGGGCATTGAGGAGCTGCCAGAACTACAAGACAAAACACAAGGCCTTGTACGGGGTTTGTATTGTTTAAAAAGAAATGGATGTAGTGTGAAACTAGGATGGCAAACTGAAAAGCAGATGGTTAGGGTCTAATACATATTAAAAAAAACTGTCTGAAATGCCTGAGCTTCTAGAATGACATCAGCATTTTTATCGAAACCATGACACAGTATGACATTTTTTATGCAATAGAGGAAACTTTGCAGACTGTACTCACATGACCAAAAAACAGGAAGGGCAAAAGAAACGTCAGCCCTTTCCACATCCAGGACTGAAATCCCTCTAAAAAAAGAAAGCAGACAAGAGTTTGATGTGTGTGTTTATTATCTCCCCTCACAAATTGACCACAAGAAGTTTCAGACAAGCCAAACGATATTTTCACAAAATATTTTATGTGTTTAAGCTTTTGGTTGTATGTGCTCATCTCTTTTATTATTCTGTGTCCTTCGCGTGTCTAGAGCTATCTCACCCACGGTCAGATCCATGTTGTGTCTTTCTCCCAGGGCTCGCAGCCTGTACAGACACCCACTCTGATAATAGCACTGCAGACACTGAACAAAACCTGTGGATTCCAGACGAAAGAAACACTGTTCACATTTCAGTTATGAAAAGTTTGAACCATGAAACTTTATGGCACTTTGATCTTACTTTGATACAAGGAGTAAGCAAGGAACTGGCTCCTGAATGTGTGGTACAAGTTCCCATCAGGCCTTAGGGTGTAAAAAGGACATTTTGAATGATATTTTATTTTGTTTTTATGTATTGAAATATATAGTTTAGATCTGTTATTTAGGGTTTGTAGCTTTCTCTACTCACCATGTCAGCATTACGCCAGACAAAAAAGCTGACACATAGTGATGAAAAACCCACCATCCTTTGATTCTGTAATGGAGGACACAGTTTAAATTCTATGTTTGTGTAAAATTATGACAAAAAAAGAAAAAAAAAATCAAGCGATGTTGTGCTGACCTGGAGCCATTGGTGATTAGGATGCTCTCCCTGATAGTCAATGTACAATAGTACCACAACAGCAGGAAGTTGAGGATTGCATCAAGAAATCTAAAGCCAAGGACGCAAACTGTGTTATATTTAGATATATAGGGTTGGGGGTCGGTGTAAGGTGATGCACATATCAGATATCACAATATGCTGCATAAGAAGTTTTCTCTACCTGTAGCTCACAGAGAAATAGCATATGAAGGAGAACAGCAGCAGGAGGACTGTGAGGCATAGCTTGAACTTCTCATATTCATCTTTGTAAGCAAATCTGTCAAGGATGAGACACATTCAGAATTCAAAACATCAACTAAGGAAATAAGGAATGATGGCAGCAGCTGAGTAAACATACACCTGTAACTCAAGTGATTAGTGGCTTAAACTTTTTTTTAAGTAAATCACTTTTACTATAAAATAAAAAATGGCTTATTTATTCATCTTACTTTGACTGCTTGCTGAGGAGAGTGACATTGACATTTCCAAGAACCAGACTGAGGTATAAGCTGCAATAGGACACAATTATTTTTATTTTTTCTCTTTTAACTTCATAGATAGTAATGCAGTTCGTATATTATATATTAAAACAACAACAACAACATGTATTTGGGGAGCTTTTTTTCATTACCCATTTTTCTTGGGAAGGAAAGCTTCCATTTCAAAGAAAGCATTTGGTCGCGTCTTGATTTTCTCTTTTATTATGTCCAGTGTCTTACCCTCTTCTTCTGATGGCCCTTTGCTGCAACTGATGAATGATATAACAGCATTTACATATGTGTGTATTTAAGCTGAGGAGGCATTTTGTAAGTGTACGGTATACGGTATATTACATGACATAGTATTTATCTATGCCTGCAAAGTGGACACTTACTTTTTCACAAGTTGGGATATCTCATTCACCCTTTTCCGCTGTCGATGAATGGAGGAAGAACAGCTGTTTTGTAGTTTGGATACTTCATCCAATTTCTGTAAGTACATTCTGTGTGTCTCCTGGATAGCATCAAGAATGGGGTTAAATAAATAACTAAGAACATTTCAACCCTTTAAGCACTTTAAGAAATGTCAGATCAAATCTGTAACAGAACAAAGATATCTGCCATGGAAATAAGAACATTGAGGTGTTCAAGAGGTTGAATTACTGTACATTAAAAACATTTCATCAGGTGATTAGAGAAACACTAAAAAATTGCACACAATTTGCTAACTGCTTTACGTAAATAACCTGATACTGCGAGCGGGTCACAGTTAATTTCTTACCTGAAGTTTTTCATAATCTTCCTCCAGGCTTTTCCACTCTGTGAGAATGTCTGTTAAACCTTGAGGCATTTTGTGTAGGTTTAAAGCAAACGGTGTGATCCTGTTTAATCACCCTGCTTTGTCGAAGTATCCTCGGGCTGTGTCTCACATCTCCACAGACAGTTTATTGCATAATGTGAACTTTGACTGGTACAAATGTACACCTTTTTGGCATGGACATTGTTCTGTGAAAATCTTCTGGTTATCACATTGTTCAGTTATCAATCACAGACCTAAATGCACAAGATTCATTCATTCATTCATTCATCTTCTGTAACCGCTTGTCCTGTGAAGGGTTGTGGGGGCACAAGGTTATTGTTGACTCTATTATATCCAGAGTAAGGATAAGATATCTGCATTTCTAGCTTTACTATGGTATGCCTTCCTCCCTGCTGGCTTGCTTTTGTGCATATTTCGGATCTCTTAGTAGAGTTACACAGCTGCACATTAGCAGTATCTAGTGGAAAAGAAACACTTCCCATCTCACTTTCCATTACAAGCTGGATGGATGGGCGGTAATAATTACATGAATCGATCGTTAATTTAAAAACAATAATTAATTTAAAAATTGTTTGTAATTTATCCAATTAATATGGAGCTTTTATTCTGAAATATCCGAGCGGATATTAAATGTTTGCGTCCTGAAGGCGGGAGTAGACGTGAGCGCATGCGCGTACAAATGACAGCGGCCGGTGTTGTGTGTTTTGTTTCAGCTGGTGCGGAGCTGGAGACAAGAGACCAGCTCAACTCTTTATCTTCATATAGAGTAGTATCTTGTACAGAGCCAGGTCGTCAGTAACTTGGTCAACACAAAAGAAGAACGAAACACAAGAACAATTTGATGACAAAGGTAGGAGTTCATCTTGAGAGTTCACCTTCGTCTCAGCTAGCGTTAGCTTTGTATAGCTAGCAGTAAGCTAGTCCGCCTTATTATCATTTAATAGTTGTTGCATGTGTCTTGTTAGAGATATTATCTGTGCGAACTGTTTGTTCAGTGCTGAAAATAAGACAGTTCAAACTGTTCACTGTACAATAGATGCGAGTCTTCTCCTCAAGTGTCTCTTTTTTTTTATTTGTTTTGATTTTTAGAGCTAGACTTAGATGGATAGATTAGATGTGTAAAGGCAAATCTATTTACGGTGGAAATTGCCCCATTTAGAAATGACATAAATTCCTTTTGTCTTTTATCTGGGAAACACAAACTGGTCCTGTTGGTCATACAATGTTATTTGTTTCCCACAAACTTTATTATAATGTTTACAATTGGTATATAATTCTGTCAGTTCTTCTTTGGAGTCGAGTTAACAAGATTTGTTGATTTAACATCAACAACAGACTGAAATGACTGAATTGTTAAGGGATGTTTTAGTACACAGCTTTTGATCCTGCCTCCCTGTTGACATTACCTGTGTGGTGTTTGTTTTGCAGTTGACTGACAGGAGATGTGTGCCGCTGTGTATGTTCTGTCGACGGTAACGGGCTACGTGCTCACCTCTGCCCTGCTGTTAAAATGCCCAAATCTTTTGCACCGGAGGAAGCGAGAGGTGTTCATCAGCAGGCACATTTCCCACCGAGGAGGTGAGTCAGTGATGGCACTAATTTCAGTTTCAGCATTTAGCCTGTATGCATTAACCATCCATTTCATGCCAAGATCCTCATTTGAATTCAATTTGTGCAAGTTTGTTGGATTTGAATATTTGTATTGAACACATTTATTGCTCAGAGAGCTAGTTACTTAGAATACGAGTGGGTCAGCTGTTCAGTGTTTAACTGCTTTTCCTGCATAATAATAATTATGTTGCCAATGTCTTTATAGTCCTATTTGCATGGCTTTAGTATATTTGAGTGTATATATTACTGTGCTTCCATCACAATGAATAATCATCAGCTATCCATGGGTTCTGTGTTTGTCTTCTCTGCTCTAGTAATTACAAAAACCTAATTGATAAAAAATAATAATAAAAAAACACTGTACCGTGCTTAATATTTATTTTTTTGTCTTGCAGGGGCAGGCGAAAACCTGGAAAACACCATGGCAGCATTCAAGCAGTGAGTACAAACCTTAGTAATAATGATACAGCTCTTTTATTGGATCTCTGGAAATAACTGTTTTTTGCACCTACAGTTGTTGGCAGTGTGAGTCATCTGAGCTGTTGCATTTGTCCTTTTACCCACAATATCATATGCAGGCGATCTTGTCGAGGACATATATGCCATACTTCTGTTACTGCATCTGCATTTGATAAAGATAATAAAGCAGGAAGTTTATAGCTTTAAGTTTTTATTGAATGTGAATGTTATGTTTCACAGTGTAAATGTCCAAATGTCACTGTTGGTGTGTGTTTGTTTGAACTCAGTGACCACAGTCCTGTGTTTAGGTAAATGGACTAAAGTCAAGGGAGGCTCTTAGGTAGAGTAGCAACTAAATACAGTCTGGGTACTGTGTGTTCGTTTGTGCAGTGCTGTCGATCTTGGGACGGACATGCTTGAGTTGGACTGCCACCTGACAAAAGACAACCAGGTAGTGGTTTCACATGATGCCAACCTGCAGAGGGCCTGTGGCATCAACACCAACATCTCTGACGTTGCCTACGCTGTGAGTTATTGCATCTTTTAATTCTTTACAGCTACAGAAAGGAAAGTGCATAAATGTAATACAACCTTGGATGTTATATTTACACACCACTGTCAGCTGTTGATTTTGACTCATTGTGAAACCATTAAACCGTTTTGAGAACTCAAACCACAGTCATATGTGGTGTTTGTGCACATGAGGAACATCATAATTGGATCATGTGCATTGATCAGATGAGTTCTGTACAGGGCCACCTGACTATGTCACATGATGAATTGAGAAAAAAAAAAAAAAAAGTCTATAAAGGGTTTAAGTTCTGTTCTGTTGTACGTGTCTACATTTTCAGTGTACAATGAAACAAATATCATTATTTTGCTGAGAATCCATATAAACTATAAACTATTCAGGTAGTCAGCTGACCTCATTCTTTGGGCACATAATGTTGCTGAACCTAGACCTGAGCAACTGCAGCAACCCCAGATCATAGCACTGCCCCCACAGGCTTGTACAGTAGGCACTAGGCATGATGGGTGCATCACTTCATCTGGCTCTCTTCTTACCCTGATACCCATCACTCTGGAACAGGGTAAATCTGGACTCATCAGTCCACATGACCTTCTTCCATTGCTCCAGAGTCCAATCTTTATGTTCCCTAGCAAGTTGAAGCCTTTTTTTCCAGTTAGCCTCACTGATTAGTGGTTTTCTTAAGGCTACACAGCTGTTCAGTCCCAATCCCTTGAGTTCCCTTCACATTGTACGTGTGGAAATGTTCTTACTTTCACTATTAAACATAGCCCTGAGTTCTACTGTTGTTTTTCTTCCATTTGATTTCACCAAACCTTTAAGTGATCGCCGATCGCAATCAATCAGGATTTTTTACCGACCACATTTCTTCCTCCAAGACGATGGTTCCCCACTATCCTTCTAGTTTTTAATAATGCGTTGGACAGTTCTTAACCCAATTTTAGTAGTTTCTGCAATCTCCTTAGATGTTTTCTCTACTTGATGCATGTCAATGATTTGACCCTTCTCAAACAGACTAACATCTTTTCCACAACCATGGGATGTGTCTTTAGACATGGTTGTTTAAGAAATTAGAAGCTACTCATTGCATCAGTTGGGGTTAAATAACTTGTTGCCAGCTGAAACATACACATCGCCCATGCAGTAATTATCCAATAGGAGGCTCGTATCTATTTGCTTAGTTAAATCCAGGTGTTAACTTTTTTTTTTGGCCAGGCAGTGTATATGGTTAAGTTTTTGGTGGTCATTAGCCTTTGCATTAAAGAGAAGAGCAAAGTCATATGAACACCCTTCATTTCTCCTCTGGACCTGACCTCTCAGGCTCTGACTATAGATTGTATTCTCATCTGTTAACCGCTGACAGCTGTTTTCTCTTTTTAGGAACTCCCTCCATACCTGTGCAAGCTGGGAGTGACTTTTCAGAGGGGTAAGCATCACATATCCGTGACTGATGTGATTAATGCGAAGCTAACACCGTTTATGCATTCTCATCAGCATCTGTAGTCATTGTTCTTTTTCAGTGATGTGTGACATGCATGTTGCCTATTAACTAGAACAGGGGTGCCCATTACGTTGATCGCGATCGACCGGTAGATCGCGAAGGTAGTGCAGGTAGATCGCGTGGCAATGAAAAAAATGTTTTAGATGTTAGTCTGATCATTTATGTGCTGCACCTCCAAAACAAACAGCTAGACAAATGTTTATCTTGATTTATTTTTACTTTATACTTGCAACATGCCCTCAGTTCAGCGGCACACATCCACACCCATGCACAACTTCAACAACAACAGCTCAAGACTACCGTCTTAAAGAGACGCCGCTATTTTTGTAAACGTGCAGTGCACCAGTTTTTCTTGATAAAAATAAAAACAAAGATGGATAGAGCTTTTAACACTGTAGCAATGATTAATATGACTTAGGATATATATATATATATATATGGGTCGATCACTTTGACTTGGTCATTGTAAAAGTACGTAGCTCGCAAGCCAAAAAAGTGTGGGCACCCCTGGACTAGAACAATGGATCTAATTTTTAAATTGACAAAGATCAGTTTAATTTAGTTGGCAGCTGTAATGATTCATGCCCATGGACCAACACAACCCAAGCTGACAGTGTATTCAACCTGTCCTTGTCTCTGCAGAGTTTTGCTGCGAGGGAGGAGAGGACAAACGCATCCCTCTCCTCAGGGACGTTTTTGATGCCTTTCCAAACACCCCTGTTAACATTGACATCAAGGTCAACAATGACACGCTCATCAAAAAGGTGTGTATTTATATCACCTCACGTTATTTTTCTTTTAGTACTTTTAACACCCTTATAAAGCGACTCTGTCTTTTAACTTAGATTGTTTTTATGACCTGTATGGCCTTAAAAATGTCATTAGTGTTTACCTCACAAAACTGTAAGTAACAGACAGGCATTGAAATCATTGTCACTTTGCTCCAGTATCCTGAAAAAAATAATAGGTTCTAATAGTGCAGTTGTTACTCTTTTACTTTAGCGATGGTCGTTTTCTCAGAATCCTCAAAAAGAAAACATATTGTCAATAAGCAATAAAAATGACAAGACAAATGTTCTGAATAATATTTGACACTTTTGTTCTTTTTAATCCTTCCAGGTCTCTGAGCTGGTTGTTAAATATGACAGAGAGCATCTGACTGTTTGGGGCAACGCCAGAAACCAGATTGTCAAAAAATGTTACAAAGAGGTATGTTTAGTGACATAGGTTGTGGTCACATTTAGGTCCAGTTATTTCAGGAGGTAAGTGGGGTGGCTGTGGCTCAGTAGGTAGAGCGGGTTGTCCACGAACCAGAGGGTTAGCAGTTCGATCCCCGGAATGTGTCACATGCCGAAGTGTCCTTGAGCAAGACACTGAACCCTCAGTTGCTCCCTGGTGTTTGAATATGTGAGTGCTTGTGTGAGCGAATGGGTAGATGTGTCTGTGTTTGAATAGGTAGAAAAGCGTTATATAAAAGCAAGGCCATTTACCATTTAAGTCTCAACTGAGTAAAGGAACTGCTCCCTGATAAATACATTGCATGCTTTAGGTGTATCAAAGAGGTGGATTCAGAGATCCATCCATCCCATTGTCTATTACCACTTATGCTTAGAGGGGTGGAGGCTATCCAAGGTCAGGGTGAGAGGCAGGGTACACCCTGTCCTAGTTGCAGAGGTCCCAGTCTTTTGAAAATCCTTTTAAGCGTTGCATTGCCTCACTTCCCACAAACTGAGCCTAAATCAAAATTGTTGCATGTTTTTGCAGAATCCTCAGATTCCAGTGTTGTTCAGCATTTCCAGAGTACTGCAGCTGTTAGGCCTCTTCTACACTGGCCTCCTGCCCTTTGTTCCCTTTAAAGAGCAGTTCCTGGAGATCCCCATGCCCTCTATTATCACCAAGTAAGTATACAAAGAATAACTCAAATGGTCTCAAGTAAAGTGTCCTCCTGCTTTTTGTACAACACAACACACAAAAGTCCTTCACAACATTTTAATAGCAGCAGGACAGAGGGGGAGGTCGTGTTTTACTGTAGCTCAAAGTGGGGCTCAGGTTCCTTACAAAATAACTTCTACATGGCAGGATTTAGGGGGTTCCAGATGGGTTAAAATTCTCAAAACTTCCTCTCAAAAGTTTAGTATTAAATGGAGAACATTATTTCTAATGATTCAAACTGCTCTCCATTTGCATTTAAAATGTGTTTAAATGAGGTTTTCTTTAAAATCTTAGAACAAGGTGTGCTTACAGGGGAATTTCCTGACCTGTCAGTCATGTGTCTCCATCAGCCACCAGAGACAAACTTTGAACAGGTCAACATACTTAAGAATATGAGTCAACTCTGTACACTGGTGAAGGCCATGAAATATGGTGCAAAGTTTACGAGAGTTTTCAGTATGTGTGCCTGTGCTTTTTAGACAAACCTCTGAAGCTCAGAGCTTGAGAGGAAATTGATTCTGTATTTTATAATTAGAATACATTTTGTTGCAGACTGATTTGTATTCATTTTATGGCAGTATTTCACTGCTTGCAAAATACTGATGTTATGCTGGATTTTTTAAAGTTACATACGGGACATGAATTTAACTTGTTTTTTTCCTTTATCTCTAAATTTGTGTGTATATCTTCACTTTGTTCACAGTTTGATGTTTGTGCCCTTTCGTCTGTTATCTGGGTCACAATGGTGCATGAAAGATGAACTAATGCACTAATCAAGTCATTAAAAGAACCATCGACCCTTCTTGTCAGGTTCTTTCCAGACAGGAAATGACGCGTGTTAGTGGATCATGTAGCTCAAGGTCAAAGAGTAGATTACACATGCCAAACATTCATCAAGGATTAAGTGATTTCTTTTATTGAACTCATCTCGTACTTGCTTTAATACACCCTACCCCCCTTACATCTGTGCTTAATAAGTTATTTTTAAGTTAGTAACAGCTGCTGTTTATATGTATGTACTTTATTTAGGGCCACTTTAGTTAATGATTTCCTTCTGTGTTGAGCTGGTTCCATCTAGCTGTTGTGACTTGAATTTGATCAAAGTCAGTTTAGCTGTATATTATAATTTGAAAGCGATAAAATAGAAATGACTGATTATATCAACAATTTTCATCAAGTATTTTACTTTTCTGTGTGAATTTGCAGACTGAAAGATCCTAACAGGATAACTAGGGGCGAGCGATTCATCGCCTGGTTGGCAGATACGTAAGTAACTCATTTGTCTGAATCTACACCGATCAGGCACAACATTAAAACCACCATCTGATGAAGTGAATAACACTGATGATCTTGTTACGATGTAATGTTCGTCTGGGAAACCTGGGTCCAGGTTACCACCACCTGACCTTTGTTGCAGACCAAGCACACACACAAGGGCGTGTCTGTTGCATCCAGGTGGCGTGTGTTCCCCAGATAAGCGATGTTCACACCCAGCAATTCCCATGATGTAACAAGAAAAACGTGATTCATCCGACCAGACCGCCTTCTTCCATTGCTCCGTGGTCCAGTTCTGATGCTCACATGGCAGTTGTAGGCACTTTCAGCAGTGGACAGGAGTTGGGACAAGCACCCTGACTGGTCTGAAGCTACCCCAATACAAAACAAACTGTGACGCACTGTGTCCTCTGACACTTTTCTGTCTGAACCAGCATTAACTTTTTGAGCAATTTGAGCAACAGTAGCTCGTCTGTTGGATTGGACCACATGACCGTGTCGCCAGTTCACTACTGTTCCATCCATGGACCACTTTTGATGGATACTGTCCACTGCAGACTGGGAACGACCCACAAGATCTGCAGTTTTGGAGACGCTCTGACCCAGTTGTCTAGCCATCACAATCTGGTCAAGGTTGCCCATTTTTCCCTGCTTCTAACACATCAACTTGAAAACAAAATGCCTGTTTGTTTCCCAGTATATCCCACTCACTGACAGGTGCCATGGTAGTAAGATAATCAGTGTTATTCACTTGACAAGTGATTATGGTCATAATGTTAAGGCTGATCAGTGTATGAAGTCCCCCTTTATTTTAGCTCCAAAGTGGTCGAATCATTGAAGTAGTTTTGTATTTTTCTATGGCTCTGATACTTGACTGTGTGACCATGATTAATGCAAAGCCTTTACAATTGCGCAACTAAAGCCCTTTCTCCCTTAGCTATGCTTGTGGCTTCTCTCTGCTGATGAGTAATTGTTTTTCTATTACAGTTTACTGATGAGGAAAGCTCTTTTTGATCATTTGACTGCCAGGGGAATACAGGTAAAACTGCTCTTAATATACAGTAGTGCTCACAAATGAGAATAAAACACTGTTGCGTCTCTTGTAAGTTTGCATTTTCTTGAAACTCCAATCTTCTTGTTTGTTTTTTATCATCAGCAAATCCAGTGTTGGCATGCAAGCCTTTCCTTGTACTATCTTTACTTTAAGAACAATTGAAAAACTTTATATATTATTTAAATATCAATACTAATCCTGTATGTGTGCTGAGAGCTGTTTGTTGTAGCTGCAATGTTCTGCTGTAGTCAAAAGCAGGTACTGCGAAATGTCCAAGGTTCCTGTAAGCTCAAATATAGGTTTGAGTGGCCGCCAATACTACAGTCAAAGTACAGAAGCATTCTTGTGTGACTCTCTTCATTGAGTGTGTATCAACTGTACGACTCCTACATGTGGTTTCAGGTGTACGTTTGGGTGCTGAATGACGAAGAGGACTTCCAGAGGGCGTTCGACTTGGGAGCCACAGGAGTTATGACAGATTTTCCCACCAGGCTCAAAGACTTCATGGACAGGAATGGCATTTCTAAGCCCGAGTGACCTGCCAAAATCTACCTCGCCCCATTTCACCACTGATTATTCTTCACCCTGACTGACCTGCCAAACCAGCCCCCCACCCACTTTTACTGCATGCATTCCAGCTGGGCTACTTTCACTGTGTTGTACAGTCAGGAGGCGTCTCAAACTTCTGTGTCCAGCATTAGAATGAGGAGCCCTCTGTTCTACTGTCATTTATTGGTAATACAAATCCCTTTATTTAAGTCACATAAACACTCTTAAAGTTCCCATATGGTACATGCTATGTATTAGTGTTCTCTCTCTTTGTCCCTTTGTTGCAGAAGTACACACCTGCACGTGCAATATCCATTAGTGTGACACACCTATTTAAAACCACACAATCTTTTTAAGTCAAAGGTTATTAGTCTTGAATTTCTGCATACGGTCTCTGTAGGTTATGAGTTAGAAGTTGTTGTTTGTTTGTTTTTTTTTACAAAGGTTACTTCTGTAAAGTTTTTTTTTTTAATGTGTTTAAGTGACAGTTTTCAGTATTATTGTGTTATAGTATTGTGCTTCTAAGAACACCAGCATATGCAGCTTGATGTTAACATGATGGCATGTTAATTCACAAGTTACATCATTTTTTCACTTGGCACATGCAATAATAAACTAGCCTAAGCTGTTATCAGATCACTTTTATATGTGCCTGATGCCATTACAAATTCACTACGTTTAGTTTTTTGTTGAAAGTGAGTGGTGTGACAGCTGAGGTGGGCAGCACCACTTCTCCACATCTACAGGAAGTTCAGGCAGAAGCAAATTTAAACAGTTAAATGTACTGTAGTAACCACTGTTTCTTTTTGCTGTGTCGTGAAGTTTCTTGTTATCTAGCTTTGTACTTGAATCAATTGAAATGAGAGGCATTTTTTGCCCTCTTTTGCACAAAATAAGAAACTTCCTCTTGTGTTTTCCACATGTGTCTTTGTGACTGCAAACAGATATTAATTTCATATTTAATTTCAATATTTAAAGTATTTGAGCAATCCAGCTGGAGGTAGAGATACACAGTGATTAAATGCTACATTACACTTGTTTGGAAATGCATTAAACAATGTTCAAGCAGTTCCTCTCTGTGTGATTCACAGTTTGATTAATCTATGGGATTATCAAATCAGTGTTACAAAATGAATGTCCTTTTGGTTGAATGTAATATTTGTTGTTTGGTATTCAAAAGAAATTATTTGATATTCTTTAAGTTGGATGTAGGGCATTTTTATTAGTGCTGTTAGTGAGTTAAATCTGAACATGTGATTCTTTTTACATTGTTTTCCAATTTAATCTATCGATCATATTTCTAATATTATGAAACTTTTTTGATTATATTACCTGTACTTTGGTTTTGCATGCTCAAACGAAGCTGCCATGTTTGTAAACGATTTGTCAATTGATTTGCCGAGAGATTATTAAAAAGTAAATTTTTATCAAAATCAGTAAACGCTAGATGTGTTGTTATATATTTGGTGTGTGTTCATAGTGGCATCGCAGCTTTATGTCGTTATTTTTGACGATTTACAATTATATGTAAATTTAAAACGAAGTGGTATTTTATAAATACCTACAGAATAACCAGAAGGTGACGCTGCAGACCAGGCGGATTTCAGTAGTTTTCGCTGTACCGGAAAAGTTAAAGATGCTGGACATTTTTTGCTACATAAAAATAATCTCCTCGGTATTTTTTCTACTCAGTTTTACACGAACCTGCGAGCTTTTCCTGCTCTTCTCCATATTTTTTCATGATACTGAAATCACAGGTACCTAACGTACATTCTAGAGAATTCATTGAAAACTATGAAATTCCGCGGAGTTTATTGGTTACTCCCCTCTTCCGTCGACCAATAGGCACAGTGTTGCTATGCCTTATCGGATTTCTGATTGGCTGATACTCCTGTCAGTTATTCATCACGGTAAGTTATGACAAAGAGTTTCAAGTCAAGATGGTTGATTATTTTGTAGAACGAATTCTTTGAGATTTTACCACTGCTTCACTACAAGGTAGTTAAATAATAAATGTAAGTGTTCCAGCAACCGTGATATATAAAATAAAAAGCCTGATAGGAGATATTTCTCATAAATGCGGGGTCGTATTTATTTATTTTTTTTAGTTTAGCTTTGTAAGCGGGAAGTTAGCTTTGTAGGTAACTTGTAAAACACGCCTTTAAAACACTGTAGCCTATATTAACAATATTATCAAACAAAACAATTACAGCCGAATTCATGCACTTATTCATATAATAATAGATTAATAATGATGCGTTCACCAAATGTTAAACAAAACTATGCCCATACTGAGCATGCGTGTTAATGCTCTTTAAAATGTTTAGATATTAATATAAATAATCGTTTAGATATGTGATGTTCACAATTCTGATGTTAAATTTTAAAATGAATCCTAATGAATCCGACGCTTGTCAAAAACGGACTTACTTTGTCCAGTTGAAAAAGGCATGTTGCTCGTGTAACGGGCTTACTTCGAACGCGGAAGTGAGTAGCGGGGAATGCTCTCGCTCCTGCTGTCCGTTTCAGCACTCTCTTTCTCTCTGCCTTTTCTAAACTCTGCTGGGCATCGTTGCGCGTCAAAACATTGCGTCTCCTCCAGGACTTGTCAGGGCCGGGGAGAAGAGGAAGATTTGCCTGGGACAAGGAATGCGAAAGATTTAGGTTTAGAATTGGGCACTGCCACGAGGATAACGAGGACGTGCGGCATTTTCTGTGTGAAGATCTGTGTTTTCTTTCTTTCAAAGGTAAAATGATTTCCTCTGCGTTATTTCTCCACTCTGGTGCATTTTGTTGTGAAGCATTGAGGCATCGACTCAGTCATGTAGAGTCCGTCTGATACTTTTTATTAAAGCCAACTTTTAAGTTAAACTACAGGCACATGTTATATTATTACTACATAAAAGCCTAGTTAATGATGTTCTGGCAACATGCGTTAGAAGGCATTTTTAATGTCTGGATAGGATGGTGTGATCTTCTCTGCAGTGTATGTAGTGGTTGTTTTCAGGACACATGCTGTTTGTGGTGGCAGCCCTGCGCCATCATTCGTGTGCGCGCGCCTGACCGTAACGGTGCACGCAGCAATGATCAATGCGGGTTATTGTCCAATTATCTCACGTGATCACATACTGACTGCGTTCACCTGTCATTCAATCATTGCGGATCTTAAAGCTTTGCGGTGTTGTGTGTATATATATGTGTGTGTGTGCGTGCGTGTGTGTGTGTGTGTGTGCAGCACTGTTGAGCTGAGGCATCCCCGCCATCTGTGCACCGTGTGGTGGCTGAAGTTCTGCCCCAGATAAAGTGCGCCACTGCCTGTGACCTGATTCATAACATTAATCACACACACACACACACACACAGAGACACACACCCACACACTTATTGCAAACCGTAAGCCTTCATGTATACGTGTTTTTACTGATGTGTCACTCCAGTTGATGATGAGGCTGTGTACTCCTACTCCACTGCCCTGTACCTGTACAAGTCTATGCCTGTCAGACCTGCAGCCAACGATGCACCATCAGGGCAGGCAAATGTAGCAATTGCTCGGGTGGCGGGCGGGAGAGACTCACCCACGTGAGTTCATGTGGACAACTGAAAAACAGACACCCTCATCAAGTCACAACCTTCCCCTCTCTCTGCACTCTATTTCCATTGCAGAGCGTGCCTGCAGATAGTTATTGATCATGTGAGGTGGTCGATACGCAGGGATCGAAGATGGGGGACAGAGAGTTGCAGGCCTTGAAAGGTGATCCTTCGCAGACTTGTTTACAAAGCGTTGTGTACGGCGTGTTGTGCCTACAGTTTAGTAGGTATGAGCCTCTTCGTCACATCACCCACTTTGTTTACAGATGGTACATGAATAAGGAATAGAATAGGATAAGGTGATATAGTGACATATGTACATGTTCATGTTCAGCTGCTCATTATTGTGAACATCTAGTGAGCCAATCACACAGCAGCAACTGCAGGCACGTCGACATGTGTATGTGTGTTTACAGCCGACAAATCTCCATCAGTTGCTGATGCTATCATGTCAATATGAACCAAACGTTCTAAGGAATGTTTACAGCAGCTTGTTAAATGTATGCCATGAAGAATTAAGGTCTAACAAGGTGTATCTAACGAACTGGCCGCTGAGTGTAAGCGTCTATAAAGCTGGTTTTCTCGTCCAAGGAAACAAAACAAATGGAGACTGAAGAAGAAGTACAGACAACAGTAACCCGACACGCGTAGACTCGAGAAGCAGGAGCATCTCTTCATCAGTGAGATTTGATCTGAGGTGGGAGTGGAGTGATGTCATCCTGCTGTGTGCTGCTGGCCTTGGAGAAACACTGAATGGAGAGCGGGATGAAAGTACATGAAGTACAGAAATTGTGTCGGTGCAGCTCCTGGGCAATATAAGACGCAGAGCTCAGGGGACACACTCTGTCCATTTCTGTATATTGAATGCGCTCTCTGACGCTGTCTGACTCTCATTTTCACATCGCTTCTTCCCCTCTGTCTTTCCCCTGCTCTTGGTCGCTGTCAGAAACAGCAGCGGCAGCATCAGTGAGTTACATAACAAAGGTTTTTTTGTTGGGATACAAGGGCCCTTTTGGCTGGTGAGACTCGTGGCACGTAGCCTTTTGTGATGACACCCAGAAATGACCAGAATGGACAGCCCGGTGACCTCAAATGACCCGCTTGCAGGCTCGTCTGGTGAATAGATGAAGAGACAGCAGGAAAAATAAACAAACAGGCTGAGAGGCAGACGAATAGAAGACAGAGGCAGTCAGAGAGAAAGATAAACTGATAAAAAAAAAAGGGACACCGAGCAGACAGTCTTGGTCCTGACTTGGTCACTTCTAATTTCCTGCCACTGAAGCCCTGCGATCAGCATTTCTGGTGATCTGATCATTTATGCAGTTCATTTTCTCTGTCAAAGCGGGTTTTCAGCGCGAAGTAGCTCCTGACTGACACTTTGAGTCAGCGTTTTCTCTTGCGTCAGCGTCCTCGCCTCCCACAAACAGTGTTGATATGCAAAGTGATGTCCATGCATGTCCACCCACCAAAATGAGTGGTGCCCTGTTTTTGGAAGTGAATGGAGATGGTTTGAAAATGTCAATTTGCGTCATATTTGAGCCTCGAACAGCTAAGGGACATTTACATCTGTTTGGTGTTGTTCCCCAGTTTGTGCCTGGTTTGTCTCATTCACATCCTGTAAGTTTGCTGTAATTCTTCTTGATTCACAGTAACTTATTTCATTATGAATGTTTTTTCTTTTTCTTTTTGGAGTCAGTCAATAGAAAATGTGCTCCTTAGCATTCTTGTTATATAGTGCTAACAAAATGTCTTTATCAAATTAGAGGTTTTATTCCTGATAAAGCCTTAATATCTCCTGGGTTGCAGCTAAAGATTTTTCATCTGATGATATTTTTGTTTAACTAGTCTATAAATGTCAGTGTGATCAAATGCTTGTCATGAGTTCTCAGAGCCAGGTTTTCCCTTGAAATGTCTTGTTGTATCCTGTAATTTCTTAAAAACTCAGTACATCTAAACAATGGTATAAACCTGAAAAAAACTCTCGCTAGAAAATGTTCCATGCATCATTTGACATCCCTAATTTTCTGATGATCAACTGACCTTAATTAAGTTTCTTGGACATCTATAGGCTCATGAAGCCTAACCTGTAACACATAGATTGTGCTGCTGTGTATTTTTAATCACATCACTGTTTTTATGTATGTCATAAAGTGGTTTCGGGCAGCAGATAATACACACAGAGCACTCCACACAGATTATACACGATCCACGAGAAGATGCGTAGCATGTGCAATACTATATTTCAGCACCGCTGTTGAATGTCAATCCACAAGGGCAAATCAGTATCATAATGCATGATATATGCTGTCAATAAACTGTAACAGCATCCCACGGACTCATGGTTTGATGTTTCTGGTCTCGGCCGTGATGAAAAGGTTCTCATTCATACGTCCTATGTGCGCTTTATACAGTTATCTTGTACTTTTAGCCTGGGTGTAGAGGTTTAAAGGAAGAAGCTTAAATTTAATGGAATTAAATTTGAAGCCTGAAGTTGAAGCTTACGTTTCCTAGATTACACACACTACCAAAGCTAATTACTCAGATGTAATCAGACGGCTTTGTGCAAAAGAATCTTGATTAATAGAAGAATAGTTTGGTTAGAAAATAGCAAAAGGTGTCCATTGCATTTCATTAAAGTCCAAGTTAGCGTCTTCAGATGGCTTGTTGTGTCTCCTCAACAGTTGTTGTATTCAATTTATTGTCACATTACACTTAGAAAAACATTTTAAAAGCTTATTATTACAAAATTACTTGTGTATTGATTGTGAATGGCAGGACGTTCCATTCTGAACACATCTAAGAGTTAAAGCTACACGAACTTCACCCACAAATGACTGAGAGGATAAAACATGGGTCAAACATCAGCCTCACGTCTCTTTGTGCGTGTGTCGGGGGGGGGGTCAGCTCTGACAACTGTACTGAGTGAGTCTTTGTGCCCCAATCCCACGCTGCTGGCATCAAGTCAGGGGAGAGGAAACAAGGGCACGTCTCACTGCCTTATTTATTTATATCCCCCGGTCGTTTCCATCAGCTCTGGAGCCTTTATCAGCCTCCGTCCGACACTAAAAAAAAATCATAATGCAGAGCAGTAAAGTAAAGAGGCCCCCCTCTCTCTCTTTCTCGCTCTCCTGTTTGTCCTGAACGCACAGAGGCCTCCAGCTCCCAATCAGTATTTTATTAGTTTTTCCAGATGGTTCCATGAAGACAGACAGGAAGGAGACAAACTGACAGTGGAACAACATATTGTTAAACAAGTCATAAAACAAGTAGTACAATTATAAAAGAATATGACTGAAGTCATATAAACGAAAGAAGTTGGTGTTTTTATTTAGTTGGAAAGGTCATGTTTTTTTATTTTACTGTAAAGCCTTTATTTAAATTAGTATAGAAGTTAAAATGGGCAGGTAGACAGTAAAGGTTGCTCTTTTGCTGAGACTCCTCAACATCTTTATAAAAAGCAGGGGAGTAAAACAAGATTAAACTTGCGACTGATAGGATCCCTTTAGCAGCAGTGTTAAAATCACAATTAAAGTTGCATTAAGCAATAAAACCACACAGATTATAACTGCACTCCAAGGCAGAGAGCACAGGCCTCCAGCCATTTAGTTTTTCCTGTGCAGTTAGTCAAGATAGTACATGCTCCTGTCCTCGCGGGCCCCTGGGACGGGCTCCCTGGCCGGCTCACTAATCTTCTCAGTCACCAGGGCACACCAGCAGAAGTATTTTAAGGGCTCGATCCATTTGGGTATCATGAAGCGAGCGTTGCAAGATCCGCCACAGTTGTGCTAGGCTAAGCAGATTATCTCTGCAGAGTTAAACACGGAGTGTGAGCTAGCACTGCTGCCTGTGTGTACTGGAAAAAGCATTCAACTGGAGTCAGGGTAGCTGGGTTAGGGTTGATGTGAAGGATATGATGTTCAATCCTTAGTGGCCTAATTGATCCCAAGCCAGCCGCTACCCATGTGGGGTGAGTGTCACAGTGGAAGTGTGCTTGACCAGTAACACAGACGTTGATGGATCAGAGCCATTTCTTTTTTGAGGGGCAACTGTGGCCTAATTGTTAGAGGTGTCGATTTGAGACTGAACGGTCACTAGTTTCAATCCCTTTTTGGAGCTAAGGTGCTTTGAGCAAGCGCCTGACAGCCCGAACCACTACCCACTGCTCCAAGTGTGATCACTACTCATTGGTGGATTTAATGCAGAGAAGAAGGGAAGGGATGAGATTATTATCTTTCCATCATCATTCTTGTCTTAGCATGCTGTACTGTAGAGTATGGGGATTGGACAAATTGCATTCTTGATGATGGCTCTAGCAGGAGAGCCAGGGCTCAGAAAGTCAGTAACATTCATCCTCTGAGAGCCATAAATGCCTCTACAAATTTTCATGGCCATTGATCAAATAGTAGTCGTATCTACAAATGACCATTTATCAAAACATTTAGCTAATAATTTTTTGTCTTTCTATCTGAATCTAATCTCCTAAAGTGCCGCGGGCTCATTAATAATCCACAATGTCTCATTACATCATAGCGTGCTGAGGTTTTGTGAGTTTCACAGATGGAAGTCAGCTGGAGAATCCTCTGAACCCTTGGAGCAGACTGTAATCCCATAAGCAATATACACCTGTGGCTCAGTTTGCAGCACCGCTTTAAGGAAGCAGCACAACAACCACGTAGCCGCCGGCTCTTATCTCTCTTACCCTCCCTGCGCTCAGGTGTTCGCCTCCCGACCCACCGCCCACCACGGCCCTCACCTGTGTGTTGCGGTGCTTCCCTTGTGAGCCGACCTGGGCTGGCAGTCCCTTCTTGCACCGCCCGCCAACTCCGCCCATGGTCAGAATGACGCGCTCCAAGACCTTCCAGGCGTACCTGCCGAGCTGCCACCGGACCTACAGCTGCATCCACTGCCGAGCTCACCTGGCCAACCACGACGAGCTCATCTCCAAGGTAACTGACGGCAACAGTGGCACCCGACTCATCTTGCTAACAGTTGTTGCCCCTGGTAACCACCAGGACACTTACATTCGAGGAGCTAATGATTACAGACATGAGAAGAGAGGATTGGAGTACTCACGCAGATGTACTTTACATCACTTTTTGTGTTATTTTAGATTTCACTTTTTGTCCCTTTCATTTTATAGTAGTAATTAACAACAATTGAAAGGTAAAGTAGTGAAGATTAAAAAAGAGGTGTAACCGATGAGGAATTATGAAAATCAACAGCAGACTGATCACCTGTATGTTTGTGTCTGCCACGCCTGTGGACGGATTATGCTATAAGCTGGTTAGTGAATAGGATTATGAATGCACTATCACTTTTTCCATGCGTGATTATGAAAACATGCTCACCTGTACACAAAGGCCTTGCACTGGGTATAACGCAGGCACACTAAGTAAATCTGTTTAATGTGTCTCTTTAGTAGACGCATCTGCAAATGAAGGTAATTAAAGGCAAGTAAAGAATATAACTGCACTGCTAGCAGTAGGGGGTACTAATTCACTAGAGAACTTATATTTAACGATATTAAAATAGATTTTCTTTAAAGGTTTTAAAATAAGAGCTTCTATTACAGTAAAGGCCTATCTCAGCTCAATGTGCTGACGCCTTTTTATAGGGAAACCAAAGCAGGGCTCTGGAGTCTTACGGTAGCATAATTGCATGCTTATGTGATTTTATAGTTATTACACAAAGTGAGCAGGTAGATTCTTGTTGCAGCCTTTTCATTTTCGTCTCATTTTGTCTCCACAGTCTTTCCAGGGTAGCCAGGGCAGAGCCTACCTGTTCAACTCAGTGTGAGTATTGATAAAAATAAAACAAAACTCTCGTGTTGCATGTCAGCCCACATGTTTTTGTAAAGCCTTACTGGAATAACATACTGTCCTGGTGGAGACAAGTGACCTACCATTAATAATACATGTTGCTCCACATAGCAGGTGTGTTGTAGACAGACAAGTGTGCCTCTGAGTGCTGTTATTACCAGATGAATTGACATTTTTGAAAATGTTTGTTTGAATCTATTCTGCACAGCCTGGTCCTATCTGTATGTACTCTCTGTGTGAGCTGTGTGAACATGTTATTTCACATTTTCTGTCTGTGTCTCTGCTTGTGTCTGCTTCCTCTTTCCTTTCAGGGTGAACGTTGGGTGTGGTCCTGCAGAAGAGAGAGTTCTGCTGACAGGCCTGCATGCTGTAGCAGATATCTACTGTGAAAACTGCAAGACGACCCTGGGCTGGAAATACGTAAGTGTCCTTGGCTGGTTCTTTGCACAGCACCACGAACTGCATCCAAGTTTGGAGGAGGATAAACTGGGAGGGTGTCATTAGAGCATACCCTCATTTTACTTGTATCCTAATTATGTTTAGACCTCTCTTCTCTCAGGGTCACAGCAGTAGCACAGCTGTAGGCTAAAGTGATGATTAAATACTTGTGTGGACTTTTCCATGTTTAGCAGTGTGGTTTTTATTTCTTCTACATGCTGCATACAGTATATTGTTTTATTTTAGCTTTAACACTAGATGTCTGCTTTATGCTTTAGCTGAAATAGCTGTTTCCATCACATTGCTAGGTGTTAATGCAAAAACAGTTACAGACTGATAGTGTAGTTAAACAGTTTCTGAGTTACAGCCATGTTCTGGCTAACATTAGCACGTATATCCAGCTAAAGCTGTTGTATAGATTGTCAACATACACATGCAGTGTGTATTTAGTGCATACAGTATTTTATTCTTCATGTCAGAATGAACTAAACAGGATCCACACATGGTAGCTGTCTCATATATCAACAGAGCTGAGCATGTGCAGCTGTCACCGGTGACCCCAGCCATGGAAGTGAGAGTTTACACTATAGGGCACGTGACTGTGTCCTTTAAAGAGTTAACTCAAACACACAGTCGGCTTGTTGTTTGACTTCTAAGAAGGCTCCATTGATCCGAGCTCTTTGCCTAACCTCTAGCTGTAGCATTCACAGCTACGTGTCTAACCTTAAACCTCATTCTTTGACCTCTCAGCCTAAAAATAACTGTTTTCCTTAGAGAGCCTGGTCAACACCTGGTAAACCAGCTTCAAAAGTAGCTACTTTTCTTGGTAGTTTATTCCAGTCAGGACCCCACAAGTCAGAGAAAACAGAGGTCACATGCACACATGAGCAAACGGGCACTAGATAGGGCTTAATGGAGGGCTGCCATTAATATCTGTGGCAGCAGTGTAGATTTTCTGCCGTCGTCAAAGTTCTATTGAGAGGCTTGACCTACTGCACTTCTACTCTGAGAAATCTGATAACAAGCCTGTGCAGCTCTGATCTAAAATAGCCCAAGACAAAACAAGTTACAGGCGCTGCGCGGTGAAAGAACATTTGTATCGGCCCACTCTGCCACTGTTCTCAGAGCCTTGCAGTGGGAGGGGAGGCATGAACACGAGATTGTTAATGGACTTAGAGAGTAAGCAGAGGTATTGTTTTATGTCCTTTTTAGTAGCACTATTTAGTAAGTCTTTCTTGTATGGCGTGTATTACCAAATGTGAGAAATAGACTTTTGTCAATTTTCAAAACAAGAGCCACATGGATAAGTCCCATAGTTGTAGTCTGTATTTGTAATTCAAAAGTTTGGGGGGCAAAACACAAAACTCCAAATATACTATTTATGAACAAAGCAGCACTTGGTCACCATCATGCTGATAAGTGGATCTTCCACATTTGTATATTGGAAAGTTCAAATGTTCTGCTCAGTCGTCTGTGTTTGCCCTCAACTGTGTCATTTGCTTGATTTTGTCAGTTCCATTATTCACGCATTGGTTCACGAAGCTGAACAGCCAATCAGAGTGATGTCCAACTTTAATTCAATACGCTCAATCTGCCAAAAAGTCGGCAATAGGTCCTGAGAGGCTCACCAACAGCCCAACATTAGTGTATGATGATCCTAAAGTAGAACACAGTGTAATAAGCTTCTTTGGTGGTATTTTGTTTTGAATCCCATTCATATTTTCCAGAGGAATGTTGGGTTGCGCACTTGAGAGTAGAAAAGCATGTGAATGCCTGGCAGAATTAGAGCTGCAGGTGTGATTCCCAAACTGTAGTCTCTTGGTTCTGGCGGATTCACATTCCTTTCTGTGTAAGGTATGACAATCTGGTCTGGTCAGAGTTTTGGTTGTGCAGGCTCCTCTGCAGTGTTTAGTGATTGATGGTTATATAACCAGCTTCCACAGAGCCAAGAGCAGAGATAGGCCAGAACTGAGTCAAGGATTCTTATATACAGCTGAAAAGACTGTCTTGTGCAGTCTGTTTTTTTATGCTGCTTGTAGCCTTTCCTGCAGGATCCTGCTCTCTGTCAAACATACATGTTTTAACTTCTGTCCATCATCTGACTTCAGTGCTGTCTCTCCTGTCCTCTTACACTCCCTCTAGGAACATGCTTTTGAGAGC
This sequence comes from Chelon labrosus, assembly GCF_963514085.1. Lineage (NCBI taxonomy): Eukaryota > Metazoa > Chordata > Actinopteri > Mugiliformes > Mugilidae > Chelon > Chelon labrosus. The sequence continues at coordinate 2,627,181 of NC_140346.1, forward strand.
AGTCAGAAGTATAAAGAGGGCAAGTTCATCATCGAGCTAGCCCACATGATCAAGGACAACGGCTGGGACTGAGGCGGGAGCAGCCGGGTGACAACCGCCGCAGAGGAGGAGGCAAAGGGAGGGACTGGGTAGAGGAATGGGAGGGAGGGAGGGGGGTTGTGTGTGGTGGGTGAGTGTGTGACTTTGGTTTGGCTGATTTACCATTAACCTCTGTAACTTACTGCCCATCCCTCCCTACTGCACCTCTTGATGTACACGCATACAAACGCACGCACACAACAAGGTCCCAGACACCCCAGTTTCACAGAGAGACAGACTAGGCAGGCTTGTGCACAGCTAGCAGGGCTAGGTGACTGGCCAGCAACAGTAGACAAGACAAGATGTCTAATTTCTGTGTTTTTTTTCTCCTGAAACACAATTTGATAGCTCGTAAAAAGGTGGCAACACTCAACTCTGTGCCTGCTAAGAGATATCATCAATGCCTAAAGTATTCTACCTTGTCTAATAACAATGATAAAACCAGGCATTCAGCGGAAGTTTAGCCAAATGGAGGCCAGTTGGTCCGGCCTGGTGGGGTACCTTGGCCTTGGTTGAGGAGCTGACGGGCATCCGCTATGTCCTCAGCGTGAATGAGATGACCTAAGGTGATTATAGCAAATCCAGCCGATCGGGGCCATGCCAGCTGGGCTAGTGATGAGGCCTGGCGCTGAGGCTTGGCACGGAGGCCCGAGCGCATGGGCATTGGTTTGTGGCAGGGGTTGGGTGCAGGGACGCCACCCACCAGGCCACTCACTGAAAACGGTGGGAAAGGGAAGATCCCGTTATGCAGCAGCTTTGATGACTTTTGGCTGGGTCCCACTCCATGTCTCAGTGATGCAGCTCAGGAAGGGCAGGGTGGACCGCGAGTGAAAGAGATACAGACGGACAGCCACCAGCTTGTCCTAAAACCTCACAGGAATTTGCCCTCACAGCAGCAAAAGCAGCTCCCCAGGGTTTTATTCATCCTTCAATACACAGAGTTGTGTAAAATGATGCTGCTGATCCTCACCCGTGTATGTCTGGTGTCGGCGGATACATTGCTGCGTCCACCTTTGTTACATGGCCAGATAGAATTGCAAAACATAAGCATGTCTCAGGTCAATAACTTTGTCTGGGATTCCCAAAGGTTTGCTAGCACTGTGAGCGTCTCTGCTGTTGTAGGGTAATGAGCAAAGGTGACAAGGCTCTGCAGGCTTTGTTCAGAGAGCAGCTAATGATCAGTCAGATCAGTCCCTGCTATCATGCAACTAACAGTTTGAAACTGATAAAGAAGAGGCTGATGCATGCCTGGTTTCATGGGCCAAGGGACAATAGGAGAACATTAACAGTGAGTTATTACTTTTAAAGAAGCGCTGCAGTCGCTCCACGACTATGAAGGTGTGTAATGTAGATTTATATGTATAAAAGCTGTCACTTAGGCTCTCTTTCAGTCTGGGATGACTGCTACTAAATTGCTGTTACCCTGATCTTCTAACAGGCCCTCACAAAACATACTGGGCAACATTATGTAGCAATGTGCTAGACAGATTCATCTATTTTGTTCCTGCCTAAGATTGTTCCTAGCCTTCAAAATATTCCTCCTACAGTATGGGCCTACGGTTTATGAAATCTGAGTATTATTAGAGGTAACATTACCATGGGCATTATTCAAGTACACTGAATCTAAATTTTATCTGTGAGGACAGGTTCCAACTTGATGCGCTGGATGTGTTATTCTCTGATGGAAATGTATTGTTTTCAGATGAGAGAATCGATTACGGCTGCCCCCATCCCATGCAAATGCAACATTAATGCATGCATGATAATAAAGTTTTCTGAGTAGTTTTGTGCTAGGTCCTCATCACGTTTTTGTGAAAAGAACATCTCGTGTGTGTAAGAGTTGAAATGACACCTTGCAGCTGTAATACAACATCTTATCGGTTTCATCTCAGTCCATTTGAGCCGTGAGATCCTTTTGCAGTGGCACAAAAGCATTACAGATTAAATGTGATCCTGGTTTAGAAAAGTCAAATTAGTTGCTCTGTTTGTCGCACACGTAGTTTCCTGCAAACATTGCTCCAGTAGTTGCCCTGTGCATTCCTAGCCCTTTCCAGTTACAACCAAACCTAAACGGTTAACTTGCTTCAGTAACTCTCAGCAGCTGACTGCTTGGTCTAGAGGCTGCAACAGTAAACCCAGCACAACCAAAGAACCCACCCATCAACAATAAATTGACCAAACAAAAGATTTAATTTTGCTTGGGCAACGTGTTGCAAAACAAGGGGTGTGTGTATAGCTGAAAGCCAAGGTTGTGGACAGCCTTTCTCTAATATATATATATATATGACTGGTTTCATGGGCCAAGGGACCATGAAACCACATATATAAATATAAATATATATATATAAATATAAAATGCATTATGATTTTGTAAACAAAAGATCTTAATATATGAATATATTATATTTACTGTATTCATCATGAGGATTACCATTCATGTCAACCTCTGTGCTACAGACTGTAAATAGTGTTAATGTATTGTGTTTTATCTATGATCCATACGATAATGAATGAATATGATTTAGGTCAGGTCATGCTTTCTCTCTGGTACCCCACATTGGCTGTACGATACTACTTTTTTACTGAAAATGTTTCCATTTTAATGTCTTTTGTAAAGGAGGATGCGGATGTTGACTATATATCATTGGATCTTCATCTAATAAAATGCACCTGGATATGGGATTCAGTGTTTCTCTATTTTTCTGCAACCTTATATCTATAAAGGGGCACTCCAGTGACATTCCATAAAGGATTGAAATTGTGTCTGTAGTTAGGCTCTTCCTGTCTGGTATGCCGTTTAAACTTCACCTCAAAGTTCCTAACTGAGGCTTTTTGTTGGAAGGTTGAAGAGAAATGCAAACAGTTTAGAGTTTAAAATCATGGCTGTAACTTTGATTGATCAGCAAGTAGTGCAGCAACAATTACAGAACAAAAATCAAACAAAAAAGCACTAAATACTGAGGAGGTACAACCACAAGAAATTAACTCCAGTCAGAGGTAGCAGGAAGGGCAGTTAAGCTACAGTCTGTAGTTAGTTTTTAGCAGGCCTAGCTTTTTTAGTTTTCTTCACTGTGAGTTTTAGCTACAGTTTCAATCCTAATCAATGACAAAATTAGTAAACGATTGTCAAGGACTTAAGCAACTAACTAGATTTTCATTTTAGTTCTGGGTAATGGGACAAACTGACAAATTGTAACCTTAGCTAGTTACGGCTACTGGAGTTTGGTGTTTTTAACTTAACACAATGGTGGTGCTTCATGTGTTTCCTCCAGTAAATGAAAACTTTATATGGTACAGTAATTTGTATGCTTCCAAAAAGTCCTATTTGGGTCAATTTCGAGCATTTGTACTACACACAGTTGTGATTATGTATTTGCGGAGTAGTCTAGTGAAGTTAGCTAGCATTAGCCACCATGAGCTACTCGTATACCAAAACAAGTAAGGCCATACCTTAAAAAGTGTAATGTATTTATGGTGGGAAAATTTCACATGAATTTTCATTTGTGAGATTAAGATGTGTAATTTATTCTTTCATAAGTAATGGTTTATTAATTTAAAAGCCGATATTACTCAGCGATGGTGAGTAATATCAGTGGGAACCTCTTCATATGACTGATTGATGATGGATGCAAGTGCAGTCTGTACACACTATTAACACTTGTCTAATTAAAACACACCAGTAATAACAACAGCAGTGAGAATGACTCATTCACGCTCATTACGAGGTGAATGTTTGTGTGGATTGACCAGCCATCATCAGGGGACGTGGGCATAAAGCCTGCTGCGACTGATATCTAGTGCTGACATTTCATTGTCCCCATGGTAACGAGTGCATCATCTGTTACTAGTGGGGGGTGGTGGGGGTACGGCAAAAACATCAGTGTGGAGGAGGCCTATGAGTGGGTGGTGCGAGAGTCACACCTATTAGCCATACATTAATCAAGCTCTTCGTCAAGCTTACTTTCCTCCCCTCCCTCCCAATTCTCTGCTCATTTCCCCTCCACTCTCATATTTCTCCTTTCTCAGTTTCAGCTTCCATTAACAGCCTGCATCCCGTCTTCTCTTTCCTCTGTCCTCCTCTGTCTCCCCCTGAATTGTTTCCAATGAGCCTCCTGGGTTGATATCTCTCTCGCTTTCTCTCTCTCTCTCTCTGTCCGACTTGGCTAACCCACTCCAAATCTCACTGCAGCAGATGGTGCTGTGTTTGCATTGGGCCTGGTCTCCTAGCAACCCCGTCTCTCTCTATCTCTCTTTCCTAAACCGGAGCAGTGGAGGAGTTGGTGTCATGCACTGTCTGGGTCTGCCATGCCCATCCCTCCTCTTTCACTCTCTCTCTGATTGACCTGACTGCCTCTCGGTGTTGATGTCTCTGTCTCTCCATCGGATGCAAAAGTAGGACAACGGCTGACTGTCTGGATTACTATACATGTGTAATGATTACATTTGCTGCGCAAAATGAGTAAAGCAGGACACAACGACCAATGTGACCACCCCTATCCCTGTGATTTGTAAACCTGCGGGACCTAGATTTTACAGATGTTCACATATGTCGTGACAGCAGGGAAAGATCACATCTGGGTCATGGTGGGTTTAAAGACAGTTTTGCCCATATTTGTGGTATTTTAATCTACTGAAACCAAACCAGTGTCTATCTGTATTTTCTTTAGTATCCCATGATCAAATATTTTAATAGTTCCTCCTGTCAGCCAGTCTTATAAAAACACACCATCAGGTCTACGTGCAGAGACATGTGACCCCGCCTCTGCAGTCTGCTCTGCCCTAACACACAGTCTGCTCTGCCCAGACACATACAAACACACACACACACACACACACATGCACACACGCTACACTTATACAAAGACAGGAGGGCAAATAAGGACTTGCATCCTTACATGGCATTAGTCCCTGTGCTTTCATGCCATCTCTGGCCTGCTCATACACTTCCACAGCTGTATCTGCATACATAGATGGTCCCTAAATAAAGCACTACCACACTACTGGTTAGCCTGGATACTTAGAAAGATGTATTGTTGTTATAATCAAGGAAATGAAAACAAATATGTATATTACAGGATAAAACTCAGTCTTAAGGTGTGAGTAATTAAGCAAATGCAGATGTAAATAAATGCTAACTCATAATATTAATAATATCTATAATCCTCTTTGCAAAAATAAAATCTCCATATGTAATATCATTTTATTTTAAGCGGCATAATAACAATGAAAATGTGACGCAAGATGTGTCTTTAACATTCTGCGTTTGACGTTTTTAACTTCTTGGCCCCTTTGTTTTTACGCTCACTCTGAAATCGAGTCATGAACACAAACCCTTAAAGGAATAGTTCCAAGATTTTCGGGAAATGCCCTGTGATAGACTAGAGACCTGTCCAGGGTGTACCCTGCCTCTCGCCCGATGACAGCTGGGATAGGCTCCAGCAGACTCCGTGACCCTTCTCAGGACAAGCGGTTACAGAAGATGAATGAATGAATGAATTTTTGGGAAATACACAAGTTGATCAATGTTTCACTTTCATATTTTCACATATATGGGATTTTGGAGACTGTAGCTCGTTAGCTTATCTTAGCATAAAGGCTGGAAGCAGATATCTCATCCAGCAGCAACAAAAACAGACTAAAAGCAACAATGTAAATGTCACTAAACGACACCTTAATATGATGAGTTATTTATTTTTATTTTTTTTATATATATATCAGTTGAAACACGCCCCATAATGAAATCCAGATGGTGTGTTACCAGAAAATCAAATCAGCAGGACTAATCATATTCCGATAAGAACTGAGTCTAGCTACACCATGCTAGTAATGAATCATTCCCCTTGCTTAAAATTTTCAGGAAAAAAAATCTAATTGCTGCTTTAGTCTTTTGTTTGATGAACATTGCTAGCTTTTTCCAGCTGTTTGCAGTGTTTGAGCTCAGCTCAGCTAACATGTATGAAAGAGCCACTGACTTTTGTTTTCTCAAAATGATTCCCTTAAGCTGCTCCTCCTTCTGTTGCTTTATTTTATTGCTGTGGCAACATTTGGTCCTCGCAACTGCAGCAGCTTCTCGGCACACTCGCACAGAAGTGTCTAAAGTCTCTAATGACTCACTGAGTAATCATCCATCATGCACAGACTACCAAACAGCCACACACACAAAGCCACCACCGCAACTTTTTAGTAGCGCCGAGGGAAAACACACACAATACAAATGGCAGCTACAAGCCATGTTATGAGCCCCTGTCCCTGATTAATTGCTTTAATTTTCTTTTACGGATGCATCACAGACAACATACATGCTTAATCATTCTCCTTGAAGTACACTGACTGGTAGAACAAACAACAAACGTTTTTTTTTTTTTTTGTTTTTTTGCGTACTTTCACTAAATAAAAATATCTCTAAAAGGTTCTGTTGCATACCTAAGCAACAACAGATATTGATGATCAATTAGAAGCCATGATGTATCCCCAGGGGATCGTCTGCACCAGCATCTAAAAGCTCCAGTTTTGGCTCTGCCTTCTTATTAAAGGGAATTATTGGCTCCTGGAGGAAGCAAAGTGCCGCCTGCTAGTTTGTTTACTTGGATGGAAGGTCCGACAAGCCTCGGCGGAGACGCTTTTTCCCCTCATTCCGTGACCTCATGTCTGTATCGGATGTTCAAAAGCATGGCAGAGCCTACACAGCAAGCACAAAAGGAAATATTCAAAGACCTCCGGTGAGGGCGGCCTGAGTGATGACACTTGCAGTTCAGAGGGCTGACACACTTTCAGATAAATCCTTCCTGCAAACAGCGAAACCTTTCAGACAGTATTACAATACAAGAACTATTCCCTTCAGGTATCCTCTACAGCAGGAATCCTACCAGAGTTTCTGACGGGGTCAGGAGGTTTTCTGTGACTTTCCAAATCATCTGTAAAGGGTTAGCTGAATTTAGTTGCTGTTTCCCACCAAAATTTTGAGAGCACCCATAGTCTCAAAGATTCCCTTAAAGGGAAGTCAGGAACAAATCTGCTTCTGTTGATGAACTTGTGTTTTTTTTGTTTAAGTATGGAGTACATGCAGAGATTTGTTAAACCACAGAAGAAACAGATCAAAAAAGTACATGAGGAATTTGTTTTCAGCAGCAGCAACCAAAATCACACATGTTCTGCGTATCGTTGGTCCGCATGTTTGTGCTTACCTGTGTAAAATGATGCATTTGTACCGTTCACCAAACATGTAGTTTCACTGTGCTCACCGTAAATCTGACTATGACAAGTGTAGGTATCTTGTTGGAAGCCAGTCTCACTTAAATAGTTATATGGACATTTGAAGGACACCATCTGTCCACTCTATCCCTCGAGTCTCAAGCAAATTGTTTTAAAGTCGACACGAATCACACCCAAAAACATGAACAAATAAGAATTCAAAGGTCAAAGGTCACAAAGCATATTTTTGGCCTCAACTCTAAAACATGAAAATAAAGTAATTTTCTAATTTTATATCCACTTTTTATATCCAAAAGGTTGAAGGTCAACTTTAAGATAATGCAATAATTCTGTTTTGAATTCCTTCAAAGTCTACACTATAAATATTATACCATATGAGTGTGGACAGAAGTGAATGTAAACCACAACTTGACTAGTAGGAGGAGGACTATAACAGTGAGATGCAATGTGTTTAACAAGTGTAGATTAAAAAAATAATAATAATAATAATACAGATATTCATTCAGTATCTATTAAAGCGCATTTAGAGGGTCGCGGGGTCACCCAGCTATCACTGGGCGAGAAGCAGGATACACATTGTACAAGTCTCCAATCTATTGCAGGGCTATCACAGAAAAACAAACAACCATTCACACTCACATGCACCTACGGCCAATTTAGAATCACAGATGAACTTAACAAGCATGTCTTTGGACGGTGGGATGAAGCTGGAGTACCTGGAGAGAACCCACGCAGACACAGGGAGAACACTGCACATAGAATTTCCCCAGCTGGTCGTCGGGTTCGACTAAGAACCTTCTCGCTGCATGACCAGGACCAGTAGATGTTTAAATTTCTGTCCAGTCACAGAGATCACCAGCACCAGTGTGTTGCTTAACATTGCTCAATGGACGACCATTTCTGGGGCTGTCATAACTGCTTTTAGAGTTACATCACCAGCTGGGTAATCCTCATAAACAGTATGACACTGTAAACTGTCATCCAGCCGTGTGACACTAAAACTGCTGCCACACTGAGGCACCTGAAATGTTCACTTGATCCTACAAACTCATCTCCAGTATCAGTGTCCTGGGCTGCACCTGTACCTCATTTCCATGACAACATCATCAGATGGTAACAGGCAAACAAACACTAAAAAACAGGCAGTTAATTTGGATGAAAGTCCCCTCTGACTCAGCAGTAAGCTCAACAGCTTGTATAATCAGCTATTTTCATTGGGATCAAAGTCCAGCTCTGTGCAGAGTGTAAGGAGATGGATGAAACCAAGGGGTAAAATACTGTGGGCCTGAATCCAGCTAAGAGCATCCCTTGACCTCTCATCTGTAAGTCCCAGCACACTGTGTAGCAACAAAACCATGCTGAAAAGAAGTGGGACACTATTTATTTTTCAGTAAAACTATAATAAGTCTGAAACGCATGTTTCAAAAGAATTTAATGTTAGCTAGAGGGTTAATTATAGATTTTGAGAGAGAAGATCGCATTATCGCCTAACACCCTTCTGTTCCGTTGCGATCATTGTGTTGTGACAGCTTCTGAGGGGGTCAGGAGGACTGCTGGGAAAAGCTGGGCTTGCTGACAAAGGCAATAGCACCACAGAAATAGATCAAGTCTCCTCCCGTGTGTTTTAATTTCAAGAAACAATAAATATGAAGCTAAAGCCAGCAGCTGGTCGCCCTACAAAAACACTGGAAACAGAAAAAGCTATTTAGGCTCTGTCCAAAGGTGACAAAATCCCATCATCATCACACCTAACTCTCTGTAAGAGGTGAACGAGTATCAAAGCAGTGATTTAGTACATTTTCGTGTCAAAGAGGATCCATAGTTTTCTTCAACAATAAGAAAAAATCTCTCATTATTGTCTGCAAGTAAATGGAAGGAGACAGCTCAGAACCAACTGTAAAGAAATTTGAAAGAGCATTTAGATGATTAGGAATAAATAACCACCCAGCAATTAAAAGAAAAGTCCAGGGTACACAAGGCCTTTAAATGAAGAGTTAATGAAATATGTTATAAAACAGATACAAACCATCAAGATCATTAAATAAGAAAGAAGAAAACTCCATCATTTGCACTGAGGGATGTAATGATTTGCACAAGGCTTTCTGCTGTGTATATATTATACTATATATATGTTGTTTCAGTAGCAACAGACACCTCAGATTCATCTTTATCGTCTCCTGTACGTTTTGTACATGTGTGAACAGTCATCCTGTACTTGTCACAATACCTGCTGATTTAAAGAAACTGCACACTGCATGAGGCTGGTTGTTCCTTGCTGGATTTCCTCACACAAGCAGAGACTCTGCTGTTGCTGTTGCTGCCAGGAGACCTGCTACGAGGCAGCCCAGCTCAGGACTGCAGAGGCTATAAATAGCTTAGCCTGTCTTTCTCACTGGCACCACCCACCACACTGCACATGTGACAGAACAGCAGCACAGAGCAAAACACCACAGCACCACTGCATAGTGTACCACATTTTCATCAGTTCAGAGGTGCTAATTTCAGTGAATCACAGAGGAAGAGGAGGAACTTTTGTGAAGATCAGCAGTGGTTTGTGCAGAAATCTGTTTATCTGAAATAAGACAATTCAGCACCAATAAAGACTATTCTGGGTCTTAGCAACCACTCTCAAAGCTGTGATTTGAGAGACTGATGCTGACAGCATTAGGTGGAGAACAAGGATCAGCCTCTGATGTGGAGCAACCTTTAACATGTTAAAGGGAAACTACGCTTCACTCATCGTTTAACAGCAAACCATCCTTGACTCAAAGTATTCTTTGGAAAGTCAGTTTCATAGACATTTCACCTGGAGTCCAATGTATGGAGGCTGAAAACAGACAAAAATGTAGAGGAATAGATAGACAGATTAAAATATAACAGTACACTGATTAGTAAGTACAACCCTGGCCTCAGAAGCTAAGCTAGTACCAGTCTATCTACTCTATATTTTCTCATAGCTGTTTTGCAAAATGTTCTGCCAGTTTACAAACTTCCAACAGCTGTATGATGTGTGAGGGTTTTCCTGCGTCCACTGACTGTTTCTAACTCCACTGCAACATTTCAGTGGAATGATTTTAAATATTTTAGAGAGCATTCAAATTCAAATGGCTGCCGTCCTTACTGTACTCAAGAAAAGCTTTTTGAATGACAGTCTTATGTGGTACTGACAACCTCGTAAGAGGAATTTATTTATATGGTTTATAACACTGTAACACATTCACTGACATTTTCAGAAATAACAGAAGTTAATGGTGAGTTAATATTTAGTTTTTCTGTAGTTTTATAATATATATGTATATATATATATATATATATATATATATATATATATATATATATAAAAAACAACGTCCCTCTCAGCCTCTTGGGGTGGTATCTGTGTCATCCTCAAGCTCGGGTCCTCCACCAGAGGCCTGGGAGTTTGAGGGCTCTGCGCAGCATCTTAGCTGTTCCTAGGACTGCGCTCTTCTGGACTGAGGCTTCTGATGTTGTTCCTGGGATCTGTTGGAGCCACTCCCCCGGTTTGGGGGTCACTGCCCCGAATGCTCCTACTACCACGGGAATCAAGCTCGCCTTGACCTTCCACATCTGTTCCAGCTGTTCTTTCAACCCTTGGTACTTTTCAACCTTTTTCTTGTTCCTTCTTTCTGATGTTGGCGTCTGCTGGTATCGCCACATCTATCACCACCGCCTTCTTCTGCTGGTTAGCCAGGACCTGTTTGTCAGTCTGGAAGCTGAAGTCCCACAGCACCTTGGCATTGTTGTTCTCAGCCACCTTCTGTGGTGCGGCCCATTGGGATTTGGGTACTTCTATTCCATACTGGGTACAGATGTTCCTGTACACTATTCCAGCCACTTGGTTGTGTCTCTCCATGCACGCTGACTGGGCTAGCATCTTACACCCTGCTACTATGTGCTTGACTGTCTCAGGGGCATCTTTGCATAGTCTGCACCTTGGATCTGACCTACTCTTGTAGATCTTGGCCTCTATGGCTCTTGTACCTAGGGCCTGTTCTTGTGCTGCCATGATCAGTGCCTCTGTGCTGTCTCTGAGTCCAGCCTTTTCCAGCCATTGGTAGGTCTTCTCGATATCAGCCACTTCTTCAATTTGGGCGGTGGTACATGCCATGTAGGGGCTTGTCCCTCCAGGTTGTCTGCTCCTCTTCCTCTGGTTTCTGTTGCCTGAGACATTCACTTAGCAGTTCATCCTCTGTGGCCATTTTTCTGATGTACTCTTGGATTTTTGATGTTTCATCCTGGATAGTGGCCTTGATGCTGACTAGTCCTCGGCCATCCTCTTTCTGCTTAGTGTACAGTCTCAGGGTGCTGGATTTGGGGTGAAACCCTCTGTGCATGGTGAGGAGCTTTCTTGACTTGATATCTGTGGCTTCTCTCTCTTCCTTTGGCCAGCTTATGATACCAGCGGGGTATCTGATGACTGGTATTGCGTACATGTTGATGGCTTGGATCTTGTTCCTGCCATTCAGCTGACTTTTCACGACCTGCCTCACTCTCTGGAAGTATTTGGTTGTGGTTGACTTCCTTGCGGCTTCCTCATGGTTTCCATTAGCCTGTGGGATACCAAGGTACTTGTAGCTGTCTTGGATATCACCTATGTTGCCCTCTGGTAGGTCAACCCCTTCAGTTCTGATCATCTTGCCTCTCTTTGAGACCATCCGGCCACACTTGTCCAATCCGAATGACATCCCTATGTCGTTGCTGTAGATCCTGGTGGTGTGGATCAGTGAGTCAATTTCTCGCTCATTCCTGGCGTACAGCTTGATGTCATCCATGTAGAGCAGGTGGCTAATTGTTGCTCCACTTCGGAATTGGTACCCGTAACCACTCTTTGTGATGATCTGACTTAGGGGGTTCAGGCCTATGCAGAACAGCAGTGGTGATAGCGCATCTGCTTGGTATATGCCGCATTTGATGTTGACTTGGGCAATTGGCTTTGAGTCGGCCTCTAGGGTTGTCTTCCACATACCCATCGAGTTCTGGATGAAGGCCCTTAGGTTCCTGTTGATCTTATACAGTTCCAGACATTCCAGTATCCATGTGTGCGGCATTGAGTCGTAAGCTTTCTTGTAGTCGATCCAGGCGGTGCACAGGTTAGTCTGTCTGCTCTTACAGTCTCGGGCGGCTGCTCTATCGACCAGTAGCTGGTACTTGGATCTTCTGGTGTTGCTACCAATTCCCTTCTGAGCCCCGCTCATGTATTGAGCTACATGCTTTCTCACTAGCTGCAATGATGCCTGACAGGGCCTTCCATGTTATGGAGAGACAGGTTATTGGCCGGTAGTTGGATGGGATGGGCCCCTTCTGAGGGTCCTTCAGGATTAGGACCGTCCTGCCCTGGGTTAGCCACTCTGGGTGGGACCCATCCCTTAGCAGCTGGTTCATCTGTGCTGCTAGGTGTTCATGGAGTGCCGTTAGCTTCTTCAGCCAGTAGGCATGGATCATATCGGGGCCTGGTGCTGTCCAGCTCTTCATCTTTGACACTCTTTCTTGGATGTCTGCCATTGAGATGGTTACTGGTTCTTGTTGTGCGAGGTTGCCATGGTCTGCTCTTAGGTCCACTAGCCATTGGGCATCTGGGTTGTGTGATGCCTCTTTTTCCCATATGCCCTTCCAGTATTCTTCCACCTCAGCTCTTGGTGGGTCTGACTGGTTGTTATTTCCTCCCTGCCACTGAGAATACACCTTGGCTGGTTCAGTGGAGAACAGCTTGTTTATTTTCCTGGCCTCTGCCTCCTTGGTGTATCTCTTCAACCGGGTGGCCAGTGCTGTTAGTCTCTGTTTGGCAGTTTCGAGTGCTTCAGGTATGGAGAGCTTGGTGTACTTCCTGGGTGCCCCTTTATTCATCATGTTGCCTTTCTGTAGCTCTGTTAGCTGGCTAACTTCTCTCCATGTTGCCCTTATCTTGGCCTCTAACCGTATTCTCCATGGTGGATGCTGCCTGTTATGGTTTGAGCCCATCTTGTATCCAAGCATTTCTAGGATTACTGTTGCTGTACTGTGTATCAGCTTATTGGTCTCAGTGATGGTTCCCGTAGGGATTGTTGTTAGTGCAGCATTCACATCCACTAGCAGATCTTCTGAAGGTACTTTACAAGTCAGCTTCGGTATTCGTCGGGGGTTCCAGGCTTCTAATTGTGCCATGATCTTCATTCTCAGGTCAGCAGCTCTTGTACTGAGGCTGTTGGTATTTGTTGGGGCTTGGTACCCAATCTCTGATTGTGGGGGTGATGGTGGTATCCCCTCGCTGACCTGTCGTCCTGGCGCCCCCTTGCCATAGCATTGTTGTTGTATCTCATCGATCTCTAGTTGTGATAGGAGTTTTCGATTGCAGATGTTGGAACACTGGGCTAACAGCTGTTTCGTTGTTAGCCTTGACTGTGGGTTTCGAAGTGACCATTGGTCCCACATTCGCTGCATGTATCCCTTCTTTCTGGGGTTGCTCATATAGTAGCATTCCAACAGTTCCGTGTTTTCCGCCCTTGTCCATCTATGCCTTGTTCCAGTAGCCCATTTCTCATCAGGTTGCCCTGGTTCCCTAGCACATGACACGGACCTTGTTGACCCGGGCGACGTCCGAACCAGTATGACCCTGTCATTTGTCTGTACTCTCATGTTCCTGAGGTAGGCCTGATACATTAAGGATCTTGCCCAAGCATCCTCACTGGATGCAGTTGTATTTGCCCCTCACTGGCAGCCGTTATATTATATTTGCCCCAACCTGGATTCGAACCCCAACCTCCCACTTTTTATGTACACAGCTTCCCATATCGTAACCACAAGTTCACACATACCATTTGAAGGCAATACTTTAGACTCATAAGCATGTTTTGATTTTTGGTGATTTATTTATTTATTTATTTTGCCTCATTCGTTATTTAAATTGTCCATTGCAGTGCATTTCTTGATGACCCCAATAAAGGCAACGAGCCGAAATGAGTTGGTGTAATAAAGTTGTTCCATTTACCACTGCTGCTAGTGCTGCTGCAGTCTTGACCTTTCTACAGACTCATAAGCATCCACAGCCCTATTTTTTTTTCTGGAGAGCTCAGCAACTTCTTTAGGTTTTCAGGGGATGACACCACAGTGTTCCCTTTACGTGGGACTGGGCTATTGTATTGTACACGATGGTTTATAGGGCTGCTAGTGACTCACTTTTTTTTGACACAGTTTTATTAATTATACTTTACTATCATGTCAGACTCTAGACATCAGAGGTTTAAATAAAACTCCTCCTGTCACTCCCTAATCAAGTTCAAATGATTGACTCCTGATCTGGAACTTGGGATCCTGATTTTATGGCTTTTAACTTTATCTCTCACTTGCTTTAATACACCCCTTTATTATGCAGACACTGAATTCAAGATGTTTCCTAAAATATGTTGAAGAAGTCAACACTGCATATGTGAGTCACATCAGTCCCCTGTATACACTGTACGGCATATCACTATAGCATCACTTTCAGACAGAGGAGTCTCTTTTTTGGATAGTCTGTGGTGTTGAATACATTTTAGATACTTCAGTAGCAGGATTTGAGGATCTGATGATCTGAATCAGCTAATGTCTTATCATTTGTTAAAGTCCATCTGGTCCTGTGACAATTCACAACTCTGGTGTTTCATTTTACCGTAGCCGCCACATTTGATTTATCCACAAACATCGCATGTCGTCGGTCTCTCTGCAACAAGAGTTCATCTGTTGTTGTTGCTCAACACTGTCAGCTCCCAGCTTACAGGCTTACTGCCGTTTTGGGCCTGGAGTCCTGCAGGTTTATGGTCCTCGCTGATAGTAAAAGAGACACACATGGTCTGTCTCTACCTGACAGGTGTGTCTCATGAACTGTCACAGGGGGAATGTGTTTCTGAATGGATGAACTGTGTCTGCAAGCAAAACAAGACTCATAACATGTTTAGGATCATTTATGGTTTTCTTCATTTACAACCTGCTGTTCATGCTCAAAGTTAAATATCCATAATAGCTAAATGGTAAAGCTGGATGTGTTGTGAATTAAGTAAGAAAGCATCACGTATATATATATAAAATATTCTTTGTTACTCTGTGTTGGTACAGTGGGACTCTGTTGTATTGCAGTTACGAGGAAATAAGACTCTTACCAGGAGATGTGTTTGATCCTGGAGCACACTTTAGCCCAGATTAGGGATTTCTGTAATCTCAGCACAGAGGTTTTAGATTACGCTGATTCATTTACTCACAAGTCCTGTAGTGCTTCTCAGTACCATATGTGTGTGTGCAGTCTTTTAGGCAGGTGGTATTGGAACAGACTTTTTGTAAAGTTTATTTATTTTTTTTTTGTCTCTCATTTGAGAATATTTAATTCTATAGTTGAATGCCAACAAAGCACTTTAAACTTCATGACTCAATCTTTTTCCTGGAACAGAATCTACACTCCTCCCCAAAAAGAAAATCAATCAGATGCATTAGGATTTTAGCTCGGTGTAGATGTGGGGTTATTGCTTCAGTAAAAGACAGTTATTGAGCTAACACACACACACATACACAGACAACATTTTTTCTCCATGCTCTCCCTCTCTCTCTCACACACACACACACACACCCACCCATACACAAACACACAAGTGTCCCATTGTGTGCATTAATGACATCATTCTACATGCTGTCTCCTCCAGAAAAACCCTCTGTGGAAATCCTTGTGTGTTGCATTAGCACGTGAAGGGAGAATAATACTTTGGAGAGCAAACAAACAGTGGAAGGACAGAGACATAACTGTGATCTAGTGGTACATTTACACAATTCTATTTCAGTATACTTTAGACGTACTTGTACTCTCTTACTTATTACTATTCCAGCAGTCGATTTTGTATTTTCTATTGCTACTTGTTATGTGTAACATTGTTATGCAGGGCAGTTGTCTTTGGCTGGTGCATGGGCATAACTGAGCCATTGTTGTTCCGTTGCTAGGTTAGCCAAACAATATTAATGCTACGAACCATTAGCATAGGGCTAAACTATACCGTTTGGGGGAGCTGTGGGATAGTTAGAGAAGCAGCATGGGACCGAAAGGTCACAGGTTCACATCCCCACGTGTCCATGGCCGAGGTGCCTTGAGCATGCACCTACCCCCCAAACTGCTCCTCGGGTGCTGCCCCAGTGGCAGCCCACTGCTCCCTGTGTATGCAGCACTGTGTGAATGGATAGAAGCGTCAAATGCAGAGAAAGTAGTTCCCTATGAGGGATCAGTAAAGAAATAGTTCTATTCTGTTCATAGAAGAACATCAATGTGTAATAAGACATAAGGTGGAGATCAGACAGCTATTGTTAGCAATCGTGCTAACGATAGTGGACAATGGAAAAGCTACTGGTCATTGCACTAGTTTTAAATCTTTAGGTATGGTTACTTCCTCCACTGTACCCACACTTGTTAACTTTTCTTTTGTTATGTTTCTGAATTTGGCTCATTTTGGCTTCTGATGTCTTACAAACAACAGCGTGTATATGGGGTCACATCCAGCTGTCTCTAAGCTTTTAACAACTCCAACAAATAATACGTTTTTCCTTTAAACTTCGCACATGGTTTTTATTGAAATAAATGCTCAAATGACTCAGATCGAAAAATAAGATTAGTGAAAAAAATATCTTTCCTCTCCTTACCCCCTCAGATTTATTTTAATTTTATTTAAAGCAGTCCTAACTAGCTCCACCTGCAGCTAGTACAGGTTGCATGAACACTCATACTTGTGATATTTAATAATGATTCAGAAGGACCAAAACAGCCTGTTCAGTTTATTACTTTGACATTTTGCTGTTAATGTAATATGCATGGAATGTTACATAAGTAAGACCTTTACCTGTGACGGAGTATTTTTATATCGCTATATTTGTACTTTTACTTAAGTAAAGGATCAACGGGCTTCTTCCATCACTGCCGGCTGAATGATCTGAAAATAACTTTTTTTGCTCATCACAGCCTCATCACTTCCCTCATCATATTTCATTGTCTCTGGAGTCCATCTAATGTCAGGGAAGAAAATCAAAAACCACAGTCACGTCTTCATGTGTATTAATGAGTTGAAATATTTATTTTAAAAACTGAAAAAATAAAATCAAACCCACCAACATAGTTTTAGTATATCATACAAAGACATATTTCAATGTTGCTATGTGAGTATTTGTTTCTCTCCGACTACAACGTGAGGCAGTTTGAAAGGCTGGCTGAGCTGGTAGAACTACAGACACGAACCCGACAGAGACAGAGAAGAGACAAAGAAAGGTTAATAAAGAGGATCTGGGCAAAAACCAAAACCATACATCACTCAAGGTGTGTTCAATTCATCTTTCAAGACACTTGACATAGCCCTCATTTCATCCTTCTTTTATGGAATTTTCTTTTTGTTGTTTTACATTTAAATTTCTAATGAAACCACTTTGCCCAGTTTGTGGAAGAAGTGACAGCACACAGCTAAAATCAGCATTACATACAAAGACCTGGAGACAACAGCACTGCAAATAATACTTGCTGTTTGTTTTAACTCAGATGGTGCAGCAGATAGGTGGTGTCAGAAAAAAAATAAAAAAGTCTATTTAACAACTTCCTTTTTTCAATTAACCGTCTGGGTGTGGAAGAATTATTGGCAATTACAATTTGACCAGTGTCTGTTAAATACCCAGTGTTGCAACTTTTCTTTAGAGATACACAGCTGAAGCAGAGCGTCGAAACCAGGTACGTTAAGACACAGAGAAAGAAAGTCGTCGCACGTTTGTTGGGTTGAAAATATCTCATGGTTTCCACAAAGGCATGATCAGTCCACTGGCAACAAGCTGAATGTCAGTTCATCAGTCTCAGCAGGAAATTCTGTTAAATAATAATCAAACCTCATTTTGGAAAAAAAACAAAAAACAATAACCTCCATTAGTCACGTGTGGCGTTCATGTGCACCATTTGAAGCTTTGAGATTAAAGGAAAGTGATTATTTCCAACAACAGAAGGCTTGTCGTTTACATATATACACAGCTACTTGGTCTTGAGGAAGCTATTGAAAACACTGTGTGTCGCACACTTCAGAGTCCACAGCGGTTCTGGCAATGCAGGCTGTTAGTTATTGAAGGATTCAGAAGACGACAGTCAACCGTCAGTCCTGTGTGTTTTTGAAGAGGCAGGTTCTTGTGAGATACCATTGAACACTCCCGATGTGAGTTCTCCTTCAAGTTGGATCTCAAATATTCAAACTCTTCTGGATTAATCTGACTGAGCGGGCGGCCCTGGACTGCTGCTGGCGGGAACTCTAGTCCAGGGACAGACAGCTTTATTTTGTGACTGGATCTCAGTTCTACCTGTGATGTCTTGGTTTGTAGTGCTGCTCGACCACTGACATATCAAAAGAATCAATGAAACAGTCTTGGATTCAGGACAAACTTTGCCTTTCAGAACTTGTTGTGGCTTTTTATACATATATAAAAACAGAGGTTGCTTCCTGTTACCCGGTTCCCTAGTTGTAGAGGAACTAAAAGAGGAAATGACAAAAATTAAGACTGTTTTATTAGTGTTTTAAGCAGCACTTCACTACTCATCAAACCTCCCCATGATGCGCCGCTACCTGCCGACCTCCGATGACGTAGCGTGAGGTAGTCGGCAGTCTCAAAGCTCACAGGGAGAAGACTGTTTTGTGTGCTACTTTACTGCTCTGAAACTACTTCACGAGTTCCCGTGAAAGCGTCTGTTAAGAATAAAAGAAAAGCAAAAAGGGGGTTTGCTCAAGTTAACAGTCAAGGTCGTTACAACGGTGAAGAGGTGAAAGGCAGAAAGTCCAGTGAACCAGCCAGTAAAGCGGCATGGACTTAATAAGGTGATAACTCACAGTGAGAAAAGAAGAGGACAAGACTAAGGAGGAGAGCTGCACCGACAGATAAAGAGCAGCTCCCACAGCTTCAGAAGCTCATGAAAAGAAACACTTGGTTTAACAGGAGAGCATGCATGCCATCTATGTTACACAGAGACATGAATTTGGGGCAGGGACAAGTTGAGCTCTACTCTTGCTGCTGAGAGTTTGGCCCTTGTGCAGAGCATCCTGGGTTGTCTCAAGTAGAACTCTGCTGCTTTTGTGCTCTGCTGCGACTCCTCGACAGATCGCCACTATTAAAGACCACGGAAAGGAAAGACAATAAATACTGCTGCGTTGCACCGACACAGTCCTGGGGGAGAAGCGGAGGGGTAGGTGGGGACGCGAGGCTGTGGAGTCGGGCTGTAACTTTTCATTCACCCCGATAATTACATTACATCCCTGTGTTCCTCCCTCCGATGGCCACCACCGCTGAGCCCTTGGTGCTGCCCTTTATGGAAGCTTCCGGACAGGGGTGGAGAAGCATGGAAGCATAGAAAAGAAGCACCTTTTCATTTGGCTTAGGTAACAAAAAAACAAAAAGTAAAAAAAAAAAAGGGAGGAAGAGACTGAAAAGTGTGTCTATAAATAGAAGGAGGCAGACAGAAGCCAGTCTTCAGGTGGGGGAGGAGGGGGTTGACAGCAGTGGCAGGTTTCACCCTGTGCCTGTGGAAGAAGGGGAGGAGGCAGATTTGAGCAACTTTTCCTTAGACACGCAGTATTTTAGGATGCATTCAATGAAATGTGGGTTTTCGTCCGTTCTCACCCTCCTCTTCCTGGCCCCAGCCCTCTGCCACACCAGCCAGCTCGTAATGTTTCTTCCTCAGCTCCCCGAGACGTTCTCGCTCCTTCTGCAGACGGGTCTCCAGCTCTAGAACAAGGACCTGAGGAAAAAGACAGATTCAGAGGACCCACACACACTGATCATTTTCCTGCCATCATTTATTCACCCTGTCAAATCATGAGAAATTTAAATCATACGCAGACTTCACTGTACACCAACTTCCTTTTAGTATGCAGTACATATATTTCATGTATGAACTACTATACAATATACAGTAATCCTATTGTGGGTGTCAGGGAGAATATTTTTACAATTCTGTCTTCTCTATGATCTGCTATGTGCCACAAGATGCCAGTTTTATAGACCACATAAACAACACATGTCTAGCAGGCTAAATTATTTGAGAGTAAGGTAAAGGTAAACATAGCTTAATTCATTTCCCCTGTGTTCTTGGACATGTCCTAAAACCCAGTTATAAACCATTATTTACACGTTTAAGTTTGCTTTAGGCTAAAAATACACTGAGCGGTCTTTAAATAGGAGCCCACAGAGCAGTTACAACAATGAGCTGAGTGTGTGTGCGTGAGAAGATCCAGGCCTTCCTGTGTTTTTCTTCCAGCGTGGGTGAAGCAGAGCAGGTCATATGTGAGTTCGTATGAGAATGATGAACAATGTACCTTCTGAGGAGTTTTAACAATCAACACATAACCATTCAGTCCTAAAATTAGATTTTCTGAGGTGAAGGGCCACACGGGAGAGACTATTTTTCTTCAAGTCCAATGAAAGGCCCACTGTTACAGCCTTCCATTTTCTTGAATGAATTTACAGGCTTGATTTAATTACCAAAGACTCATTTACACGGCTTGTTCAGGATTAATATTTTTGGTCAGTGCTGTCGGCTGCTTACCTGTGAGTCCATCTCTTGTCGTTTGATCTGGGTGAGAGTCATGCTGGAGAAGTCCATTGTATCTGGACACAAAGCCAAAGAACAAAACTTTTAGGGCCTTAAAGTTGCACTTGAATGCATCGCAAAGAATTCAGACAACGGCCAACTGGCAGGTACATTCTCAGCCTGCATAAAAGTAAATGACTCCCTATGGCAGCAGGTGGCTGTAGTCTGTATTCACCAAGATTTGCTAGGAGGCTAGGAAGAACTACCAACTACTCCACGGTGCTGGCCTCTCCTGAGCAATGCGGATCAGTTAGTCTACAGTCTACTCATACTAGATCATCATGTCAGACGAGGTGAAAAAACAAGAAGAGCATTCTCTGCGTGCCCTCTTGACTTTGTTGTTTCCTTACTTTTGCAGGACACACCACAGAAACTAATCACTGGCTTGGACTGTCATGGCCCTTGGTGCAATTATATTTGTTTCAAAACAACAACTTTGTGAATTTAAACCCTGTGATCCTTCAGTCCCAAGTTGTTCCTGTAACCACGACACCAAAGCTCCCCCAAACAGAACATCTAAGAGAGATGCCTTCCAATTCCTTCGGTAAGTAAATTTCAAGAATTATCTGTATGTTAGGAGTCTGTGCCCAACATGGCAGCAGTCAATGGCAGGCCCTCACCTTTCTCTTCAATTTGAGACTTCCCAGACTTGGTGGAGGCCACGACAGCAGCAGTGGCCTGTGTGACGCCACGGGACGCGCTCTGTAGACGGTGCAGGTTGGTGCTGTCTTTGTCTGCTTTTACCTGGAAAATACAAAAGAGAAATAAAACATAGAGAAGCTGCCTACACCTCCATTATTAGTTGAGCAAACACCAAAGATATCAGTCAGAAGAACTTAGCCGTTCTGTTGTATAGAACTCAAGCATACACACTTCCTTTTTAAAGCAGTGAATTCTTTGCTCACCTTGGAAGCAGCCACTAGCTGTGCAGTGCTGGCAGCTATTTCACGCGAACACACCATCAGCTCCTCAAACTTCCCTTTTCCCTGCACCACCATGTCTG
This sequence comes from Chelon labrosus, assembly GCF_963514085.1. Lineage (NCBI taxonomy): Eukaryota > Metazoa > Chordata > Actinopteri > Mugiliformes > Mugilidae > Chelon > Chelon labrosus. The sequence continues at coordinate 2,649,083 of NC_140346.1, forward strand.
CAGCATCCCTGGAACAAGACAACACAGCTCAGAATCACCGTTTTTAAGGTTAAATCTCCCAGCAAAATACACCTGTGTACGGCAAAATGACACACTCACAGGTTTTTATCCATGAAAATAATTCCTTCATGCCTTCCTAAAATAGCTTAGATGCATACATCTTTACTAAACAACGCTTCCATCTCCACCCACGGCTCTGGCACTTGCCAGCAGCTCAAGCATGCGGGTCTGCTCACCCTCAGCTCTGATCAAACACTGATAAACTACTCAAAACCACACAGTGGTACCACTAGGTTGTTGACTACATGACTGTGAAGCAACAAGTTTGCAGTGTAATCCTGAACTGTTTAAATTTTGCCACTGAAAAAATACCCTCATGTTGTAGTTAAACTTAATCTATAACTAACACTGAAACAACTAAATACTAAAAAAAATAATGAACACAAAATAAATAAAAATAGAGACTAATGGCAAAATACAAAACTATAATAACTCTGCTTTTATTTAGACAGTGCAGTGGTGCTCAGCCTTTGTTGCTTACTTATTTTGCTCATGGCGTGTCTAGCATGTAAAAAAAGATTTGGACATGTTCACTTTTTCATAGTTGGGAGATCACTTTGATGACAACAAAAGATTTACCGTCTTGTTTGTTCTTTCTTTATTTCCAAGTAAATTTACACCTTTCTTATGCATGGCTACTTTTATACTCAGATGACTTACACCATGACCGTGGCGCCCCATCCCACTGCTTTAGAGGCAGAGATCAGGCCCTCAGTCCAGCGGGAGTTCTTGACATAAAATTCCTTCATGGAGGCTGCCCCCTGTTGGACAAAAGTGCAAATGTTAAAATAAAATAATTATTATTGTATTGCACAAGGTTTATTTAGGATTTATTACCAATAAACTGTCAATTATTAGTCTATAATATGTCAAATTATAGTGACAACTAATATCACAGTTTGCAGAAGTGAGATATCGAAATTAGAGTAACCACGCTGATGATCTCATATCTCCTTAGTCTGTCAGCTTACCAGTAATGTCTCTATATTTTTGCTGCACTTCCTTGTTAACTTTGGAAATTAATAAAGTAATAAAACTCACCCTGCCGCTCTCCACAATGTCCCTTTGCAGATCTTTGGAAGACAGGACAAGCGCCTTGATGGCCTGCATCAGCTCTGTGCAGGAGGCCAAGATCCTACAGGGGGCGACAGAGCAGAGGACACCAACACTGACACGGTGGAGCTAATGTAACAGTGACATTTTTAATTGACAGGAAGCATAGCATCACATTTATAGTCGTGCAGTCTGCAAATATCGTGAATGCTGCTTGTTCTAATCAAGTCTGTTGAACTGTTGTCAACTTCTGAGGTGTGAAGCCCCAGTTAACGCATGACTGAAGCACCGCTGACCTAAATTCTCAGCATCGTTTTAGTGGCTGCAGTAGTTGTTGGTTTCTTTTCATAATTGCCTCCTACAGCAGCGACTGTTTTTTTTTACATTAATAATTTAATCACTGGGTGAGAAAGTTTAATTAGCACAGAGCAGAGACTGCTGCAGAAACTGACTTCTGGCCTGTATGCACGACAAAAGGACCTGTCCAGACAAAGATTATGCGCCATACAGCAACTCTATGACTGAATTGATGAAATTCTTCACACATCACTACTCACACTACACACTGCGTGACCGTCTAAAAACTCCTCTTCCATTTCTAGCTCACAGCTTTTGCTTGTTTCACTAACAAATAACTGGTACTTCGGTTTGCTGCACCTTTTGTTCATTAGACTTAGTTCCTCAATCTATGCACTTTCATTTCTCTTTCGTGGAAGAGATGGTTGTTGTTTTTCTAAGGTTTGGCTGCAGATACTTCCAGTTATGGTTTCATCTCCACTCTAATTTCAATTTGCCGCTAAGTAGATGAGAGAAACCAAGACAAAGCCATAGTTTGTTTGTGGGTCAGCTGTATTTCTATTTTGGGAGAATGGGCTATTCTTGTCAGTGTAATGAAGGTGATCTTGCTTTGGAAGATCTAGTTCAAATATTCCCACTTTTTAACTCATTTAGATTCTATGTATTCAGTTGTCTGGAAGATGTTACACTCTGTGTTTAGACTTTTTCACCTCAGACAGTCACTGTTATTTCTGAGTCTATAATTAACCACAAGTGACGTTTCAGACAGAAAGTGATTCCAGGCTGTTTTCCCTGCGGCAAACAAATGTGGCCCTGATCTGTTTTTACCTCTCGTTGACCTCCATCTTAATTCCTGTATCAACTGCTCGAGACTTGTTGAGCATTTCCTGTTGGGGTACACAGAGGCACAGAGGAGGAAAAAAAAGACACTTTGAAGTTAATACTGCTTTAAGTGAAACAGGGAGCAATGTTTTCACATGGCACACGCACAGAGCACACTTAAATAGACATCTGCTGTTTGAGCTAAACACATGGACACACACACACACACACACAGATGCTTATGGACCTCTATCCTGGCAGCCGCTGAGTCCACTGCAGCGGAAGTGGCAGCCATTTCCTGCTCCACAAGATCTCCCAGCTCCCCCTGCTGCAGCTCCAAACCCTGAGGACGCAGTTTCTGAAACAAGGAAAGAGCAAGACTGACTCAGAGGCAGCATTTACATGGACAGTGGTATTCCACTTATAATCAGAATAAAAACACTGATGTAATGATCTCAATCAGAACAGACGTCATATCAAGTGACGTGATGAAACATGGCGGCAGCAAAACAACTATTTGTTGTGAATTGATGTAACCCTGGTCAATAATGACGTGTAAACAATGTGCACGTCAAATCTTCAAATCAAAACAGTTCCATTCTAATTTATGTTTTGGGGCATGTAAACACTTATTGATTTTCATTTCAATTAGAGCTAGAACCAAATCTCAAATCAGAATTATTTCAACCAAGCTGTCCCGGTAAACACAGCCAGAGACAGACAGAAGTTGAAAACCACAGCAGAGATGAATCAATGAGTTCATCATAAACATCTTCCTACATCAACTCTGGTTGACGCAGTGTGTCTCACTTCATCGGTCGGCAGCATAATTCACAGTGTCATAGTACAGCTAGGAGTATGTATGAAGTATGGACCTCTGCAGTGGCCAGGATGGCCTCCAGAGCTGCCTTCAGCTTGCTGTTGTCCGCTGCACTCAGACTGTCCTGCTGCTTCATCTGTCCCAGCAGAGCCAGAGCTTCACCCCCACACGCCTTCACACTCTCCGACAGGGCTGGGAGAAACAAGGACAAGGAGGATGAACAAACTGGGCTTTAATTACACAAATAAACCCAAAGAGAAGCACTGATACACATACAGATAGGTACATACGCTGTACAAATGGATTTTTATTCAATTCCACACTATTGTAATACTTACAGTCTGTTTTCTATGAAAGTATCACATGGTGTCTTCTGTAAACTCTGATGTGTAACAGTGCCGCTTGTGGCTGCAGCTGCAGTGTTAATTAAACCAACATCCCCTGCAGCAAAGTGTCAACTAAAGGCTGAAACAGCCACTGATTGGAGGAAGAGGGGAAACTAAATCTACCTCTGCAGCAGCTGTCGGCCTGTTTTTTAGATGCAGGGCAGTACGCGGGCTCTCAAATGCTATACTCAGATATGTCAGCAATGCATGGAAAAAAAAACAACAACACTGGGTTGGTCTCACAGCTACACTCTGCAGCTCAACCCAGTTCCATTCTTACATGTTTGTTTTTAGTCACTATAACAGGAGCTGGCCAGAGCTCTTGGGCATGTTTAGACTTGCCATCTCCCAAGACAGCTAAAAAACATTACTTATGTATGAAGTCAGCAATTTTGTTCTATCCGTGTATGTTTTGGCTGCTTTCAAAACATGACTTAAGAGCTATTTCTGTTAGTAATGTGAACTCCACGGCAGAAATCTCAGATATTCAGAAGGTACTATAACAGAATCACCAGCTGCACTGGGGGAAGAACTAGTGAAAGAACTAATAAAGCAATATACTCCGCTTCCTCCTGCATGATGCATGAAAAAAATCCAGTCCTGCTGTACAATGTAGTTAAAATATACTAATCAATTAAAAGTCCTGTTTTGGTCCCTTTGACTTATACTATTATTATTTACCATCATTTGATTATTATTGGTGTAAACAGCATGTTACTACTGTAGCTGGAGCTAGTTTGAACTATTTTATATACAGTTTTATATTCACTGGGTGTGAGAGGTTGTGAGATGATTAATAGTGAGGAAAGAAGAATGGTTCTGATGTACAATCCATTTCTGTTTTTGGGCTTTCGCTCTAATCTTGGATTTTTGGTGGAATATTGAATCGTCTGAACATTAATTAAGATTAAACCATGTGAAAAGTTTAGAGGGGAGAAATAAATAATAATAATTTTTTGTAGTTGTTAGAAAAAATGCGACCCAGACTACGTGCTGTTTGCAGGATGTCAGAAGCCAAAAAGACCAGATTATTTCATTATATTGCAAATAATGCTGAATAATTTCCATTCCAGACAGTTATAACAGATTCAATTTGCACTGCCCGACCTCACATGAAAAACATCAGGATTCTCAGACATGTCCAAACATGTCCACGTCTGGGCTGACTGCCTCAACCGCAGATTAATATCATGACAGGCGCTGAGACAACAATCCGTCCATCTCTCGCTTTCTCTGGATCACACACTCACCATCAGCTTGATCCACAGGCACCATGTGGGAGGTGGCACTACCCTGGACGATGGTGTCGCCCACCAGGTGGCCACACTGGGTCACCACCCGGATTAGCTCAGACACGCCTGCACAAACAGTTCAAACAATCCATATGAAGCTAAACAAGAGAGATGTTCAGAAACAGCCGATGAAAACAACATCTCATTGCTCATGTTAATGAATGTTCTGGTGAACCTTATCTAGTAAGACTGCATCGTTTTATGTCTGCTCTTACAGACGATGGACGGTTATCAGGCTATAAATTAAATGGACAAAAAACACATTTAACCTTTAATCAGAGGTCCCAGAAATATTTTTTTTAAAAATCACAAGGCCTGATCAATTCAAATCTACAATTACAATCATTTACTCTACAAATACATGTTTAGGAAGCAGACGTTGGAAGTGGCAAGCAAATCTATTACAATAAAATGACTGAAGATAAAAGGTACCTAACCTAATATAGAGGACTGAGTTGAAGCAATTAAAACTCTATTGGTGTCTCACCTGTGTTGTCACCCAAAAAGGCCTCTTTGGCAGAATGTAATCGGTCCATACAGTCTAAAGAGGCTTGACATCTGGATGCAAGGTAGTCTGCACAGATGGATTAATATATTAGAGCATGCAGAGAAACATTAATTCACTACTGCATTTTACAGTATCAAGACATCAGTGTCTGACCTGCGGAGCTGGTGCAGCTGATGTGTGCCGGGTCATCTATCTGAGCCAGAGAGTCCTGGATGATCTTCTCTGCCTCCTCCACTGCTCCCTGCAGGCTGGACCAACGAGCCGCCACCAGCTGGCTCTCCAACGCCTGCTCCCTACTCTCCTGCGGACCAGAAACACACGTGAATGCTTAAACTCACCATACACGCCTGTGTTATGAATATAAATATTCACTGGACACGTGGTTCTCTCATGTTTGATTTAGAGCAGCTCATTGAGAGAGACAGTTCTTCACCTTCTCATTGAGCTGATTCTGCAGGGTTTCAGCCGTCTTCACCCCGCTCTCCCGCTCAGTGGCCAGTGAGATCTGGACTTGCTGGAGCTCCTCCCCCTGGACCACCAGCTCTGCCTCCACCTTCGACAAAGACTGCACCAGCTCGGCTTTCTCAGACTCCAGGGCCGCTAGCTGAGTGCTCAGCACCTCACTCGACTACATCGAGGAAATAAAAGAAGGAGCGATTAAAAACAAACACAAAAAACACTGACAATGGAAGGAAATGATTTTGAGGATATGGTTAGGATAATACATAGCTGTCAGGACATGTCAGGATGTGGTGTGATTCGAGTGATCTGACCTCACAATAAAAAAAACTCTTTATCTTCAGCCGCTGTTTATAACAATATAGACTCAGTTTGTGGAGAGCCGCACAGACTCTAAGGGGTTGAGGTCAAGCTTACAATCAAAGGAACACTGGGAAGTAGTGGTTGTGAAACTCACAACGCTTGCAATCTCAATGCAACCTCAGAGGAATGGGAAATTTGATGTAACTAACTCATCTATTTTTACAGGTTAGATAATGAGATGTATGCGTACAAAGAAACAGCTGAAAGACTTACAGCCTGGATGCCAGCAGGTCGCACAGAGAAGAAGAAATGAACAAGGAGCAGAATTAATTAAGAGAGCAATGGAAACACAGGACGGGAGCGACAGAAAACGTGGGCTGTGTGAGAAAACGGCTATGAGATTACAGAGAGATGGAGGAGGACAGAAAGAGTGACAGAGCTGAGAAGTGGTCGCTATACCAAAATAGAAGTTCAGGAGTGGGAGGCTGAGAAACAAATGAGAGGCAGAGGGAACAGAGTATGAGGGGAAAACATCGGAAACTGGAAGTCACAATCACTCAGTGGACTCATCGGGGATTGTGAGGGTTAGCAGCACAAATGATTGACTGTTAGACGGAATTAATTATCCTCTTGTAAATATTCCTGCAGATCAATTTGTTAGCTGCTCATAGAGGCACGTTTTCCCTGAAAGCAATGGCATAAATAAAAGTCATCCTTCAATGAAATGCTCCACTAATGGTGTAAAGGACACAGAATGACCAAATATCAGTCAAAAAGCAGCTGTTTGCAGGAGTACTCACTGCTTCACTTTTTTTAGTTTTTATTTTAGGCTCTTCTTTCAAATAAAAGTCTGTTATAAACAGCAGCTTCACTTGGCTCAGCAAACACACACAAAAGTACATGGGAAAGGGAACAGGGAATGCAAATACATGAAGGGTTCTGGGAACAGCCCATAGAGAGGATACGATCTACCACCTCTTGTGCTCGTAAATGGACTTATTCAATTAAAGGTCTTACACAGGGTGCATTTCTCTAAGTCTAGACTATCTGAACTGTAACCGAAAGTGGAAGACAAACGTGATAAATGGCCATGGCTCTCCTTGTCACCTCAGCCACATGTTTTTTTCTTTCTCCTGATCTGAAAGGTTTCAGGGCAGGTTGTTTTACTATTCTCTCCTCTGTTCTTTGGGTGAATCTCCAACCTTGCCCTCTGATTGCTATATTTGGGATTCCTGACCCCTCGCTTGCACTTAACTCTACACAAAAGGACATGACAGCTTTCACATCCTTCCTAGCAAGACGTTCCTTATTATTACATTGGATGTCTGCTAAATATCCTCCTATCTCCCGGTGGCTTAAAGATATCATGTTTTTTTTTTTTCAAACTTGAGAAAATGAAATACACGTTGAGAGGATGTACAGTCAAAAGTCAGGATTTAGCCCTGTTTCGAATACTGACAGCAACCAAGTAGAGATTTGTCTGACCAAGGATGTAGAATGATTTTTACCTGTGTTTAACTTTCTGTGTTTATTATTTTGGAAAAGAGTTCAGATTTCAGAATCTTCACCTTTGGCCTTCTCCTGCTAAAGTGGGGTGTAAGTGAGATTGTTCAATAAGCAGCCCATTATTAGCTCATATCTAGACTGTACTCCATTAGGATCACAGGTCTGTTAGTCGGGGCCACAAAAATTCATGTCATTAATCTTCCCCGTCCTGTAGCAGCTGGTACTTTTTTAAAATGCGCATTTTAAATTAGTTCTGAAACTCGTCACAGACACTCTGGGGTCTAGTTGGCAAATTTAAGATAATCTTTGTACGTGAGGAGAGTGAGAGAAGAATGACCTGCTGTGATGATGCCACGGTGGTCTTCAGGGAGTCCAGCTCAGCCCGGCTGGATACCAGCTCTCTCTGTAGCTCCTGGAGCTGCTCCAGCTGATCCCTCTCCTGGGAAAGACAAGTCAAAATCTAGATTTAGACAGCTCAGCTCAAAAAAAAAAATGTTTGTTGTTGGTTGATTCACCAGAGGACTGCGCAGTAGGCCACAAAAATTCACTGCTTGACCCTTTTTCTTTTTATCTCCACACAACTGCTGGACCCATATTTTCTGTGCATGTTCTGAAGTGGTCCGAAAATGTCCCTCATCCTCACCTGTCTGTCTGCAGCCTCCTGAGCAGCCTTCACCTTCTCTGTCATCTCTTTCCTCACTGCGTCCACTTCATCCTGTGCTGCCCGAGCTACTGTCATCTGTCGGGTCACTTCTGCATTCTGCAAAGGACACAGGACACAGAATAGTTAGGACGGAGACAAAGGGCCAGATGGAGGAAAGCAGGTAATCTCACTTAGAAATTCCAGGTTTTATACACTGAGCAGCAGAACATTAAAACCACTGAAAGGAGAAGTGAATAACATTGACCATCTTGTGACAAGACAATGTTCTGCTGGGAAACTTTTAGACCTGGCATTCATTGGTTACTTAGACATGTACCATCCCATCTAGACCAGACCAGACCAGACCAGGCACCCCCACCCCATAGCAGGATGCAGCCTGACACAGACACACACACAAAAACAGTTTAGGAACTCCTCAAAAAAACATAAAGAACAGCACAAGGTGTTGACCTGGCCTCCAAATTCACTAGATCCCAAACTGATCAAGTATCTGTGGGATGAACTGGACCAAGCCTGATCCACAGAGGCCTGTTATGCCTGATCGGTGTAGCTGTTACAAGAACACAGGGCAGAGGGTCACGAACATGAAGAAGAGCCTGTCTCACCTTCCTCAGCAGGTCTGCATGACTCTGAACCAGCTCGCTGTACTTCTCCTTCAGTTTGGTGTAGCGCTGCTCATTGGCCTGAGCTTTTTCTGGGGAAAGACACAAAGACACCATCAAATCTGCAGTAATTTACACAAACATGAAGAAACACCTGTCACAGTAAAGGGGTAGCTTGATAAAATAGTTTATAGTTTTTTATGTGACAACTGTTATCTTTCCCCTTCAGTATTATAAATATTGTAAAAGTAATTTTAAATCCTCAACTTGTTGTTTAACCTTATTTTCAAGGTTAAAACTTTTTAGATCAGTTAAGCTAACACACTAAACAGGAAGTCTTTACAGAATGCCAAGTGTGATGATGAGTTCAAAGACTACTTTATGTTATCAGCCGAGTGAAGTCTTACTCTCTATTTCAGTCAGGCTCCGCTGCTCCTTCTCCGTGTCCTCTCTGACCCTCCTCAGGTCGTCCAGCTCCGCCTTCAGGAACTCGCTTTCGCCTACAGCCTGCAGCCTCAAGTGGCTCTGCTCGGCGAGCTCCGCCTCCAGCTCATTGACGCGCCCCCTCAGCGCCTGACACAGCCGACCGCTCTGACAATGACCAGAGGAAATAAAATGAAAAATGGAAATGGAGCAAGAACCGAGACGCAGATAAACTTAGTGTAGAGATTAAGTTCTTTAAAAAGGTTGACACTGCTTGTCTCTTTACCTCTAGTCTGAAAGACTCCAGCTCTTCTTTGAGCGCCTGGATCTCCCTCGTCAGCTGTTCGATCAGACGGTCTCTGATGAAAGCAGATAAAATTATCCCTCATTAATACAATACATAAATACACTGTTACATAAATAAATCGTGAATTTTTACTAGCTGTAAATTCACAGTGTTCTCAAGACATATGTCTCATAAAAAAAAGGCCAAAATGAATATGGTCTTAAGGAGAAGTGCATACGGTATATATAAATGCCCCACATATAATTACATAAATATATTCACACAACCACATATTCAGTGCCATTTAGGTATTTTATCTAGAGCTGTGACGTCAGGTTAGACAAAAACACCTGACAGAAATAATGTGCACTGAGGGGTGGACTGGTGCAATCAAGTGGTCAAATATAGGAACGACTAAATATTAGAGCAGTGGGATGTCTGACACTGTAGGTTGTTAGCAAGGGAACAGGAAGTACAGGTGCACTGACGGTGAACGCTGACTCATAGTTTTGGGTTAATAAGCACATGTGAGGACACTTACTTGTCATCTTTGCGCATGCCGTTCTGACTGTTGAAGTTGAAGGGGTCGATAGCGGCCGAAGTACCAAACAGGTCGTCGAACTTGGTCTCAACGGCGGCCTAAAAGGGAAAAGTGTTTTTGTAAATATTCACTTTCTGTAACCGCTTGTCCTCTGGAGGGTCACGGGGGGGCAGAAACCTATCCCAGCTGTCATTGGGCGAGAGGCGGAGTACACCCTGGACAGGTCTCCAGTCTATCGCAGGGCTTTTTGTGTGTGTGTGTGTGTGTGTGTGTGTCCATATATATATATATATATATATATACACACACACACCAATCCCTGCTGCTCTCTAATCTATCAAAGGTTTACAGCTTTTCTCATTAAATCTTCAGAATACCATTAATTACATCTAAAACCCATGTGTTCAACAGCCAGGTATGTGAAAGCGTATATAATTAACACCATGACATACCAGCATAAACATACACCAGATGTTTAGAGTAGTGTTACTCAAAAAAATTTCAGGAGTGCATTAGTGAAGAGGTTACTTCCTGTTTTCATCTCCCTCTTCAAGACTCCCACAAACACAACGTCCCTCTTAAATGTTTGACTGCTGATTAAAGAAATGCAAGCCAAGGAGCCAGCTAGCTCCACAGCAGACTGACTGCGTTTGACAAGGTACCAATCATAAATGATTGTCTTGCGTAGTTACCGGCAGTGCGGGGACGTCTGTGTCCACCAGGTCGTCCGTTTCCACCACGTGCTCCGACTCGGGGGATGACGACTCGGCAGGGATCACGACCACGGGGCTGATGTGCTCCGACAGAGCTGACGCACGCAGGAAATTAGGAGGGTTCTGCAAGAAGTCAATCAGTGACTTATTTTCAAGCTGCATGGATGCATATTGTCAGTGACTGATGATACATGTTCCTCATCTGCATCAACGTGTGTCAGTGATTTGCCTTCAGGACTTTGATGTCGGTAGCAACTTGTCAGAGTGAGGTTTAGCATGTAAAGGATGATGGACTGTACTTAAAAAATGAATTATGAATATTGACATTTGCTTCTTATAATATATTATAAAGACCATTTATTTAATGTTTATAATCTTATTGCGCTTAATTGTGTGTTCATTCTTATTTACATAGTCTAGGGGATAATTATCCAGATCTAGGAGACAGTGTCAACAAGTAATAGTTACTGCTACTGCCAATCAGCTGAGCAACAGAAAATGAATGAGCAACTATCTGAACTTGAGACTAAATATGATTTAAGTAAAGATGATTTATCCTGTCTTAAATACCAGAAACCTGAAAGAACCGTCATCAGCCATCTTGGGGCTGAGGTGTGGTTAAAACGTGTGAAATGTAGCGATAGCGAGGGCCGTCCTCACCTCAGGCAACTGTGGGATCTGAATCAGCCTCTTGAAATACTGCAAGTTACTGGAGCGATAGAAGAGACTCTTTAGCCTGAAACCAAGAAAGAGATATGATGAGTAAAAAAAAAAAAAAGAGAACTGATGGAGAATGAGAATGGCAGACGGAACAGAAAGGTTTGAAAATTCATTCAGCACGGTACAGGAAGCCAGTCCTCTGGGTCACAGCCAGTCAGAGAGCACAGAGAAACTGTGACTGACTGGTTTTCTGCATGTGTGTGAAGTGCATACTTTTTAAACTGTTCCTGGAAGCGATCTCTGTGGCCCTGGAGAGTGTCAGCTGGAAGGCCTGCAAACACACACACACACAAAAAAAAAACACATCAGTCCCAGGAAGGTGCTCAGGAATTATGCACATGCAGTATGTTCTGTATACAAACAGCATTAATGCATGTCTGAATGCACACATGTTTGACGGGATTTGATGAAGAATGCATCAAAGCTGACAGGTGAAAGCTTCCACATCTTATTCATCTGAAACCATTTGAAGGTGCAGGTTTGAACGAATTTAAAGCTTTGAAATGTTTTATGAGCCAGAGGAAATCTTTGAACTCGGAGAAGAGCTTGTCATCTGTGAAGAAGATGTCAGAGATTTTAAATATTCCCACAAAATACATCTTAACTGCAGAGCCACAGCTAGAAATTCAACACCTAAATACAACAATGTCCAGGAGACCAAGACTTACTCTAAGAACAGGTTTGTCCTTAAGTGAGGAGTTATTCAAGAGACTTGTGGCATTCACAAAGAGTCTTTTCTCAAATGTAATAAGGGATTCCCCAAGTAGCTCAGACCTGCTGTCTTTTATTGGCATTTTTTGATATATGTGGGAAAATCTAACCTATGTTATGTCTTTGTTTCTGTCACTGCTCTAGAGTAATATAACAGACAGCTGGAACTGTTTCAGGTCCAGTAACAGAGCTACTGATCCAATCCACATTCAAACGAACAATCCACCATTTAGTAAAATCTATTAAATCTTTCTGTAATTTGTTATGCAAAAATAAAGTTAGTGAATGAAACAGCACGCCATTTTTGTTTTGAATTAATACATACATCATCACCAGAGATGATTGTTGAAACTGAAACTCACAAGTAAAGGGCTGATTTGACTGACTTTGATGATTGAAAAGATTTTTGTTGAAGCTCCGGTGTAAATCTGAAAACCTCCACTGATGACCAGAGATGTAATCAATGAACAGTGTGACTAGTAGTGGCACTGTGCTGCATGTAAACGTCAAAACACAGGTTGAATTTAAACTTGGAATAAATAATTAAAACTACCACGGCTGGTGTCAACAAGGTTTTCCAGTCACTACAGAAATAGAAATAGATGACTAAAATGATCGATGGTATTATTTATCCTGTATTTGTGCAACTTGCTCAGATGTGTTTGACTCACAGGAGTGCAGCTTAAACAGCAGCTTGACGGTGTAGTCATACAGGTGGCTGCAGTCCAGGATGACTTGGATGAGGGGGGCCAGGCGACACTGGCCCGCTGCCGTCACCGATACCGACCGAGACATGTCCAGGGAGCTGAACACTGTGAGGAGAGACACACACACACACACACACAATCAATAACTGTAGTCCTAAAATCGATATATACACGCGCAGACTTGTGTGAGCTCATCAGTTACATTATGCGGGCATCAGAGATGATTAATGCAAACACAGAGACACGGTCATGTACACTGTCTCATCAGTCATGAATTTTTCATGAGTCAATCAACTTGCGCTGCCACACTCTCTATTCATTTCGTTGCCTCGACCACAGTTAACTGCTTAAATGTCTGAAAGCAACACAGAGCTCACTCCTGTTTTTAAAAAAGCAGGGAAAAAGTTTTAAGTGGGGAGGAGAGGGAGCAGCAACCTGAACACTAACAGGATTGTCTGACTCCTTCTCTGACCTCATCATTACGCTCCTGCTTCATTTCCCTGCTGCTCTGCTCACACCATCCCCAAAACTCTGAGAGCCTCTTTGCAGTGCAGAGGTGTGGTTTCCTGCACAGCTACTACACACACACACACACATGCACCTCAGACCTGGCCTCTTTAGGCCCAGATGACGTGATGCTTTTAAAATACCCCGGACCAGACGAGGAAGCTGACAAGAGCTTTGAGATTTGGATGTCTCTGACTCTAATCTGAGGTGTCTCATGGAAAGCCTCAAAGTGAAGAGAGGAAAAGTGATAGGAAGAGATTTTTGGTCTGGCTTAATATTTCTAGAAAGGGGAGGAGGAGATTTAATCACCAGGACGTAGGAAGAAAGGAATGATAAATAGATAGCACAATGTAATTTCCTCCTGATCATTCAGGAATGGAGGTGCAGAGCTTTACCAGCATTTCTCCTTGGCTGCCGGTCACATCCCAGCCGTCTATTTTTAGCCCGGGCTATACTTCAATACATATTAGCCTAGGATGACTCGCACAGACAACAACAACAGGGCTAGAGTACAGTATGTAACAGCTAAGAGCGTCATGGCTGGCTGAGTCAGACGAGGAGGAGCTCTGGTGATATGGCTGATAACAGCAGTCCACATCTGTGTCTCAAACCGTTATGTGGTTATGTCAGACTGCATCTTTCTGTGTGAACTTGTATGCATTGATAAGCACAGCTGGTAGCACAGAGTCAGAGACAAACAACTTACCACCCAGGAAAAGGTTGAGCTCACACTCCAGGTAGTCAAACATCTCCACTGTCAGCTGGAAGCTGGGGGGGGGTGAGAGAGAGAGACAGAGAGATTACAAATATAAATTATTTCACTCACATTTATCTAGCACTTGGGCCAAGAATTACAAAAGAAAAGAAGTTTTCAGTTCCGTCTGGACAGTCTCATGATACACCAGTTTTCCTTTCCTTGTTTTTCTTGATCCATGCCTTTACTTTGAAATACTGGATTAATCCTTGCTTTCCTGAACCAATCTGACACTGGATGCAGGACTGAAGCCGATTTAATTCATATGAAAAGGAAATAAAACAATTTCGAACACACGATTCTTTTGCTTTGTTTCCTGACATGTCTCCATTTATTTCCCCTTTCATGTGAAATTCTACAAAGTTGACTGTGTCATGCCTACTGATGAGTCAAAGCCCAGACTCCTGCTGATGGTTCAAACTCATGTCCATTAAAGGAAAGCAGAACTGCACAGTTTGGTATATTCACGTCCCAACTGTCAGGTCATGATCTCAGTGTTTCATTTCACACATTTGTCCAGACAGCCGAGAGTCAACGCCGAAACTCATTAATAGGATGATGCTGCAACAACAACATTAACAGCAGCCCGAGCATCAGCACTCACAAGTTGTTGACGTCATTCTCTCCCGCCTCGTCCAGCTGTCTGTTTGACATTTGAAGGTTGCCGGGGAAACGAGGGTTCTGAAAGAGATGCCAAAGGATTTAGAGTCAAACTACAAAGTTAAAGCATCTTAAAGTCCATCTGAGATACAATTGTGACTACTGGTGACTGGGTATTAACTTACTTGTTAAATAGCTATGTAGCCATCAAAAAATATTACACTACTTCATATACTACTTATACTAATAATAATAATTAGTATGATCTTGAGTTTTTATTGACAGTAGCAGCGCCCCAAGAACACTGCGAGAACAGTGAGAGTGAAACAAAGCCTTAGATACAGAGCACCAGACAGGGACTGTGTTCTCATGTTACATTATCACATCGCTGCCATCCTACTGGGAACCAGAATGGTTAATGAATATGCAGCAGCTACATGCCAGAGAATTAAGATCCCCAAGATCCTGGGAAAATAAATTACCTGTAATTATCTTAGACACATACGTATATTACTGTAATAATAGCGTGTGATGTTATATCATGATTTTATGCACATTATGAAGCTTTATTTAACATTAGTCAATAAAGTAAATTGTTTTAGGAGTTTTAAGTTTATTTCTTTGCATCTGAAACTAATTTCGAGTTTTTGTTTCTGCTAAAAGAATCTTGTCTCAAAATGAAGAAAGCTCATAGATGCAAGGAACAACAAAACAGGGTGCCAAAAGTGAAGCCAAAGCAAGTAGAGCTCCCCCTGGTGGCTGGCAGGTTTGGATGGGACTTGGGCCAAATTAAAACACTAAAGTACACGTCAAAAAAATGTTTTAAGGATGGTTTCTGAAATTTTAGGTAATTAATATAATACAGATGCATACGTTTCGTTTTAGTTATTTTCACGCTATAGAAACAGGTCGTGACATCATGATGACTACAAGTTGCCATGCCAACTGCACCGTGAAGGGGCCCCGTAGGGCTGTGAGAGTTGGGAAAAAATAAACAAATAAATGAGAACAGTGTATAATCCAACATTTCCTCACAACTTGTGGAGGTAGAGCAGAGCACAATGTTAATTAAACGAAAACACGAGTGAGTCTGGAGGAAGTGTGGGCGGGTCATCGATAACGTGGCTCCACGTGGCTCCACTTTCAAACCGTAATGCGCAGATTCTGGTTCTAAACTTGTAAAGATGGTGTCACCCCGGGGAAATAGTGTCAGTGGAGATGTGTTGTCCATATTTATGTGCAGTCTATGGTTGCTACAGTCAATAAGAATCATGTATGAGACCATTTTATCATACCTGTCGTCATAGCAGCTTAATGTAAAGGATAATGAGTCTACGGGTAGGGTAAACGTATTGTCTGAAATTTGATCATAGACCTGTTTATCACAATGTTTTCTTTCCCTAGCTGCATGCGATCAAACACAACTCTGGCTCTGTATCAAGGAGATGGTGGCACTGGATGCCTGTTATGCTGAATTTACATAAAACTTTAGCAAGACTTCATACTGAGTTTAGAAGGAGAAGATGAAAAGAAGGAGTAGACAAAGAATGCATCACTATCAAATGTAACATCAAATGCAAACCTATTTGTTTGCTGCCCGGAGGGCTACCAACGCAATAACTCTATTTGAAAATGTAATATGCACATGTGAAATACATAATGGTGATTTTTAAAGTGTCTCTTTGTAGGCTGAATGTTAATATGAGACCATTTTTATAGGAGCTGACTGTAGGTTAAATGACCTTTATGGAAGTGGTATAAAGGTATTTTGAAATGCATGCAGCTTATAGTAGATTAGCCCGGATGCTGCCATATGATTCAGCAAATTTAGCAAAAACTGGCAACAGAGAGGGGAAGTCAAACGTCACGTTACTCCCTTGGTTCTCGAGTCATGTCTTGGCCAACTGTCCTGTAAGACTTCTCTCAGCCTTGGGTAAGAATTAACTTCCGGGCTTCAGCAGAGCAACAACTAACCACATTTTCCTGTGGTAACACCAGAACTGCCTGTCGGTCCCTCCGCTCAGCTGCCTCATAAAAAGCCTACATTAGAGATTCTTGAGAGCCCATTAGAGTAAAAGCTTGAGTTTTCTATAAAGACCCCCGCAGAGACGCGCCAGCACTAAAAAGAGAGTCTGACACGAAGATAATGAGTGATGAGGGAGACTGGAGCTGTGGTTTTATAGGCCAGGCCAACTCACTTTGATGTGAAACTCCATTTTAGTGATGAGCAGTTTGAGGTAGATGCTGCACAGCTTCCCATAGCCTTCACTCAGGTGACCCTGTGGGAGAAACATCAAGAGTAAAAAGGAGAAATCAAAGACGGAACATAATCTCTTCTCTTACTGCAGGACTAGAGGGTCTGCTTCTTAACGATCATGGAGGAAGAATATTCTTTGGCATTTTGAGTGAATTATCCATACTAACTAAATAAGCAGAGGAGTGCACAAGGCCTTTGTCTTTGTCAGCTCCTGAATTGTTGCTAAAAAAAAACACCATAAACGTATACAGTATCGAGTTCCCTCGCCCACAAAATGTTGGTGAGAGAAATTTGGTCTGGCACTGCTCTGTGCAGAATTCAACATGCCTAGTGAAGATCTGTGGGGCCAATCAACTTGTTTGGGTGGGCTTTATGCTGTGATGGACGGAAGAGTAGAGGGACGTAGTCACACGCACCATTTAAGCGCCGCTGACTTGATTTTGTTTACAACGAAATGGCTGCCGTCTGAGAAGCAAGATGTTTAGATTGCACTGGTTGAATGCTATATCTGCCTTTGTTAAGAAGCTTTTGTCATATAATTCATTGCTCTGATTGGTTGTAGGGCTATGTAATTGCGTGCAGAGGTATGTTTTCTCTGTATTGTTGAAACACGCCCCAAATGGCACGATACCAGGCTCATATTCTGGAAAGAAGCTGAAATTTTCTATGAAGACCCCCGTAGAGACAGAAGTGTCTTATATTCTGATAAGAATTGAGTCTGTCTATGCCAGGATACCGTGAACCAGTTCAGTCTAAAAGCACGGTTCACTTCAGTCTTTGTCCTGGGCTTGTGAGGAGAAAGTTAAATATCTGCAGCTTTTTGGCCAACTGCTTCTCGCTTCCTTTTTTCTCAAGATGGGGAGTGCAGTGGTAATGACAGGAAAAAGAGGTTGCAACCCCGGTCACAGCAAACCAAACTTCCCGTATCCTACCTAATGACATCAGCAAAAACTGAGTGTGACAGGGAATATCAAGGCCTCCGCCCAATTCAATGTTCCTTAAACGGAGAGTGACTCATCAGAGTTTGTGGCTAAAAGTTTGCTAAATAAGTACCGTGAATTTCATCAGAAGACTGAGATCGATGCAAATCTCACCAACAAAAAAAGCTTGTAGTCTACACACAGAGCCTTTCTGTTATAATGTTTAATTAGTAGCTGACTAAAAGGCCTCAGCAGGTGGAGCAGGGATTCCACTACACCATCTGGAATATCTGTGACTGTTAGCCACAACACGAGGCTGGTAGGTGACGTGTCAGGAGCTCTGACAATCACATTTGGCACGTTCTGCATGGCTTTTGTCCCATACACGCGAAAAAAGTCTGTCACTCTACTCTGATGGCAGCAGGCCGGAGGCAAACAATCATGTAATCTGTTGTGATGATAACAAGAAGTACAGCTGGCGGCTGTACTCTGGCGCTGATGAACAAAATCACAACTCCTTTAATTACTTTTCTCCTTAACTTGAAGTGTCTGATTGTGAAGCTAGAGGTGGGGATTATGAATAACTTTGCAGGTAGAAAACAATTTGTTGATATCCGACTTACTTACCAGATCGCATTTTCTGCAATTTTCTTGGCTATTTAATACACTTTTAATGATGAAATAATTGAATCACGGCAGAGCAGAAAACACCAGTAAGCAGTGCTTCACGTCTCAGTGCACTCAGTTCACTATGAAAATTCCTTAACAAGGACTCCGTCTAGCTCTACGCTGCACTTCTGGACACATTTCCATCTTTTTTCCCTCCGCTGTCATAACCTACTTGGACGTGATTAAAGGGAACAGGCTAATAAAATATTTCCTGTCCTCTTTGGTAATAAAAGTTGTGATCCCCTGAGCCATTTTAGGCACAGCCAACTCACAAGAGTGCCGCACAAGAAAAACATTATTAGATTATTACTTACCTCAACTATTTAACAATCATTTCAGAACAGATAAAAACAGTTACAAACTACTTAAAAGATTTTTTTTTTTTGTAGAACATAAATCCATAATGCCCCCATAGTTAATAAAACCTTTAATTCAACTGCCTAGTCATCAGTAGAGAAGATTAAATGAGACATAAAGTCCTTAGACATGTGCCTGCATGCTGGGGTATGAGGCATGACATAATGTGATAATCTCTGTGTACTTCCTTACCCACATCCTGCTCATATCGGTTAAATCAGCCTTGTTCCTCATGGAGTCCTTTATCACCTGCAGGGACAACGGTGGAAACAGAGACGAGAGACCAAACAGAGGGACAGCTTTTAGAAAATCATCAGGTACAGGAAACGAAACGTACACACAGTAGGCTTAAACTGAAGAGCAAAACGAGAGACAAGGCTGCTGATCTGAGTGGAAACGGTTACGTACGTTCGGGTGTCCGTCTCGCAGTAGCTTGTGGAAGACGTGGCAGAACTTCCAGCAGAGCACCGCGTTGCTGGAGAGAGGGAGCCGGTTGACCGCCGCCCAGAAAGTGTGGGCGCCTTTCTCATGATGGGTCCCCAAGATGCAAGGTGACAGGGACAGTCAAGGATCACCGGGATACAGCGAATGGCATTTCTTGTCTAGTGTTTGTCTGGCTGGTGACTGATGCTGCAAACTGATCATCATGCTTTCTTTTGTCTTCTCCTGCTATTCTTCTTTAGCCTTTTTCAACACAGTCTGGTTATATTGTTTTGTTTTCACTAGGCCAATCAAAGTTAATGATTAGAACGTGCTGACGCACATTCATACGCACATCGTTTGTCCATTTTTTGACACATGATTAACGCGTGCATGTTCTGTTATCATGACCATTGGCATGACCTGTAGTTTTGGGAAATCAGGGAGGGATGATTTTAGTTAGCAAGGGACTATGTCGAGTCTCAAATACTCCTTGCTGGCCCAACATGCCACTCCCCCTCGCTAAAGGCACACCACGCTGGAGAGTTTGCAGTGCAGATGCAACATATCCTCTGAGGTTATGTTGCATCAGGTTATTCTGGAGAATATTCTGGATGTCATTTGTCATGTTGTACTGATGCACTAATAAAACATCCTGCATATTATCATAATGTTAGCATATTTGTCCACTCCTATGTTGATAAGTATTGGAAACATTAAAAAAAAAACATCCCTTTCAGGTACATTTAGACCACATTAGAATGAGGCCAGATAAAAGGTTGTGGTGAATCATGCAAATTAAATTGGAAAATATTTTAAGTTCATTGACAGCCCTCATCTTTACAAACCTTTACTAATCTGTCTCTACGTGTAGATAATGACAGCTTAATCATGTGGAAAAGCCCAACCAGCCAAAATATATAAAAATAAATCTTTTTTAAAAACTCAAATCCCTCAAATAATACCATCCTTTCTGCAGAATTTGTTGTTATGTTCTTTTAAGTGTGTTTGATGAAACAGAAGTGGAAGAGAACTCCTCAATGCCTTTGCATTTTCATTTCACTCATGACTAAATCAGTTCTGCAGCAGGATCACGTGCAGAATATAAGGAAGGATACACTAAGTTTGTTGTTTTGCACTAGCGTAACCCTCCAGCCAAGGAGGAATGATTCTACACACACACACAGAAATTAACGCGCTTCTTTTCCTCTCTCACGCACACATACACACACACACAGACAATATGAGGATATTCCTGGCATGCTTCTCTTTGACAGCGACCTCCTGTGTGTTGATGGCCTTATTGATGCTGACAGCCTGCAGAGAGAAGGAGAGGAAGGGCAGAGGAGAACAGAGGACAGAAACAATGAACTCAAATCAGCCCACAGGTTTTTACTCACAGCTCAAATGTCAAGGGTTTCATTTTAAAAAGTGGCATCTTTCCACCTATCTGACGTTTTTTTTTTTTTTCTTCCCCCAGCCACCTGGGGAATGAGAAGCAGCAAAGTTTTTCGAAAAAGGGTGAATGACCTATTTTCAACAGAGTTAGTATTCAAGGCAGCAGCTGAGAGGCCTGTGCTCCTCTCTGCTTCTGAGGAGCTATACAGCCTCACAGGCAAACGGCTGCCTCATGAAACAACACATCTGCTGTCACATTCACATCTCTCTTTACACGTCTGGACTGCAGACCGAGGTGGCTCTTAAATTACAGAGAAGTGAGGGAGCATTTACCTTCATCTAAGAGGGAAGGGGGACAAAGTGATTTCTCTTCTAATGCTCCCACAAAGAAAAAATCCTGTTTTTGGTTCTCAGGTCCAAGCCAGAAGCCGGCATTCACATTTCCAATGAGCTACTCTTAGGTAAACTCAATTAACGTTAGGACGGTAAGCATACAGACTTAATGAGATGGCACTGACAACGGCACACATGTGGATGAGCAGGGGAGTCTGCTGTGAAACGTACCGAGGAATGTTGGCCAGGGTGAAACTGAACCCCCTCCAACTCCAGATCAAATTAAAGCTTCATCCAGCCAGTAGAACAGAAAAAACGAGAGAAGTGTCCTGACTTTTGAGTTACAGTTTACAGCAAATACAGTTTGACATTAGTCAGGACTGTTACAAAGTTGCTGCGATAGTGATTGTTGTTAACAGGTTGACATGCTACCACCAGTAGTTCTGATGGGAGTGTTAACTGCAGATTTGGCAGTGTTGACGATGATTCCCCTTAGTAGGAAATGGTGACAACTGACGGTGAAGTTTCTTATTTGATAAAGGAAAAATGTCTGAAAAACGTATTTATCACAAAATAAGCAGAGCCTACAGCCATGCTAGCAGCTTATTGGAACTCATAATTTCGTGTACACAAAATATTTGGTGTTTCAGCAGTAACATCGACCATGATTTGTGTCAATTGAGATATTTCATCCTGGATCAGAGTGGTAAACAGACTGACTGACAGAAATTAAGATCCATAGATCCATGACACTGGCATAGCTAAAAGCCTTCTACTTCTGAGATAAACTTTCTTTATGTCCTCTCAAGTTTACGTTGGACAGCCAAACAGGGAAAGCTGTAAAATGAAACAAATATGAATACGAGCCCACAAATCGTTTCTACTATAAGTTCCTGTCTTGCACTGAGAGTTTAAGCCATTTCAGATGGACTTCAAAACAGGGTGATCTGGAGCAGCATCTGGCCCACGTATCACATTGCACACAAGAGGAAAATCAAACCAAGACAATCATACATCTGAACCGCAGACTCAAACAGAGCCTGAAATGCCAACGTTCAGTAAATATAGCCCAACATGCATTCTGTCACAATTGTTCGCATGTTATCATGAAGTGTAGCTGCTGGGGTCAGCAGTGGACGGGAGGCCTGTTTCATAATCTCACTTCCCACAGACGTCCTGCTCCTCCTCTTCCAGTATGTGAGCCGTCA
The DNA here is from genome assembly GCF_963514085.1 of Chelon labrosus. NCBI lineage: Eukaryota > Metazoa > Chordata > Actinopteri > Mugiliformes > Mugilidae > Chelon > Chelon labrosus. Next base: position 2,671,379 of record NC_140346.1, read on the forward strand.
GGACTGGAAGTTGACCGTGTGGAATAACAGGAGGAGGAGCTGGTTAGGAGAAGGAGTGGTGTGGGGAATGAAGGACAGAGGAGGAACAATCTGGGAGCAATGGATGTGGTTAGTCTCTCTAGAATGACACAAGCAAACACACCACACTGCAACCAGGTCACGTAGATTATTTTGAAAATTAAACGTTCAGAGACTAAATCCAGAAGATAGTTTCTTTCTAACCATAATCTACTAAAATGCACAGCCTGCAATGAACAACTAAGTGCAGATTGGACAAAAAATCTGGTTCATAATTCAGCTCCTGTCTTGTCAAAACAATAGCAGACAATAGACTGCATCCTCATCACCAGCTCCAAGAAGCAGGCAAACACAAGTGTTGTGTTCACAACAATTTAATTTGAGTGACATTCAAGTTGAGTCACAGGATTCAGAGGGAGTGTGAGGACAAGAAGAATTCAGGACCTGACTGGCATTTTACACCAATCAGCGCCAACATTAAAACCATTGACAGGAGAAGTAAATAACATCGACCATTCTGTGACAATTCAATGTTCTGCTGGGAAACTTTTGGACCTGGTATTCATGTGGATGTTACTTAGACATGTAGCACCCACCTAGACCAGACCAGGCACCCCCACCCCATAGCAATGACACTCCTTGATGGCAGCAGCCATCCCCAGCAGGATGCAGCCTGACACAGACACACACACAAAAACGCTTTAGAACAACTCAAAAAAAACAGCAAAAGGTGTTGACCTGGCCTCCAAATTCACTAGACCCTAGGCCTTAGACCCTAGACCCTGATCCACAGAGGCCTCTCCTCTCAACCCATAGGCCCCAAAAGGCCCCCACTAACAACATTCTGTTGTCAGACACCATTATGCCTGCTCAGTATGCATATCTGACTCTGTATTTCACAATCCTGCCAGTGACAAAAAGCTGCGATGTAAAGATAATGACTGACCAACATGGATGACGTTCATTAAATATGAGCAGAGCAACTACCAGTCCAACACCTGTCCTGTTGCATCAGCAGACTGGTGCTGTATGTGTGCGAGTACCGTAAAGGTCAAGCTGTGGGCTTTATAAAGTCTTATTTAGGTTCTGCAGAGGAGGGCAGGACTAGGACTGTGGTACAACCTGCAGTCATTTCCTCAGTTTGAGACCACAAGTGAAAGGTCACAGAGTTAAATTTGGGCATACTCTATTGAGTAATTACACTTCTTGTTTACTAAAGGGTTTCTCAGCAGATAGCACAAACTCAAAGGTAGACCGATTACTAAGCATATTTTTAATTAACTATTTGGACTGCATGCAACTGTTAACCTCTGTTTAAATGGAATTTTGGCTGCTTTCCAGAAACCATCAGACTCATAAATCTATACACTGATTCTTATTCTGAATACACTTTTTACAGTATGTGGTGCTAGATTTAGTTGGGCAGCTACTGCTTATCAGAAGTCAAGTCACTATAGGAACAGGCTAAGCTTATATATAAAAAAAGAAAAAGATAATAAAAGCTAGGTATTCTAGATTTCCCTTTCCCTAGCTACATTTTATAAGTTCTCAGAAGGGATGCCAAAGTGTTCTCAGGCCAGACAACATATGCAATTCCTCCATCAAATTCTGGGTCTACCCTGGGGTCTTCTTCCAGCTGGCCGTGCGTCCAGGAGATATCCTCACTAGATCCTGAACCACCTCAACTGCCCTTTTTTTTGTTGAGTTTCCCAAGCACAAAAAGCTATTTTCTTTTGTAGACCAGCATTTCCTTCACCCATAAACACTGCATATTTTAGAGTTAGTTCCTGTTATGATTAGGTTATGTTGTCACTCTTGGTATTGTTACTGGTGTAGAAGCCAACATTTAGCAAGATGCAGTTGCAGACATAAAGAAAGAACATAATTTAACAAACCCGCATCATTTCCAACAGCATATAATGCTCAAATTACAATTCAATCTAATTCAAGGTATAGGTTGGCCAAAACATTTTATTTAAACTGGGGCCACATCTGGCTTGCATTAGTAAATTAGGGAAGTGACTTTTTTTTGTCATTTCCTGTCACTGTCTCTGGTCGTTAATGTGCAGTGAAGATGACACACAGGCCTTTTAGCTGTAACATCATCTGGTGTCCAATGTTAATGTCACCTTTGGGCCACAAGATCAATGTCGTCATTTGGTTTTTTTTCATCAGTTCAGTTCGTTTTGCTTCCCCTTTGTCTCCCCATCACTCACACAAACAAAAATCAAGGGATGATTGAGAAACCGCCAGTGCAACTGGTTCCCACATGAGGATGACCCAATTAGTCCACAGTGAGACTTTGTACTTTGTGTTTCGGTTGAATGAGAGTGCCAGCTGCCGAGGACTCCTGGCATTGGCCGAGGAGTCTTGCTGGCATCAATAAATCAATGGCCTGTTAGCGGCCGCGCAGACCAGCTGATGAAGTCAGACAATGAGAAATTAAATCAGAGGTGAGAAGAGAGTGATTATGAGGATGAAGAGCAAAGATCAGCCTCGAGGGGGGACTCCTGTTAAGATTAGTTAATATGGACAGGTCCTACGTCACTGCGTCCACAGGAGGTTAAACTCAGCTATCTTCTTTTGCCCTTCCTTTTTCAACCACTATAATAAGGGTTCAATCAATTACCCGTCAGCATAAAAAACCCCTTTGCTACTCAGTATCAACAGAAACATCTTTTTTTCCAAAGCTTTGCTCTAGGACAAAGTGTTATTGATACAGTGTTGAAAGCATGTTAAGTTGGGCCTGGCAAGCCCCAATCAGCCTTTCTGTAGAAAGCACAGCATTGATATGCTGATAGTAGCCTGGCTGTGTCCACTGAAGGGCCAGCGCACACAGAGAAAGAAAGGAAGCATCTTCTGCCTGCTAAATGAAACAGCCTTCACTCATTGACTCATTTCCCCATCCTCTGCCTCCCTTCTGAGCAACTTCTCTGACCAGTCCACAAGAGCATGTGACTAACAAAAGCTAGCAAAATTCAATTTTTCACATCAATCCTGGAGACATGTCCCATCATCACTGCATGATGCTAGGATGAAAAAAGACAGAGCTGTTGGGTATTTTTTTCTCTTTAACGTCCAGATTAGTGACGAAACCAACCCGTAGTCAGTAGCATTCAATCATGGGAAAATGACAGTGGTAAACCTCAGCAGGGCCAAATGAAAAGGGACAAGAACATTCGGAAACACTTGTTCTCCCTGGATTTTAATTCTCATGGCTGAGGATAAGGTGTCCTCACATAACCCTGATGATTTAGTATGGGAGTGAAGCGATTAATCTTAGTTACAGTACTATGATTATCTGGCTCCAGTCATTTAGGTGTAGCAAGCGGAGGACAGAGATGAGAGCACTCATGACAGACTGCAGTCCTTTTAGCTTCACACATGTGTCTAATTATCTCTTGGTAAGTCCAAACCCTGGTCTCAAGACCTTCATTGGGAGTAATTTCTGCATCTTAGTATCTGTAATGGCATCAAGTGTACACATTAGACACATTAAACTCTCTGTATCTGGTGAGATTATATGGTTAGGGAGTTATAGAGGCAGTTTTATGATGTACAGTAAGTATTTAATGGTCAGAGATACGGTACTTGATCCTAATGTTTTTGTAATATTTCCTTCCCTAGATCCATCTTCGCAAGATAAAATGATTAAACAACCGCAGGCAATTAATCATTTCAGGGATTTGTCAAGCTCCAGTTCTTCAAATATAATTATCTGTAACAGTTTGCTGTTTTTTGTTAGTATAGATAACTGCATATTCACTACCTTTGGGTGGAATTTAGGACTTTATATGACTATGACAGACATCACCCAAATTATTAAAGCATTTGTCAATGAAAGTCAGAAATGTTAACATTAACATAGGTTAAGATGCAGCTATGTCAATGAGTCCATGTCCTTATCCAGACTGCTTAAAAAGGTCATGAATATTTCACTGATCCATTTCTGTTAAAACATAGCAATCAAGAGACATGCACAAGGATTTTTTAATCCCAGATTAAAGAATCCCTAAATTAATGAATAATGACAATATACACATGTTGTTAACCTTATTTGGACAATGGGAACTACAGTTGCAAAGCCTATGTCCCAGGCATAATATTGCACAAATATTTACTACTACCACTACACATTGCATAAAGTGTAGTAGTATGGGAGGGAAATGACATTATTTAAATCTAGAGGGTATAACCTGTCTAACATGTGTGCCCTTTCTGAAGCCATTATAAACCCAGATTCCATTTTGTCTTGATGGAGTCAACTCTTGACTATCAGAAGGTAGATCTACACGCCAAAGTTTTTGCATGGTTTCTAATTAAATGTTGTTCCTCAGCACTGCAATGCGAGTGTGGTGATCTCGCCCTTCTTATCAAAACTCATCAAAACCAACAGGGCTCAGAAACACTGAGCCTTTTCTCTATTTCACAGTTGTATCTGACGCCATCTGTCAATAAATAACTCCAATTCCACATTCCCCGAGCAACAGAGAGGACATGAAACCACTTTTTACACATTTACTTGAGCAAAAAAGGATGGTTCATCATGGAGGCGGGTGCTGCTGCCAAGACATGTCGAGCTACTGTAAATAGGTAAACAGTGATGGGATGGCGGGATGAAGGAAACCAGGAATTATTCACTCTTATTCAATGTGGCAGCACTGTAATGCTGAGGTGCAGTGGGGGTGGCATGGTCACTGTGGCTGACGCTCTGGGGCGGAGGTGCTGGAGAAATAGGGGGGGCGCAGGCACTCAGTCAGGCTTCCTGTCTTGGCACACCCTGCACTGCCCATTTCCTGCCTGCCGAAAAATACCCAGCTCCACCTCCCCCTTCAGCTAAAAATCTTGCTCAGTCAAGCCAAACAGGCAGCGGCTGAGACCAAACACTCTGCCCAGCCCGCTCACATTTCCTGCCAGACTCTTCCAGGTGTCTTTGTGTGAATACACACAGCCCTCTGCATTGAGAAGCAGGAATATTGATAATTAAAGGCATTCTCGGTGAGACAAATGGAAATGGATAAACTAAAGAAATGAGTCTGGACCACCTATCAGATAATTCAATCTAAAGACAACAACTTATGTCATATGCCTATTTACACATCCAGTTCACACAGAATAACATTTATTAGCATTTATTTGGAGCTGGGCTCCTGATCAACTAACCTATAAAGTATATTCACTCTCTGTTTACATCTGCACCAACTGAGAAATCGATATGTATTTTGAGCTGATAAATGTTCACAAGCTAGATGCCAACTATGGCTGTCTGGTGTTTGGTATACAAAGCTGGAGTCCTCCACCCCATAATGTTATACTGGGATAACTTCGGTCAATTCATTATGCTGAAGATCTGCCAGGCCAATCAAATTTAATTTGTGCTACAAAATGGCTGCCATCGCAGAAGCCATTGACACATTTGTCGCTCAGCATGTGTTACCAGAACATTCCTCTGGTTGGTTTTTGGACTACCCAATGGCGCCCCATAATGAAATCTAAATGTTGTGTTACCAGACAAACATCCAGAATGTTTGGAGCTGAGTAGAAGACATTTGTTTTCTGAAATAGCTACCTCTACAAACAGTGCTAATAGGAGCTGTGATAGAGAACCAAAAGTGTGAAGTTGTGGGCTGAAAAATAAAAACTAAAAGAGCTATGTGTCTATCCTATTGGAATTGTGAATATACATCCTCAAATAACATGTTGAGCCTTTAATGTCAGTGTTTCTTGTGTACTTAGTATTTGGGTAAAGCAAGATTATCTGACTAAAAATATGCACCTATTGAAATTAATACAACTCCGACTATAAATAAACATGCTGAAACTGAAAGCTAGCCTTACAATTTTAGACACATTTTAGACAAACACATACACACCCTTCCTCCCCACCAATCACAACGGTATGAAATGGCACTTTTTACAAATGCATTGAAAAATCTGATAATAACTGGAAAAGCGTTTTGGGCCCAAACATTTTTCCAAGCGCAGCTCCACCCAATTCAGAAGGTCACTCTTGTGAACAGAGCCTTCTATGTTGCTTATTTAAGGACCGTTTTACGTGTTGCATCTGACACGAACATCCGCTCTCATGCAACATTCATTCCATGTCTCCTAAAAACTAGTCTGGTGGTGGAAAAAGGTGTTTGTAGAGTGATATTTATCCTGTATGCCTGCATGTATACGCAGGGAAAATTCTCAGAAATCATGTTATACAGGCCTCACTGGAGGAGTTTGCATTCTGATCTCAATCACAATTATCAGACCTGTGCACTGAATCGGGGTTGCAATACATAATTCTATACTTAGTTGACGGTGAAACCGCACATTAGCCTAATCACAACGGTCTGGAAGGCCTTCGGTCACGTACAAACCTCTCAGACTGTAACTGGAAGCTTGTTTTCCACAGAATGCACAGAGCATCTTCTGTCCCATTAATAAGAGAGCGTTTGGTGATGCAGATAAGCCCAGTGGGACGAAGCCGTCTCTTAAGAGCCCATTAAAAAAGCATGACAACATGGAGCTTCAGGATGTTAGGAGCGTGCGACCTCAGAGCACCAGGCTTCTGTTGCTGAGGGCAGAGGTGGAGGGCAGCAGCTGGCAGAAGACACACACAGACATATGCTGAAGGCAGGGCTCCAGGATAATTAAACTATCATGCCTACACCCCCATGGCAGGTTTATGAGCCTCTCCTAACAGGATGGCTTTCTGCAGCTTTGTGTGAAGGAACTTCAGCTCTGAAGCTCAACTTCCTGAACGGCCAGTGATGTCATGAAGACCCATTATAAAAGAAACATCTGTGCAGCTCAGCCCACTTGCTCACAACTCACCAATACTGAAAACACTAACACATCAGAGAGTTGGTGTGTGTGTGTGTGTGTGAGGGTGTGTTCTCCAAGAGGCCTTGATGATGGCTTATGAAGCAATCCGACACCAATTAAACAGTAAATCTCTTGCAGCAAATAGACTGTTGTCAGTGTTGTTTATGGACAAAAGTCTGTTGACTGGCAAATGTGTGCTCAGTGTGTTAAATTTGTAACAGAAATCGTTTGATGCGTGTCTCCATGGGGACATTCCTGTAGTTATGTGAAGACAAAAATGGGAATGTTATTACAGAATGAAACACACACACAGGCACAGATGGTGGCACCAGATAAACTACCTCTGCTCCTTGCTTACCCATGTCTAATCAATAATGGTAAAGGTGTACAGTATTAGTTTCATTTTTAGCCTGGAAGCCAGACCAAATTCCCCGCCCATATTTTTTTGTGGTCTGGAGTCGCACTGTTGAGAACTGATTATGCGACGGTAAAGATCTACCAAGCCAATGAAATCCTTTCGGTGGGCTTTAAGTGGTGATGGACAGACGAGTAACAGCAATGTATTCATCCACGTCATCTAAATGCAGATGAGTTGAATTCGTTTACAACACAACGGCTCTGATTGGTTGTAGGACTATCCAATTACTTGTAGAAGTATTTCTTTCCTTTGCTCATTGTGTGGTTTTCAAATCAACAGGGCTGTGATGACTACCTGACTATGCGATACGTATCATGATACAGGGGTTACATCTAATTTTAGGAAAAACGGTCCTAGTGTTAAGAACATACGAGCATATTCATATTCAAATGCATCAACCCTGTAACATCCAAAATCGTCGCGCTACTTTTTGTGCCATCTGAGTGTTGACACAGTAACACATATTTAAGTGTATCTGTATGTTTTTTTTCGTACCTCAATAGATGCAAAAATGGAAACAAGTTTTGCCATAACAAAACTACCAAAACATCCAATGCAGCTTCAAAATTGTTGCCAAATGATAAATTATTTCAGCTTTCGTCAATTTGCCAATTTAATATTTAAATCTCTATGCTATTATAAATTTAAATACCATTTAGATGTCTACATTTGAGCTTAGGTCACAACTCCAATAAGGATAAATAGCATAGCTGGACTCTTGGACACTCTTGTGAACACCCTGTTCTTGAAGCATTTACAGAGACCACATAGAAAATGAGATGCTCAACGCTACAGCGGTAAGACATAATAATCATGTCAACATTTCAGCATCATGTGTTGCTACACAATGATTGCATTCCTCGGTAAGTATTCATCTCTACTTTGCATCACCAAATCCACTGCACTGAGGGAATGTACAGTACAGTCTGGAGTCTGTTTTCATACCACTGCATGGCAAAGTAGCCAAAACAGAGTGGCAGGACAAAGAAATCATGTGGAACAGCCTTGGGGAGTTCCGTTACACACACAATACCAAACAGTTTCTCACCAACATCTACGGGTTTGTCTGAAAAGTGCAATTGAATGGAGATCCACTAGAAGAGATTTCCATCGCTACACCTACGCCGTGTCTGCTCTATGTGCCCCGACTGACTTCACGTGGGCAGTTTGATTTCACAGCTGAGAGTGCTTTTCCTCTTACAGTTATCAAAAGGCTGTCTGCGGTGCGTCTTTATCAATGTGTACCATTTCATTTATTGATCCCTCGAGTATTGCCTCTACAAACTTCCCTCTGGCTGAGGATTACCGGAAGAAAAGAGGACTCCGGGCTTTCATCGTCCACCCTCCCCCACACCTATACAAGGCTTGAAAGTACACCCATCCATCCATGCCGGCAGTAAAAGGCCGGTGTTGTTGCTCTGGCTTGCGTGCACCTGCTCCAGCACACTTAGCCTGCCTGTTAGCCTCCTCTATGGCATCATTCACAGGAACTCTGAGCCACAGGAAGATAAATGCACTTAATTAGACAAATTTGTTCAAATGTGGATAACAAATCATCCCGCTTAAAATTCACACCAACACAGGGTTATATATACAAAGACTAATCTAGCTTAAGGTTTGCCTCTGACGAACTTCAATGCCTCTGTAATTGACATTCAGGGCGCATTTGCTGAACGTTTTCCACTAACCTGTGGCTGTAAATTAACAGACCTTGACAGGAGGCATTTGTGTGTGTTTATACACATTTAAAGCTCCAAAATGAATTTCCTGTATGCAGTATAGGATGATTTTAATTGAATAAAGCTGAATCCTAAAGAGAACATTAAGAAAGCATGTTAACATGGAGCTTCATGGTGTTTGGAGAGTGGGACCTCAGAGCACTGGGCTTCTTTTGCTGAGGGCACATTTAAAGCTGTAGAATGAATGCAGAGTCCCCAGTTACAGGAGGATTTAAGTTGCAGGTTTATTAGACACGCATACTGAAGGCTATGAGAAAATAAGTTTGTTCATTTTGATCACCTCCACCAAATGTGGCCGTTTGAGCAGGGGCCGACCCCCTTTCAAGGACCCCGTGCCTCATCTCGGAAACCGCTGGAATAACCACTGGAATGACTGGCTGCCTTTAAGACCGTCATGCCTTCTTCTCCACAACAAAACCCAAACTTCCCACGACCACGTTGAGCTACATAATCTCCTCACAACAAGTCCCAGCTTGCACAGAGCCTAACTTGCGGTGTAGTCGCCCTGATGTGTGAAGCAGGACTTCTTGGATACCACCCCCACCTCCATTTAAAAAAAAAGATTAAAAAACACGCAAACCCACGGTGATCGTTTTTCCCGTTTAAATAAAGAAATTCTCTGAACTTACAATTTTACTCAGATCCATGGTCGTCTCCCTAAAAGCGGCGAGCGAGGATCCCTCGGAGCCGACCAGGAAGACCCGCTGGATGTATCCTAACGCCGAGTAATTAGTAACGGGAAAGAGATTGAGGCAACAAATGCATTTGGGAGGAGGAGGGGAGGTGGAGCGGGCCGTTAGCTCAACATGTGTCCCGATTTGGTATTAAAACGCTCCTCTATCCCTGCTTCCTTCCTTCCTTCCGCGTCCCTTCTGCTTTCTATCCGAGCCCTACGTGCTCCCTGATCGGCAAGGACTTCCAGCATCCGACTCCAGAGAAGCCGAAGCAGTGTGGGAGGAACAACGCGCAGACTACCGCTGATCCCAGCCGCTCATGTTACGTTAAAACCAGCCCTGCTGCTAGTGCGGATCAGCCCACCACCGATAGTGGGCTACCTTTAGTTTGCAAATAGCCCGCTCTCTTGTTAGACAATGGTAGCATGGAGCCCGCAGAGTGGGATGGCTCAAACCCGGTGGTTCCCAAACTGGGGTCCGGGGACCTCCGGGGGGTCCTCCAAGAGGGGGGTGGGGGTGAAAGGAGAGTCCAGGAAATGCTTGAACAGCTTCCACTGTTGATCCATCCAGTTGTTAGTCCTCCTGTGGTTATAAATGATCACCTGATCTCAACAATAAACAAGGCCTCAAATCATCTTAGTCCTCTGAGGATGCTGCACAATAAAAACTACGCAAAATGCAATCATAACAACAAATGTCTGCCGTAGAAAATTCTTCTATACAAACATCACATATAGTGTCTAGTATTTCCATGTCTTTGTATAGCAATGAGGCCAGTTTCAGATTCATTTTTTAGGTTTTATTTTTATTCTGACTGCAGTGATGTTGGTGTGTATAAAGAGAAACTTTCAGAGATGAGAAAAGCTCAGCTGTGGAAGCTGAGCAATTCTGGGTACCTAACGCCCCCATCTGGTTTCTCTGAGACTGCCATATCTGCTGTGTTAGTGTCAGCCTGCTGGATAAAGTAAGAACATTATGTTTTAGCAGGAAAAACATTTAAAAATGTGAAAATAATTCAATCAGTTAATTCACAAGTGATTACACTAGAACTGAACAAATCCACTGATAATATCATTAATTAAAGCTGTGTTTCTATCTCTGCTATGACAAACCAAAATGTGAACTTGTGAATACATAAAATGGATGTATAAAAACTAGTTTTAAAACTGTTGAGTTGACATATATCAACTTGTTTGATTATTCGTAATCAGAATTGTAAGATAGTAATAAAATACCACAAAAAGACACTTATTTTATTGAGTGATGTAATGTTGGAATGATTGGAAAAATGTATTCCCTACATTATCTGTGAACCTATAGGGCCACAAGGGGCCAATCTCAGCTGGCACTGGACGAAAAGTGGGGTACACCATGGAAAGGGTGCCAGTCTATCACAGGGCAACACATTAGACTGCAATCGTGAAAATTCATATGAACACATCCTCAGGTCAAAACTACAAGAAAGTTGGCAATTCAGGTCTACGACTTGCTTATATGCAGAAACATGGCAGATGTAAGTAATCCTAACACAAACGTGGCAAATGTTACACTTTTGTCACACTTTTGACAATTAAGATGGAAAAAATAATATTGTTGTTCTTTGGCACTCCACGGATGACAGAACAACCTTTTTGTATGTGAAAAAAATCCTATTCTGATGTTTTGGGTTGTGTAAAAGCTTATAGGATCATTCATTAAGAGTCCGCAGTTAAGGCTGGATCAGAATGACTTAAACTGGATCAGTTTTCTAGTTTTGTGTGCCACGGTCACACAAAACTAGAAAAAAACACGTCTTGATTGTAACATCCATGTAGTTTCCACATTCTGACTTGAAGGTACATGAACTTGAAGTTAGCAGCACATCCCAACTCAAAAAAATAACATGAATGAGTCAAACCCATCTCAACCTTGTAGAGATAATAATTTCCTTGTGGACATAGGAGATTTTTAAACTGTCCTCTGCCGTAAGTTCTGTCTCTTATGTTGAACATATGCTGTATTGCTGGCCTTCATCTCCAGTTTACGTTTGTGATTGTCAGGCACATTTTCCAGGACATGACAAGTGATCCAGACAGGACCTTAACAGTTAAATGTTTAAAGCTGCATGCTGGCAAGTCTGGCAGTGTCTGTATCTGAACTCAGTACCAATGAATGTCTTACTAATTCAAATAAATGATAACTATATGCTCAGTGACCACTCTAGTTCTCAGTATACTTGCAGATCTAAAAACAATTCTAGAATATGCGTCAGATCTGTCACGAGGGACTGCATGAGATTGTGTGAGTGTACCTAATAAACCGCCCAGGGTGTGAACAGTACTGTCTAGTAATTTTCTTATCTGTTGGGAAGGCTTCATATTGGTCCTCACTTCATTCTGCAGCAGAACAATGACCCCAAACTGCCCACAGAGTCATAAAGAACCAAGATCAGGGAAGGCACGGCCTCTGTAGAACCCTGATCTAGGATTACATGGACAGACAGAAGACCATGAGACAGCCTAAAACCACTGAAGAACAATAAGCCCACAGGATCAATTTGTAAATCCAGGCCAGACTTTTCTGTATTATCACAGGGCATCAGCTGACTGAGCGAGGCCAGGCCAGCCCCGACAATCAATATGCTACTCATTAGACTATCTGGGCTGTGCATTATACCTCCAGACTGTTCAACAGTCCCTCTCTAAACAATGCCGGTTGTTTTTCCAATGAGTCTCTTCACTTCCTGGTACGACGTGGGCCCTTCGCCGAGGGCAGAGCATTTCTCGCATACAACGGTCCCACTCTGTCTCTGTCTGGCTCTTCACTCTGAAACTCTGTTCTCATATTTCATAAAGCCTAACCACCTGGGATAAAGGACATGTCTGAGCTTTAGTCCCAAACTTAGGTGTACAAATTATTAGTTTTCAGAAGTAACGAGTGAGTGCAATTTAATAAAGGCTGCTGTCACGGGCCATCATCTCTCCAGCATCTTCTCAAATGAACTTTCTAAAAATTAAGCAGTAATGGCACAGAGCATCTTCATATTTTTCATGGAGGGCAAGGAGTGAAAATCTGTGACTTTTTCACAGATCAGTTAGTTTCAACTAACCTGCACATTTAGTCCAGGAGATGGTGGCAAAATACACTCTAACTGCGTACTGATGAATGTTGTTTTATGCTTCATTCAAAAACAAATGAGGAAGACTTATGGTTCTTCTAAAAATTCAAGTGCTATATCTTAAGTAATACTTTTTCTAACGTTAAGGTATGACTTGAAAAAGCTAGCAGTAGTCAGTAGTAGTTATCTGGAGTTGCAAAATCAAAACCATAATCTGTGGTGAGTAAATGGGCAAGAAGAGGTCAAAGTCCACTGAAGTGAACGTCTCTTCCTGTCACTTATTCACCAACATTTTCAACGGCGCTGCCCACACTGATTCGTTTTGACGATCATTTGAAAACACTTATTTGAACAACTCATTGTCCCTGTCCCTGCAAGAAACTCATTACGTCGACTGATTTTGACTTCACACGGAGCAAACGGATGCTAAAACAATGTATAACAAAAATATTAGATCAAGTGTTTACACACTGTAAACTTTCCTGTTAAACAGATTACCAAAGGTTTACACCTCTCAGTCCAACTTAAAAATTCCTTCCAATCGAGTCAGTCTGTTCTGATTGAGGTGGTTACATGAGCCATTTTATTCCGGCTGAGCTTTCATTCTGATTATCACTGGAGTCAATGTAAATGTAGGCATGTCTTCCTCATGTGTAGAGGCAACAGGAGTCAATATAAGAAGTTTATTTTATCCGTAAACAAGCTTCACTTTGACATGTTGTTGAATTAACAGTTGGCATGGTGAGTACTGGGGCTGGAAGGCAATTCAGTTTTACTGCAATTATATCCCGATAATAGGATCATATGGTGGTTAAGGTTTTAAGGCAAATAACAAAAAACTGAGAACGATTTAAAGTTTTGTTCATTTCCTAAATAAATAGCATTAAGTAATGTCGAGCAGTAAGAACCTGATCAGCACAAATGACCATCAGATTGATTAAATTATGGTCCTGCACAGTCTATACACCGATCAGACATAACATTATCACCACCTTCCTAATATTGTGTAGGTCTCCCTTCTGCCTCCAAACAGTTGTGACTCATCAAAGAATGGACATGAGCCTTCTGAGGGTGTCCTGTGGTGCCCGTCAACAGAATGTTGTCAGTGGGGGCCTTTGGGTCCTATGGGTTGAGAGGAGGGGCCTCTGTGGATCATCCCACAGATACTTGATCCGTTTGGGATCTAGTGAATTTAGAGACCAGGTCAACACCTTGTGCTGTTCTTCATGTTTTTTTTTTTAGTTTTTCCTAAAGCATTTGTGTGTGTGTGTCTGTGTCAGGCTGCATCCTGCTGGGGATGGCTGCTGCCATCAAGGAGTGGAGTGTCACTGCTATTGTTATTACTCAGTGGTCATGATATTATGCCTGATCAATGTGTACAACATATTCATTCTTTAATGTTTATTTCACCAGCCTTGGTCAGTGCTGAATGTTTTTATCACGTAGCTGACATTTGTATTGTATTCATCATTTAAAAGGTCGGTCACGATTTAGCGAGCTAATTTGCATACCACACGCTTACAGCAGTGATGCAGGTTTCAGTATGACTCTTGACCTCTGCAGCGAGTCGAACAAAAAGCGACGCTCCATCTCTGTCTTGCTCCCTTTCCACTTTACTGTACGATAAAACTCAGAGGAGAACTCCAAAACAATCTGTAAATCAGAACCATTGTTGGTGTCGCCAGGAACTCATCGGTGCACTTTGTTCCACTTACTAACCTGCCACTCATGTCCAGCCCTATTGTTCCACGCACAGTCAGTGAAATGAGGCCACAAACCACCGCCTGCTGTTTCTGCTGCCTCAGTGCTTTTAATGGTCTCGCTTTCATGCCCACATGCTTGTCTGCATGTGTACGTCATATACGCGGATATCCCTCAGTAACTTCCCTGCATTTTGAATAGCAGGATGTGAAGGAAGGCAAAGTGGATTCAAGACAATGAGCAACTGAGAGCAGGAGAATGAGGCAAAGAGAAAGACATAAAACAGGGGCAGAAAGAAAGGGTGATTTAAAAAAATAATGTTTGTCTACATCCGCCCTGCTGAGTCCTGCTTGTGCCTGAGGGCCATGGATCTGCTCCTCCCCTGAATTCCACAGCTGCCAGGACACTAAGCAGCAATAAGAGAGGGTGCAGGCCTGTGGGGCGAGGGCTGTCCATTGGTGCAGGCATCAACCAGTTCTTCTACAGTTACCATGAAGTAAATGATTAGATTGAGAAGATAATTTAGTACCACAGCTGAAAGTGACAAAAACTGCAGTTCCTCAAATGTCCAGGCTGGCTCCAAAAGAGAATAAATACCCACAGAGGTCCAGGTTAAAATGTCTTTACTGCAAAAGTAAACATGTTTACAGCCTGTAACAAAAAGCAATTTTGATCTCAATAGTGTGAATTTTTAGATAACGCACCCATTGGGATTATACAGAGACTTCAAATTATGTATAATTAAACTAGCCCATCACAGGATGCAATCCACCTCAGTGCCACCCAAGCTCCATCTCTTTGCCCTTTTAGGAAACAGCCAGGAATTAGAATGGGTCAGGCAATGCCAAGATGGCGACAGCCCAAGCCACAACACTGAGCTTCCATACCGCTGTTCAGGAAACCTATGGGTGATGTCATGGTTCGTCCATTGTTACATACACCGATCAGCCACAATATTAAAACTACTGACAGGTGAAGTAAATAACATTGACCATCTTGTGACAATTCAATGTTCTGCTGGGAAACTTTTGGACCTGGAATTCATGTGGATGTTACTTAGACATGTAGCACCCACCTAGACCAGAGCAGACACCCCCATCACCTAACAATGACACTCCTTGATGGCAGCAGCCATCCCCAGCAGGATGCAGCTTGACACAGGAACACACACACAAAAACAGTTTAGGAACAACTAAAAAAACATGAAGAACAGCACAAGGTGTTGACCTGGCCTCCAAATTCACTAGATCCCAAACTGATCAAGTATCTGTGGGATGATCCACAGAGGCCCCTCCCCTCAAGCCATAGGACCCAAAGGCCCCCACTAGCAGCATTCGATTGCCAGACACCACAGGACACCCTCAGAAGGCCCATGTGCATTCTCTGATGAGGAACAAGGGGTCACAATGTTATGTCTTGGTGTACAGTCCATGCATATATGCATGTTGAGTCAGCTGCACACCATGTTTTTTAATGAAAGTGCAGAAAACTTGACCAAAACACAATATTGACAGAAAAGATCAGGAATCACCACTGCACACAGCCGGGCCAACAGTCCAACACACATGCACTCAAATGCAAACAGGAGTGCTCTCAGTGTGGACAAGTAAGGTGGAAGGAGGAGACTGGCAGGCTAATTTTAAGGCCTTAATTATGTAACACACAGTGTGGTGTCACTCAGTGGTTTAAACTGCATATCCCAGCTGAGGAACTGGTGCCCCAGAAGTTTTCCACAAGCACTAATTATGGTTCCTATCGGTCCAGAGACACCAGCTTTCAAATGAGAACCTCTCGTGGACTCACAGAACAGGAGCTGGCATCGCTGATGTTTTGGAGCCTGAAGATAAAGACTGTGAAAAGTGTAGCATTCTGTACTAGCTTGTTATTAACTTGTTGGTTTCCTTACGGCTATTGAGAATATAATTTAACACAAAACCAAAACATGCAATGACGCTGGAGGCGAACACAGCCAAGATTAAATCTGCCCCTTAAACTCTAAATGAAAGAGTCAGCTGCTATTATGAGGCTAAACATGTCATTAAAAAGCAAGAGCTGTGCCATGGTTCAGGCTTTTTATAACACAGACGCCATGACAGAGAGGGTTTTGAACGGACTGTGGTTGTTTACCCAACTCGGCAGAGAGATAGGCTCAAGGATGTGCTTTTTACAGGACTTTGGTCTGAAAGCCAACATGTTCAAATGAACAACCAGTGTTTAATTTACCCTGAACTTACACTGTTGAACTTCTCTATTGTAATGGATTACAAAAAAGTTCTACATCTAAAGCTAAATAACAGAAACAGTTTAGTGTTTATTTCAATCCAGTTTAACAGCACCACAAACTACATCCTCTGAAATGATCATACAGTTGAATTACCATCTGTTTCAACATAGACTACTTTATAATCATCTTGAAGGGGGACTTTTTTGTGCAGAACTGTTGTATTAAAACACTAGTATTTCGTCAAGTGAGTGTTGCATACGTTTATATTTAGCTTGATGAAAGGAAACCTAAAAATCTAAGAAAGACAGCCTGATATGTGGACAGACAGCAGGTTTTCTATAGAGGAGGTGAAAGCCAGCCACCCAGCAGATTTAGGCAGCTTTAGAGCACAACAGATCAGATGAGATTATCGCTTGCTGATCCGCTGTAAAGCAGACAGCAGCTTCATTGATTCCTGCACCTCCCACAACAGCTCTGGATCAAAAATCAACCACAAGCGGAACCAAATCATATTCTGTGATATCAGCTTCAAAATAAACAGATTTATAGAGGAGGAAACTGGCACCGTCGATCTGACAAACAAAACAGATGAGTGTGTCTTGCTGCACGCTAATCGTGTTAGAAGTCACTAATAGGAGATCATACATGCCCCGTCTTGCCTGAATATTTTTCTTTAACAACAGCGGCAAGCTAATCAATGGCAACGCTTTCACATTAGACGATCTCAGGTAGCCGAGAAGCTTTAATAGGGTGGGCTCATAAAAACACAGCAAGACAAAATTCCACTAATCCTTTATACTTTCAGCATGTGCTGTCTTGACACACTTCCACAGGGTGTGATCTCAGACACCTGGCAGTGACCTAGTGACCAGACTTGTCTTGGGACACATAAAGCTACGCATGTGCCCCCCCCCCCATACCGTTACTGTCCCGGGTGGAGTGGGGGCATGCATGGTCAGTAGGGTGGGGGCAAACTGAATGCGACCATCTCGACGTAGAGTTGCCAAATACACAGTGCACATTTAGGCTGTGTTGACTGTGCCGTCGCTGTGGATGTGAGAAGCATGTTGCAGCACTACTACCATGGCAGTTTGGCTGCCTGGATTTATCTGACCTACTTTCTCCCCCGTTCCCTCCCCCGTGCCTGGTCTGGGGAGAGGGGAGAGGGGAGGAGGGAGACCACCAGGCAGGAAGCAGCAGGCTCCACAGCAGCCTACATACATATGCTCCCTGGGTTAATGCAAGTAAAGCTCCAACATTAAAACTCAACAAACATCCAGTCTGCATCTCCTCGGCTTTAAAATAATGGAGGATTCTTCTCTAATCATCATCACTTGACTTTAGGCCTTGTCACACATGATGCAGCTCCAAGGAGCTTTGGCTCTTGTCTGGTTTATTCAGCAGATAGGCTAAACAGCACCGTTATCTGGGCTCAAAAGGCCACTGACCCACATCTGAACAGCTCTATTGTTGTACACTGGGCTCATTTGTATCTGCTGATCACAGACATCCCGGAAAGTCACAATAAGCTGCATCAATGTAAAAACTCACATACAATGCAATCACATACAAACAAAACAATGTCTGTCATTTTGCTTCTTACTTCACACACAGAGCAGTTTTATGAGCTGACAGAAGAAAACAGGCTGACATGACTATTAATCCTCCCACCAGCGCATAAAGCGGCTCTCAGCCAAGGACCTCCATCCCACGCTTCCACGAGAATAATGTTATTATATGAATCTGACCCCCCTGCGCTCCGTACCTGCCCTCTCTCAAAGTTTTCCTTCTCCAGCTCCAGGCTGTTGGCCCCTCCAGTCCGCCGGATCACTTTGGGGATAGCGTTAGGGACTTGCTGCATGGAGCTTTTCACTCGATCCATTGTCGTCTGTGACAGAAAAAAAAAATACACCAGCGAAAAAAAAAAAAATGTCCTGTTCCGCCGATAAAACGGCGACAGGCTGTAAATAAACTAACAATAAAGAGCTGCTCTAACTATGGCGGGCAGCCGTCCATGCTGCGCTGGACTTGTCGCCCCGTTCACAGGAGCATTTGGCCTCTCTCTGTCCAACACCCAGTCAATGACAGGAGCAGTCTGAACGGCAACAGCGTAAAGCGAGCAGACAGGAAGAGGACACTTCCGCTTTCCCCTTTCAAATTAAAACTACCAACTAAATAACATGACGATTCAGAGGGGAAAATATTTAGCAAAATATAACAATTAATATATACATGTAACTCTTTAATACACTTTGAGAATGCCTTGACTCCTATAGCCAATACAACAGCATTAGGTCAAATGTCTCTGACAACTTGTTGACGTTTCCCGTTTTGTTAATGTGTAGCTATTTTTATTGTCATACATTTTATCACCACAACAAATTCCTCATATGTATAAACATGTCAATAAAGAGAATTCTGATTCTGTTTCTGTTTCTGTTTCTGATTCTATGCCCACCTAGTTATGTATGAAATATATGACTATATACCGACATTATATTGTGTTTTTTCTTACTCTTCTTTTCCCATCTCATGCAGCCATTCACATAAAAATGCGCAGTATAAGAGATCTCCCCCCAAAAGTATGAATTTGTGTTTTATTCACAATAACTGCCCATTGCCACAACAGTTTTATAATTTTAAGTTTTGCATATTTATGTTTTTATATAGCATTATATGTCAAGTTCTCCATATGGCCCTGTTTGTCTGCCCCTGTAACCTCATTGTCATTGCTGTGCAAAATTGGAAAAAGTGAACGTCCATTACAACCAGAAGGGAAGTGTACCAACAACTGCAGGGAATTTACAGAATTCACTGTGTTTATCCACAAACAACAATTTTCCACCACTGCTGCATAAAACCCTCCCACCACTGTGTAGAGCTTTTACGCACAGTGTCCTCACAGGAAGTAAAACTTGATGGCACCTTTCAGCTGCATGCTGAAATATGTTGCTGTTATTTGGATATTTTCTCTGGCAACTGTCTCTGACTCCTCCCAGCGGCATCAGCCACTGGCTGAAGCTCCTGCAGAGTCCGCCCTTCCTATTAGTAATATGTTGAGATAAGTGTCTCTCTAGTCTGGTGCTCTTTTGTTATACAGTTGTGCAAATATACTTTAGAGGTCATATTATCATCGAAGATAGGCCTGTATATAGGCCTACATGTACATGTTTACAAAAAGTGTCCCTTGAGCTTTGGTGGATCACTTTGGGAAACGTCAAGCACAATAATAATCATCAGTCTTATACGGTTGATTAAGAAATGAAAAAGCACCAAGTGAAGTGGTGTAACAAGACAGACCACTGTCAGTATGTCTCACATAGAAACAATCACAGTTACTTCTTTGTTCCCTAACCTTCACTCCAGAAATATTTTGACAATAGGCTACTATTTAGTTGAGTGAAAAGTCGGTGCTCAAAGACAACTGACCCTTTTCCTCTAAGAAAAAAAAGACAATGTTTTACCAGAAATGATCCCTACCACATCAACATATCTGAATCACAACACAGTGCCAACTATTACTCATAGTCTCTGCTAGAAGGAGCATGTTTGCTGTGATTGACTCAAGGCTGCACTCTGTTGGTCAAACATGGGAATACTAATGTAAATTTAGTCAACCTTTTGTCTAGAAAATGTTATTTATTTTTGTTTTAGAAAATTTGCTTGGAGTGTTTACTCTGGTACATACAAATATGTGCAGTAAAAGCACAATGTAAAAATACAGCATTAAAAGTCATACATTTAAAATCTCCCTTAGGTAAAAGTAGAGAGGCATAAATGAATACATGTATTTAAGGTGCTCCTCCTGGAAAACTTGCAATTGTGAGAGACATTTGCAACATTATAAATGTTGAAAAAAACTATGATCTGTCTGTAAAGATTTCCGTCATGGTATATCAAAAAAAAAAAGAAAGAAAGAAAGAAAGAATTATAATAATACCACTCACACAAATGTTCCTAAAAGAAACCTTAATTCCTCATGAGTCAACTGAAGAAGCTACTTGGATGTGGTGGTCAAGTGTCTTCAAGGAAACTGAAAAAGTCCAGTTGTCTTTGTTTTTGCTTTGTTGTTTTAGACATAAATCTGCTGTGCAGTTCAGATGTGATTAAAAACAAAACACAATATTCTACCCAAGTCGGCATTCATTTATGCTCTAGTCTGGTGCTTAAACAATAATTTAAGTAAATTAATTTGAGAGATTTAGAGATTTGTCCAAACAAGAGACGGATTTATAATAATAATAATATTTTATTTTATTTTATTTTATTTATTTATTTATTTATTTATTTAAACAGGGACACAAGAAATGGTGTAGGATTTGCTGGGTTTATTTTTAGAAAGGCACTACAATCTTGAGTCAAAACCTAATCTGGAAATAACTCGAAGCTACACACCACACAGAAGATTTGGTGGAGTTAAAAGTACAGAATTCCTGATAAGGTAGTATAAAATGTAATTTTAAGTAAAATTGTGTTTCAGAATTTAATTTAGTGTAATACCTGAGATAAATAATGCGTTAAATATAAGCTTTAAGTCATTGCTGATGAATAAATAAATAAAAAAAAAATGAAGAGTGTCTTCCGTTTCAGTATTATACATAGTGTGGAGCATGGACGGTGAAGCCAAAAAAGGAGAGAGAAAAAAAAACGGTGACTCTGGAGTCTCGCGAGATCATCACTGTAACGGAGAACTGGGGCTTGGTCTTGAAGTTTTCAGATGCATCTGTAGATGAATCATAACACCATCAAGATGTCGGGACGATCAGGCCGCGCTGAGACTCGAAGTCGGGCTAAAGATGACATTAAAAAGGTGCTGGCGGCCATCGAGAAAGTGCGCAAATGGTATGTAAGCTGTCCGGGGACAATATGGTGGGAAATGTATTAGTCGACCGCAGTCTGATTATCTGCTGCGTCGCTCAACAAACTTCAGTCGGAAAAGTTACATGATTGACAGGGCCGTTGACCAATCAGCGCCCTTGTTTGACAGGAGGGGCGGGGCTAGCTGAGTTTTTCCGCCGAGTGCTGTCAATATGGCTCCAGCCTCACATGCGGATGGCGGGCTGTAATTTACACGACTGTCCTGTTCTTATGTTAGTCACATAACAATGAAATGACTATAAACCTTCGGACGGACTCTCGTGGTATTTACATGCTCCTGTAGTGTAAGCTAAGGCAGTAAATGAGTGTAAAAGGATATTTGATTAGCTGTCATCTGTGCTATGGATAGAGAGGACATGTATATATATATCATGTTACAGATTAATGCGGGATTATTAGACACAGGCTGGATTCCTCTCTAATCAACTAATTCGATTCCTCTAGGGAGAAGAAATGGGTAACAGTTGGAGACACATCCTTACGCATATTCAAGTGGGTGCCAGTAACAGAAACAAAGCAGGTGTGGGCCTTTTGTCATACACATGTTTGCTGTAATCTGTATTCCACCCTCATGAATTTGACAGTCCACTTTGTGTTATTAGATATATCGCACCAAATCCACAGGTGGAGATGTTAGAGGGTTGAAAGATGTGGTCCTGGAAAACACAAACTCTTTACTGGATTTCACCGGTGAGTTCTGTGGCTATAAAATATGCATAAATAAAGGTTGATGCCTGCGTGCCAAAAGAGAAGAGAAACGGTGGCGTGATTTAACAAACAGTCCTGTGCCTCAGATGAAAACAGCAACCAGAGCTTTCTGTCGGACGTATACCAGCCTAAAATGGACAACAGCAGCAGCACCTCCAGCTCGCAGCAGGTCAGCCCTCCACATACCTCCAGCCTCCGGACTGAAGACTCTCAGCCGCCAATGCTCGGCCAGGAGAGTGTGGATGGTATGAGGATGGCTTTCTGAACTGCATTCACAGATATATATGGCAAAGTCATACATGTTTACCCTCAGTTCTTTGTGTTTGATAAGTAATAACAATGACAAACAGGTGTCATAGCTGGATTCATAAGGATATACTCTCACTTGTCAGAACATTAGGTAAAGACAAGTGCATGCATTTTAACAGTCCTGCACTAATTCCCCTTTCAGTGTTCAGTTTATGTCGTTTTACAGGATGCAGTTTGTGGTGCTGTTAAAATGGACTGAATTAAAGACAAAAGGATTTCTGTTATTTAGCCTAGCCCACTGATGGGGTGGCCAAAATAATAGAAACATGTCAATACAACTCAGTACAATTCAATGGTTCTACAAACCACAGTCTCTGAAATGAAAACACAGTTGAATCAAGAGCTCTCTCTGTTATTTGAAACAAATGCTGAATACCATAAAGTTCGTCAAGCTAAGATTTAGTGCAGGACTGCTGTATTAGAATACATTCGATGTCAACAGTGTACCTAATGAACTGGCAAGTGTCTAAATTCCGTGTCTAATGCAGAGCCAGTTCATTCAGGACAGGAGGCGGCAGATGAGCCACCTACTCTCATCAAGGAGGACCTTCTTTCATCAGGATCTGTTAGGCGGAGCACTCCAGACATACAGGTCTACTTCACAAATATGGGTTGAGGAAGACCGCACACATTATCTCTAATAATTTGTTTGGGTCTGTTGCATGAATATAATGTCAAACGTGATACTAATATGCTCCTTTTGTCCTTCAGGAGGAACTGGATGAATCAGGAGCACCTCCTTTAAAGAAGATTTGCACAGGAGAAAATGCTGTTCTGAGATAGTTTATTTAAAATTACTTTGTCAAAATGCACATGATACCTGTCCTCGGGCTGTTGTAAAATTAGCTAAGCTTTCAATATTTTTTGATTCTGATTACATGTGTATGCAAATATTATTCATTACTTTTCAGCTAATGGCAAAAAAAGTATTTACTGCAATTTTAAAGCTCTTTCAAAAGTCAGAAATTTCTGAGAAGAATGGAGAGGATTTTCCAACCTTTGTTATGTGCTGTAAATGACTATATTTCTGGCATCTGTTTCTGATTTGCTCTTTATGCAGTTGGACTTTTGCATGTCTTCATATGGTATTGCTTTGTTTTGAAAGTTTACTTGCAATTTTTAACAGGTGTTACGTGTGTAGCTTTATGCGGACTGATGTTTGGTTGTGCCAATGTGAATGAAATCTGATGCCCTTTCTGAAACAAGTCTTCTTTCGGCTTATCACATGGAACATCAAGATTTTTTTTAAAGCTATATAATATAATTTGCCCATGTTTATAACTGAAACATATTTGTAAACCATAATAAATGCTACCTTTCATTTCAAATCATTGATGCTGTAAGGTTGTAATTTATTCATCATAATATCAGGACCCTATTGCGTAAACCCATTGTTTATTCAGGCCTGTCTAAAATGGAGCCCAGACAGTGGGTTTAAAAATGTATTTGATCATTATTAGTATATTAGTTTAAATATGTATATATAGCCGATACAACTTTATAAATCTATTTTGTATTTATGAGTTAAATAGCCTATACGTTGTAATTTTTTTTGTCACTCGCTGCCCTCCAGCGTCTGGTTGATATTCTAGGCGGGCGTGGTTTCCTCGTAGTGAAGTCCCTAGTATGACAATAGATTAGCTGTTTCAGCCAATCAGAGGCTTTAAATACACATCGGTGAACGCGCTTCACTGAGCCAGCCAATCAACGTAGAGTAAGGGCGGGACCTTCACACGACGCGGCTTGCTGCCGGGGAAACGGAGTTCTGAGGGTGCACGGAATTTTGCCGGTGGACTAGAAACTCCCGCCATTTCGACCAGGAATTAACCTCTTGATTGATTCAAGATACTTTCCCCGAAGACACGCTAACGCCGTTATCTGATAACAAGAAGTTTTGACAGCACTCGCGTGCAGCAGATACAACTTAAACGGGAACAGGTCTAATTTGCAAAGACTTGGTCGGGACTGTACAGCGCGCCAGACCTCCTGCTGAACTGAGCTTGTTGCCGCGAGTTTAATTTCGGTGTGGTTTGCATCCTTTCGTGCTCATCCAAAGGAGCTAAAAGTTCACCAACTATCCCGGGAGATAAGTCAGGCAACGACTTTTTACATCCAAAGGCACTTGTAAAACCGGCATGAAACCGCTTCTAGAGGAGCGAAGACTGGTGCGATGAGGCCGGCGGCAAGAAGCGCACTATTATTGTTTTGCAACGAGATAGCAACCCAGCCTGCTAGCTAGTCTGCTACACGTTGAGTGCCGGGCCTGCCGGCGGTAGCGTGAGACGTGCTATCATTCGGCATTGATATTTCGCTCACTTGGATAGATGCTAAGGACATATCATTGTGTATTACTGTACTAGTCGGTCACTAGAAGATCTAATTTTACCTTCGGCACGTGTGCCATCTCTGGTTTTGAAATGGCACCGCTTCTGGGCCGGAAACCGTATCCACTGGCTAAGCCGCTAGCCGAGCCACCAGGCCCGGGAGAGGAGATCTACATCATCGAGCACACCAAGGAGGCCTTCAGGAACAAAGAGTATCCTTTAACATGATGCTGATGCTCAGTCTCGACTTATCGAGCCAGTCGGTAGGATTGGTACCTGCCTTTGTCGACCTGGCTAGATAAACTGAATTTCCCATAGCCGCATGGCCATATACATGGTGTTATGAAGCAGGCTAAAGTACTGAATTTGACGTTACCTGACATTTCTCCTCCCTTAAGTGTTTGTACACAGTTTATACTGGATGACAAGCTTGTTAGCTAACATTCACATAGCTTTGTTAATCAGGTCATTGTGGCTATTAGTTGGATGCTTAACAACGCTAGCACAATCATAAGCCTTTAAATGACATGTTTCATTAAATGTAAAGAAGCGCTAAAACGTTTTCGCTTTCATCTTTAACGGCCGCGCTGTCAGCTACTAATGCTAACAATGCTAGCAGCTAGCACACTGCTAACGGTAGGCATCCCATTATGTCACAATAGCTCGCCGCCTGTTTCCACAGTCTGAAGCCTAGCTTGAGTTAGCTGGCAGCGTTAGCACACAAGCATCTGTGGAGTTAGCTAGCGTTAGCTGTCGGTAGCTTTGTATTTCGAAGTTTGTCAAGAAAGTAACAGTAGCTGGCTGATTTAACACAGTAGTTTTTGGTGGAGGGGTTACTTCTTCTGTAAAAGTAAGATAACTTTACCCTCTTGTTTAGAAGGTTTTTATGTGAACGCTTATGCAAGGTCCGTTGCTGTCAACAAGGTTATGAAGCCAGTTGTGTCAGTTCAATGTGACACACGTAACTAGAGATAAAAAGTCTTAAGATGTTGTTATGACTCTCTACGTTACTTGTAGTAGATTTTGACTAATGCAGCGACGACTACACATATACATTTAGCTGTTTGAGTCTGTCTATACCGGTCACAATCTTTACTGCTTAAAGGAAATGTGAAGCTCAGGCCTCCAAACTATTGTAATACTGAGGATTTTATTGGGAACACGTTTTCTTTTCACTGTTTTAGCAGTCATCAGAGGTAGCTCTGTCAAACCTCAGTCTCATTGACTGTCATGTCTGCAATCTCCCCATTGCGAGACTAATACAGGTTTTTCTTATTCTTATACAAGTATGTTTTCTTTTTAGATTTCATTTGGAGGCGATCCAGTTCTCATTTCCCTTGCAGTCATTATGCTTACGCAGTCCCCAGACAATTTTACAGACTTTTACGTCTTGTTATTAAATGTCTGTGCATGTTTCATGGCCTCTCATTTTGTATGTATCAGTGACATTAATTTATTGACAATGGCTGAAGCACATCTTGCTTTTATTATTATTACAGCAAAATTTAACATGTTGATATGTGAATGTTTTAATTTCCTTGACAAAGTTTGTACAGAGAATATGAGGCACGCTTACAGAGGTATAGCGAACGCATCTGGACATGCAAGAGCACTGGAAGCAGCCAGCTTACTCACAAAGAAGCATGGGAGGAGGAACAAGAAGTCACTGAACTGTTAGTATTACACCCAGTGCTTTGTATGTGCATGTTAAAGAACCATAAGGAAATAAGAATCATTAGTCAACTCCAATCGTTGCAGCCCACGGCGTATTCAGTTCTGTAGTTCATTGCATTAAGATGTTCAGTAAAACTTTGCTTTGCACACATTTCTGACTATAAAAGTCACTGCTAGTTATTTATATGTACAGGAATACAGGATAGCCACTCTAACAAAAGTTTAGCAGTGTCTACAATAAGAGCCATACTCTCCCAGTGAAGGTCACAAGGCTTACTGCTTTGCTATGATTGGATAGATCTGGTGCTCCTCCTCTCATTCTATTTAGAGGGTGTGTGATTGAGTCATCCTTGAAACTGCAGTGGCCTGATGAGTTCCTAATATCCTGATCTGCAAAAGGGAAAGCGGCTAGTGGAAAAAATATAACCGGTCAAACGAATTCATTCAGTCCACTAATCACAAACCAGATGTACAAGTACTATGTCTGTATGTGCTTGTAGCAAAATGAAGGCAGACAATATTATATATGTGGCCCAAGTAGATGTCAGAGCAAAGACCGGTGAGAGTGGTGCTCAGCTGCCCAGAGCTCAAGTCACTTAGGATCATGAGCTGTATTTAAGTTCTGTCTAATTATATCAGCCAGGACATTTTACTCCCCCTATTGGCCACACTCAGCTCTTTGTTCTTTAAGGCTTCATTCCATAACAGAAATCCAAACACTGTGTATTTATTTTCATTGATGCAACATAAGTTACAATCTATATTACTGGCATGTTAATGAACCTTTTTGAACTAGTTGCTGATCTCTTCCTGTGTACAGACTTCAGGAGGAGTATCCCCAGTGGTTTGAGAAGCCTGTCCTCGAGATGGTCCACCACAACACAGTGTCCTTAGACAAACTGGTTGAAATGGCCTGGGTGGAAATCCTCACCAAGTATGCTGTGGGAGAAGAGTGTGACTTCCTGGTCAGTTTTACCTCATAAATTTATGAGCTTGTCTGTTATTTAACATGCACCCTGTCTTATTTATTGTATCTCCAGTATTTTTACCCCACTGAGTTACTCATTACCACCATAAATTTTAAATGGTTATGTATTTTCAACAGATAGAATTCCACTGTAAAGTCTGTTTAATGTCAAAATTACTGGATTCGAACCCAGAACATTCTTGCTGTGAGGCATCAGTGCTAACCACCACACCACAGTGCTGCCCAAGTGGTAGTTCAGTGTACTCATTTATATAACAGGTGTATATCAACTCACACGACTGTTTCACTTCAGGTGCGGAAAGACAAAAATTTACAAGTGAAGGTGGTAAAGATCCATCCCTTAGAAAACCCAGAGGGTGAGTCAGGGGAGAAGAAGCTTGAAGGGGCCTGCGACTCTCCATCCAGTGACAAGGAGAACGCAAGTCAGGAAAACCAGAGGAAGGAGCCTCCTCCCCGAGAGGAGGAGAACAGGAGGGAGAGTCTGAGTGAGTATCATTCAGTGTGGATATCAGTTTCAGTAGCAGTAGTTTTGCAGCATGGGTTAAATCAAGAACAACTGGTTAACGTTTGATAAATCAGGCCCAGAAAATGTGTTTTTTGGTTGAGTTTTTTCCCCCACTCATGTCATCCTCTTGTATTCTACTTCAAGGCTCTTACCGTCTTTTTAAAATTTTGTTTGCTCTCAGGTGACAGAGCACGACGTTCTCCAAGGAAACTTCCCACTGCCATGAAAGAAGAGAAGAAGAAATGGGTAATGCCCAAATTCCTTCCTCATAAGTATGACGTGAAGCTCATCAATGAAGATAAGGTATGTCATATCATTAACAGTCAAGTCCCCCTTCCTTATATATATATATATATATATCACAGTTTTATGCATGCTCCACGATCTGTTGAGGTCTACTCAGACATCTTTTAGATAAAACTTACCTTAAAAAATTTCCTCTGTGACATCTGCTATAGGTGATCAGTGATGTCCCAGTAGACAGTCTATATAGGACAGAGCGTCCTCCAACCAAGGAGATCATGCGCTACTTCATCAGGCACTATGCTCTAAGGTTGGGCATGGGAGAAAGTGCTCCCTGGGTGGTTGAAGATGAACTGGTGAAAAAGTTCAACTTACCTAGCAAATTCAGCGACTTTCTTCTCGATCCGCATAAGGTAATTCACTCTGTGTTTCACTGTGTTTTCTTTTGTAAATTTACAAATGTTGCTTGTTCTTGGCTCATACGCTTGTGTTTAAAGTTTTTGGCAGAGAATCCCTCCACGAAGCGTAAGAGCTTGACATCTCCAGAGGGTAAACCTAGCAAGAAGCTTAAGACTGCTAACACTCCAGGAGAAGATTCGGGAAATGAGAAGGGAGAGAAGAAGAGTAAAAAAAAGAAAGATTCTTTAGGCATGCCCCTTAGTCCCACTATCTGGGGCCACATGCAGAAAATGAATGGTTCTCCACTCAAGGTAAAGAACTCAGGAACTCCTAAGAAAGAAGGAAAAAGCTCTGCTCCCTCTACTCCAAAATCTGGCAAAAAGGGAGACAAAAAGGAGGGAAAGAAAAATGGAAAAAGCGGTGATAAAAAGCTCAATGTTCTCAAAGCCTCTAAAAAGGATGGTAAAGCTGGTGCGAAGACACCAAAGATGAAGCAGATGACTCTGCTGCATTTGGCTAAGAGCACCCCTGCAGGGAGCCCAAAGAAGAGAGCCCGTAGTACTGGCATGGGCACGCCTAAACTGGGGAAGCCACTGCACCCAATGGCTCTCCACCTCCTTCGTTATTACAAAGAGAACAAAGGCAAAGAGGATAAAAAGAACTCTCTTTCCTCCCTCATCTCTAAAGCTGCAAAGACTTTGTCCCCCGATGACCGTGGCCGTCTACCAGAAGAGCTCAGGGAGCTAGTACAGAAACGCTGGGAGCTTCTGGAGCAGAAGAAGCGATGGGCAGCTATGAGTGAAGAGGAAAGGAAGGAAGAGATGAAGAAGAAGCGTGAGGAGCTCAAAGAGAAACTGAGGGAAAAGGCCAAGGAACGACGCGAGAAGGAGATGCTCGTCCGCCGTGAACAATCTCGCAGATACGAAGACCAAGAAATTGAAGGTGGCAAGACTCTGCCCACATTCAAACTAGTGGACATGCCTGAGGGGTTGCCCAACACCCTGTTTGGCAGTGTGGCCATGGTCGTGGACTTCCTTCACTGCTATGCAGGGTTGCTGATGCCAGATGACCAGTATCCCATCACAGCAGTGGCTCTAATGGAAGCTCTGGCTGGGGAACGGTCCGGCTTCCTCTACCTGAACCGTGTATTGGTGGTCTTGCTCCAGACGCTGCTGCAAGATGAGCTAGCTGAAGGCTACAGCGAACTTGACATGCCATTGTCTGAGATTCCCCTCACCATGCACTCTGTGTCCGAGCTGGCACGGTTGTGCCTGCGGCCATGTGACGCTCACGGTGAGGACAGCGGCCAGGGCTCAGAGGACTCGGGAGCCCTGGGCGGCTTTGATGATGTAGTGACTAGTGAGTTCCTGGAGAAGCTTGAGACAATCGAGGTGTTTGAGCTGAGCCCGGAGGACAAAGTCAACCTGTTAGTGGCACTGTGCCACCGCATCCTCATGACGTACTCAGTGGAAGACCACGTTGATGCAATGCAACAGCGGTCAGCTGAGCTGTGGAAAGAGCGTTTGGCAATGCTCAAAGAGGTCAATGATCGCAAAAAGGCTGAGAAGCAGAAGCGAAAGGAGATGGAGAGTAAAGGTAGGCAGTTCAACAGAAATTTACCAGTTCATGAAATGTAACTGTGGCTCCAGTGACAAACTTTAATGTTGAGTGATTTCTGTTTTCTTGCTAATCATTACATTAAGAGTTAATTAAACTTAAATTAGTTAAATGTGATTATCATTTGTAAAACTAAGTAAATTATTCAGCCGTTCATCAGTCTTTTGGTAATATCCCTATATTGTGAGTACAAATGTAAGCATACATTATACCACATAGTATACACTACTCATACCACACCACTATACTTATTATTGTTTATTTTTTGTTTGTTTGTTTTTCCTGTGGTCAAAGGTGAGAAAAACAAAGAGGGGCGCATTAAAAAGGAGAGCAAGAAGGAAGTAAAGGTGGAACCAGAACCAGAACCAGAACCTGAAGACATGATCAGCTCGGTGAAGAGCCGGCGGCTGATGGCTATGCAAGCCAAGAAGGAGAAGGAAGAGTTGGACAGACAGAACAAAGGTACTCTTTGTTGCAGGGAGTAGAGCATTTCAAAATGTGCTTGTTTGAAAATTGGGGGTTGCAAAAAGTGGTGACCTCACAAGCTTAATTGTAGGTGTATTGTTTGACACAAAAATGTTCTTTTCTTGGTATTTAGATGCTCCTACATTGACCTCTTAGTGGGTTTTGGAACAAAAAGTCTATGGGCCAAAAAGATTATCATTGTTTCAGTATACTTCATGATTTTGTTATTCCTCTCTAGAGCGCATGGAGAAGGAGGCTGAAGAGGAACGCATGCGTAGACAGAGGGCTGCTGCAGAGAGGGCCTTTCAGGATGGAATAACCAAAGCCAGACTCGTGATGCGCAGGACCCCTCTGGGTACTGACAGAAATCACAACAGGTTGGTGCTGCACAACACAAAATGTTATGTCCATCCAGATGGGACAAATTATGCGGATTAACTTAACAACGCTGCATTTCAAGTCCTGGGATATATGTAGGACAGGAAGTGAACAATTGGTTGTCATTGTCAACATGTTGAGGGCTAGAGAATGAGGCAGGTGTACAGACTTGACATGGGTCAAATCATTATGATCAGATGACTGAGTCACAGCATCTTCTAAATGGCAAGGTCTCACAGCTTAAAAGACTTTAAGGATCTGCTTTTCTGTTCTTCTTTTTTTTTGTAAATTTGTTGCATTACTTTGGAAAATAATAACCATGGTCGCTTGATGTTTTTCTTCAGATACTGGCTTTTCTCTGATGTGGTTCCTGGTCTGTACATTGAGAAAGGCTGGGTGCATGAAGGCATCGACTACAACTTCACCCCTCCACCAGAGGACAAACCAGCTGAGCCCGAGGTGGAAGAGGAGGAGGACGGTGAAGTAGTCACTGCCCCTGAGTCACAAGGTACAGTAACGGTTTTAAGTTTACCTTGTTTTTAAATGCTCCTCAAAATATCTGATCTCTTCTCCAATTTCACGTCTGTGTGTTTTGGTTGGCTTGTTTTTACATATAAATGGTATTTAATGTTTTGTGTACTATTTACAATTGTGATTGTTTAATAGTATATCGTTGTTATTGTTGCAGGAGCTGAAAAGGATGATGGAAGTATAGATGGTGCTGTTAGTGAAGGAGCCCAGCAGGGAGCAGCAGCAGATGTCTGTATAGAAACTACTGTTCCCAAACAGGGACAGAACCTCTGGTATGAGCTTCTTCTGTTTAGATTCATTTGATTCACTTCATGCTATGTTTTTCACTTGATCTTCCCTGCATTCTAACCTTCTTGCCTCTGTGTCAAGGTTCATATGTGACAACCCAGCTGAACTAGAAGAACTGGTGGAAAGTCTTCATCCTCAGGGCGTCAGAGAGAGTGAACTGAAGGCAAAGATACAGAGCCGGTGAACAGACTCTTATTAGAGGAGATTACCCATAAAACTATCCAGTCTTATGGTTAAACAGCTCTCGCCAATATGATGAATTAATGTTATGAAACACAGTACAAAGTTTTGTTTTTGGTTTCCTTAAAATTGGACCTTGCATTTGAATCAATACCAGAAAAAACGCAGTTCAGTATAGAGACTAAATTTGTCCTTCCACTGTTTCAGGTACCAGGACATTGTCCACTCCATCCATTTGACTCGTAAGAGCAAACTGGGCCTCAGGACATGTGACGGCTACGCAGAGCTGCTCAAATATCTGCGCAGTGACATCCAGGAAGTAGCTTCTCGTCTGCAGAAGGGAGGCCTGGGATACCTGGATGACAACATAGACATTGAAGATCAGGTGAGTAGTTTGCCTGACTGCAAACAGTATTTGCAAAATTTACTCGGCCATTAACAATAGGCCGAGAAATGTCTCATTTTATACAACATTTTGTCATCATCTAAGATCTTAATCCTTACTAGGCTGTAGGCATGAAGCACATTTGTTCAACAGGAAGTGGCGTTTTGATCATACAAAATAATCTGACAAGAAAACAAATAAGATTCATTCGACTTCTGCTTCTTCTTTTCTTCACAGTTGAAAGACACGGAGAACTTGAAAGACTTTGGCGAGTGCATCATCACAATTCAGGCCTGTGTAATCAAAAAGTTCTTACAGGGGTTCATGGCCCCTAAACAGAAAAAGAAGAAAAAGCAAGCAAGCGAAGAAAGCGGCAAAGCAGAAGAGGTGGACGACGAGAAGAGACTAGCAGAAGAGGCCAGGGTAAGAGAGCAGAGCTGTTGAGTATTTATTATGAGTCTTAGCCATGTTAGCCACCCACTTGTCATCTGTTAACTTCTGTTCACCACTGAACTTTTCCTTTTAGGTAGCGACAGCGGTTGAGAAGTGGAAGACAGCTATCCGAGAGGCCCAGACCTTTTCCCGCATGCATGTGCTGCTGGGAATGCTCGACGCTTGTATAAAGTGGGACATGTCTGCTGAGAACGCACGATGCAAAGTGTGTCGCAGGAAAGGTGAGGAATGTTTTCCACTGCTTTCTCCCTCTTTTGTTCTGCCAGTGAGGATATATGTAAACATGCATCACAGTTTATTTGCAGCTGTAAAGTGTATAGGGATTGTATACACACATTTAAAATAAACAAAAACACCTCAGAGATGTAACTGAAAAAAGCACAAAAGCCAGTTACTGTGGCTAAAATACAGTTTGACATATTTCTTATTTACTCCAGGTTTGCTCGATTATTAAGTTGGTGGATGGTCGGTCCTGTTTGAGTTTGGTTCTCCGCTATCCAAATGGTTTTCTGCTCCCTGTCTAGTCCTCAGGCAGAAACCATTGGTGCTGAAGCTGCTGGAGTGTAGGCCCAGATGCAGACAGAGCAGCAGGGTCAGAGCAGCTCAGACTAGTAGTGTCAGGCAGGTCTACATACAGAGCCGACAGCTGCGCCTTGCAACAGGTGAACCTGTAGTGATAAGACGGTAAAAACTTGGTTACCTGCACAGCAACACAGATCCACAAGATGAGATTTTCAGGAAGTGGAAATCAGGAAAGAAAAACTCTGGAGAAGAAAATTTGTAGGAAACCTCTTTTAACTCAGTCTTCTGGTTCACAATGGTCTCTTCCAGGTGACGATGAGAAACTTATCCTCTGTGATGAGTGTAACAAGGCCTTCCACTTGTTCTGCCTGCGACCTGCCCTGTACCGTATTCCTGACGGAGAGTGGCTGTGCCCGGCCTGCCAACCCACTGTAGCCAGACGTGGCTCCCGCTCAAGGTAGCTGAACACCCCGTTCTCCATATTCCATGGAATTAATGACTCTGTAGCATTAACATAAACTTTCTCTCACAGAAGTAAACCTTTACTTTCCACATGCACACTCAATAATACTGAAAAATGGAATCAGCCAGGTTTTGCTGATGACAACATTCATGCCCTGCCCATAGACAAACAGCAGAAGAGAGTCTGTCATCAGTATCACTGAAACCAGTTTTGTTAATTGTTTTGAATGTCAACCTGTTCATTGTAGGAACTATAACCAAGACACAGATGAAGAAGAGGATGAGGAGGACTCTGAGGAGGAGGACTCAGAAGAAGATGAGGAAGATGAGGAAGACAATGACTACAAAGCCATGGGACACAGCTGTGAGTATTGGCAAGAGAAAATCATGTTTAGGTTTTGATGTCTCAGCCCAATGACCAAATGTTTTACTCATGAGCAAATAGATGACTGGTCAGTCTATCCAGATTATCACTTGCTGCGTTTACATGGACACCAGTAGTCCAGTAATAATCAGAATAACCACAGTAAAGAAATTTTATGTAACTACTTCAGTCAGAACATCCTTCTGACTCTATCAGAAGGATCCAGATTAAGAGGGGTTGTGTAAACCTTGTGGTGTCATATCATAAGTTAAAAGAAAAATCATGTGCTGGTTGTAACGGCACTATCGTTAGTTGGATGGAAACTGTTGCCCGATACAAGAGTGTAGTGAGCAACATAGCAACGGGCCAACGTAGTAATTTTATGATCCTATATCATTATTACATGCATAATATCATCATCAAATTCATAAATAGATGACAGCAGCATACCTTTTATCTCTTGAACGTTTTCCTTCTCTTTTTTTCCTGTCTAAACGGGACAACAGATGACTTTGATTTCTTCTTCTCCATTGCGTTAATGTGTCAGTAGAGAATAACTACATTACCCATCAGTCAAGAGTCAGGACTAAACCAGTTCACCTTGATGGTGTACAGACTGCTTTAGCATTAACTTCATTATTTAACACAAACCAGAGAATTCTGCTGGTGAAATAGTGGGTCGACATTAACAGTAGAATTAACTCATTAGTGGTTTACCTACAGGTACAGCTCTTTTCAGGCAGGGCAACCTGGAATCAATCCGCCCACGTCCGCATCTCCCACTACGTCTATGACTGAGATCTAGTGGCCAGAAAGCAGAAAGCTGCAATCACATCAGACAGTTGCACCCACTTCAACCGGCAAAGTGAAATTAGAAAGCTGATGTAACGGATGTGCGCATTTTATTTATTTATTTTATTTACTTATTTGGTGGCTGTGCCATCCCTGACAATATGACGCCCTGGGCGGCTGCCCATGTCACAAATACCTAAATTTTCCTCTGAGTTGAAGTCTTTGAAAGGATGAATAGAACTGGAATTGATATGAGCTGCACGGTTAAAATGTGGGTTCATCTCATTCATCTTTCTCGACTGAATGAATTGAACGTTGACAATAAGTTGGGGGAAAACTAGTTTTTCTCTTATGCTTCCTGCTGAATTGACGCTCCACAGGAAGCAGAACCACTTTGTGTGTCAAGGTTTTATTCTAGTTTATGTTTTGGGGTTTATAAACCCACATACCTTGTTGATTCATTTTATGCAGTGTCCATGGAAACAGTTAGTTAAAATCTGTAATCAGTGTTTTCAGTCACATTGAAGAAATATTGTCCACGGTAACACAGTTTTGTATTTGGATAAGCAGTAACGCAAAACTAAATGAACATCCAGTTAATAAATTGAATCGTCCTAAAAAGACCCAAGTTTGGATTTTGATTCGGATGGCTGGGAGTGGGAGGAATGCTGATGGAGGAATTTCAATCATCTGTCTCCATTGTCTGTGTGTTATCATGTAGCACAGCTCAGGTCTGGACTTTGCTTTGAAGCTTTCAGTGTCTCACTCTGGCTTCACTCAGAGTATGTGGCAGGATGATCCCCTCTGTCAGTTCAGACCTGCATGTCAAGGATAAAGATTAAGAAGTTTAGCGCATCAATGCTGAACAGTTCAAGAGAGGATGGGGGTGCACCCAAGAGCTAATTATTTTTCTCACTTGTGTGAGGCTCTGACAGAGTAATGTTCAATATGTGGTGACTTGGGATTGTTTTCATCCACCTTAAAATGTCAGCAACGTAACTATTAAGCAGCAATTAAGTCACAAGTTCAACTCAAGTGCACATGTATCATACTTTACGTTTTTATTAACGTCCTTTTCACTTTTATTTTTGCTCTGCAGTGAGACCAAGGAAGAAAAATAAGCAGTCTTCATCTCGGCAGAAAAGCTCAAAAAGTAAATCTAAGAAGCTGACCCCTTCTAGTAGTCAGAGCAGCAAGCACAGGACAGGCCCCAGCAGCCCCGCAGACATCGATGAACTGGTAAGAAATCTCAAAGCCTTAAAGAAAGAAACGATTCACAATGTAAATGCAAGGGCAGGAGTTTTGTTTTTTTTCAGAAAACTACAGATTTCAGATGATTTCAGATCAGCACTTTCACTAACAGTGTGGTATAAGCCAGTGCTTTAATTATTTGTGTGGGCCTGTGTGTGGGATCTGTAGGTGCGACAGAGTTCCCAAACAGGAGTGCGCAAGCAGGTGCTGGAGCTGGAGAGGTGTGAGGAAATCCTCAAGAAACTGATGAAGTTCCGCTACAGCTGGCCTTTCAGGTGAGCAAAGAATTTAATCTTTGGGTTTGGGGACAAAAAAAACTTTAGTGTAGCATATGTCAGACAGGTGTCAGAAGCAGACATGAACATTTAAGGGGTGTGCACACTAGGGGTTGTACCGACTAGTCGACTTAAGTGCTGTGCCATGACGCTTTAAGCAGGAAGTCGACTAGTCACTGATCACGTGACAGTAACAACACAGATACCTCATAGAAGACAGGTGAGGAGCCCAGTGGGTCACTGCAGCAAACTAGCAGCAGTTCATCAACTGTGTGGAAATACTTCACTAAAGATGAAGCCCATTCTACCGTGACATGCAGAATATGTAAGTCAGTCCTGAAATACAACAAATGTACTACTGCACACTCGTCTGAAAAGGCGTCCGCTAACACTGGCAGAGGAACGGTCCAAATCCTCAACTGTAGTCAGTTAACTAAACGTAACTAAACGTCCTGCTAACAGAGAGATGGAGGCTGCACATCAACAATTAACTGTTGAATTTCATTGTCTAAAGTTATTAGACCTTTAGCTGCTATACATGGAAAAGGATTCTGCACCATACGAGAGTCGAATCGTATGGTAGAGATGAGAGTTTGCCGAGTGAGAGCGGCATATTAGAAGTGTCAGGCTGACGGTGTTTATGTCATCACATATCATAGTACTATTTATTATCTCAAAAAGAGGTGCTGATTTAAACTCTGTCTGAATCATTGTTGTAAAATTATCCTTGATGAGATGTAACAGTTACCGTAAATTCCGGACTATAAGCCGCTACTTTTGTCACTTGCTTTGGACCCTGCGGCTTATACAACGGCGGATGGATTTTTACAGCTAACGGTCACCAGGGGCGCACTATCATGTCATAGACGATGACACGAGGATTAAGAACTGACTTTTCTGGTATAGTAGGCTGGTTATTTTGATACAGTAAACCGTGTTACTGCACCTTTACTGCTGTGTTGGCTGTTTTCGAAAAAGATGCTGGTTATTTAGTTGAGCAGCCGGGTTACTGCACTTTTGCTGCCGTGTTACAGGCAAGCACTTTTAAAAACGAATTAAATTTAGCCATTTAACGTTATTGCCTCGTCAAGCGTTGTAAGCTTTGTTTTTTGTTATACTACTACTACGGTAGCTACTATGACTGCAGGAAGTGCGCTAGGAGCGCACCGTTGTAGTATTTGTGCACTGCACGAATGCTGTTTGTAATGTCAAAGATGTGAAAGTTTGATCGATAGATTTTTTGTTTGATTGATCGAAAGATTTATGTTTGTCAAATGTAAATAAATGGGACGCTTTGCGTTTCCAAACAGTCATTTCTGTCCCGACAATCCCCTCCGTGGTAGAAGAAACCCTTACGGTAATTAAACATTAAAACACCAGCGGCTTATAGTCGGGTGTGGTTTATAGTCGGGTGCGGTTTATATATGGAACAATCTGTAGTTTCCCCAAAATTTAGCTGGTGCGGCTTATATTCAGGTGCGCCTTATAGTCCGGAAAATACGGTATTTCATAAATAGTTTATTTTCATCCTGGAGGATTCTCTAGTTTCTGATAATTGGACAAACTAATTTGATGTTTTGTTTTCATTGTACATCTGCTTCAATCAGACTGAGTATCTTTAGACATCATGAATTATTGTAGTCCTTAATCTTCAGGCTAACGTTCTGTGTTGTCTTCTCAGGGAGCCTGTTTCTGTGGAGGAGGCTGAGGACTACCTGGACATTATCTCCCAGCCGATGGATTTCCAGACGATGCTGGGAAAGTTTAGCCAGGGCTCGTACCGCCACACTCAGGATTTCCTGGAAGACATTAAACTGGTCTTCTCCAACGCTGAGGAGTACAACCAGCAGGGCAGCACCGTGCTCTCCTGCATGGTCAAGACGGAGCAGATATTCACTGAGCTGCTCCAGAAGCTGCTGCCTGGCCACAGCTACCTCCGCCGGCGTTCACGCAAGCGTGTCAGCCAGGCCCCTGCAACGTCTGAGGAAGAGGAGGAGGAGGAGGAGGAGGACGAAGAGGAAGAAGAAGACGACGAGGTGCCAAAGAAGAAGATGCAGAATGGCAAATCAAGCAGGAAGACAACCAGAAATGGCAGGGGGCAAAAGAATGAGGAGAGCGACAGCGAGGGAGAGGAAGAAGAGGAGGAAGACGATGGCAGGAGGAAAAGTAAGCGGACCTCTGCCACATCAGGCAAGAAGGATTACAGGGAGCAGGATAGCGATGGCGAGCGGGACACACGGAGAACTCGTCAACGAGGCGGGCGGGGCGACGCCGGCAGCAGTGACGAGGACCGGTCCAGCCAGCAGCGACATTCCAAGAGACTGAAACGGTCATAAAATCCAGGGTGCTGCTTTGACGTTCGGTCATCTCTATTCGCTTTAAAAATTTGTGTCCTGCTCCTAAAATTCAAAAACCCAACTCCTCCTCCCTCAGCCAGCGGGACTCCATCCTCAGAATTTTTTTTTTGTGTTAGTGAATTTCTGTTCACATTTTGGAAAACTGCAGAAGAAAACCGATTTATATTTGTAACCTGTTTATATTGGTAATGTTTTTGTTTTTTTTTTCAACAAAGAAAAATGAGACATTTGAGATAATGGAGCTCTTAAGACTCTTTGATTTAAATTTCAGTTTCACACTGACAACCTCACAAGTGTAATTTGACTAGTTGTCAGGTGAACTGCTTTGTCTTTGCTCTGTCCAAACACCAGTTCAGTGTAATCAGAGGTCTGTCCTCACTCTTGACACACGGAGTTGAGCCATCATTTTACTGGCGTGTTTCAGGATGAGTAAAATCTAGCTGTCGGATGTTTGTCCCATACACATCTTTGTTGCAAGTCATTGTGTCTGAGATGATGTCCGCGTCCCCCGTAGGAAGCCTTTTGTCGCCTAAGAACTGGTGGCTATCACCTGTAAAAGTCTATAGATAAACATGATAGGATTTTACTAGTTGTAGTATTTTTGTCCCAGCCCAGGTTCAAATGTTTTTTGTCAAAAGCTGGGTTGAGCCTGGAGATTATACTTTGTAGTGTCATCACTTTGTCATCACAAAAAAAAAAAGTTTAATCTCAGCTCTGGGTGCCAAGATGTGTTCAGGGACCTGACTTGGAGTCTCACTCTTGGCTTGAGCTGACCAGCCTTTCCTCCTCTGTAGTGCCCTGCCACTTTAAACGAACCGGTACCTCAAGAAACATCCGTCAGTTTGCACTCCTTCTGTGTAAAGTGTACCTATTATGCCAGCAGCTGCAGGACCATAGTTTATTGAAATTATGTGCATAAGCATTTGTAAACCGTGTTTAAAACTACAAATGTGATGTTTGTTAAGAAAACGGGCATTTTTGAATATTTGATATTTTTTGCACATTTTTATTTGGTAATGTAAATGATAACTTGTTGAACACATCCAGCAAATTGCGAGATTTAACCAGGGCTCTGCCAGTCAACACGTCAGAGCTCTTCGTAGTCTCAGCGGGAATTGTGTCTTGTACATTTTTTAACAAACACGCAACAGTCGTCCAGTTAAATAAACTCAGACGTGAGTTAAAAGCAGCCCGGGTTTCCGCCTGGGTTCGGTCACTAGATGGCGCTCTACACCTGCACTATGAAGACTCTTTTCCCTGCTTTTTCCAAGTGGTTCAGCCTTAGCATTGCTAGCTGGACTGTTGTAACCCCTTGTTCTTGTTGCGTTGTGCTCTCACTGGTCATCAAAGAACAAGGGAGCTTGTTAGTACTGGTATAATTTGGCTCTTCAGTTTTATTTTTTTTATTTTTTTTTTTTTTTATAGTAACTTTCTACACATTGGGCAGGGATTGTTTGAGACGCCTTCTACACAAAAAATCTGAATGTGCAGAAGTTCCTGTGTAGTTCTTTTGGTGAGGTTGCCAGCAATGTGTGTGTGTGTATATATTAATATATATATGTATACTGATAAGGCAGTGGTTGGTTTGCCCTCTTCTGTCTGTACTGTGCTGTGCTGTTCACCTGTGTTTTGCTAGTGCTGTTATCATCCAGACTTTCCTGATTTCATTAGACCACTGTTTTGTTATCCTGCCCATTCTTTTTTTTTATTTTTTGTTCAAATTCGGCGTCGTTCCTGACATAATTAATTAATTCCCAAATCACAGTTTGACATTTCAGTGAACAAGCAAATGGCGACTGCCCTTATCAAAATGAGGCCTGACTGTAAATGCTTTCTTTATTCTCGGAGGAACTGCAAAATTCTTTTACACTTCTTTTTTTATATATATATTTATAGTCTCTTATGCTGGGTTTGGGCAGGTTCGGAGGATTCACATGTAAAGAATTTCCAATAAAGGCTATGGACGAAGACCGTAGTTCTCCCTGTTTTATTTGCGTTGAGCTGACGAGCGTCCCCCAGGTCAGACTGACAGACATCACTGCCATCTGTAAACCTTGTGACTAGACAATGAACAGGGAGGGAAACGGGCGAGACAGCTTGACAGCCCACTTATGTCTACTTTTTAATAAAATATCAAACTGATGTCTTACTCTGTGGTGTTGGCTCCTTTTTCAGAACATCTGCATAGAAGCAAATTTATCTGTTAAAATGCTGCGTTAAAGGCCAAAAACTGACATAATGGAGGATATACACCTTCGTTAGTCACAGAAGGATGAGCAACTTGGACTAAAAGTGGCCCACTGGAGAAGGTTTTTGGGTTCAGATCACACAACCTGGACTCTGAACTTATTTATCCAACTGTGGGGTGCAACTTATCATTGACATTTTTTTAAAAAGAATTTAAAAAAAAAACTTGGCGCACAAGTTAGTAGCAGAAATTTTGGATAATTCGATTAGACTGAGATGAGTTAAAGAAAACGTTGTGCAGTCTGATCTAGTCACAAAGGGATGACTCCTGTGTTCAGGTAATGTGCAGCTTTAACGATCCTAGGGCTCCCCAGCCAAAATGAGCCCCACGTCTGTGATGAATGTGACAGAGGAGACTCCAAGGAGGACAGAGGGCCCTTGTGAAATATCTAGTAGTGAGGCGGTGACAGCCTGTGAGCCATCTGTAATTTGGCAACAGGTGTAGAAGCTAAGATGGATCAGAGTAAAGGTCAGAGATGTGAAAAGTCAGTGGAAACGTAGCACTTGATTAGTGACAGTTCAAGCATGGCAGCAGCTGCAATCAGCTGTAATAAACCTAAAATTATCTTTCCCTTACATGTGTTGATTAGAACTGTACAACAGTTTAATTATGTGTATTAGAAAAAGCGGAAATAAGCAAGTTGTGCCATTTACATCAATCCCACCTCTTTTAGAGCATTTTGAGCTCTAAAAGAGGAAGGACGCTGCACATCCATGAACCCCACCCTTAACAAAAGAAATTAATGGCAGATTGTCAATATCATGAGTTATAAGCCTCAAGGTGTCTGAGGGAAGTCCTCATTGGTTTTGTTGTTAATTTATCACACTTCTCAGATGCCGACTCGGATTCCTTGACAGCCCCTGTAGACCAAAATGAAGTGTGCGTGATTTGAATGAACTTCTGATGCACTCTGAGAAGTAGATCACACCGCTCACAGGAGTCTGAGTGTCTGCAGCTTTCAAGAATTCATTGTTAACTTGAATACAGTGATGATATATTCACTTTATAGAAGTTTAGCGAGTCGTTCAGTTTCTTTCCAAGCTAGTCAAATGTGTGAAGTACTTGTTGTTCCTCACACAAGCCATCCCACACTGGGGAACGTACATCAATCACCAAACTTTTACTCCCTGTTGAGGTCAAAGCAGTCACTGACTGTTTATTGAAAGGATTTACAGGTAGCAGCGCTAAAAAGGTGCTTAAAAAGGTCCAATACAAATACATAATGTGAAAGAATCCCTTATGATGAGTTATCAGTAAGTGAGCGTATCTTGTTTTCGGCCATATTTAGTGCCTCATGTTAACCTTTCATCCATGGATCCGGTGCCTGTTTGTCCCATGTGGCCAGAGACTGAAATACCTTAATAATGGATAGATGATCCTGAAAGTTGGACGGAGAAGTTGCTGCCTTCAAATGTTAAAGTGTTTGCTGTGTTCATGAAAAAGAGAACAACCCAGTCTTGTGATATCCACAATCATGGGTCTCATCAAGTCATATTTTATGACTTGAGTTGGATGGTAAGTTAATAATACTCTTATTTAATGGTATAGAGCCAATTTGTAAGAGGAAAATGTCAATATTACCAGCAGCCTCATATATTCATGCCTCAGTGGCCTCTAGACAAAGACACATGCTGCCGTCAAATCGGGGTTTACCGATGTCAAGAAAAAGTCCATATGAACCACGCCCCTTGAAGTATTCCCAACCTTGTAACTGGAAATGTGTCTTTAAGGTCAGATTTGTGACATGTTTGCTGACACTTCAGAAATGATGGAAGTAAATGATAAATGAATATATTCTACTTCAGTTGTACAGAGCTTCCTTTGTAGCTGTATAATATGTTGGAGTAAAATATAGATATTGCCTTGCCTTTCCTTCTT
Organism: Chelon labrosus; assembly: GCF_963514085.1. Classification (NCBI taxonomy): domain Eukaryota; kingdom Metazoa; phylum Chordata; class Actinopteri; order Mugiliformes; family Mugilidae; genus Chelon; species Chelon labrosus. The sequence continues at coordinate 2,714,540 of NC_140346.1, forward strand.
TAGGTTATCCAGTTGGTAGCTTCCTGACTGTTCCTAGCTGGCTCCTCCATGCCTACCAGCGGCCTTGTCATGACTTTCTATCGATGCTACAGTTTTTTATGTCAAGAATTTTTTGTGCACATAATCAAAAACATTATATTTGAAGGCAGCGTAGTTCGTAGAGCTGCTAGCTGGTAATCTTGTTAAAATATTTGTACACTTTTTGTCTGTGTTAGTGTTATTTTGATGTTATTCGGGCTGTGTTTACCACCTCAGCGGGTTACGTAAACTTGTATAAGGTCAGCAAAATCTTTGGCCTTGAATGACTGTGAGGAGACTAACTTTGTTGTTGTTACTTGTTGCCACTGAATACATGAGTATTGGAGTACAGAAAAACTTTACTTGGAACTAATATAGAAAGTGAGAACTGTAGCAGGCACGTATAAAGTACTGTACTTGTTATACTAAATAGCAGACTATTCTGCTGCATTGAGTAATACTTTACTGTGTAAGAGTCAGATCAGTTTGAAGTGGAGCAGTGTCAGAGCCAAACACTGATGTGTTGTGATCTTATCACAGTGCTTTGCATCTTCTGACGTGTGCCGAGCTGCATGGGTCCACAAACTTGTAAATAATTCATGGTGTATGTTTTTAACTTGTAGTAGCACTAGGGTGTGGTTTGACAGGACAAATTACTGAGCAATAGAGGGTCAGCTCAGGACACATGTCACTGATGTAACATGTCTGAATCCATTAACTTCTCCTGTATTACCATTTGGTCACCTGTTGCCTCCGCGGCTATAATCATACATTTGATTTTACAAACCCACAAACAGCAGCAGCAGGTGATCATGCTCTCCAACAAGCAAACACTGGCCATGCGCAGACTAATCTTTGAACCCTGTGCAAACTGACAGGAGCAGCGTGCGACAGATCCATCCACACAGCATGTGTTCGTGTGCGAGCCGAGAGGAGCAACCCACCCGGCAAATATTTACCTCAGGTCCAAGTCAGTGCAGAGGGCATTTGGCAAGGAGCGAGCAAGCGTGTTTCTCGGCCTCATTTCAGCCGACGCAAAGTGAAACTGCGACCGCAACTGCAGCCGCGTTACAAGACAGCTGAGTCACTGGATGGTGTCAATGTTTGGTTCCACTGTTCATCAACGTGATAATCCAAGATAAAAATAATTATCAACTCTAATATCACGTAGTGTTTCAAGCACTCTTTTAAGAATTTGATTTATATTTTACTTTCTTTTAGTCATATTTTACATTACTTATCTAGCGACTACATTACAGGGGGGAAATAAGTAAAAAAGGCATTTCACATAAAAGGTTTTGTGCTCCTAAAATATTAAAAAAATAAAATTTTACTCTGCATGTTAAAGTAATGACACAGCGACAAACTATTCTGCTTAATGGCAATTTACCACTGGTTTAAAAATGTGTACTGAGGGGTGTGTGTCAGTGCTCTGGGACCACTGCTGGGCATGGTCAGAGGGGAAACAGCTTGGTTTTAGTTAGTCTTTATGCAGAAATGCATCTATTGCGGATGCTTCCATATGGAGCATGAAGTTCCAATAAAAGGTTTGATGAGTTCTGAATCTAGGGCAGCACAGTGGCGAGGTGGTTAGCACTGATTCCTCACAGCAAGAAGGCTTCATGGGTTCTCTCCGGGTACTCCAGCTTCCTCCCACCATCCAAAGACATGCTCATTAGGTTCATTGGTGATTCTAAATTGGCCATAGGTGTGCATGTGAGTGTGAATGGTTGTCTGTCTCTGTGTGTTAGCCCTGCGATAGACTGGCGACCTGTCCAGGGTGTACCCCGGTGACACAAGGCAACATCAGAGTCAGCCTTCTTTGCCCATAGTTCTCTGATGACAGTTTGGTGTGTCCGTATCTTAATGTGTCGGCACATCAAGTCAAGAAACCTAGCACTGTGATTCTAACCCGTTTTACTATTCTGCTTGTTGCAAGAAATCACAGTACAGACAGAACTGAGTCTTCCAGCACTGAGGAAGATTTTGTGGCCCTCTCATTTCTTGAAAGTAGAAAAAGAAGAGAAAAATCTTGGGTCTGTCCACTTCTGAGAAAACATCAAGAGCAAGGAGTTTTACCTGCTGACATAGGGGCTGCTAGCCAGGAAGCTAGCTTGACATAAGCTGGTATAAGTCACTTGGTTGGGAAATGATTATGCTCTGGCAAATACCTGCCAGACCAATCAAATCAATCAGTCATTCAAATCAATCAAATGTTCTGCCTATCATTGCATTTCATGCAACTGTAAGTGCAGTGTAGTTATGCATTTCATTTGAGCACTGTGGTGTTCTGGATCTGAAAGGTTGGAGGACTGTCTAATTGTACACAGAGGTATATATATATTTTTTTCAATTCAGTTCAATTCAATTTTATTTATATAGCGTGAATAACAATACAAATTGTCTCAAGACGCTTTACAAAACCCAGCCTGCAACCCCTAGAGCAAGCCTGAAGGCGACGGTGGCAATGAAATGTCCCTTTTTACAGGAAGAAACATAGAGCAGAACCCAGCTCATATGGAGGGACCCATCTGCCTGAGGCGGGCCAGGTAGAGACAGAAAAGAGAGAGAGAGAGCCATGGCTGTTAACATGCTATAGTGTAGTAGTACACAAATGCATGAGTAGTAATAGAGAAGAAATTAGAGGATAGGAGCTCATGCTAGAGGGAAACAAATCTAGGATAAGAGCTTGTGCCAGAGAAAAGAAATTAGAGGACAGCAGCTCGGTGTGAGAGAGAAGAAATTAGAGGACACAGCTCAGTGCATCATCCCCTGCAGCCTAGGCCTAAAGCAGCGCAACTAAGAGATGGTTCAGTGTCACCTGAGCCAGCCCTAATTATAAGCTTTATCAAAAAGTCTTGAGCCTAACCTTGAAAGTAGAGAGGGTGTCTGCCTCCCAAACCCAAACTGGGAGCTGGTTCCACAAAGGAGGGGCTTGGTAGCTGAAGGCTCAAACTCCCTTTTCTTTCAGTTGAAACGCCCCATAAAGAAATCTAAATGGTGTGTTACCAGGCTCATAATCAGATAAGAATGGAGTTAGGTAGGCTAAGGAGCTGCAATGGTTTCCAGGTCTATTTTAGGATCTAAGTGGTAAGTGGTCTTGTTTTTATATAGTGCTTTTCTACCTATTGGCACTCAAAGTCCTTACAGTCACATGACACATCCACCCATTCACTCACACAAGCACACACATTCAAACACCAGTACCAAACACTGGGAGCAACTGAGAATTCAGTGTTTTGCTCAAGGACACTTCGGCATTGGCATGTTTTTTTGGATTTGAACCACTAACCCTGTGTCTGAGTGGTCAAAAGGGCTTTGACAGGTGTGAAATGCAGAAAACTGAACTTGTCTGAAAAACATAAATGAGTGTTTCATAATGTGTAAATATGACTGACACCATGGGAGGTTGTATTTATTTTTAAACATGCAACATCTTTTAGTGTTTCCTTGGGTTTTGTCACACATCTCTACCTTTAGTAGGTATCACATTAAGACTCTAGAGAGAATCCTTATAAATATCCCTCTACATTTTGAACACGTCTTCAGCCTGAGATGAGGTTATACCGAGGCCTACTTGCTGCATTTTTGACATCCGTCCCACTGGTGCCATCACGCAAAATGACACCGCGAGTCAAGCTCTCCTGCTGGAGTAGTCGCTCTTGCGGCAAATGAAGGTAGTTCTGGGCTGTAAGCGTAAACTCGATTTGTGTCATATCATGGCACACTTCAGAATAAGCTCAGTCAATAGTCTGTCACACTGGCAGCTGCAGGAAGCCACACAGAGAAAATGAGGACATGGGGGGGAATGACAGAAAAATCCTGACAGGCTTCCAGAACAGAAAGAAGTGAAATAACAAAATCATCCGCGGAGCATAGAGGTGTCTTAAAACTTGAGTATAAAAACCAACTCATATGACCGCTGCAGCGACATGCCCTAAATATCTCTCCCCCTTCTGCTTTAAGTGCAAGTACAAATGATTATTAATGCATTATTCACAAAACAGAGTCTTCTCCCACAATTTTCTCCACTGATGTGCGTCCTCTCCTTTTGATGATATAACCAAAGTAAGCGGGGAGAAAAGCGAGGGAGCGCAGAAACGGAGGAGTTCAGAGGATGGCTTTTCTCTTGGGAACACAGAGCTCTCATCCCAAAGGGAATCCTGCACTCTGCTGAAACAGTTTGAATCTTCCTGTAGACCGGGCTCCAAACAGCAGCATTTACATATCACTCACATCCTCTCTGCAGTGACTGCAACTAGACACATTAGTGCCAAGACACACACTTGGCCTGCTTATAGTGCTCATATCCTGCGGCTGATTTTTCATCAGTAAATGTTAGGTATTTCTGCACACGTTTCTTTCTTCTGTTTTTTTTTTTTTTTTTTTTTTATATATATATTTTTAATTTAAGATTTACATGCAATTTGAAGAACGACCGGAGAGTAAAGCCTCAGAATCATCCAGAGAGTTCTTTGAACTCGGGGATCCAGATATGGCAGCCGCAACAATTGGATGAACACGCTACAGGGAAGATGAAAGGCAGTCAAACTTGTAGACGTAATAAGTGGGCTGAGGTCTTTCATGATTCATACTGGGGCTTCTTCTTACTGTTCAGTCGAGCTACTGATCCCAAACGAATAGATTCATATACTGTATATGGTTGGATTCTTTGTAAAGCTTATTAATGCAAAACCAATTAACTTCCTATTTTGAGGCACACAGCATATGGAGTGATTTAAAAAAATGCTTTCAACCCCTCATAGCACATGCACTTGTCATAGAGAAACACTTGTGAAAGAAAGAAGACACTACTGTGTTTTTACATATAAATGAACAGTCCAGCTCTTAACACGCTGGTAAATGTCAGTGTTCTGCTGTAAACTGTACTACTGAAACTCTTTTCTGTAGCAATAGTCGCATTCTAGTGCATCTTTACAGCAGAATTTGGTTCTATGAATTTGCTTCCTTTGGCAGTCATGAAGGAGAAGAAAATATCTTGCAAGCAATCAAAAATCATTTAGCAAGCTAATGGCCAGGTAACTTCATGTCAGAAAGGCTTAATGAAGGGATGAGCCCTTTAGAAATATCAAGAGACATTCTCAGACATTGTATAATACAATTACACTACAGTGTATTAACTTACCATCCACCTCCCCCGTTTCTGAAAATGTCAGCATAGATTAACAAATGTCAACTCATTAACTCAGGCCTTACTAAAAATTTCCACCTACGTCATGAATGCAGCAAGAAGAGGGAGCTCATATGGTCTCCTCTGTTGGTGAGCACTAAAAGAAGAGAAGTGACTGTTGTGCTGTATAGGCATACATTTCTGGTACAAGAAAGAATAGTTTTAGGAAGTATTGACAAGAGTGAAATGAGAAGGTTGGTCCCACTCTTACATATGTGCATTTTATATTCAGCTACAGCCAGGGAGCTGTTAGCTTAGCTTAGCTTAGCTTAGCTTAGCATAATGATGGAATGACGGAAACGGGTGGAAACAGTGAACCTGCCTCTTTCTACTGCAACTGCCTGAAGAATGGACCCGCAGATAACATTTTGAACAAATTAAATCTAGCATATTAGAGGTGGTGGAATGAGGATTTAGTTTTCATGTTTCCAGCTTTTTGAACTCGACTGACCTATCTTTGTGAAACGGTTTTAAAAAATATATGTTGCTATCCAATAATTTTAACCATCAGGGTTCTCTAACAGTGACATTTCTATCTGGATCATGTGGTCTTTTAGGTTTTGTATGGACAGAGGCAGAGCTAAGCTACGCTAACTGGCTACAAGCTTAGCATTCAGCGTAAAGATTGGTGTCATTATTCTAGCCTAACTTTTGGAGGGAAAGCAAATGAGCTGCTTTAGAATTACAGTGTGTTCTCATTTCATTATGCAACTTTTAAAAAAGCTGAGCTGGCAAACAAACACCTTCGTTTCCTGCTTGTAAAAAAGTAAAAATGTTCATTTTATAATATCAGGGAAGAAATCTGGAGTAATTCCCTGTCACACCAGAGCAGATTATGTTGTGTTTTTAATATACATGTAGGTATATTATCTCTCTTTTCTCTTCAGATCATATCCATCTAAAGTTACGTGACAGCCTCGCTGCTGTCACAGCTAATGTTTCTCTGGAGTGTGCATATGCCTAGTAAGAGCGATGTCAGCAATAAATAGATTAAAGTGTGTAATGGCCCAATAACCACCCCTGCACTTCTCCACCATGCATGGGTGATTCACTTTAAAAAATGGCTGCAGCTGTTGGGGCTGACTTAAGTTCAGAATTTTTGGTTTAGGAGAAAACAAGAGGTGGCTGTATACAAGGATACAGCATGAGTGTGTTTGCACGCAATATCTAACTCATAACAAAGAAACAGAAAAGGGCAACACACTGTGTATTTAAATGTATGTAAATGTAAAGTGCAAAAGTGGGCAAGAATACAAACCTGTGTTTGTGTGTGTGCGTGTGTGTGCCAAGTTGTGTAAGCGTGCTCGTGTCTCATAGGAAGCAGTCACAGTGCTGCTGACGGCTCCATAAAGGAGCCTTTGAATGGCTTGGCTCTGGTAAATTTGTAGCAGATGTGAGCGAAAGAATATCCACCCAGGTTGAGTGGCCCTTCACTGCGAAGGCGACAGGAGTCCAATCCAGGGGAGGCAGACGGACGGCAGACAGGAGCCAAGAGAGAGAGACACACACATACACACACGCATGTTGGGTGAACTCCAATCAGCCAGGAGGGAACTCTGCACGGCACCAAGCAGGAGACAATTTTTCTTTGTACCGCTCTGGCTTTTAAACTGAAAATAATTCTCGCTCTTATTCCCAGCAGAAAAAAAGAACCCTTGAGTTCCCCGTGTTGCTCTCTCGGCAGGTTTTCCATTCGAAAGTCTAGGCCAGGTGTGCGCCTCAGGGATGGCCTCCACAAACTGGATCATTCCTCCCCAGTTCCCTCTGGACCCAGAGAGTCTGGAGCGCTCAGAGGCCAGGCTTTATGCCACCTTTCCTGGCTCTGACTGACGCCAGTGGAGGGGTAGGGAGAGACTGGCGCCTCACCACCAATTAAGATCCTCTCGCGCTGAGAGCACGGCCAGGTAACACATGATAGGCCTTTCTGGCAAAGAGCTTGTCAAACAGTCAGGTGGGGTGACACTCATTAGCTTGCCCAGGCCATGGACATCTGTCAGTGATACGACCTGAGGCATGTGGGGGTTTTTTTGAGCGCCACCAGTGGGTCACAGCAATAAAAAGATTATGTGTGAGAGGATCCTCTAAAACTAATCATGTTGTTTTACAGTAAAACCCTCTCTGCACTGTAAAACCACAACTTGTTTAGTTTTTGTACACATAAATGTTGGCTAGATCTCTTTAAGTGTTGCAATCTAAGTTGAAAGGAAAAAGGAGCCTATCTGGAAAATAACAGTGACGACAGATTATTATAGAATTTAGAAACAATACTAAATTAAATTCAACTCTCAAGAAAGAAACCTGCCTTTGCATGTTTGGAACTTAAACAAATGTGAAAAAGTTATCTACGCTGCGTCAGCAAAACAAGGCCCCCCGGCTTTAATTAAAAGTCTGGAACATTTATCACATGGGGGCACTGAAGCCCATTCACACAGTTTCTGCCTCCTACAGGCAATTACAGCTGATAGATGGATGGTTGGGCTTTATTACCTGCGTTGCTATAAACAAGGTGTACGTACAATGAGCTTTTTTTAGTTTCAAGCATCAGCTCATAAATGAGGCCCCAGCACTTTGTATCCGGAGGCGATTGGTAAACACAACGCGAGCTCGGTCTCTGTTGCCTCGACTGTGACCACAATGCATAAGCTGCAGCAGTGTCTGGATTCATATCAATGAAAAATACTATGAAAACCATATGAAGACGACAACTCCCAAATGCATAAAAGTGCAAATGGGTGGATGAATGTCGTAAATGACCCCCCTGGACATGCTTTTCCCTGGTTCTGAGAGGAAAAGGCCTTTGTTGCTGCTGTCAGCCAGTTGACAGAGGCGATCTTGCATGCAAGGGTGCTTCTGGAAAACCAGACCTTGGAGAGCAAGCGGATTTCTCTGTAAGCAATACACCCTTCTCTCTATGTGTGTGGGGGCAATGGGCACTTTGTCTGTAACTCAGGCTGTTCCATCTGGCTGCGACTGAAAACAAACAGCGAGAGATGACATTTCTCACCCTGGGCACCTCCTGAGCAGATAAATGACTTTGTATCTCCTGTCTGACTCCTTCCTTTGAACCTGTCTCTGCATTTGTATGTCTGTTTTGTTCCTTTTTCTGACACATGCCTGCCTTTTATTCTGTCGTTTTGCCATTCTCTCCTCATTCCACACTCAGATTAACCTCGGGGATTGACAAAGCTGGGGTGGTTGGCCGGCGGGCATCGCTTTCACTTTTAATTAAAACTTCACACCCAAATAAATGTAGCCGAGTATCACACCCACTCATATCGCCCTATGAAAAGAGCCCGCCGGGGCCAGATGTTTGCCTTAGCGAGGATAAATATCTAAGTGGCAGCTTTCTCTGTAAGGGAATCTGCTCCCTCTGTCGTTTTGTCGGATTAGCTGGGGTAAGGAAAACATGAGGATCGTGTTCCGTGCGTTTCCCACTCGCTGGCTGTTCAGCATAAACACCATGAGTTCTTTGGCCTCCCTCACATCCGCCTCCTCAGCTCCTCCACCGCCACTCTCCTCAGCCCCTGGGGTTCCAGCACAGGGTTTGTTTTAGTAGCATAGCCCCAGAAGAGTGTTTGGTTGTGTTGTGTGTCACACTGGGTGAGTGTTTGATTATGTTGAGTGTTACACGGTGCGGGTGTGCATGAGCAGAAAGGCGAGGGACGCTAATCCCTCTCTGCTTTGTCCTCTGCTGCACTGCTGCACAGCTTTAGTCTTTGCGGGACACTTCACGCTGGATTCATGAAGCCGCCGCTATGAGAGGACCTCTGAGAGTCTCATAGTTGTGCACACACACACACACACACACACACACACACACAAAAAAAAAGAATGACAAATTCCTACTCGGACGTAGACAAGAAAGAAACAAAAGGAGGTATCAAGAGCACCTCAAAGTAATCAGACTGTTCACAATGGTTTGGTTTGCCTTTAGAGGCCATGCTTACACCATGCACTAAACTTCTTCATGAATGATAATCCCATGCTTTTGTTGTTACCAATATGTTCCAAGAAGGTACAAAAACCAACAAATCTTCCTGATGAGTTTTGTCTGTGCATCCAAAGTCTGATTGCTTCCTGCGTATTCCTCAATTCATTGTGATGAATGTGCGCACTGTAGCTTGAACCAGTTTCACCTTCTTGCAGCTGGAAATACCACCACATGTGTATTAATCCACAATTGAAATTTGTCCCTGACAAGTGCACAATTTACTACAGTTGCACTACAGTTGCATGATGAACATTTGACCAGCTGTTTTAAGACATAACTTAAGAAAACTAAGAAAACGTAAGAAAAATTAAAATACACAACGACCACTTATGTTATTAGTAGGAATATGGTGGTGAGAGACACAGCCAAGGTAGAGATGGGAGTATTATGGAAAGTATTGAGAGATGACTCTTGGTCCCGGTCTTTTCTTGGCATTTGTTAGTTGTAAGGAAAACCAGATAATTACTAGTTTTATTCTTTCATTCACGATAATGTATCACCATGAATGATAAAATATGCGGTGTTCCGAAGGGGGGGACTTTTGAGGAAATTAATAATGCACACTTTTCTAATGAGTCACCCTTGTTTTGTCCTGTTTGGCTGTGTTGTGGAAACCGGGCTGTAGTATGAAGCACCTGGCCCAGTTGGGTTCTGGTTTGGGGCTGCAGGCTGGCCCCACTAATAGGCACTTGTGCCCCCCCTCCCACATCCTCCTTGTACCATGTTCCACTTAATGAGGCTCTACCCCGGCCTGTAAACAAGCCCAGATGCAACCCCAAAACACACACAGGAAATGTCTCATGACCATAACAACACAAGGATCCTGCCAGCTCATGCATGATGGGGTGTGAACAGGAAGGCTGATCCGTGCAGGTTTTCTCCCTCTCTGCTCCACAAGCACTTATTTCCCTTAGGGAAAGGGCTACATGTGGTACTGCTGCTCTAGCTCTTGCTCTGCATGCCAAATCCTCACCGGCCGCCAAGATCATCACAGACCGTTGCCTCACTCCTTTTCCACAGCCTACGGTTACAGTATGTACACAAACCACAGTTTATTCAGCACTGTGTTGGACCTGGCACGTCAGCTTTGACACGCCACAATAGGAACAATGTCTGCCTCTACACAAAGAGTATCTCTCATACAACAAGGTTTTTATTTTACTTGCAGGGGAGCTGAGACCTTGACAAAAGCCCCACTGTTGGCGTGAGTGTGGCCCCAGCTGGTTCCCTTTACTACACAGACTGGCTAATGTACAGTGATCAGCCTGAGTCAACAGTGTTGGCCGGAAAAAGGGCTTAATTGATGATTGGAAAGTTTTTTGGCTAAATGCATTTGACCTGCCCCAAAATGTCCTGCTGAATTTTCTGTCTCATTCTGTGCGTAGAATACAAATAGTCCTGGACAACATCAGCAGATACTTTCATACTGTGCAAAACGTACAAGGTTAATTAGCAAGTTCATTCTGAAAGACTTTAAACCAGGACTGAAAAACTCCCACACACACACACACACATCCACAGGCACTAAATGCAAACAGCGTCACCCTAATTAGCCAATAAAGTCTGGTGGAGTAAAATCACTACTGCCCAACTCACTGATGCTAATTACAAAGGAATAGTTAAGGAAGTATGCTAGTGGTATTACCTTTCCAGGGGTTAAATGACAGCACTGATGCCACTTATATTTGGGTTTTAGTTTAGCTTAGCATAAACAGAGGAAACAGCTCACCTCATTCTTTTTCAAGGCGATGTAAACCACGTATCACCAACTAAACACAGGAAGCAACCAGCAACAACATGGAATGTTAATGAAATTCAGAAAACTGTAGAGATGGTAGGCAATAAAAACATGGAGCAATGCCGGGTATGCAGGTGAACTAATCTAAACTCTGAAGCAACCGGATTGAGGCAACAGCTAACGAGAACATCAGATACAGTTGAATGGCATATGATGCAAGGAAAGAGTTTCCCATATATTTACTCCACATTTACAACACCATCCATGACTTTGGTTCCTACCACCAAATTCACCACACAGATTGGCTTGGAGCCTTGGGTGAACCAAGAAGGAGAGACTGCATCATTGACAGTATTTTAAATAGAGACCGGTGACAGTGGGAAGAGCTAGCTCCATCCATACACCAATACATTACAATGTCTTTGTCTTTTTGTGTTTGTTTTACTCAAAACAATGTTTGGGTTGATGAAATATGTGAGAGGATTACCTAGGCAACCAGAGTGTGGAACGTGAACTATGAGCTTGTAAGCGAATGAAGCAAAATTGCTTCATATGTGGACGGGGTTTTAAGCTTGCATTTTATATCACATTTGTGAACACACATCTCATGTGGATGCACAACTTTGACCTTTGTATCTCCAGATAAAGCAAACCACTGTTACGCCTTGTTTCCATTCATTTTGCAAAGACAGCTAACTGTCTACCTTGTGGCAGGAAAGAAAATACAATTGTGAACTAAAATTGTGTTATATATACTTACAGTTGAAACCAGATGTTTACATACACTGTGACACATAAACCTTTTTTCCTCACTGTCTGAAGTCAAATCAGACTAAACCTCTCCTGTTTTATGTCAGGATTACCAAAATTATTTCTATTTGCTAAATGCCACAATAAAGAGAGAAAGAATTTCTTAGAGATTGTTTTATTACTTTCTTCAAAGTCAGAAGTTTACATACATTTCCTTAGTATTTGGTAGCATTGCCTTTCAACTGTATGACTTGGGTCAAACCTTTTGGGTATCCTTCCACAAGCTTCTCGCAATAGTCTACTGGAATTCTGGTCCATTCCTCCAGTTCCTCTTGTGGCAAAACAGCCCCACAACATGATGCTGCCACCCCCATACTCCACAGTTGGGATGGTGTTCTCAGGCTTACAAGCTTCCCCCTTTTTCCTTAGTCATTATAGCCAAACAGTTCCACTTTAGTTTCATCAGACCACAGGACATGTCTCCAAAAATTTAGGTCTTTGTCCCTGTGTGCATTTGCAAACTGTAATCCGGCTTTTTTACGTTGCTTTTGGAGTAATGGCTTCTTCCTCGCTGAGTGGCCTTTCAGCCCATGTCGGTACAGGACTCCTTTCACTGTGGAGAATGACACTCTCTTACCAGCTTCAACCATCATCTTGACAAGGTCTTTAGCTTTTGTTCTGGGGTTGATTCGCACGTTTCTGACCAACACACGTTCATCTGTGGGACATAGAACCCGTCTCCTTCCTGAGCGGTATGATGGCTGGACATTCCCATGGTGTCTATACTTGCGTATAATTGTTTGAACAGATGAACGTGGCACCTTCAAGCATCTGGAAATTGTACCCAAGGATGATCCAGTCTTGTGGAGCACCACAATTCTCTTCCTGATATCTTGGCTGATTTCTTTTGATTTTCCCATGATGTCAAACAAGGAAGCAGTGTGTTTGAGGTGTAGCCCTAAAATACATCCACAGGTGTGCCTCCAATTAACTCAAATGTTGTCTGTAAACCTATCAGAAGCTTCCAAAGCCATGACATCATCATCAGGGCTTTCCTTCATTGTTTAAAGACATAGTAATCTTTGTGTATGTGAACTTCTGACTTTGAAGAAAGTAATAAAAAATTCTCTAAGAAATTCTCTCTCTCATTATTGCGGCATTTAGCAAATAAAAATAATTTTGGTAATCCTAACTGACCTAAAACAGGTTTAGTCTGGTTTAACTTCAGACAGTGAGGAAAAAATGTTTATGTGTCTTTTAACACAGTGTATGTAAACATCTGGTTTCAACTGTATTATATAAGTAAGCTTAGCTATGCACAAAGACTAGAGCAAAGAGGAACAGCTAGCCTAGATTTGTTTGAAAGTTATGAAATGCAGTGAAATTCGCAGTTTGAGGTATAAATGTTTTATATGATATGTCTTACGCTATTCTTCACTATAGATGCCTGTGTCTGGGCCAGCAGTAACACAAAACAGTTGTTGCATAGGTATATTAAATAGTATTTTAGAGTTTATTATTTCCTGGAAAATAATTTTGAAATACTGATGACTCATCCTGTACTCAGGGGCGCATACTAATTTTCATCCAATGAAATGGATTCTCAAGTTCTAACATATATGCAGTGGCTGCACTCTTCATTGGAGCTGTACAATCACTGAAGTCTGTTTTTTTTTTGTCACACTGAAATATGTGGTAACAACTAGCACTTGAGTAGTTGCTTCAAAGAGGCAAACTAGGACTTCTACAACATAACTTTGTGACACTTCTGGTGGATTAAAAAAATAAAATCAATCATCAATATCTTTTCACATCGCCAGACTTGCAATCTCCACTTGTTTCCTGTCTTTGAGCTAAGCTAAGCTAATTATATCAAGCTTTATATTTAGTACACAATATAAGAGAGGTGTCAGTCTCTTCATCTAACTCTAAGCAAGAAAGTAATGGAATTTCCTAATGGATGGAGTGGCTCTCTTTGTGTCTGCAAATGTTGAATGAAAATCGTGCATAACACGAATTGTCTGAAAACTTCATGAATCAAAACAATCAATACGAAACCCAACTAAGTAAAAAAAAAAAAAAAAGGGGGGGGGGGGGGGGGGAAGCAGACGAGAACAAACTTCAAAACTCCAAATCAAAGAGTGTGAAATGCAACGGAGAATAGCAGATCCTTACTGAGCCCAGGGCTGGGGTGGGAGGGGAGGATCAGTGCGTGGGGGAGGAGGGATGTGCCTCCTTTCTCAGAACACAGAGCCGAGGGGCGAGCCTTTGATGGCGGAGCGTGACATGAGCACATTTAGGATGGGGGTGCAGCAGCAGTGTGACACCAAACGCACTTGCCAGACACCCGGGCTCTGGATCTGAGCGGTTCGGATCCATTTCAATACCTGCCGACAGATATTTGGCGTCAACATTGTGCCTTACTTCAACTGTCCTGTTTTGACTGACCCGTGGGAGCTCTTCCAATTGTTTTGAAAGGCTAAACTCAAGAGTTTAAAAGATGTTACGTTTTCATCTCCCAGCATTTGACAGATTTGGATGCTGAATGTGATCATTTAGTCATTCAGTCAATGGCAGGCCACAGGGGTTTAAAGATGTTCAGGAGGGCCAGAGCAGGCTTCAGGGCCGAGCTCAGACTCCCACATCCTGTCCATTTCCACTCCCTCCTTTTAGAGTTTTCTAAAAGCAGTCCTTGCATGGGTTTGTGTTCTTTGTTGATGCTGTTTTCACATTTTTTTCCCGTCCTTTGTAACTCCTGCTCTCGCTCTTTTTCTCTGGGGAGAGACTCTTTGGTACAAGAGATTAGAGCGGGCGCTGCCTAGCAACTGAATAAAAATGGCAGCTACAAAAGGGGCGCTCTCACTCTCCAACGTCTGACCTACATAATCCCAAGCCTCTGATCGTGCAACATAACAACATGATGAAAGGCCTGCTGTGATTTAACCCTCAAACAAATACTTGCCATCGCTGACCCTCAAGCTCAAAGAGCGATCGCGCTTTCTGCAGAACACCAAAGGGTGACTTCTGAAATCTTGACGGTGCCTAATTAGAAAGGAAGAAGAGGCCATGAACGCTATTGGAAATGAGATGAATGTATTTGAGGAGATGGCAGCAGAGTGGCAAAGGAGATTAACAGTGATCACAGCAATGCTGTTGGCTTCAGAGAGCGAGAGCGAGCGGTGGAACCTCCCTCTGTTCACTGATTCATCTCTCCTTCAGCCACAGGCAGACAGAGCACAGGAATGAGTACAGAGGGATGAGAAAGCTTTCCTTCTCTGTCTTCTGCTTATTGATCAAAGGACATGAAAAAAACAAAAGATACAGCAAAAGCTGGAAACTTTTTCTTGAAACTTTCACTTCCTGCACAGAGCTCATAATAAAATCTGCTCTGCCTTCACTCCTCCTCATTTTCATTAACTTTGACCTGTCTACACCTTTGACATCTTTGACATTACAATACCTCATTGGCCCAGAGTAACATACAATGAATGCATCCAGTCTTTGCAGGAACAATATCTAGATGTCATCAAAGACTGCAGGAGTGACTCTTTAAAATACTAACTACTAAAATGTTAGATTAGTGGCGCCAGGGTGACGTCTGGTTTGTTTCCAGCCTCTGGTCATAGAGAGACAGTCTTTTTACTCACTTTACCTTTACTTCACCTTGTCAAGTCTTTATGCTGTGTTCACACTATGAGAGGGAAAAGTTCCAAAAAGGCCAAGATGAGATCATGTCAGTTTCCTACAAAGCGAAGCAAAAACAAACCATCGGACGTTGAAATCATATCATAGAAGAGATGATGAGTTTTGTTTTAAAACAAAATTC
Source organism: Chelon labrosus (assembly GCF_963514085.1). NCBI lineage: Eukaryota > Metazoa > Chordata > Actinopteri > Mugiliformes > Mugilidae > Chelon > Chelon labrosus. The sequence continues at coordinate 2,730,054 of NC_140346.1, forward strand.
TGATCTGAACCACATTGGTTTTGAAAAAGCTGACTTTCAGAATGAAACAGATGGCGTCCACTGTCTGCGAGTCACAGCTTAGGTGTTGTTTAAGCGTTTGTTGATGTTGTTGGATATCGCCCTGGTGAACTGCTGTACAAACACATATGACTGGTTAATGCAGCTCAAATTTCTTCCATTGAAAATGACTTGAGGCCTGCTGCTTTTCTACGGCTAGTGTGAAATGTAAAGCTTGGCTGGAATCCCTTTTGGCTGATGTTTAATTTATATTTAATTTAAATTCAAAAGGATGTCCTTCTGTTGATGCCTCATCCCTTGTTCTATGAAGAGATGAAATCTGCAAAGTGAGATCAAAAGTTTACCAAATGTCCTTCAGCTCCACATCAAGTATATTCTCAACTTATATTGTATATTCACAGAGTAACAGAGTTCTAAAAATATGGATATCAGACAAAATCAAAGGTAATTTGAGAAAGAAATTTTGATAATTTTGTATAAAGGCCCCGGTGGATGTGTTGATTATATAACTTGCGATTCCGGATAGTAAAAGCATGTTAAAGCATCTCCCCTGCACTGTTTCTGCAATTCCAAGACACTTAACCACCATTTGTCCTCCAAATCTGACTTTTAATCTCCTGGCCTGTCTGCTTTCATTTCATTGACTTGATAAATGCTACAGAAACATTTCAGCTGCTCCCTCTCCTCAGTCACTTGACACTGCATCTTCATTTGAACAAAAAGTCACTGTACAGACAAATCCCAAAACTTGTCTGCGTGTTTCGAGAAAACTCTCTCAGAGCTCACCATGTGATCGGCAATGTCTGCATAATGATATGAGTCAGCGTGCGGCTGCAACTGTGTGTTGTGCGATTTCGTGTATGTTTGTGTCTTGCTGTAACAGGCGAGACGGCGGTGGCGCGCTGGGCTGCGAGGAGTGGGGAGCTGTGTGAACTCTGGTGCTCCCTGCCTGCCGCATTTTCATGGAAAGCATCTCTTTGGGGGCCTGCGGGTTTTCAATGTGCTCATTTACACATCAAAACAGCACAGGAAAGGGATAGTGCTCAAGGGGGGTGAGGGACTGCAGAAGGAGGGAGGGCAGGGTAATGAAGGATGCTTTATTTTCTCTTTTTTACCCTCAGGGGTGGGCAGGGGTTTAAGTCTATGAGGGAGGCGCATTGATGCCATAATGATCGCCTTTAATCAGACCCATGACCAGATGGAGGGATTTCTCCTCCGCAGACTAAAACATGGTGTCAGCAGCTGAAGCGGGATAACTGCTGAGGTGCTTTTACCAAAAACAAATTGTACAAATCCTGCTTAAATAGACCTGTTCCGCCTTGCCTTAGAATCAATAAATAGGCTCGCATTCAACACAGTGAAATATTCCTGAGAAACCTGCAAAGAAAAGTGTTGCCTTTTCTGGGAGTAGTCTCACTTCTGGCCCAGACAAACTTGCTGCTCAGTGCGACTGACTCTGACACTATTTAACCTCCCGAGCCAGAGGAGAGAAAAACAGCGCGCAGGCCCAGCCAAACTAAATCTTTCGAGCGAGACTCCTGAAATTGGACATTACTGGAGATGGGGTGGGGTCTTGTTCAAAACAGGCTCGTCGCTGATTGGCTGGTGTTGCTCCAGCACTGCAGACCTCAGGTGTGTGTGCGTGTAAGTGAGTGAGGGGAAGGTGTTCCCGGCAGCCGCATCTCTGGCGCCAAAAGAACCACAGCTCAAACAAACTCTGTTTTTGGAATGAACCTTTCTTTCTTGCTTCTATCTGAAGCACTGCGCTGTGTGTGATTCCTTTCCTCTGGAAAAGCTAAAAATAGCTGTCAGTGACCTGGAAATGCAGCAATTCATATTTGTGAAGAAAAGAAACCGAGCAAAAGACATCCTGTTGCTGCTATAGAAACTAATTTCTGTCCTTCTGACCTTTGTGATCTTATTCAGCAATACCTGGAGAAATTAAAAAAATATACAGAGAGGGAGAGAAAATGAAAAAAAAAAAAAACCGCTGAGAAGGAAAATTGTTTCAACAAAGCACTGGTGCAAAAGAGAAATTTGCCCTCTGTGTGTTTAAGCCCTCTGCAGCTAGTTCCTTCCTATCTAATCAGTGCAGGTGGGACACGCTGGTTTGTGTCTCACACAGCAAGTGTTTGGCCTCTCTGGATCATGTCACTGGAGTGTAAACTGGGGAGGAAGCACGCGCCCCCCGTTCCGGCGCCCATGAACTGGAACATGTGGTTGAAACACCACCAGCCGAGGCACTGGCTGCGAGCGCGCTCCAAGCAAAACAGCCCTTTTTAATAGTTAAATGTGATCCACACAGTGTCAGAGTCCAGGACTCGCTGCGCTCAGCCTGCCAAGCCATGGACAACGTCTGCAATGGCTGAGTAATGAAAACAAAAAAGGGGAGGATGTTGGTAGTTAACCCACATTTTGCTCGGGAGAACAAAGAAATAAGTAATTCAAGTTAACCCAGGCGTTGCACGCAGACCCAACTGGAAATGTGGTTAATATTAACATAGACATAATGCATTTTTGATTCAAACTAGTAAATGAACACTAACGCATGCACGGAGCACGCTGTACTACACGAACCGTGCTTTAACTCTGCTGGAATGAAAATGATGGAAAAATGAAACACAACTTTTAACCTCTGGAGATGTCAGCGAGCACACGCCTGGTTCACTCCGCTGACGTTCCAGCAATGTAATGAAAACAAGCTCCTGGTCATCACAATTTTTTCCAAACTATCACTCCCACGTGCTGCTGCTGTTGCTGCTGCTGGTGGCGGCAGTGACACAGCACACAATCACACACAGACATAATAAACAATCTGCTGTCAAACACTAGGTTTTGAAATGACTTCGGCTGTGTGTGGCTGGCACCTAAACCGTTAAAGTCTTGTCATGTAAAAGCTATTTATTTTCACTTTTTTATGGACCGTCTGAGGACACAGTGGCTCGTGTGCGTTATAAAATTGATTTTATTACTGAAAAGTCAGTGAGAACCAACTGAGAGAATTTATTTAATGAAAATAATGTTATGCATACTTTTTCTCTGAATCAGCCATTATTTATACCTCACAGCAATTTAGAAAAGGTACAACTCTTGTGTAGAGGAATTGCATATGTTCATAACAGAAACAGCTCCCAACAGCCACACACATTTTCAAAGTTAATAATCCATCTACTCAACGGGCAACTGCAGTTTTGAGTGCTTGCGCTCAACTTAAATCTGTCAGTGAAACCACGCAATAAGGCTGAAATCCACCTCAGATTTGTCCTCTCAGATCAAAGTGCTGAGTGTTTGCATGAGGATCAAATGGAGCAGCAAGAGGACAACAACACAGGAGGGTTCTGTGCGAGGATTAAAACGGCATTAATTAAATATATTCCTCCGCAAACTCCTCCTGCATTTTTAAGCCGATGATGCAAACATTAATACTTGCCACGGTTTGTCACTCTATTCATCAGCGATTCTCTTTGAGGATTATTGTTGGGGACGCCCCTGGGACGCAGCATGCACTTGGAAGACAACACATGTGATGGGGGTCCTGCTTTGCAGAGCATCATTGGAAACAAAACCCAAATCATTTGTTTCTATTAAATCTAAGACTGATGAAACTGTGAATCATTATAGAACGCTGTAAGATAATTATTAAAATAACAACAGCAAGGCGATCAGGTTGAACATGAATTCCACAAATTTATTGTCCTCCAAAAGGCCAGAACCAGAACTCTTATAAAAGGCACTTTATTTTCCCTTAGCCTTTAATAAACGTATCTAAACAACAAATCCTGTAAGAGCCAAGGTGAACTTTAAATTAAATATATTTACAATAAATAAAACATTTATACAGATTTATACAGTCATTCATGCCACTCTCAAGGAGGAGAACACAGTAATATTTACCATATTCCTCCCAATTAACAGTCCTTTTTGTTTTTGATTTGCAACACTGGGCATGTCTACTGCACAGAACACTACGAACAGGAACATATGGGTAACGATACATTTCCCTTTATGCACTGAATACTGTTTATAGATAGTTTCTCTTAGTGAAGCCTGTACCTGTGCGTCCCATGGCAGCAGCAGAGAAGTAACTGACAGTTCAATTCAACATCTTCTTATAAAGTCTTTTAGCAGCTCCTTACACAGGGCATATGTGTGTGTGTGTGTGTGTGCGTTTCCTCTCAGACGTGTGTGGGGTTGTCTGAGTGCAGGTCAGTCTTGGCCATGTGCAGAACCACAGCAGGAGATTTGTAGTGGCAGTGTGTGCTGCCGCAGCTGACGCCGCTGCAGGGTTTCCTACTACTAGTCCTGTCCGCCAGCTTCCTGCTGCACAGGCCCTGCCAGGTCTGCAGGGTCTTAGAGCTCCACACCCACACGCCACTGGTGATGCCGACCACCAGCGACATGAAGATCTTCAGCATGAACACGGCCACCGTGGGTACGGACGCCTGCAGCGAGCAGTCGCTGCTGTGGCCGTTAAAAGAGCCGCACTTCATCTGCTGCCCCCTCAGCTTCCAGTAGTCCATGTTGAGCCTCTCGTAGAAGTAGCAGACTATGACGCAGGTGGCCGGCACCGTGTAGAGGATGGAGTAGATGCCGATTTTCACCATGAGCTTCTCCAGCTTCTCTGTGTTGGTGCCCTCTGTCTTCATCACTTTGCGGATGTGGAAGAGAGCCACGAAGCCCGTGAGGATGAAGGAGGTGCCGATAACCAAGTAGCAGGACAGAGGGATGAGTACAAACCCAGTGAGCGCCCCCGGGTCCATGCTCCCAACATAGCACAGCCCTGTCAGCTCATCTCCAGCCACCTTCCTCATTGTGAGGATGATAATAGTCTTGAGAGCAGGGATTCCCCAAGCAGCCATGTGGAAGTAGTTGCTGTGGGCTTCAATAGCCTCGTGGCCCCACTTCTTCCCTGCAGCCAGGAACCAGGTGAGGGTGAGGATGACCCACCAGATAGAAGAAGCCATGCCAAAGTAGTAGAGGATGAGGAAAACAATAGTACAGCCCGTGGACTCCAGCCCCTCCTGAATGATGTACAGCTCGCCGTTCTCGCGGTCGCAGGCGATGTTCTCAGCCCCGGCCACCGAGCGGATGATGAAGGCCACAGAGTAAACGCTGTAGCACATGGAGAGGAAAATGATGGGGCGCTCGGGGTACTGGAAGCGGTGAGGCTCCAGGAGGAAGGTGAGGACTGTGAAGGCAGTGGAGACAAAGCACAGGATGGACCAGACAGTCATCCAAATGAAGGCAAAGTCCTTGTCCTGTCTGGACCAGAAGACGTCCACAGCGGGGGAGCAGCGTGGCGCACAGGACTGACTCTTCTCCACAAACTGGAACTTGTCAGGGTTCTCACAGGTGCCCACGATGCCCGGAGAGTGGCCGCCGCTGGCGCCCGGCGGCCTGGGGCGAGGGGGCACCGGAAGCATGCCTTCGCCTTTCTTTCCCTCCGTCCTGGTTTCGTTCTCGGGCGCCTCCATGCACAGAGCATTGGGGTCGTTTCTGGTGGGCAGCTTGGAGCAGTCCAGCGAGTCCGGCCAGGTGTAGCTGAAGGTCTTCATGATGGGGGCACACCTCTCCCTGGCCTGCTCACACATGGGTCTGCAGGCCGGTATGGAGGTCGACACTTTGTCCGTGCACATGGGGGCGTAGAGGGAGCAGAGGAAGAAGCGGAGGTGCACGTCGCAGCCGTATGCCACAAGCGGGGCAAACTCCTGCAGCTTGATGGCAGCCTCTTTCTGGTCGTCGTGGTCCATGAAGTTGGGCATCCGGGTCAGGTTGTAGCCGATCCCCTCGCACATGGGGATCACGATGGGCTCGCACTTGGCCGGTCTGCCTCGCTCCAGGTCGTAGGAGCCGATCTCAAAGCTGGAGCCAGAAATCACCAGCAGACACCACAGAAAGATCACCACCTTCAGCGGACAACCGTCCATGCTCATTATTGTAGACAAAAAACGGAGCTTCTCTGCCTTTCAAAAGCGACCATGAAAAATAAAATTTAAAAAAAGCACACGGGGTTGAACACAGACAGACCGCCGTTATTTCCCCATGTCGAATCGGAGCGAAATTAAGCCCGTACCCGTTACAGCTCCTGTGAGAAAACCACTCCAGAAAAAGCAAACTGTTCAATTATTTGCCCGTGAATTAAAACGATCACTCCCACAGACGGTCGAGATAAAGGTCCAACACCAAAAACGTGACAGCAGGAAACTTCAAAAAACAAAAAAGATGAAAAATCATTCACCGAGAGCTGAGCGTAAATCCTCAAAGCGCCAAAATCGGGTGTAAAAGCGGCTGTTTGCGGCGTTTGCTGCGGCTTCGGGTGGCTGATTTGTCGGATCTTCGTCCTCCGCTTTCAGGCTCGACACTGAAGTTTGTGAGCCGCTCAGTGGGACTTGAGTCAGGGGAGAGACGGGGAGGAGGAGGCGGGGGGTGGGCCGGAGCTCCGTGACGCTCACATTTCAACCCGAGCACCACACAAGGAAAATGATCAGACAGATGCTGGAGGATGGTCAAATACCTCTGACATCTCTGCCCGGAATAGTACTCTCAGACGTCTTACTTCAATAAAAGCAGCAGTGAAACAAAGTTAACACTCTTTGACAGGTAAAAGCCAAGCAGTCATAACAGAAATGAATTAAAAAATGGTCAGGAAAATGATTTTTTAGAATCAACAATGCCCTTTGAGACGCTTTACTTCCACACACACAGCAAGGAAACAATGTTAGATACTCCTTCACAAATTAAATTAATGTTCTCATTAAGTGTAGCTTAGTTAGTATTTCTTCAGTAAAATCATGAATGCCACAGTATTAATACTCCTTTACAGGTAATATTTCTGCAATCATACAAGAAATTAAGTAAAACGAATACAAAAGTATCAGGAATGTAGAAAATGCACAGGTTTTATCAGCAAAATTAAGTTTACATAGCATTTGAACGATACACTGCAGTTCAATAAAAGCAGCAAGTGTTAAATATTCCCTTTTCAGTCATGAAAGAAATCATTCATAAAGTCAAAGGTTTTATTAGTAAAATGATGTCAATAATGACACTAAAAGCAGCAATGAACAATGTGAATACTCTTTTTCAGATGAACTTCACGCAGTTATGATAGAGATAAGAAAAAAATAATAACTATATAAGGTAAAAATAAATAACATATAAAGGTTTTATCAGCAAGATGAGCTTCAGTGTTAAAAAATGCTGCTTTAGTGGTGGAAGCTAACATTTATTCTTCTCATGGACAGATGAGCCGTTGCGCTTTGTATTTCACAAAATAATACATTTTTTTACTGCACTGCATTAACTTCTATATACAGAAATGCACACACTAGAATAAGAAAGCAGTTGAAGATCACAAAAAATCATTTAAGTAACATTCTAAATGCAGGTCTTGCAGTCAGTGATCTTATATACCCACTAATCACACCATTAAGTAAATTAAGATGAAAAACAACAATGTGTGAATGCATAAAATGTATAACTTATTCTTGGTAGAGTAGTTGCAGGGCTACATCCAAATGCAGAGGGCCGCTGGGTCTAACCCCTAACTTACTCGCTCTCCTCATCTTGGTGTTGGTTAATTGAATGCTAAATGTATTTAAGAATGTACACCTTGTAAGGAGATCTAGTACTAAATCTAAATCTAATACTAGAGAAAGGTAGGAGCTGGGAGAAAAGGGTGCTGGTAGGTTGCAAGCAGTCACCACCTCAGAGAGAACGTGGAGCCTTTTGTTGTATTGCCCACTTTTGTTATGTTCCTGTTGGAGATACTGGGTAAAATATGGAAATACAATCAGCAAAATGCAGCAGCAGTATCACTAGAAAAAATACTTATACAAAAGAAGGTCCTGTGTCCTGGTCATCGTTACCATTCAGTTATTATTACTGATACTTTAACATCTAAGCAGAATTTTATGTTTTTGTATGTTGGTTGAGGAGTATTTAATTTGCGAAGTAACTAGTAACTTCAGATGGTTGAAAAACTATACCACAATAGAGCATTCATAGTGCTCCATTTAACTGAATAACAAACTTGTATGGTTTATTATGGAAAAATAATCTGCTATATAGCCACAGCTGTCAAATCAGTGATGTAAAGGTACATTGTATCCATTTATAAATACAAGTGTAAAGAAATACATAATGGAAAAGCTCTGAAGAAGTTAGGCGAACATTACTTCAGTCCACATTTTACCCGACTGATGGGTGGCAGCGTCAGGATCAAACCCCACAGTCAGGTCTCAACATAATGAGTCATCATAATAACATCCATTAAATGGAGCTGAAATTGATTATTATCCTTTATTAAGTAATTACAAGAACGACACAACGATTAAAAAGGTGAGGCAGCAACGTTCCCCTCTGATTCCCTAATAAGAAATCTGCCACTAATGCTCAGAGTCAAACACTGAGGAGTTTATTTTTCTCCTGTGTGGTTGAGGAAAATAACCCACTCTAGTAAAATGATAGTCCCAGCGGTGCTTCACTGTTGCTGACTCCAAATTACTCTGTCACCATTGCTGCTAATGTTTTCGTGCAATATAATGTGAAACTTTATTGAGGCCTGCAGGTCAGTTCCCGAAAAACAAAGCAGTCCTGCAGCTGGTGGGGATTTCACTGGCTTTGCTAAAAGATCCTTCAAAAGGGGCAAGCAATTGACTAGTTGAAGGATGGTTGCTCTTAAAACACATGCATACTCAAAATCCACGAACAAGATGAAGTGTACAGAATCAGGGATAACATGCAGCAAATGAATTCAACTGTGATTGTGCAGCACAGGCTATTGTTTCCATCTAGTGGCTGAATGGGAAGAGCCTGCAGCTCCACAGCTGTTGCGCTGAGCATTTGATCTTTTCTCAAACAGGGGTGGAACTCAAGGATTTTGGCCTCTCGCCCTGCAGGACTGAATTGGTTGTCAACTGCATACTGTCTCTATTAGTCCCTGTGTTAAAAGTCTGTCTGCTGAAGGAAGTTTTGCATTTGTCTGACTGGCCCGTGAATGACTTGCATATGGAATTGAAATCTTGAAAATGTGCTTATTTGCTCTCTTGCATACTGTTACATGAGAAGACTGCCTTTGTATGCGTCTTTAAATATAGCAACAACGGTCAGTAGCTTAGCCTAGCATAAAGATGAAAAACAAAAGGAAACAACTCTACTTGAAGATAAAATCGGGAACTAGCACTGTGAAAAATTACTAATCAACATGTTTCATTTGCTTAAAACTTATAAAATCTGGAGTTAAGTTCTTCTTTAGATCTAACATTTCACTGGGAGCATATCTTCGCGGGCTCTCGGGCATTCCCCATTTCAATATTCTGTTTACATGAATTAGCCCTCTTAATTTGTGTTTTTGGATCAAATTTGAACCCTTAAGGAGTATAATATTTCATATCACTTTGTTTAATTTTTTATGTGATTAAGGCTTTAAATCGCCTGATTATATGCAGAGACAGTTCTAGCCTGTTTTGTGCCCTGGGAAAACTTCGGACAATATGACAATATGTCACAGCCACTTGGAAAAATAATATGCTGCCCTGGCCGACTGCCCACGTCCCCCATACCTAAATCCACCTCTGAGTATATGAATACACGACATAAGATTAATAACAGACATACACTTATGTCAAAACATTAGGTACATTAGTGAAAACTAATGCATTCTAATATAACAGTCTGGCACTACGTCTTAGCCTCATGACTGTTGTATGTTCAGTTTATGTTGAAACCCCACAAGAAAGGTGATCATTCAACTGGACAATCATTTTGGAGGATGTAGTTTGTGATGCTGTTAAACAGGATTGAATTAAACACTAAAGTGTTTCTGTTATTTAGCCTAGCCCACTGACTATAACTGGGTGTCGCAATAATAGAAACATATATATATATAATTCAGTAGTACTATAAACCACAGGCTCTAAAATGAAAACACAGTTGAATCAACAGCTCTCTCTCAGTCATTTGAAACAAATGCTGAATACAGAACCTTCACAAAGATAAGATTCAGTGCAGGACTGTTATGTTAGAATTAATTAATTTTGATTTGAATACCTAATGAACTGACAAATGAGTGTATATGGATAAAACTCATCTCAAATACCTGGGTTTGAGCCATGATCTTAAACCTATTACACTGACCATATATAGCCATATAGTGATACTAGGTAACAGAGAATCGCTTTGACTGGTTCCCCCATTCGTCCTTGTCACATCAAATCAATACAAAGCTGGGGAACATGTTTTCAGGCTCCCGTTATGTACTGGATATAGCTTGGGAACATATAGTGCTGCTACAAAGTATTTATACCCCAAAGGATTTTCTACATTTCTGCATAAAAATGACTAAAAACTTCAGTGGATTCCTGACTGTAGACAAAGAGAACCCAATCAGACAAAGGAAACAGAAATATTATGCTTTTTTATTTATTTTTTTATTCAGGAAAATTCGCCAATAATACATGCAAAAGTAAGTGCACCTCTAGAATTACAAGTTAACTTCTGTTCTAAACCCCCTCTAATCAGTTAATCTAATCTTCAAGTATTTCCAATAAATGTAATGAGACTCAGGTCTCATTACATGTAATGAGACTCAGACAGATTGTGAACAAACAGAGGATGTTTAAGACGATTGTTACCCTCCACAGGAGTGGTCAACCAGCAAAGATCACTCCAAAAGCAAGATGCATAATAGTCAAAGAGGTCACAAAGGAACCCAGGGTAACTCGTAAGCAACTAAAGACCTCTTAGCTATTAGCTAATGTTAATGTTCATGAATCCACCATCAGGAGAACGCTGAACAACCATGGTGTACATGGCAGAGTGGAAGGGACCAAGCTACTGCTCTCCAAAAAGACTGCATTACACTGCATTGCAGCATCAGAACCTCATCCTGTCCGTGAACCATGGGGGAGGTAATGTCCTTGTTTGGGCCTATTTTGCCATATCTGGGCCAGTACAGCTTGCCATCATTGATTGACCAGTGAATATCAAATTATACCAGTGAATTCTTAAAGAAAATGTCAGGACATCTGTCTGTGGGCTTAATCTTGAGAGAAACTACGTAATGCAGCAAATTAACAAGCCAAAGAACACAAGTTGTTCAAAAAGAACAGAATGAATGTTTTAGCATGGCCAAGTCAAAGACCTGAACTTATAATGCTGCGGGAGGACAGGAAACAAACATTTCATGTGAGGAAACCTACCAACATCAAAGAAAATGAATTACTCAAACTGCTATAAAACTAGAGCTTGTACCTGGTTAGCTTTGCTCAGCTAGCATAACTCTGTCTAAACGTTTTTTTATATATTAGCATATCTTGATTGATAGAAGTATAAAAACAAGTTTCTCCAGAGATGCTCTTGATTGTTTAAGTTCAAAGGTTTTTCCAGACAGCTTTGAAGTGTAAAAATCAATGTTAAAGAGTTCCAGTTCCAGTCTTCTGCTAAACTAAGCTAACCAGCTACTGGCTATATCTTCCAAATTAGCTAAAGCTGTGGGAGTGACATCAGCACTCTATCAGCAAGAAGGAAAGATTTCTCTAAACGGTGATTCCAAGAAGATAACTGTATTCCCAAATATTTTCAACTTGTCCAATGAGGTGTGAAAATACTACAGCGTAAATGCTGCACTTTTCATTATCAGACCTAATTAACCTGTGCTTTATGGCAAGATGTCTCCTCTTACGCTTTCTACATGACAAATTGTGCTAGTGAAGGCAGTATGAAGGCAGCTTTATCAGATCTGGCTTCAGGTAGAAAAAAAACCCCTCCAGCTTCAAATTAAGCACGATTGAGAGCGGGGGAGGAATTACATTCCAGCCTCGGAGATGATATCTTATTTTACGTCAGCGCTGGGGCTTTTGGTGAATCAAACAGAAATGCTTTGACTGAAGTTCCATTACTACTCAGCAGCCTCTCCACTAGAAGTTTTTAAGTTCTCACTTCAAAGACAAAGGGTCATTGGAGAGGGCCAGCTGGAGAAGCCTGTGTGTGCCCTTAGAAGGCCTCAGATTATTATCAGAAAGATATTTCTCTCCAAAGTAAGCATCACATATCTGGATGCATTAGTATCCAAGTCACAAAGCTTCTTAAGGTGGAGCAAGGTTTGACTCTTGAAGCGGTCTGGATTACGGTTAACTGACCCTCATTCTGTATCAGTCAGGAGTGGATTTATTTTGTATTTTTTTGTTGTATTGTATTTTATTTGTTTCTAAAGAAATTGTTTTGGAAAATGTGCTTTCTGTCTAGTTAAATGATACTGATACCATTTGCATGTGGAGAAATGTACAGTAAAACTGCATGTAGCTAGTTAGCTTAGCACATAGACAGGAAACTGAGGGAATACGGTAATATAGCTCCAGATAGTTTTTTTGTTGTGTTGTTTTTACACTTTGCTTTTTTGTATGGATGAAACAAACAAGATATGGGAAGAAGCTGCACTTGAACACACTGCAAACATTACAGCTAATGACCAGCTGGGCGCTTAAGTTCTGCCCCTAGGTGAGAGGAAATAAACTATTAGCTGGGATGCTAAGAGGCTAGTACAGAGCTGGCCTTTCTTGAATTATGCTGATCAGTTGGTCTACATTTTATTCTGTCTAGGATTCTGTATTTGAATGTGAGTAAGTGAACTGATGAATGGGCTGATAACCCATCGACATGGGTCTAAGTAGTGCAATGGGAGACACTCCCAAAAAAAGAACAAGACACTCACCATTGGGCCAGCAAACAGCCAACTGTCAGCTTGATGGATCACAGCCCTTAGGAACTAGTAGCTGGATTTTGCTAAATGTGGTACGAAATTTAGAAACAAGAACAGATAGCTTCACTGTACAAAGGTTCATGATTTTTGTGTCTGTAGCCTCTTATGAACCACACAGTTCTGCAACAGCTTCACACAAATTCATAGAGTCTAGATTTAAACTAGACATTTGGTTTGTTTCTCCATGTATTGTTAAATTTTTTCTTTTAAAGATAGCAGCTAACATTTTGCCTTTGTTTACCATTTGCCTTTTTAACAGCAGTTGGTGTTGCTGCATTCATGTGTTTGACCAAACACCGTACACTTCCCCTTACACCGGGAAAGTACCTACCCTTAAGTAGGACCCCAAGAATGTCAAACAATTAAACAAGTTCTTAGAACTACAGTATGTGATGTCTTATGTGACTCCATGGGTCCAAAAGTGGTCTGCATGACTGAAATCTGTCAACCTTTGCATGCACGTGTTGACTTCTCCACATAACAAGGGAGCCAGTGAAAGAAGTAAAACTGAGATACAGGTACATATTGAATATTAGTGGACAAATCTAACCTTCTGCCGAATGTTGTAACTTAATAATTGCAGAGTGCTATGGAGCATCTCATCTAACTTTTGGCAGAAAAATAAGATTGAAATACCACTTACTGGGATGATTTTCAAATTAACTCTAAATTCTCCTTTGTATTCCTGGGGCGACATCCATAACAGAATAAATGGCACTGTGCTGCTGATTAGTTTAGGAGCCACAAGGTCTAACCACTGCTGCTGTGTGTCCTGAACACTACAATAGGATACCATTGTGCTTTCTTAGTGTGTTTTTATTTCACCTAATTGTGTTTTCCTTTTTGACCTGAATAGAGAATGGAGAAAGACTAGGGCTATGTGCAGTATTTTGATTTGGACATTTTCTGGCTTGCAGCTGATTTGTTTTAAAAAGGTCATTGCTATTTACTTTGCTATTTGGTGGAGGAAATTGATATATGCTATTTATTTCCCCCCTTGCCAGTGCTCTCCTGCTTATAATACTGCCGTATGTCAGGTCTCTGTTCATCTTTGTAATAACTAGCCTCCACAAAGAACCCCCCATCTTTTATTTCACGCATTCATCAGGCAATTCGGCGGAGTGTGGGCCTTGTAATTACTACTTCTTACTTATTGGTTATCATATATCAGGCACAAAGCTATAAACATCCCGTGGAGAACAATGGGAGAGCCTTGCCACAGCCCGGCATGACATTACCATCCCAGAGACACAGGCTGTCTGAGATTGTTATGGGTGTAATAAGAGACACCTCACACATAAAGCAATACATCTGGAGCGGTGTATTGCCTTTGACGGGGAGTATAATGGTGAATTGTTAAGGCTTGGGTCATGTAATTACCTCTTTGTTCATATTGTGTCGTGATAATCTGTAATTTGTGCAGCACTAGACGAGTTAACAGACACGCGAGACACGGGAAAGAGTTTTTCTAATCACAGCTGCTGGGTTATGATGTCTGTTTAAGCAACGGCATTCACTTCTTTCCAGATCCTCAGTTTGAAATGGTTACAGCACAAGACGTCTCAGATTTGCTGTTACGCAATTTTATGTACTGCTATTAGGTGACTTAGAGAATGGGCCTGATTCATCACCTCGGTCCATCTGTGTTCCTCATCCTCCACTGTTTTGAAATGAGATAATGTCCTTTACAGGTAGCAAGAATGACGCTGCGGCCATATTCTCAAAATATCAGCAGTACTGGAATTAAACAAGCAGATAATTTAGATGTTTCACAGTCAGGAGGTTTCAGTTCTTTTGAAATGCATTTGTGGATTAAATGCATCCAAGGTGTGGCGATTTATATACTAATTCTTTGGTGTTAAATATGTTAATCAGCCATAACATTATGTCCACCTGGCCACAGTTGCCGGATAAATCAATAATACTGATTATCAGAGGTATATAAGGCAGCTAGTGAACATTCAGTCTTCAAAGTTGATGGGTCAGAGAGTCTCCAAAACAGCAGCTCTTGTGAGGTGTTCCCAGTCTGCAGGAACAGTGGTGAACTGGGGACAGGATCACTGGCAGCCAAGGCTCATTGATGCACATGGGGAGTGAAGGCTGGCCCATGTGGTCCGAGCCAACCGATGAGCTCAAATTGCTGAAAAAGTTTATGCAGGTTCTAATAGAAAGGTGTCAGAAACAGTGCATCACAGTTTCTTGCTACGGGGTTGCTTAGCTGCAGACCTGCAGCACCCATATGCACACATTAATATTAGAACTGGACTACAGAGCAGTAGTGAAGGTGGTCTGGTCTGATGAATCGTATTTTTTCACGCTGGGACACTTGTGGTACCAGGATGCAAGGAAAAAAAACACTGCTGTTGGCATGGGGGTGTGCTTGGTCTGCAACAATGTTCAGGTGGTGGTAGCTCTCAAAGTAACGTCCATATAAATCTCAGTGTTCCAGCAGGAGCATTACATTGTAATGAGATCATTAGTGTTATTTACTTCACTGGTTGGTGGTTTTAATGTTAATGTGGCTGGTTAGCGTACATACAAAGCACTTGGTGATATACTGTCTATTTGATCTTAAAATATCAGTTTAAAGCAGCATCTATTGTTTCTTTTTTCAGGAAACCGTCCTGAGTCAAGCCACAGTATATACTCTATAATATAAACACATTATAGGACTGCTACACACTCACGACAGTTTCCTGCAGCTGTTTTCAACTTAACATCCATCCCACACTGTCAGTATTTATAAAACAAGCGTTCAACACATACGTGTGGAATTCATGTAAACCAAACATTGATCATGGAAAAACTGGGCTACTGGCTGAATCAAGACATTTTCTGTCTTAGCTACCAGCTGGCTACATGCAGCGTTTTAGCAGCGACTCCTTTTCAAGGACAGTGGCTGCTAAAAAGGGTTTGGACAAGTTGCCAGATGAGGGTTCATATAAATAGGATATATTTTCTGCTGTCCCTTGTTTAGAATAAGGGGGGGCCTTCCCCGAAGTACACGAGCAGGTCACATCATTATGACTCCACCCATGTTATGAGTAGTATGTGACTGGCTTGCCAGGCTGAAAGGTTGGGTTCAGACATGAGATTAACACTGGTTAAGTTTAGGTAGAAGCCTTGACATGTTTAAGTTTGGGTACTATGTTGAAGTCGCTACATTGCAAATTTGAGATAACCCTTCTCTCTAGTCTCTACCTTGAGCTGTGACAACATGTAGCTGATTATTAAATTTTTTTTTCTAACGCTGTAACCCAAGTTCTAATTTCCTTGAGTAGCAGTAGATGAACATAAGCATAAATTTCACTCCTGCAATGCACAACAAATTCTTTCAGCTTTTCTTTCTCTTTCCCAGTCACCTCAAAGTCACCTGTCTGCACACCTGTCCCCCATTCCTCTGGTTAGCCACCTAGTATTATTGCTACCATCAAATGGGGGTCATGTTTACAGTGTTCACAAGAACAGTCCATATGAACGGCCCCCTCCTGAGCTATTCACAACCTCATAACTGGAAATTCTTAGCAAAGTGAGAGTTCACAAGTTGTGACCTGTTTGCAGAGAAGATAAATGGTAATTTGACATATTTGTACACATGTTCCTTTGTGGGTTTGCAGTATGCATGAAAAATCGCAACCACCTCATCTTTTCATTAGCCTTTAGATTTCCTGCATTGAGTAACCTGTTTGTAAGCTTGCAAACTCCATGGCTGGCGACTCCAGCAGATGCTTAGCAGCGTTGTTCTCGTGACTTACGGTCAGTGTTACCACGTGAACGCCAAGCATTTTGTGAGCACATCTTTTGTGTCGTAACCACAAGCTCACAAGATCCATTTGAGGCAGCATATGACATGGGGAGTAGTAAGTTGGGAAAACACCACTGCTTGGTATCTAGAAGTCACAGAGGCTACATGTTAAGTTTCTAACTTAATGTAGAAAATGCACAGGCATAATGAAAGAATAAGGCCATTGGGAATATCAATATTTTGCACAATTAAATATCTATATATCCCACCATTACTGAAACCTTATTTGAGAAACTTTCCTTTTTCAAGGACATGAATAACACAAGGGGTTCAAATGGACTTTGTCAATATTTGTCAAAATTTGGCTTAGACATTTGATCTGTCGCCTTGTTTTAAAATCACCCTCAAGTAACCCAACCTGCCACTGCTGCTGCACCCATAGCAGTTGCTGCAATGACACTCAATGAATCCACAGGGAAACATACATTTGGAAATCAAAAAAAGACAAAAGATCTGTCACTCTATTTAATCTTTTGAAACGAAGCCACCAGTCTGAAATATTTCTACAACTAGTTGTCTTCAAAGTGGTGCCACTAGGATTTGATAAAATGCCCCACATGTAGTATATTACATGAAAACAAAACACATCTTGATTGCATGTGCAACTATGCTTGCAAAATCTGCATTTAACCGTTTCTCTTAATTTCATCTCTTCATTCATGATTTGTATAGATTTACATAAGAAAACTAATGAAGTGCAACGTTTACATGGATGCAAACATAAGAAACATGATCTAAGAAGATAATGTTTTATAATATGCCCTTGAAATAATGGTTAAACAGTTGGTAGAGAACAGCTGGCCTTGCTCTGAACTCTGAACTATCCCACTGCGATACAAGTTCAAAATGGCTCCTGTGGGAAAGACACTCTTTGGGTTTCAGTTCTGCAGCTGAATAATCAACAAAAAAAAGGACAAATACAAAAATAGATACAAACAGCAGCTCTGATGATGAAAACATGTTGAAACAATGTCCTAATTGGGGGAAAACACAAGATTTTGTAAAGAACTTCTCATTCTTTTCTCACTATGGTTCATCTACAGGATGTTTATCCATACTTGAGAGATCATGAGAGCTCTCTCTGTGAATGTGTTCTGAATGTGAAGAGCCAGCAAGAGCGATTTTTTTAAGAGATATTCTAAAATAAGTGTTGGTTTGAAAGGGATTTGTGAAAACATCAACAGTTTGCATTAGCTGAGAGAAATAAAAGAGGTCAGAATAAAGAGAGTTCAACATAGATGGATTATAGTCTTCACTCCCTTCACTGTGTCTAACACATGAAAAAAACTGATGGTGTATTTATGTACGTCTGCATGCAGTATGTGTGTTTGCACAGGAAAGCTAGCACTGTGTGGCTCACTTTGCAAACAGTTAAATGTCTCGGCTTTGTTTTTAAAGGCTGAAGTTTCTGGGCACACACACGTCCACTCTGGGATGTCCTTGGGGAGCAATGCAGTTGGAAGCAGTACTAGTGCACGGTCATACAGTCGTAGAGGAGAGGGGTGGGGGGTGTTTTTAATGGCTGAGGCTTTGCACAGAGGGAAAGTAAGGTCAGAGGATTTAGACATATTTCAAGATAAAGGTTTTAGGGGAGGTGAGCCCAAACAATGATATTATGTTATTTAAATTGTTCAAATTTCTGCGGGAGGACGGGAGGAGGGACGGTGTCTGTTTGCCAAGGTTGTATAACTGGAGAAGATGTTATATTATTCCTTCCTTGAATCTGAATAGTCCAAAAGCATCCTGCGCTGGTAAGAGCCGGGAATGATTGTATTTCACTATGGGTCGGAGTGCAGCTAGTGACCGACTTTAGGCTGACAGCCAGACCGGCATGGAAAGACTAAAAATGGACTGAGGGGTGGCGGAGTGGGCAAGGTTAAAGGAACAAGTAGCATATCTGACTTGAAATAACACTCGCAGTTGCTGTTTATTTTGTCAAAGCCTGTCAATCAGCTTTAGAAACTGCACTTAAAGAGTGCAAAATAGAACATGTATTTCTTATATGAGCTTTAAATAGTCTCAGTAGATCATCTGTCATGTTGGACTTTAGATTATATGGAGAGAAAGGGAGAAATCATTCCAATAATTACACTTTGGAGATACGGGAATTACTTTTGGGCAATATTATACTGAGATGAAGATAGACTAAGTCAGGTATTATGTATTGTTTGGTCCTGTATTTATTTATTAGCAAGGGCAACAATATACATTTTATTTTGTTTCGTTCTCAGGCACGCCCTCATCTGATTTCCTCATTTATTTCCTTATCCAGTCAATAATTTACTTGCATACGCCATACTACACATCTTTTTATCTTCTTCTCAAACATTACAGTAGAGACTTCCAAAATCACAGGGGACAGATGGTTGATAAGACCGTCTTTCGAAAGGAAGTAGCTTCTCAGACACAAAAGAAGGTGCTGTGGTGATGGGGGCTGTTTAAAAGATGATCTGACCTGCAACCGGATGCAACAATTCAATGTGGGTGTGTTGGGGCAAGCACAGGGTAAAGCAAAGAAATCAAGGCGAATGGAGAAAAGGAAAAACACCAAAAAAGACTTCTGGGGTGAGACCAAGGATAAATACGGTGTCATTATTTACCTTTTGGAGAGAGTCAGACTTGCCGTGTCCCTGTTTCAACTACCTGCTGGATATAGCTACATATTTACTGTACAAACAGGAGAATGCTAGTGGACAAACCGAGTAAGCGTAGTCCCACAAAGTCTATTCCTTTAGTGTTTAGAATTCTTGTACGTAACCAAGAGAAAAGGAAAACGTTGTTGCATTGCTGTTTTAAGGAATTCAGATTAAAAAAAAAGAATAAATAGAATAAGACTAATATTGTAGTTATAGAATCGTATTATTGTAAGCTGGTTGTGCTACATGTTGGCAGAACTTGTGCACCAGTGTGGAAAAGCCTCCAAAGTGCTCAGGTTCAAGTCCCGGCCCCCTGCCAGGACCTCACATTTCTCCCTCCTCTCTTTCCCTTCTCCTCTGCCTCCTCGGTACTGTCGGAAAACTAATAAAACACAGAAGGAGGGTGGATTGCTCGCTCTTCTTTGAAAAAAAAGGAAGGGAGAGGATTATTCCTCACAGCTGTGCAGTCCTGAGGACATATCTAAGGAGCCGCCACCGTAGAGGTCAGCTCTGTCGCGGCCTCACACTACCCTTTAAATCAATCACATGTCAAGGCTGTGAATAGCGGACCAATAAGCTCAATTAACACCAAAATACTCTGAATCCGTGCCCTTCTGCCGCCCGTCACCACCTCCTGGGAGAGGCCTCTCAGATCTCAGGACATAAGAAGACACCGACACTCCTGACCCACCATAGCTCCGACCCAGCCGCGGCCTCGCAGCCACGTACGGCCCCTATCAAGCTATAGTCACATAGCTTAAGCCTGCACTCACACACAAACAGCTTGGTGCCTATTTATACATCCCATCCTGGCAACGCACATGGGAAAACAAGACCCCTGCACTATCAGTGTATCCAGTGTTGTCTGCCGCTCAATGTTCTGTCCCTGACTGATGTCGGAGAGGACAGAGACATAAGATAGCTGCTTAGGATAGCTGAAAGATGGCTGCTTTAGATAGCTGGAGATACCAAAACAACTTGATTATGCATTTGGCAAGAAGGAGCAGTTGTTGATATTCCAGACGCTGCATTTCCTGCCAGCATTCCTGTGCCTGTAATTGTCTTTAGTGTCGTGTTATCAAATCATTATCAGCATGAGTTAGCTACAATAAAACAGCAGGGCGGTATGATTTAACTCCGCCTGCAGCATCTTATGCTCTGCTGTCAAATAAAAACGATGCTTCAACCAGTTGCCTTTATTTGGATCCTGATTCAGCAGATACTTGGGTCAAAAAAAGACTTCAGCACATAACTAGACAGTGATAAACATGTGACAGGCAACATGTCAGAAACTCTACGCAATATAATAATACAGGGAAAGGGAGTGTTAAACATGTATACTGTTAACTTGGCATAAAAAGAACAACAACCAAAATCTCTGCCTCACCTTTACACAATAAAGGCTAAAATTATGTCATCATTAAGGTTTGCATCAGTTGGCAAATATTATAACCTAGTAATAATGAGAAAGTGTTTTTTAATTTGGTCTAACATGCTGTTCATAAATGGAAAAAGTCTGAATGTTAACTCTTCACCTTGAGAATAGTAATCTGATCAAACTATGGTGTTGCAGTAGAGTGCCTTGATTTAGCGACTATATGTAATATTTAGAGGTATGATCTATTACAAGAAAATGTATACTCCATCAAGGGGTGACAGGTAAGTTTATGGCCTGGATGACTGAGAACTTTCACAGACACATAGCACATTTATTTTACAACATAGTCTCCTCCTACACGCTTAGTCCAGCACATGCGGAGCATACGGATCGCGTGTGGAACGAGTAAATTATGTCAGTTTTGGTTTTAAAATGAAGAGCTGAAACAAACACACATGATTGGTTGAGTGTCTTTGTAGCTTGATATCGTTGGATTCCATTGAAAACACCAATGCTTTTTTAAATGTAGTGTGAACAGGAATGAAAAGGGAAACCTCTCAGTTTGTTACCCCTGGCCGATGCTGACCATTTTCTCAAACAGTGTTGGAAGTTCAATTTTCAATCACCCCAAACAGAACAAAAGTTATAAACTTCAAGCTTTCTGAACAGTCACTCGGAGAACTGAACTACACATGCTCCTAACTTAGCACAAAGATCAAAACATGGCTCCACAGCTCACCTGTGTCTTTCTAACAGTAAAAACTAATGAGGAGTGAAGAGTGAGAAGTGAGAGTGTAAAAACATTGATTGGATGCAAGAATAGCCGATATATTGATTTTAAAAGGTATTGGTACTTATGACTCAAAATGTTAAAGACACTTGATCTGGTTGACACCAAATGGCCCAAACAAACACCTTTTATCAGTGCATAGTGACAAATGTCAGGGCTCACTGCTGGTGATCTAACCCAGGTCCATAGCTCAGCAGGGAGCCTCTCTTCTTATCCTGATCACTGTCCTATCTCAGTGTTCTTCTTCCTCCAGCATGGCACCAGGAAGTTTGGTTGTTTAGACGTGCTTCAGCAGTGATCACACAACATAAGCATAAATTATGCTCCCGTTTAAGATGGGTTTAAAATCTATTTATTGCTCTCCACTCTCATTTAAACTAGTTGATTGTCTTTAATCTTGTTATCCCGTTTCTCAGGGAGTTGGGAAATACAACATGTGCAGGTCAAAGACTCATAATTCATGTTTTAACACATGTTGACTCATTCCGTTGCCCAGCCAAGTGCGTAGACACATTCAGGGGGCGAGGAGAGATTTTGGGGGTCCATTATAATTATGATGATGAAGCATAAATCTGCTCTCAGTCACCCACCATTTGCCAAAGGCCCGAGTAGTTCAGTTGCAAGCTGTCAACTGAGCTCCAGCTGAAGAGCGAGCAAGAGAGACACACTGTGCAATGATGATGATGAAGCACAAATACCACTCGCCATTTGTCACGTTTTCATGTGTTTGACCATTTCAATTACATGCTGTCAGCTGGGGGAGAGAGAAAGAGAGCGAGAGAGAGAGAGAGAGAGAGAGAGAGAGAGAGAGAGTAGCAGTAGATGAAGCACATGCCAGAGAGAGTGCGAGTGACACATGTTACAGAGAGTGAGTGAGGGAGGACACATGGTGGGCCGACAGAGAGAGAGAGAGAGAGAGAGAGAGTAAGAAAGAAAGAAAGAAAGCGAAGGCATACTTGTATGTGAGAGAAAGTACTGGGGGGGGGGGGGGGGGGGGGGTTAGAGGACACAGGGATATCAACTATCTTTGACCCCACCCCTCTCCACCCCCACCCCATCTGCCCACCCTGTAAGCCTCAGCACTGGCTCGTCAAACAAGTCCTATTTATAACCTGTGGATGGATGAGGGAATCAGGTGGACTCAGTCCACATCAGAGGGGTGTATGTATGTGTTAGTGTTGAGAGCTGTGTGTGTGTGTGTGTGTGTGTGGGTGCGTGTGTGAGGAGGGGTGTTGGCATTTGTGCATTTGCCACAATGTGCACGGGAATGTGCCCCAAGACTTACTGACCTGCTGTGCTAATGCGCTGTGCTGTGTTTTTTTTACTTGCTTTCTTTTTGTTTGCTGGAGGACTATCCTTCCTCTGTTTGTTCTTATCAGTTTGTTTTCTTTTTCCCTATCTGCATCCTGGGTGAATGCGCTTTACTGCTTGCAAGACCTTTTACGGTTTTCAAAATAATAGCTTGGTCTGACTTTCATTTCTTTTTCAGTTTGGATTTTATTTATCATTACAGAACAGATGATCTAACAGTTTCTGCAGTCAGTGTCAAATGTTTTGATTGGAATCAATTATTCTTTTTGCTCAAAAGATGATGTAGGTATCTACACACTTACATGAATCTGCAGTGAACTCACTAACTAGTGCACTACTGAGGATTTCAACCATAACACTTCATCAGCAGATCAGAATGACAGATCTCAGTCACTGTTACTGATTAAGCCCTCAAAGTATTACGGATAAAATTATGATCATATGCCAGTAAAGGATTTGCAAGCGAGGATTACAAGACGTCATTTCATATGAGAAATGAAAATTAATTTCCACATTACCAAAGTCTTGTTGAGGTGGATTACCGATAATACACACCAAACATGAACACAGTCAATAGCCGTAATAATACTTTATATTATTTACTTTATGTCCTTGGTTCAAGGTGATTGTTGCTCTTTTTTGGGCATGTTTAAACAGAACATAAAGGCCTGTCATGTGAATGCCTGATGAGTGAAATGTAGATATTCAATATAGCATAATTGTTGACAGTGTGCAGGAGCTGAGTTTGATTTAAACATTTTCCAAACTTGATCTCATCCCTGGCAGTTCCTAGGTGGAATCACCCATGTAGTGTGCCACGAGGCAACGGCAGACAAGCTGTAAGGTTAAACCTGCGCTAACACTAGACAGCTAATAGGCTCATCCATCATGGAGGAAATGAGACAGGCTCTCCCCCGCTCTCTCTCTCTCGCTCTCTCCACTCTGCTCTGTCTCGCTCAGCCAACTCCTGAGCCCAGACACACTCTTACACACTTATGGGCAAAATTACCGCTAAGTTCTCCACCAGGGTATCCTTTCTTTATTATTCTTAGCGAACAAGGGGGCCCTTCATAGTCAACGTAATTTATCCAGTGTCTCATTTCGAAATAATAAAAAAAAAAATAGTCCAAAAATGAATTGAATGGAGTGAGAAGGTCGTTGTGGTTTAAAGCCTCCAAGCCACAGGCCTTCCTGAGCGGCCTGAGTGTGGAACCGAGGCCAGAGGGTCATGAGGAGGCCCATTCAGTGCTGGCTGTGTTTGACATGGGCAAAAACACAGATCCATCAGTACGACCATTTATAAAAACCTTGCATTCCTGCACTTTGTTCCCTTCTCAATAATTTGCTGGCTCGCAGTTTCCGAATTTTTCAGTTCTGTGACACTAAAAACATACTGAGGATCTTATTTTCTTAACATAACATTGCAGTAAAGGTAGCAAGAGAAAATAAGCAGCATGTTTTGAGGATGACATTTAGACGCTGCCTAAGGCACTGCAGCTGATCAGAAGTTTTCAATTATATATTAATTAAATCATGTTGAATGAACACAGCTCAGTACTTTGGGAGCCGAGGCTAAATAACAAGCCAGGAAAACCAGGCAGGGGCTCCAGATTCAGGCTTCCGAAATTTGTACCACTGAAGTACGGTATCACTGATGTCAGATCCTCCATTGTGTGTCCCTTCTCTGTGTCTAGGAAATGTCCTGAAAATCTCTACCATAGGAGATCTGCATTTCACACTATTTTTTTTTTTTAGAATGAATAAGTCTAAAATTTGTATGAAATTTAAGTAAATAGTCCAAAATGACACATAATAAAACTGTAATGTGAAGAGGGAGGGGAGCTGAAAGCAGCAACTTCCTCTCCACCTTCCGTTAGGTAGTTAATCTGGCCATGGTGGTAGCAGTTGATAACTCAGAACCACAAACACAACGAATGGGCTATGCACTGTTGTACTGTCAATTCTCTTCTGTAGGCGTAGTTCTATACGAGGGCTTGTTGCTCTTCCTAGCTTTCCTGCTAGCTCTTCTAGTTTTCTGTTTTTGAAAGACAAATGCAGTCTATTGCCCCCTGCTGATATGTGGAGTTATTTCATCTCAACGATTTAGCTGGCCGTTTTCTGTAATCTTTGCTTTGTGATCTTTATACAGTCTGTGGTTTCGGATATAGACTGTATAAAGATGGAGACGGAACAGCTCCTAAAAATTGAAGCCAAAGCAAGTAGAGCTCCCCCTGGTGGCTGGCTGCAGTATAGGTCATAAGCTCCACCTCCTCCATGTTAGCGGATGGGACTTGGGCCAAACTAAGACACTACAGTACATGTCAATTAATTATTTTTCAAGGATGATTTGTTTCATTTTAGGTAGTTAATATAATACTGATGCATGTTCAAGTGTCCATTTTTCTGGTAAGTTTTGTTTTAGTTAGTTATTTGATGCTACAGAAGCAGGATGTGACATCATGATGACTACAAGTTGCCACGCCAACTGCCCCATGAAGCGGTCCTGTAGCACCGTGAGAATAGGAAAAACAAATAAATAAATAAATAAGTACAGTGTATAATCCAACATTACTTATATATTTATGTACAGTCTATGGTCCAGACACAGGAGAAACGAGGCATCTAGTCAGTGCCAACATGCTAGGCTAAATAAAACATTTTGAAAAGAAGCTGGTTAGGTTCTGAGTAGAAGAAAAACTACGTAAAAGTTGTTGAATGTTGCAGAGGTACAAATACCTTTAAGTGGTAATTATACACACTGAATGCTACTGGGGGACTAACACTTGTCTTCGATCAGTCTTTGTAAAATATACAGGACTACGACCTTCTCATGTTAGTAGCACTTAAGGTTAAGACAGGGTCTTCTAACAACAATCCTAAATGTCAGTCAACTGTTGCCTTGGGAGACCGCATAAAGTTTGCATTTTCTAGTATCTAGTATTTTTAGTATTTTCTAGAAAATACTGAAATAGAAACTAGAAGCAGTACTAAGTGAATACTAGGTTCACTGTAGTCTCATGCTGCCCATGCAAATCTCCAACGTATACAGATAGACAGATATGCAAACAAACTCTCTTTCTCTCGCACACACACACCTTTTGATGGTAAAAGACGTCTTTGATTAGCTCCCAGAAGTCTGTGTGTTTTCCCAAAAGCAGGGAAATCATAAAAAGTGCAGGTTCCTAAATTACTGTCACTCAAAGAGTTTCTTTCTCCTTCTCTCTCCCTCTCTCCCTGTCTCCATTCACCTCTCCTCCCGCCAGCCACGCAGTCTCCGACCCTTTCCTGCTTCCACCAGCAGCAATGGGGGCTTTCTCTTGTTTCCTGGTGCTGGCGCTGCTGGATAAACACACAGCCTCCCCCTCATATAAAGGCTCAATTCTTCTCCATCATGTTTTAAATATGGATACAAAGAGAAACTTGTATGATAATTTTTGGCATATGGTGGTGGGGGTCAGCGGGCGGGGTGTGTGTGTTTAGCAGGGATAGGGGGGCAGGCGAGACAAAGTTCTGCCTTGTTCTGATACTTGTCTAAGATTTCGAGGTTTTTGTTTTATGCAAGATCAGACCGATGCCGTCTGACAGAGTGAGCGAGGGACTGGGCTGCAGTTTGTGTTCAAGCGTGCCTGCAAATGTGAGGCTGGCCCACTCAAGTCGTCTGCTGATATGATAAGTGTTGGCAGGGTATGCTGCGGCATAACGTAACCCTGCTATGGAATTTGGGTGGCATGTGGAAACGCAAAACAAACAGAGACTTAATTGCAAAACTCAATTGAAGGAGATCACTTCTCCTTCTCGATGGCGGGCTGTCTGGATTGGGCTTGTCTTTCATCTTTGATTTTGTGATGTAGTAATGGAAACAGAGAGAGAGAATATGGCTCCTCAGTTGGAACATGCCAGAAATGACACAGATACGATAGATTGATACTGATGGCCTGCTGATAGCCTGTA
Organism: Chelon labrosus; assembly: GCF_963514085.1. NCBI lineage: Eukaryota > Metazoa > Chordata > Actinopteri > Mugiliformes > Mugilidae > Chelon > Chelon labrosus. Next base: position 2,756,703 of record NC_140346.1, read on the forward strand.
GATCACCTTACTAACCCCAGTGCCAATAGCACTGCAGCAAGCACGGGCCTCTGAGGAGAGTGATGTTACCCTTCGTGGATACTTCAGAGACTGTAATGACAACTACCACACAGCAAAGTAATCGCAGTTTTAAAAAACTATAGGAGTTGTTGGTATTATGAAAGGATGTTTAGTACCAATTTCAAGCAGCGTTTCTACTTGATAGATGGATGGATCAGCCATTAAAGCCACAAAGTGTAAAGGTTGTAATCAATATTTTTTTCTCGTGTTATTTGATCTGAGCTTATTATAGAATGAAAAACTAAAACTGATTGGCAATTAGCCCCTAAATATATGTATCCATTAATAGATTCCATTGATGTAGTAGCTATAGCACTAGTAGTATTAGTAGTAGTGGAAGTGGTGATTGTCCGTGTCATGTCTGCATCAGTGTAGCACACTGGGTCTAGATGGAACAGTATTTCCCCCTCTGTATATTTTCATGAACATATTGTGGAAGTGACAAAAAGCACAACTTCAATCTTGAATCTGTTAGAAAGTAATCATTTATAAAAAAAAGTATTATAAGATGTTAAGCTGTAGTTTCATTTAATAATAACAAAATCTGGCAGCTTAAATGTATTTCTTCATAAAGCTTTAATAAAGTATTTATAGGCCATTAACAAAGACGTTTTTCTTACAGCTTATAAAACTTTATCTAGTGTACAAAACAGGCGAGCGTGGCCAGCTCCACTGTTGCTCAATGCAGCATTAAAGATTCTCACCTCCTAAAATAGCCACACGTGGCAATTAAAGCACTATAAATCTAGTTCATGGAGACAATTGGGTGAACAGATTTTGCCAACAAGATGCTAATGCATCATTAGGATATTGTATTTTTGCTTTCACAAACCTTGAGAAAAGCAAAAATTGCTTTTTCAACACCCAATAAATCAGTGTGTTACAATGGTGGAAGACTGGCTGAACATCTGCGATGGCTCTCAACCAAATGGTGAATCTTTGACTGAGGGAACAAGTTCCTTAAAAGGCTCACATGTATTAATTCCTTAAATTTGGGAAAGCACTCTGGATTGAAAGCCAAAATGTTTTTATGGAGATTAGTTGCTCATATGTAGCTTTCACGATGGATTATTTTGTCAGCCTACCATATTCAGGGTGAGGAATGTACTTTTCTACTTGACTCGAGCCAACATGAATGAAAAATCCTACTGTTAATCACAACATCTATTGAACTCGCAGGCACAACAGTTCCATCTCCACCTGAGAAAAATCCATCAGTAGATAAAAAAAACTCTGAGATATGATTGGGCCATTTTTTTGCCTCTATTTTGCATTGTACGTGCAAGGTGGGTATTTTAATGCTTATCGGCAATGAGAATCAAGACAAGAGAAGGCAGCGACCAAAACCAACAGATACGAGTTGGCTCCAGGACGCTTTCTAATGCGATTCTGGTGATAACAGGATCATCTGGCATTTCAGAACGACGGGGAGTGCGACATAAGCAGTGTGGGAATGGTTGAACTCCCAGTAAAGAGGTGAAAAAGATTTTTTGATGAGAGATAAAATGAAAGCAGAGCATTGTAAAGAAATTAAAAAACGCTTGTTGTATGTTAGGGACTTATTTTTTATTCCATTGCAGGATTAGTGAAAGCGAGGCAGGTTAAAATACAACAATGAATATCTGTTCAGGTTGATACATTATGGCCTGGTTCTTTTTGCACTGCTGTGATGGATACCTGCAGTATGATGATTGGCAGCCCTGTGCAGAGGTAATAAAGCAGTTTATTCTCCTATCCGTCAGAGCATAGAGCGTGCATTCACCGGCCGCCAACGGACACAACCTACCTACCCCGGTTAGCTGAAGAGGACGTATTAAAAAATCCTGTTTCTTTTGTAATCAACCCAAAAACCTATTGGATATTTTAATCCCATCTCACCTCACCTCCGTCTCTCAGAAATGAACTTCAGAAATCTGGAAAAACACCACATTAAGTTTACATTTGGCCAAACCCTTTCCATTTTGACTTGTTCCAGTGTTTGTGTTTTTGTGGAATAAGTTCACATCAAATGGTGTATAATTACTCATGCCTGGCCTGTGGGGAATGATGGGCCGTCACAGCTAGGATTGGATGATGAACTAGATCTCCAACCAGATAAAACGACACAAAACCTTTATTCAGTTGGCTTTCGTCGCTTTTTTGAGTCTGCACTCTTTTTGAACAGTGTATTATAATCCACCAACTGCCAGCAACCTTGCTTTACATACCTCTCGTACTTGTGGCACCAAGCTTATTAGTGCCCCAAGTGATGCTGAGAGGCTACACTGTGAGCTTTTGGGGCAAACATGTCCCAAACTGCCCAAATACCAGAGGTGTCTTTATCCAACCCTTTTGTAGCATTTTCTGTTCATTTGGTTGTAATTATATCAGTGTGCAGAGAAATGAGAACTCGGTTCACTCCGTGCCCTCATCCAACACTGAGATTAGACGCAGTGGACGATGTGAGATAAAGCGCCCCCATGCCAAACTGTACGCCCGAAAACTGATCTCAGAGATAATAAAGATCTAAAACACCGACATTCAGGTTTCAAGCTGGTAACTCTGACTCATAACAACCTCCTCGGTGCAGCGGGCATGAAAGAAAAATCCTTGAATGAATCTGACATGTGAAGGAGTGAGAGCTACGGTTGTTGAAAAAAGCAGGAAGAAAACAGGCAAGGCTTTTAGTGTTTCCAGTGAAACTCGTCAGGTATTTTGTGTTGTCTGTTTGGTAGAGAGAGCTGTGTACACAAGTCTATACACGTCTCTTTGACTTTTTATTTACTAGTTGGGTTTTCTATTTTTCAGTTTTTCTTTTGTTGCCTATGTACTTTCATGGTTACAAAAGTGCTATCTTACAGAAATAGATGAAAATGTTGGGGTAGACCTTATTTGGGGTCATGTTTATTCATGCTAAAATGAGCCGCCTGGCTGCTGGCTGCAGGATTACATCATATTTTGAATAAATACATAAGAGTGGAATTAACATTTTGATCTTACTACCCATCTTATTATCCAAAATGTTGAATCAGTACATTAATAATTTCAAGCATGATGTGCAGTAGCAACCCAGTACGGTAACTCGACAGATCCACTGTATCCTGAAAAAAAATCTCAAACCTTGTGTGTCCCTCATCAACATCATCATTGAGATTAAATTTTGCCATGCAATTAGTTTTTATGTGTAAATATAATGTACACATAATAAAATTAGTAACACATCAGTTTCAAAGCTAATTAGCCAGAATGCTAACATGGTAAAAATAAACATAGTAAAAATAGTACAAGCATTGCTACTGCAAGCTTTACAGAGATGCAAGGGTGGCCCTTCAAGTAATTACTTTTTTATTATCAAGTAGTGGTTTAGCAGGAAGTTGAAGAGCAAAGATGCTCACATATGATCTATTATAAATGGTAGAGATATGTATAACATTAATAATCAGATTATGATAAATGCATTCCATGCTTGAAACCCTATAGATTTTCTCCCTATGGGTCTCCTGGAGTTTAAACTTCCCAGATTTTTCCTGCTGTCATGATTAATTTAGGCAATCCAGAAGTGGACATGAATGAAAAGTTTTCATGGAGGAAAGCATAAAAAGCTTTTAATTATATAAATCGTAAGGTTATTATCAGCTCTACAGAGAACGGAGGAGCAGAATAACTGGCTGGAAGTAGTGGGAGGTAGTGGGAAGTAGTGGGAGGTAGTGGGAAGTAGTGGGAGGTAGTGGGAGGTAGCGGGAAGTAGTGGGAGGTAGTGGGAAGTAGTGGGAAGTAGTGCACATCTGGCTTGAACAGAACTGACATATCATAGCGGTTCTTTTTCCCTGAGGCAACGCTCCATTACTAAAGCTTTTTTGTCATCTTGTTTGTTGAAATCAGCTTGACATGGTTTAGTTAACAGATCGGTCTGGTACATGTTTGCTTGGTGCAGAAGGAAGTTGTGGGTGAAGGTTTGCCTTCACGTTATATGTTCTTAGATTGATTTCTAACATTATGTTTAAGGGTCGTCTTGCTTTATTTAAAGTTGAAAGGTGCACGAACATAACAGCTGAGTTGGGATCTTCTAGAGAGCTGTTAGTTACTGACACTGTAGAGTTACTGAATTTCAAGCTTCAATGGATACATTCATAAAGCAGTGACAGTGGTAATTCCTCACTAAGAAGTTGGAGGCAGCTCCTCATCTAGCAGCTCACTGTAGTTTCAAATGTTTGTATTATTACTCCCTACAATGTTTCAAACTGACCAACTCTCAAAAGAACTCTAAAAGCCATGGCGACATGAAGGCCAGTGGTGAGGCCACACATGGACTGTGTATAAAGATGGACATACCCTCCTGGACATCACCCATGGTATTCCTCAAGAGCATTTGGAAGCTCAATGTTGGTTGCTCCAACCGTCGGTATCTTGGCAGAACCTGCTCTGCCTCAATTCAAAACTGAGCCAAGAGGTGGAGCATGAATGGAACCTGAGATGGCACCCACCTGTCACTCAAAGCAACCACACCCTAAATTACACCAGCATGTAAAATTGTATATTTCTGTTGTGAAGTTGGTCATTTTAACATGTGGTTGTGAAGATGCTGACTCACTTTTGGATCCTAGTGGCCATGAGAAGAACTGCAACTTTTTGGCACTTACGTGTTGGCCTCATTTTTCAGATGAGGTTTTATTAAGACAGAGAAGAGTTCATTAATGTCATATTCGTTATATTATATTATATTATATTATATTATATTATATTATATTATATTATGAGCATACTGAGCATATCAGTGTGATGACGTGATTTCAGGAGTGCTGCCACTGTGCTGGACATTTATCAACCAGAGCTTAGACTGTCAGCATTCAATAATGTATTTTACTGTGTTCTTGATCCTACAAAGCTCCAGTCAGCGCAGCAAACTCGATGGGATGGGGGATGAGCTGAAATATTGATTGCACTCACTTCTCCGCATAAATCCTGTTAACAAGAATGCTTCATCTATCCCAGCTGTTGGATGGAGAACCTTGCGTCTTCAGGGTTGAGAAAAAAAAACATTAATATTGCATGTGGGTTTCTGATAGATAGCCGTGTATTCTGAATGCAACATTTTTCACACTGCGGAGGAGTAACTGCGGTCATAAAAGCCTGAGTAAGAGCATATAAGGTAATGAAACTTTTCAGCTTCACTCGAGTTCAGGTTCACTCCCCTTCGGATCTACTCCTGTTTCTCTCCAGGTTAAGCACATGTGAATTATGGTGCATGTTCCTCAACGGGAGAGTTTTAGCTTGGGTGTCATCGTTCTGGCCTGCTGATTTACAGCACGTGTCCCGACCGTTTCCCCCGACTCGAGAAAGTCCTGTCCCATGGCTGGGGGGCTTTAGGCCAATCAGGGGATTGGAGCTGTTCAGGTCACGCTGGGCGACGTGGTTCCACAGGGAGTCATACTGAAGTCTAATAAAGCTCCACCATGTCTGGGAGCAGAGAGGCCCTGGTAGGGTAGGTAGCCCATAGGGGGGACTCAATCTGTCATGGCCCATCAGTGAAGCCTTAAAGCACAACGATGGCTGTTTTCCTAACAGCTCACTGGAGTAGAGTTTGTGAGTGAGCTGCTACTGCTGTCTGCAGTCTACACAGCACATACACTAGATATGGAGACAATATGCCTGTCTGATGAAGTCCGATGTGGCCGCATCTAAACTGTACAACTGTTGCTGACGGTCAGACACTGAGCGCTGCCGTTTTAAGCTGACAACAGAAAGCAGTAAACACAGTAGAGCCATGGACTAAACTCATAAACAAACATTAGTTTATTGTCTAGTAGCTCTCCAACAACTATTTGCATGACCCCTTAATCTGACATGTATTGCCTTAATCAATTGATTATTCATTTAATCAGTTAAATGTGGAACAATAAGAAGCACATGGTTTAGATCTCTGCTAAACCAGCCATTATGTTTGAAAAGCTGGAACCAGCAGTGTTTTACATTTTGGTTTTTGTGTCTTGTGAGTTGGCCCGTATGACATTCCAGCATTGAAAGACAGATTATTTTAAACTCTATAACGTGTTGTCACAGTCAGGTAATGTCCAACAGCCCATTGCAGAGTATAGACTCAGACCGCCACTGCGTTTTCCAGGAGACAGCATCGCAGCAGGACGATACGAGCCTCCAGGAACTGACAGGTAGTGTTTGTACTCCAACTCTTCTGTGCCAATTTAAACCAAGTCTCTATGCTGCAGGCTTGAAGTTGCCAACAGAAACAAGAGCTGAGTGAGTGTTTCTGTTGACTAAAGCTGCATTTATATATCAGATACATTTAGCTTTTCATTTTCATTTTAATCTTATAAATGTCTTTTAAATTTCTCTGTGAATCACTTCACAGTATCTGCTCAAAGATGGTTTACCTTGCACTTCCCAGTCACAGTGAAGTCATTGTTCAGTTGTGTGTACATTGTACATGCAGTGCGTGTTTGCACACTGTCAGGTGAACGGAAACACATTTTCAGCAGGTGTGATAAGAGATTTATGCTAACACACATGAACAACCAACTCTGACTTCCCTCTGGGTGTTACTGAAAAACACAGACACTCAGATAGCAGATTAACTTGTGTTTGTCAGTAATTTTTTATTACAGTTAATATTTACTGAATAATCTATGGAGCTTTATATTGTAATAGTAGTTTTTGATAGAGGATTTTCCATGTGGAGCAAGATCTAAAGCAGAAGGCTAACACAAGATAGTACTGTGGGGCTGTAAAGCAAAGGAAATATAGGAAATTTAAATCACTTGAGTAAAGATACAGATGTTAATGCAGATTTATTTATTTATTTATTTATTTTATTTTTTTACAGCTCAGCAACAACATTAATTCAACGTTCTGCTGGGACACTTTTGGACCTGGCGTTCATATGGATGTTACTTAGACATGCACAACCCAACTAGACCAGACCAGGCACCCCCGCCCCATAGCAATGACACTCCTTGATGGCAGCAGACATCCCCAGCAGGATGCACTAGATCCCAAACTGATCAAGTATTTGTGGGATGATCCACAGAGGCCCCTCCCCTCAACCCATAGGTCCCAAAGGCCCCCACTAACAAAATTCTGTTGCCAGACACCACAGGACAGAAGGTCCATGTCCATTCTGATGAGTCACAACTGTTTTGGAGGCACACAATATTAGGAAGGTGGTCATTATGTAATGCCAGTTATTAACTCTGTAAGCCTGTATTCGTCAATAAAAAGGGAAAGTGGAAGAGCTAGAGTTAGAAGATTAAATAAATATCTTAAAGGACAAAAACCTTTTGAGTGGCCTTAGAACTTTCTATTTTTGTTTACTTTTGTCACTTCTGTTTGTCTCCACTCATTCTGTAAGAGTGTTGTGTCTCAAGTGTTCCCTTTAAAGGGGTAATCTCACAGATTTCGGTCCTCATTTATTTAGCAACCTGTAGTTTCTGATGGCAAAGACCAGAAACTCCAGCAATATGCAAACAGCTATGGTCTGATCCTATGCCTCCCATGGCATGAGTCTGCAAACATGGTACAGTGAATGGAGGTGATAATCTCAATGAGAAGTTGGAGGTATGCAGCTCTTCATCTAACAGCTGACTGTGGCTGCTCCTGTTCCATTAATCCTTCAAATGTTTCCGACTAATCTGCTGTCCAAAATTTCTAAAAATGACCCTTGTCTTATATTACAGACATGTTTTTGATACAACAGTGGTAAGTGCTAGTCATTGCCACTTTAAATGTCAGACACGGCTTCCGACCTTTTGACCGTCATCGTATTTCAGCTCGTACACATGAACTGTCACTAATACATTTTCACCATGAAGCAATGCTGCAGATCAAATGACACCTATACATCAACTGCTTTCAGAGCTTAAATTTCAATTGACTCTGCCAGTTCAACATGTTTTAGTTTTCCAGCTATTCCCCTTAATTTTCACGCAGCTAGTGCAAATGATGTTTATTTTCTGTTTTTTTCCTATTTAAATTCCCCAAAAATTCATTGGTGCTCGAGCTTCTGATGCGCTACTTATGTGTCTCTCGTTGGGGAGGTTGTACATGACAGATGCTTTGGACTGAAACTGAAACTACATGTTGTGTACCACATACAGGTCACCTCAAATGGATCCACTGATGGTTTTATTGTCGTAAGTGGTTCTCTTTGGGGTTTTTCTTGGTTGTGAGTTTTTCATCAATTTCATATGGTAATATCATTTTAGGACATAGACACCAACAGTACTCCTGTTGTGGTTTTGGCATCTTCACTTCCCTATTCCTTATGTTTCTGGGGTTTTCCCTCCCTCATATGTCTTGTCTCTTGGCAATCCAACCATCTCTGCAACTCTGCAACCAGCCTCCACACCTGAAGCCTCCAGCTATCAAGCCTTGCAATATAACCAGCCTGGTCTATCGTACACTCCTTGCCAGCTCATTGTTTCTATCTGTACCATAACTCACTGATCCCAGGTGTCTAAGAATGAGATTTTTTTTGTCCTTGTCTTCATGCTTGACCTTTTGTAACCTGTACCTCTCTATCCTGCAGGATCATTACTTGTCAATGCTAAACTACCAGATCTCCAGCCAAGCTCAGCATCACTCCACCTGCTTACGGCCAGCCAGTTTAGCCTGCTTTCTACCTGCGTTCACATCAGCTTGCCTGCCACAACCAAACATCTCAAAGTTTAAAATAAATATTACTTTTCACCACAGAGACATTTGGATCTGTGTCCTGCTTTTGGGTTGTGATAACTCTAACATAAGCACTGATTTGAGCTCTGAATACAGTTAAATGCTAATTGTTAGGGTAGCCTTGTTGTTGTCCTTAAGTCAATCAATCTTGATTTTTCACATATGAAAAATCACATTGCGTATATAAAAAAATACATTACCAAACTAAATCAGATTTTATATTTGATCTTTACTGCACTTTGGAGTGGAGTTTGCATTCACAGAGCATTTAAGAACAGCTGACACTGAGCTGACAGACATGCCTCTATCTGTATCTGCACCGGACCCACCCACTCATCTTAGTCCACTATGTTTTTAATGTCCCATGGAACACCAGCTCGACTCACAGAGGTCTTCGCCTCTTGGTCACAAGGGCCACTTTGTACATCTGTGACCCAGCCAGTGGAAATGTCACTCACGGGCTGTTTGCAGCTTGTGTGCCCTTGCTGGTGTGAGGGACACAGCCTCTTACAAACAGATGCCAGTATGGGTGGCTGGGCCTCACTAATGCATGCTAATGCATTCAAAGCGGAACATGTGTATTTCTTACACTGTGCATCCATAATGTCTGAAACATTTAACCTCCAGGTCTTGATATCAGTGCAAAAGCGAAACGAGTTTAATCTGTCAGCAGGAATCGTCACTGGTCCTGTGATGAGACCTCCGCAGCACATGTGTGCAGCGCCCTCACGAAGCGTATTTGCAGGGGATTACAGCGATGATCTGTGATAAAGTGCTCAACTGTTTTCCACACGCTGCTCTCATGGTCACAGGGGCATTAGAGATGGATAGAGACACCGAGAGCAGGAGAATGAGGGAGGGAGACAGAAATAGTACGCGAGCTAGATGGAGACGTAGACAAAGAGTTACTGAGAGGGAGGAACAGAGGAAGACAGAAGGCCGGGCAGAGAGAGAAATGAGCAGCGGCAGAAGCGACAGACTGCAAGTATGAGATGGCAGAGAGGGAGAGTGAGAGTAAGAGCGGGACAAAGAGCATATTGTCAGTGCTGGGCGCTAATCGTCTCCTCTTAGGCTGCCAGAGACAACAGGTGAGAGCAGTTTGACTCCCTGCAGGCTCCACAAAGCTTTCATGGCTGTGTGTGTGTGTGTGCAGGGGCCAGGGGACCACGGGAGAACTCTGCCAATGCCAACTCAAACGGCAAATGAGGAGCGAGGGCCACACCATCAAAGGGTTCTTTTCAGACATGCCAGTGCCTTGGCCGTATATGTGTGTGTGTGTGTGTGTGTGTGTGTGTGTGTGGCTGCATAAGCGCGTACTGCATTTGCAACATGTGCAATATTCACACATCTTCCAAGAAATGCTCCATCCCTTCTCACCAGCCATACTAACGGTATACTTTATGTGTTCAAAGCAGCAGCAGAGGGGACATCACACTGAATGAATAAAGGAGGGTCTTTGATGTTTACAAGAGTGGTCCTGCTTATTATGTGTTAACAATCAAGCAGAGCATGTGACCCACAGCAGCTGTCTGAAAAAAAATCTCACCTACAGGAGTGACTGCAGAATACCAAGCAGCAGAGATTAGGAGAGAAACGTGAGGAGAGCAGTTGAAAGTGATATGATTTTTAAAGCAAATTAAATTAGTGTGGAGGTCTTTGTCTCACTGTCGTTTTAAGGACCATAGTCCTTAGACCATTGTAATAATCCACAGAAATTTCAGCTTTCATGTGATTCAAAATAAGCATAGAAGTTTAATGGATGCTCATTTTATGCCACTTTTTATTTTTGTCAGCTCCACTAATGTGGAAACTGAAACAGAGCGCACCTGTAAGTTTGCTAATAATCCCTCAGTTCAAAGCAATGGGAAGTGTGAGAATGCCAAAGTCAAAGCAAAGACTTTCTGACATTTTCAAACGGACAGTTCGGGCATTCATTTTACTGTCTGACTTGTACAAATAAATGCGTCAAACCAGGGGTTTGTTTACAGCTTGGATGAAGTTCTGTGCTTCCAATTACTTAAGCTAACCAAAAAAACAAACTGTACTTTCCCTTTAAATTGAGCAAAATGATTAGATAAATGACCTACGTGCCTCGAGTTGAGCCACATGTGGTGTTTGCAGGCCTGATCACACTCTGACTCTCTTTGTTAACTTTTCTGGCCCTGCTTGCTTCTTGTTAAAACAGATTTTTGTTATGAAATCAGGTCATTTACATCACAGCAGCATCCAACCGCGTAGTGGTCTAATTAGGATGAAGGATTCTAAAACAAAGCTCAAACGAAGGCGACTGGACTCGTTTGAGTTTTCTTGAAGATGTTTTATCGCACGTCAACGTGGCTTCTTGGATGAGTGAGTTGATTTTCTGAGGAGCTTGTTGTATACAGCTTGCAACAGAGCTTTTTATTTATTTTTTGCTCTCATCAGGTTAGACATGGCCTGACATGGCCTGACAAAAAAATAAAAAAATAAATAAAAAAGTAACAAAACGTGTTTATTTGAGCTACTATAGCTATTATAACGTCCCCTTTATTTGGAGTTTAAGCTAAATAAAATATGCCTGGAAGTTATGCAGGTGCCTTTATTTTAGTTTTGTTTTAGACACTTTGGATAACCGAGAATCTTCACAGACAACCCCCTGTTAATTTGACAGATATGAAGAACATCTTTTACTACATGCTCTTTTCCTGACTTAAATTCCACCAAGCTTCATTAGCACCCTCAGCAATATCGCAGCACGCTCATTTGGATGCCACATGTAACCCACCCACCACAGCACACCTGATAATGCAACTGTAGACATATGTGTTTGTTTGCAAGCACAGTAGCATTAAAACTGAATATTTCTTTCAGCTGTTGGTGTTTTTTTCAGGTTTATTTTACTAATATTACAATGATAATTTCAATTCAAAGCTACCAAGAAAAAACAGTGGTCGTAGCCATTTTATGAGTACCAAAGGATATTTCTGAGGTGGTTCACATTAGACTGTGTGAGTGGAAAATAGCTCCAGTGGAAAAGTGCAGAAGAGTTCTGTTGTGCAGGCCATGCAGAGTTAACCGTGCATGCACGGATAAACAACTGTGCTGGAGTCACAGCAGACCATGTCAAGAAACATCTGCGGGGAGTGTGTGCATATATATGCTGGCATATTTGTGTGTGCATTTGTACGTGGGAGCCCACAGGACCACGTCCCCCTGATCATCACGAGATAAAGGCCAGCCCTTTAATCCACAGTACATGCGAGTACCAAACGTCATTGACTAAAGATAAAAATAAGAGAGATAAGGTTACAGTGAGGAGTTTTTAGATTTGAGGCGTGTTACCACTGAAAGCATTCTCAACAGTTATGGCTGCGTTACTGGACTGGCAACTTGAGCTCGGTTTGATTTTAAATGCCAAGAGACGGCCTGCGACAAGAAAGAGCCTAAAGTAGTGCTCCCTAAATTAGCCTATCTGTCAAAACAAGATGAAGTACCTCAGTGTCCACAGTGGGTTCATAACTATGTTTTCATGTGGGAACCAGCATTATCAATCTTTTTCTCACAGGCACACGGAGTTTTGTGCTTATTCGGATACAAAATAATCAGTTTTAGATACTTTTCATTGGACCACAGTACATACTCTTGTAGTGACACAGCAATTTTACATTTTATTTTCACATTTTTTGCAGTTTTCCCCCTTTAGGCAATAAATGAATTATTTTTGCCCCCAAAGAGCTGCTCTCTGTAAGTGTGAGGTCAAATTCTCTGAGATGGGACTGATTTTGGTCTCACCTGATACTATGTTTAAAAAAACAAAAATGGATCTAAGAGCACAAAACCTTTCACAGCTGTTTAACGTCACTGTAGCACTGAGCTACTATCACAAGACTGTAAATACATTTCACACAGTATATTGATCCCCAACATTGACTACATTTACACTGACTATATTTCTTTAACCTTCTGTCTTCATTAGAGGTTCCAACGTAACATTTTACAGTGATGCTAAAAATAATCATTCTATAAAGATCAGTATGTGTGTGTGTTTACATGCTCCAAAACATCTATCAGAATAAAAACTGATTCTACCTGCTGTAGAGCATCAAATCTGGTGCAAATATAACAGAAAAGGAGGAAGTCGGGTTTTTTTTGTTTTGTTTTGTTTTGTTTTTACGATTTAATTGGCAACAATGAATTCACTCAGTGGAAAAAGAAAAAGACCAAGATGGAACCATGTTTTCAGCGGCGCTGTACACATTGAACTCAGCGCGGTCCGTCTTTTCAAACACTTGGGGCAAACATGTGCAGAAATAAACAATTTATTCCACCTAGAGAGAAACAATAGGATCAAGTGTTTACATGGCTTCAACATTTCCCATTTAACAGATTAACAAAGGTTTACACCATCCCTCTCAATAATGCTTGGAAACTCATCGGGTCAGTCTGTTCTGACTGAGGAGGTTACACAAAGTCATTTTATGGATTATTATTATTCTGATTTGGGTTTTTTTGGAACACTAGTGTCCATGTAAACACAGCCTCACCCTCTAGTTTGTAGGTATGTGCTGACGACTCTCCTCTCCACTCAATCTCAACAAGAAACAGCCAAACCTCATGAGGAGTACTCTATACCTTCTTAAAACGTCTTAACATACTTCAGGTTAAAAACAAAAGATGGCAGAAGCACTGTAGAATTTCAGGCCAACTGGGCCTTTCTGTGTGGAGTTTGCATGTTCTCCCTGTGTCTGCGTGGATTCTCTCCGGGTACTCCAGCTTCCTCCCACTGTCCGAAGACATGCTGGTTAGGTTCACTGGTTGGCTCATTCTAAGTTGGCTGTAAGTATGTGAGTGTGAATGGTTGTCTGTCTCTCTGTGTTAGCCCTGTGATAGACTGGTGACCTGTCCAGGGTGTACCCCGCCTCTCGCCTGATGACAGCTGGGATAGGCTCCAGGCCCCCCGCGACCATTCACAGGACAAGCGGTTACAGAAGATGAATACTAACTTATTTTTCAGCAGCAATTTGCCTTCTTCAGAACTCATAAGAGACTATTTTAGTCAATTGATTGATTAACTAAAGTGTCCTGTATCATATTTTATACAAAACCAACACCCAGTATGATCACATAGGGGACAACATATACATCAATATTCCATAAATTCAAAGATTTAATAAAAAATATCACATCCACATAAAGGAATCAGGTGACCAAAAAATAAAAAATAAAAAAATAAATCACAAAGCCATGTGCCAGTTTGATCCATTTAAGAATAAATGTACAGATTATGAAGAGGTCTGACCACTTCCTGAAGTATGTTTTTAACTTCTTGAAATGAAAGAACAATGTCTGGATATGTAACTTCTTCAACCGAGGCAACTAACCAATGGTCTGTCTAACTGACCTTAGATAACCTGAGATTATTACCTAATCTTTTTTTCTTCTTTATGACGCCAGAATTCATATGAACGCTGCCAGGATGCCTAGCACCTTTCACCAAAGAAGACACTCTACAGATTTTGCCTGGACATTTGACATCTCCATAGTTAATAACTGGAAATGGGACAGGGTGCATTATTTTATGAGTCTCAACCTTTTGCCAGAAATCGCAATATATGTCTTCCTCCTCTTCCTGTTCGCATACATGGACCAAATGAATCACTGTATGAGGAGTACCTGTGAGGACATTCCACACAGTTTGGTCATAGTATGAGGAGTAGCTGAGCTGTCTTGTTTCAGTCTCAACTCTGTACTTTATATATACAGACGTAGTGTTTCATTAGAAACCACAGATCATGCACTTAACAGATACCAAATTGTGTCCATTAGCAGCATCAACACACCCCAGATGTCCAGAGATGAATGCAGGGGAGGGAATTTAGTGATACCCACACGATGATACTTGACATACTGGAAGATGTAGGTTACAGAGTTGGGGAACACACACACATACACACAACAGCAGAGATGGATTTGGACTGAGTCCAGACTGCCTGCCGCGCCAAATGTCAGTCATATTACACTGCTAACAAAGAATGCAATAAGTACCAGCTAATTAAATCAAACTGGATACACACTCTCAGAAACTAATACCACCTCACAGATTAGATTTCTGTTTTTGTGTCGCTGCCATCAACGCTGTGGAATCGATCGGTTTTGTACCCGCTTCTCTTATTCACACACAAGCAGGCGGAGCTGTGCACACAGAGATGCCAAAACCTGCTCGGTCAGTGACCTCAGAGGCAGCATGGTGTGCTCTAATTAAAGTACATTAACACATGCACCACAACTGTTTTTTTCCCCTCACTGTTCAATATGAGAAGTTGTAAAGTGCTTTCCTGATGCAGTATTCCGTATCATTATATCCCTCTCCCTTCGTTTGATGTGCTGATCTTCAATCACTTTGTAACGGAGGAGCGAGGGACTTCAGAAAGCCTTACACTCGGGCCAACTCCGGTTTCAGGATGCTATAACTTTTTGAACTTAAAGCTGTTTCCTTGGGATTTTCTACTTATGCGAGAGAACTTTATTCCTCGTGACAGGTGACAGGAGAGATGTGGCTGAGCGCCGATCGTAGAAATGGGTGGACCGTGAAAGTCAAGAAGAAGGATAATAATAGTATAAAAAGTTTGGTGCTGCCCCGGCGAAAAGCGAAGGGTAAATGGTTGAAGCAGCTGAAAGCACTTTATAAACAGGTGAGAGAGTTTAGTAAAACTATACTATAGTATACGGCTGAAACAGAGACCAAAATAGACAGTTGGGCCCATACTGACCTCCAACTGTGACACAATCCTGCAATAAATCAATTTTCTATACATCGCACTGATATGGAGGAAACCTTCAGCTTCTGAGACCGAAGGGCCCCAGGGTTAGCTGTTAAGTCTCTGCAAAATTTGCTGCAAAGAAATCAAACTTAGGGAATTTTCATCTCCTAGTGAGCTTTTAAATTCCATTTTCTTCAGCCAAGTGACAGTAATATCTTAACATATATATATATATATATATATATATATATATATATATATATATATAATGTAATATAATTTCCACTGCAATCAGTCTGTGCAAACATATAAGTCTCATGTCATGCTGTCATGGTGCAAGGCATGAGTTTGGAAAATGTAGTGCTATTGTTTGGACCAGCTGGCAGATTAAATGACACAGACAGATGATTTTTGCTGTAAAGGGACTTAAGATGTTGCAGAGATATGACGAGGGTCATGAGTGCGAGACTGTTTACTACTGTGTGTGTGTGTGTGTGTGTCTGTGTGTGACTGGGATCTGTCCATGACGTTGTCCAGCCCCTGGCAGTGGAGGAGGGGGGTCTGGGGTCTGAGGTCTGAGCGCCATGGAAACTACCCATTGGGCCTCAGTGGGGAAGAACATCATGCACACACACGTTGTGTTTCTGTTGGACCGCCGTGCAGGAATTCACTTATTTGTGGAAATGTTAAGAATTCCAGCAATGAAGCTTAGAAAACTGAACGCAGACCAAAAATGAAACATTCGTTGTGTGGTCACCCTGGTAGCTCTGTACAATGAGGCTCTATAGGTTCAGAGGTTTTGCTCAATTTGTTTTAATGAAATGGCATGAACAATTTCAAGAGAAAATAATTCAGCCCTTGTAAAAATAGACGTTAAACCTTAAAAATAAAGCCCTCACTTTAGCCTTGAGTATGAGACAGCGAGCAACAACCTTCCTTCCTACTTCATTCTCTCCCACATGGCTGGCGCTCACTTTCCCTCAGCAGACAATGGCCTCTCTGTCTCAACTATTTTCTCACCTATACTAAATACAGACACACACAAGTGCACATATAGACTCCACTTAATGTAATTTACTTGTTTATGACTGTTGAAACACACATACACACTCATGCGGACCCTGTTCACAGCCAAAGAGGGAAAAGCGGTAATATCACTGTGATACCATCCTGAAGATGCCAGGGCAGAACTGAAGTGTGGCACATGCCTTTGATGTGAATCCAGAGCATGGGCATGTAACAAACGCAGATACCAAATTACACCCTGTCCTGCTTTGATCTCTAAAACCCCACGCATGCTTCCACAGAGGTAATAAGATTGTGTGTGTGTGTGTGTGTGTGTGTGTGTGAGAGAGAGAAGGTGTTCTGTGTGGTTTGTGTGCATCTTTTCCTGCACAATCAGTGTTAACACAATCATGTGACAATGCATAAATGCACATACATGAGTCTATCTGCATGCATGAGTGCAGATGCGTTATAATGCGAGCAGTGTGCATGTGTGTGTTACAGAGTTGTTCATACTGCAGGATTACAGGCCATGGGGAACTAAACCCTGGCAGCAGCTTGTACGCGCCTGGTAAAAACATGTTCCTGGAGACCTTCTGCCGAGTTTGTCTTGTCGTCACGTCTTCCAGGGTGGACTCCCCACTCTGCCTTCGCGGCCGACGATGATCAGGTTGCGTCTTGGATTTCCATCTGAACCACCCTCTAATCTCATGACAGTCAAGCGTGAATGGAACCACTTCTCGGCCCTGCAAGGTTGCCCCCTCGCAGGAATTAGCACAGCACATGTTTATGCGTCCCTCATTACCCAAACACGAGTGTTACACTCCATGAATGACGGATGAAAGCTCTCAATCAAATATTGAGGTGATGTTGTAATCACGAGTGTACTATGGTTATGTTTTGAAGATGCAAGCAGCTTCCTCTTTTTCAGCCTGACTCTGGCTCTTTGGAGGGATGATGACAGATGATATATGTGCCTTGAGATGAGCAACAAGAGGACAATCAAAATAACTGCACACAGAAAGTGTTAACCTCTAACTTCAAATGTCATCGCTGTGAAGACTTGTGTGTTTCCGCAAATCATCAACAGTGCAGAGGACTGCATTGAGCTTTTATTTTCACTGAATTTGTGAAAAACATCCCAAGAAGGCATCACAGAAACAATGGACAAGATCCTTACAAATGAATGCAAAAAGAAAATATTAAGTAATCTGTATGTAAGCACACTTACGCGATTTAAAAAGAAAGATCATTGGCACACTTCGGGCAGCTCTTTTAAGAGCGTGTCTTCTCGTGGTCATTTGAATCAGAAATAAGACACCTGGAGCATCTCGGTAGCTTAAACATGTCAAGCAGAAAATATGTAATCCCTGGTTTGAGTCTGGCCTGATCCCTGTGTTGATGTCAGACCTCCTCTCTCTTTTATTTAATCTCTCTGATTGCTACCAAATATAGGCAAAAATTTTAAAAAACATCTCTTGCAGAAGCCACAGTAGCATCTGTAATCAGGGTACCCTAACCCTGCTTGAGAACAAGAGGACATAGACTTATGAGCAATAGAAAAACTGTGATCCATGATGTGTGAAAGCTATATAAACAGTCTGTTGTTTCTTTTGTTGTTGTTGCTGTGCACTAAATAAGCTTGTAAACAAAGGGTGATTTGGGGGGTTATAAAGGGGATTGGCAGTGCCAAACTAAATCTATGTTAGCATGTTATTTTCCGGAGGAAAAGACTATATGTGTACAACAGTTTGTCTCCCTGCATCCCTTGTTAAAAAGGAGCGAACGAGTCATCCAGTGCTTGTAAATACCGGAGCAGCACAGTCAGGATAATGGGGATGATGAGGAGTGCTGCGGGAGGTTTGAGCACACTCCACGGTGGGTGTCTGGCGGCACTTAGTGGGGAACGTGTGCCACTGAGACGCTTCACACGAGGCTGCGTGAGATAGTCCCCTCACAAGAGCAAAAAGGCCTCCATGGCATTTGGTGTGACACTTCAGTCATTATAGGAAACACTGCTGCAAATACCGATGATAATAATAGTAGAGCTGCTGGTCA
The DNA here is from genome assembly GCF_963514085.1 of Chelon labrosus. Classification (NCBI taxonomy): domain Eukaryota; kingdom Metazoa; phylum Chordata; class Actinopteri; order Mugiliformes; family Mugilidae; genus Chelon; species Chelon labrosus. The sequence goes on from NC_140346.1 coordinate 2,775,230, forward strand.
CTGACACACACACACACACACACACACACACCCACACACACAGCCATTATACAGCTTGTTTACAAACACATGTAAACAACTGCCTGCCAAGATGGCTGAGTGATGTAATGGAAACTATGAATGCTCTGGGATCTGCTGTCTCACCAGGAATAAAGGGCAAAGTAGAAAGCAGCACTTGCAGTTCATTGTCAGCATGTGTTCTCATCCAGGCGTAAATACTGTGGTTTTGTTTTGTGACAAATGTGCTTTATGTTTGGCAGCATAATACTGTGCACACTCTTCCTGGATGGTGCTTCCTCACTGAGGTAAAGGAAAAACAAAAGGTGGCCTTATTTTAGCATTACAACCAGGCACTTACAGGACTGATTATTTGTGCATTTTCAAGTATTTTATATAACCCAGTCTCTGCATGCTTCTCACATGATAGGATGTTTACAAAATGGTGCACATCCTGGATTTCCACACACCACTTAAGTCATTTCCGTTCAGTCTGATGTCGTTCAGCTCGTCAAATACTCCACTGTCAATGATCTCCTTCTGCCACTGGATTGAGACTGCGCCCGTGCTGAACTCACTGAAGAATTTCTTGTCCTTGGCATCAAATTGAACGTCCTTGACCTCGGAGATGTCCCTCAACTCGTTTGTGTCTTTGGCGTAGACCACGTTGGGCTTTGGCACCCAGGGGGGCTCTAATAGCCCCGCTTCCAGACGATGGAAGTTGATACTCTTGAAAAAGACATGGCTTCGTGGGTCATAACTGCAAAAGACACAATTGATTGAGAAGAAGGTGAATTAATTAAATTAGCCAATGTGTTAAACGGTGTTAATTGAATTGACACAATACATTTTAACAATAGCTTCGTTACCTAGCACCTTTAGAGAGTTGCAGTGAACTAAATACAGAAATATAATAACATAAAGAATAGAACAAAAACAATACAGGTTATCATCCAAGTTCCATCTCCCTCGTGTTCCTAATATTACTTACATCCTTATTTTTACTTTTAGAAAATATAGCATAGCTCCCCTAGCTTCCATCTTTCTACACCGGGAGTATGTCTGAAGACAGGGATGTCAAACTCATTTTAGTTCAGGGGCTACATACAGCCCAATTTGATCTCAAGGGGGTCGGACCGCTAACATAATAGAAGAATAACCTATAAATAGTGCAAAGAGGTACAAGTACATTGTGAAAATGTTTACAGTTAATGAACTATCCTTTTACAAAACATTTTATTAAGTCGTTCATTCATTTCTGTAACCGCTCGTCCTTTGGAGGGTTGCAGGAGGGGCTGGAGTCCCAGGTGTCATTGGGCAAGAGGACGCGCAAACTCCACACAGAAAGGCCCCAGATGGAATTGATCCCAGAACCTTCTTGCTGTGAGGCATCAGTGCTAACGACCAGGCCACTGTGCCACCCAACAACCTCAAATTTCTTAATAAGTGCATTTTTTTTCCCACATTGCTGCCATCTGCTGCCTAGTTCTGGGTCTCAGTGTTGTGTTATGTCCGCAGCTCTTAGTAAAAGAGTGTGACCCCTAGTGGAAAAATTAGGAACAGCAGCAAAAAACTCCCACGTAATTTTCATCCTCCAGGACAGATTGGACCCTCTGGTGGGCTGTGTCTGGCCCAAGGCTGTATGTTTAACACCCATCTAATGAGAAGTTAGCAAATACATTTCCTTTGGAAGAACTTCCTAAAAGATCTCAAGCTGAAAATACTCCTCAGAATAGTCCCCTATTATGAGAAAATTCAACAAAAGACTATTCTACAAGGAGATTTGAAAGTGATCGAAAGGAAATAAGAATGCATTGCACTTTGCCAAAGTGTTAGTTAGTTTCTTCTGATAAATGTAACTACCCTTTGTGGATGAAGGACTTTATCAAATCCATCTGAAATCCCTTTTCCAGCATCTCAAACCTGTGAATATTGTTGCCTGAAATACAATATCTTCATATGACAATCACATATGACATACGTGATTTTCAGATTGTTACATTTAAATAATTTGTAGAGGCCTGATGAGGTGAAAAGTTTTATTACTTCACCCCAAAACAGAAATGTCAGTAGCAGCAATGTCTGTTGTCATTTTTGTTATTTTTTATTTTTCTTCACCTTGTTACCCCAACAAATTGCCGCTTGAGGGATTAACAGTAGTTGTGCATTGTACACCTTAAATGTATCTGACAGCCCCTTGAAAGTTTTAGGAACCACTAGTTTGGACTCCTGGGCCTATTTTACAAGGGTCTCCCAATACCCAGGATATATAAGTGCCATATTTGATAATTACATCATGTGACAAAGTTCTATTCTCACCGGCACCCCAAGCGGTGACCGACCTTCCTCTTGAGAAAGCGGCTGATGATGTCTCTGGTGGGAGCGTCAAAGTGTTTGTGCTCAAACTTGCACTCGTCCTCCAGCGTGCGACGGGTCACCTCGTCATTCTGCACCTTTTCCCTGAAGTCTTTAAAAGGCAGACGGGCGGCCACCATCTCGTAAATGCTGCAGCCCAGAGCCCACCAGTCCACAGACGTGCGGTAGTACTCCTGTCTCAGGAGCTCAGGAGCCATGTAGCCCATCGTACCAGCCTAACATGCAGGGGGAAAGAAAGAAGGCTGTCAACATCTTAGCTCCATCGCCAACATTTTACATGTTTTATTTTACTTTGAAAGTGAAGCTTTCTCATTTCTGCAGGGTGCCACAGTAAAGCTGACCTTTGACCTTTTTGATTTACAATGTGAGTCTAAGTAAATGTAAAGTTTGGAGGAACGACCCAAAAACACCATGGATAACACTGTGGACAAGATAGTGAAAATTATTATTGTTATTATTAAATGTTAAATGTTTCACTCTTTTCTTTTGAAAATCCTGAATCAAGACTTTCTTCTAATCTTTGTTTTTCTCCTTGTATGTTATTGGAACATTTTGAGGAGGCCTCAAAAAAAATTATACAAAAACGAAAGAATGACAACATTTTAGCTGAAACAATCAGTTTGCAAATTACTAAATGGTGATGAGGTTTAAACTCTAACAGATACTAAAGACGATGACAACACAAAAATGACAGATATCACGACTGACTTGAAAACATACACAGAGCTTTTGGACATTTTTTTCAGTGAAATCTATAATATCTTCTTGAAAAAAAAAATAATCCAGCATTCAAAAGTTATTTCATTTAACTGTATTAGACTGTTTTCATCAGCTCCTGCTAAATGTAAAATGCCTGAAAATAGGACACACAGCAAATAATGCTGCTTTAAAGGCACTCCATCAGGGTGGTGAGTGGAGCCCTCTGCTCCTTTCACAGACACGTGGAAGCCACATCTGCTGTGAGTGAAGCAAAGATGATCCAGCTATTGTTAACAGGCTCTGGTCACTCGTCCATACATTTCTCTGGGAATGAGGTCAGACACCTTTTAATGAGATTGATTTGGGTTAGACAAGGTTATGCTCTGTGTTGTGTGTAAGAGGAAAGAAACTATCAGGCGGACTAGTGCTGCACACAAAGTAGATTTAAAAAGCAGCGAGGCTTGGAAATGACAAAGCCCCCCAGATCTAAGCTGAACCCCATTTACTGCATTACATTTAACCCTAAAACCAAAAACACTGAAGAAATTACTATAAAACTTTGCCACATCCTTCAAAATGATTCACTCTTGCAAGAAACCTTCGCAGATCCACCCATGATTACACTCAAAAGGAGACAAAACATAAGGGACAGAGCTGTTAAGGGATGTCAAGATCCTAGAGTCCCATCTGCTACCAAATCAATTCAAGGCTGAGAGTACACTAACAGCACTACATTTTTAACCAACCTATCAGTGGAAGGACCATCGACAACAAGGGCTGTAGCACTTGTAAAACAAATAATGTAGTTTATATGCTAAAATGCCCAATGCGATAAAATATATAGGTGAAACATCTCGCGCCCTAAAAGAAGATCTCTGAACACAGAAGTGCCATCAAGAGAAACAATCTATCCTGTTCTGTAATGAAAAACAACACCACATCTCTTTAATTTTTACAGGTAAATAAGAGAGAAACTAGTGCTGATGTGGATGAGGAATAAGCTACAGTATATAGACTATAACTGAATGCGTGCCAAGGAGGACACTGACCCAGATATTTTCTAGCTGTAACAGAACTGTGTCCTACAGTGACAGTGTAGGTCAATCTAGGTCAAACTACTAACCCTCTGGCAGATCATTTCGAACTTTGGCAGCTCCACAGCCAGTCCGAGGTCCGACAGCCGACACTGTCCTTTACCATCTAGCAGCACGTTCTCTGGCTTCATATCACGATACACAATGTCCATAGAGTGCAGGTGGAGGATGCCTGTGGTTATCTGAGCTGTGTAGTAAACAACACGCTCCATGCAGATACCCCTCTCCCCTAACTCATAGATATGAAACTTGAGGTCTCCTCCGGTCATCAGGTCCATGACCAGGCACAGGTGGGTCCTGTTGTCGTAAGCGTAGGCCAGGTTCACAATGAAGAGGCTGTTGACTTTTTCCAGGATCCGCTTCTCGAGCAGGGCCAGCTGCTCACTGGCTTTCTTCTTCAGATGCCTCTTATCAAGCTTCTTGCAGGCGTACATCTGGCCTGTGTGTTTCACCTGCACCGCGCACACCTGCCAGACACAGCAACATTACCATCAAATGAACAATCAGTTCGTTTGCCTTATAACATATTTGCCTAAGTCATTTTTTGGTCACTGTTACAATATCAATAAAAAATACCAATGTGATTGCAAAATTGTTTTTTGAAAACGTTAAAATATGACTTGGGCAATTATGCTATGAGGCTAATGAGTTGTTTGTCCTTTAGTTTGTTGTCTGTCATTCTAAGATATGTCTCTGCTACTTTTATCTGCACAACTTTTGCAGGACAGTGACCTTAGTGGACACTTAGAGGATATAAACAACTGTTACAGTACATGTAGAGTATGATCAAGGTAATTAGGTGACTTGTTAATCTTTGCGACTGAAGAAAAAGCTATAGTTTGCTTTAGGTATAGAGCAATACCTTTAGGTATAGTTAAAGGCTGAAGAATAAAAATCCTTAAATGATTTGGATGGCATTTAATTGCTGATAATTTCACCTTTTCACTTTTTGAAAGTGAGAAGAAAGAAAGAAAGAAAGAATATTTCTTCTTTTAAAACAGACAAAGAGCAACTTTAAATATTTATCAAGAAATCTGAGATTTTCACTCTTATTCAGATGCGTTGACTTTTGGCACTTACCTCACCAAAGCCACCTCTTCCCAAAGTCCTGAACTCATAAAAGTATTTGTCAGTGACCTTCTGCTTCTCGTACTCCTTCCACTGCAGAAACCTGCTGAAGAAAGGACTTTGCATGTACTCTGAGAAAGGTTTTCCCTTCAGGAACTCCCTCGTGGCTACTCTTATCTGGTTCATGATTGCCTCATCAAAATTCTTGTCTGATAAAGCCTTGCACATTTCAGCATCCACCCCAGTGAGGTAGGAGAGGAAACTTTTCGACTCAGGCTGACAGAACTTAGCAAGGATGCTCTGCTTAGCCTTTTCTCTGTTTTCATCTTCAGCAAGGCTCCAGTTGCTCAGCTCCTCCAGGAACTCAGCAGCAGCTACATACTGCGGATTGGAGGTCAGGAGAAACTGCTGGAACAACTTCCTTCCAATGGGCTGCTGCTCACAAAGTGACTCGTACTCCTTCCCCACTGATTGCCGCAGAGCAGAGGTGTTCTTTATTTTGGGCAGTGTCAGGGAGAGTCTCTGCTGTTTGAACTCATTGCGATCTATCTGCTGAGCCTTCAGGTAGGCTGTGTTGGCCACCAAGTTGTCCAGTCCCAACAGGTCCACCATGTCCTGTGGCATACCGGCAGGCGGCTAATCTAGTAAAAACACTAGAGTTAACCCATCTGCAGGTTCCAGGCACAAGTGAGCACCTCAAGCACCTGCGTTGTGCTCCAGTACCACGCCTCTTTGAGCTTTAGAGACCTCACTGTCCTCAGGGATTTATGGGTAGCTAAGTGTCTTTGCACATTTATTTGTAGACGGCACACAGGGAAAGCAACTTATGAGGTTTGAACTTAAGAGGCTTTAGACCGGACTATTTTTAGAAGCTAAGTGCCTGTGTACAGTAATGGGGATAAGGTTGTAGATCTTGTTCTTAATGAGTTATGGTCGATTATAACTTATGAGACTAAGAAGCCATGTGTGTTTAATATGAGCAGTATGCAATCAAGTGTGCCAGTTTAATGGTTTACTGTTGGGTGGGGGTGGGGGCGGCTCATGACTCATCTCCATCATGACTCATTTAACATTGATGCTGACATTAAATGCACCTTATATTCACAATATTTCTTCAGATTTTAAAGCAGCTTCTATTGCCACTTCCACCTAGAGATTATGTTTTAGAAAGTCCTCCTGTCAGCTTGACAAGGTTCTCCCGAAGCCTCCTTAGGGGACGAAGTTTAAAATACATTGCATATTAAGGCATGTTTCCCATTAAGGCCATCATATCACCTCGTTCACATGGCCACACTGGAACATTATAAGATTTATAAAGGTATTAATGTGATTGCACTAACTTTGTTTATCCATACAGATATATATATTAAAATAATAACAAACTAAGTCTAATTGGAAGCACAACATTAAGTCATTTTAATCTATTAGAATACATTTTTAAAGTCAAAACTGTGAGAAGCATATTTCGCTGTCTCTCAAGGTTTCACAGAAACAAAAGATTGTGAAACAAATGACAGATTGATAATAAAAATGATGTAATCCTTATACAATACAATCTCTCATTCATGTGGATTTTGCTGGGACAGAAGGCTGAAGCAGTGCCCATCAAAGTCATTAGCTCATGTCTAAGTCAATTAGTCTAGTCAGCGACTGGACGTGACTCATGTAGTGATTCTATAAAACTAAACCATATTCCATGTGATTGTTTATGAATTTGGACACACGTATTGAATGTACTTTAGTTTAGTTGATCAAAATCCTGGCTGTGCATAACGATTGCTCCAATTCAACCACAATCAACAAGGTTAAACTTGAAACTGGAACATGGCCAGCATCACCATATAGGAATAACAAGTACCCGAGGGAAAGTGGTTAGCGTGGCAGCCAAAGTAATTATGGCAGCAAGGTGAGTCAATCCTAGTCATTGCCATGTTTAGGAAGTTCTGGTGTTTGCTCCCAATCAGCTCAAGGGATGATATTCAGGAGATGATCGCATCTGCTGACCTCCCAGCATGACAGCTAAAACACAACCTCTGATTTTACAATATGTTAAGTAACTCATTATTCCACAGTCTAAATTACACATTTCACTGAAAAGGAATTAGTCTCAAACGTCTCATTTAAACCAGCAACTTTATAAAGAACAGGAAAATACAAGTTTTTGTTTTGGAAAGAACTCAGTGCCAGATTTAAATACTTCCCAATTTTGGATGTGTTGTGGTTTTCATGATTAGCTATTAAATGTTTGAGTTTGAAACCCAACTGCACCTTGGCCGTAAAACTACAGTAGCACACGTTTCCACCAAGTACGTATTTAAATTTCACTTTACAACTAATCACAAACCTTTATTTTTTTTAAAGACAGTCACATATTCAATATGTGCCTGACATGACGACAGACAATAACGTAAAGCCAACAAATACTGCAAGTCATTTCATCCATTGCTTCACGACCCTCCATCCCTTCAGTCACATTAATGAGCAGTCCCTATGTGCAGCTTAACTTTAGTCCATCGAGCTCCTTTGATACCAGGGTTACAGAAACATGCATCGTAAGTAGGAGCTGGCGATGTTGGTGGCTGTGCACAGGACGTTACAGTGATCACTGTCAATTCTGTCACCACTTGTCGGCGGATAGTCCACCTGGATGTGGAGCTTATTTGCCGATTCTTTGCACCACCCAGTCCTGTTGGCACAGGGGACAGCGATTGTTCTGCTTCACCCACAGGGACATGCAGCAGTTGTGGAAGGAGTGGTTGCACTCTCCCCATACGACTGAAAGACAAAATCATCAACATAGTGAGAGAGATAATGAACGGGCATTTACAGGGTACAGAGAAGAGGAAACCAGTAATTGTATGACTCGATTGTTGTCCCTTAAATAAAGTTGCAGTTATTGTGATAATATGTGTGCTTTGTCAGTTAATTTAATCGTTGTCGTTTAGGACGAATTAAAATCGTATAGTCGTATTACAAATTGCTCATTTAAAAGTAACAAAGAATCATAATCAAATGTTTGCCTTTTAATTGGCTCAATACAAAAAAAATAAAGAATATATATATGACAACAACAATAACTCCTCTGTGTTTAACTGGCTCAGTGGGTAGCAATCCATGCTAGCTTGTTGGATTAACCTGCAGAGTGTTTGCGCTGCTAATAAATATCATAATGAATGCTGACACTGTCTTACCAACACAGTCCTCTTGTTTATTTTCCGCCTGGCATCGAAGACAAGCGTCTGCAATCCAAAAAGAACACATTACAATACCACTATGCCGAGACTTCCAAGTATTAACGGTAATATTAGCCACGTTAGCTGCATTAGCCGGCGCTAGCGCTAAGCTAGCTGTCTAATGCAGACAGTTTCTCGTACTCACCCATGACTTGTACACGACAAATGGCACAAGTGTCGCATTCAACGTCCCAGCTCCACATAGCCACGGCGTTCCACTTCTTCAGGGAAAACATCTTGTCCCCGCCCGACTTGGAGCCCGAAGAAGTGTTGTGCGAGAGGACTAGACCCGGCTCGTCACCGTCATCCATCTCTGCTACACGGTAAATAACATAACGTTAGCCGGCTAGCTAAGCTAAACAAAATGGACGAAACGGCTTTAGCGACGCTAATGCTAATGCTAAGTGGGTTAGCAAGCGTCTTGTCTCCATAACGACAGAAGAGGGAGCTGTTTGACAGTATTAATAGAGGTAGCAAACTCAAAAAAGATAAAAAAAAAAAAAAAAAAATGTTTGAATAAAACACAGATAATAATGGTTTAATAGAGCACAGGGCTAGGACATATGAAAACAAAATCAATAAAAAGACTTAAGTTTCTAAATTTAAATGACATTTAATAATACCTACTGCCAAATTTAAGGGAACAACACTTTTAAAAATGTATGATATATCTTATATAATAGCAGTTAGTAAATTGCTATATTATGGACATTGGCACAAATAAAATGTAGTGGTGACGTTGGTGAAACTTGCAGCATACAGTTTAAAACTCGTGCACACAAGAGATAGAAAAATAAACATTAAATAAGATATGTTACTTTGACCCTATGTCTGCTAGACAAACTATTTTTAACCAGTTAGTGTCTTATCTTACAAAGACAATATCATGTTCAGATTTTTAATCAGTGTTTCTCCTGATTGTAGTAATGTTTATGCAGACAGACGGATTTCATTTCAGTTTTCCTCTTTTTAGTCGAATAGCCAGCACTGTAAATGAAAAAATCTACTGATCTCAATCATATTTATACAGTATGATACACTGGCCTGATACGACACATTGAAGCAGAGGTAAGCATGTGGAAGCAGAAATGGCTAATTATGTCTGCCACCTGCAGACAAGAAAATAACAATTAGCTGGTTACACAGAAAATAATATAATCTCTCAAATAAAACATATCTTATGAATGAATTAAATTTATGTCTCCCTCAGAGGCCACAGAAACATGTATATGTTGTTATAAACAGTTTACTCTTTTTGCAACCTTTAAAATGTGGTTGAAAGGCTATTGAGAGACTATTTGTATCATATATAAATTATTTTCTTCATCTATTTGCAGTTAAAAAAAAATAATAAAAAGACACATAAAAACCCAATATGATGCAGTATCCAAGTTTAATACACAAAATCTGGGGAAAAGGAAAAGTCTTCTAGATGTGGCCAAGTGCCGGTTCCCTTAAGTCACTGGAACAAGTCTGTTCTCTCTGAAAAATGTTACATTGCATACCATTGCACACATTTGGTTTGCTATAGAATAAAGAAAATAACTGGATTCTTCAAAAATAGCCAGGTCAATTGTGCTGGTACCACCAGAAGTGGTGCATTGCCCTGTTTTAGACTGTTGTCTTTAATTTGTATAACAGGGTTCTTCAATTTAACCCATCAATTTATATATTTATTAATATTTTATTTCATTTTTATTTCTATTTTTATTTATTTATTTTATCAATCGTACACCTATTTTTCTTTTTACTAGTGGTTTTCAAAAGTGTTTTTGTATGTGAAATTGAGCTATGGTAACCAAGCAATTTCCCTTGTCGATTAATAGAGTCTATCTAAGTCTAAGTCAATAGTAGATTAACCTAAAATGGAGAAAGGTCCTCATTGTGCAGTTGGGTATCACTGAAAATGGGAAGAAGAAAGATAGTAAAAGCATTGATGAGATAAGGAAGGAGGTAATTACTAAGCACGATCAAGATGACGGTTATAAAATCTTCTCCAAACAGCTTGTTCTTGTGACCACGGTTATTAATATCAAGAAGTCTGGGGCCGTAGCTAATTTCCCTGAATGTGGTCGCCACGGGACATTGAAGAGATTGAGAATAAGATAAATCTGAATGGTTGAAAAAGAACCAGGCAAACTTAATAACAAGCACAAGCTAATTTGCTACACAATGAAGGTGGGCTCCATGGAGGAAAATAGCTGGCTAGACTGTTGCGGCAGCAATGTACACACACTCAGCATACCAAACATAATATATAACAATACAAAAAAAAACAGAAAAACCTAGAAAGACAAACTTTTTTTTTTTTTCTGAGATACATATTGTTTCAGTGCTTCTGAAAATGCTGTTCAGAGAGCAACAACATTTACATTTATTTTATGATCACTGAGAGAAAGATGCTCTCAAGGAAAAACAATGAATGTCCTTACTGTGAAATACAGTGGAAGCTCAATTGTGTTTATAAGGTTGCTTTGATGTGTCTGGCACAGATTGCCTTTACTCTGTGAAGGACGCAATGAAATCTGACCATTATTGGGGGCACAACTCATCAGACAGGATTCAAAACATACATATAAAATCGCAGAGGAATGCATCCAAGAGATGTGTTCACTTACAGTACAGTAAATCCCTCTTAACATGTACATATTCTCCTTTACTCTGCTGCAGCAGTTCATAACCAGCCTATGTACTGTCTCGATTTACAACTGCACAACCTAATTTTTTATCTCTTGGATTAACTACCATTACTATTTACATCATTAAAGGTTCATTTTTCCCACTGTCATTGAATGCTGCAGAGGCCGGAGCATTATGCACTCCATTGAAGTCGAGCTGCATCCACTCAGTAGATGCCAGTACTACTCTGGACTCTGCAGGCTTTCAAGTGAAAGCTGATACTTAAACCTTGAACATTGAAACCAGCTGATCAGGAGTTCGAAGCTGTTGGAGGGGAAACTGTGTTTCAAAGCAGTGGATCTATCATGACTGTCAGGGTTCAGGGAACAGCGGGCTGGGACAAACCAGTGCCAAAGAGCCAGGCAAGAGGTAAGTTACCTGCTGGAGGTGCTCTCATGCAGCTTCATATTGATAGGGGCAGTTTTGTGAATTGTGTTCCTTATATATTGTACAGGACACAGTGAGATTTAGCCCATTAACTTTATTTCATGTTATCTGTATCTCTAATAATCTGATAGTTGAACTGTAGCCATGATAACCATGTTTTTGTCAAGTTAAACTAATGTGCCAACCATAATGCATGTAAATATTAACCTTTGTTTGTATAAAACAACCTGTTATCCAAACTCTTTTTAACCAGTATCAGGAAGAGTCACTTATCTAATCACAATATAATCGAATCAAATCAAACATTTTAGATCCAAAGCAATTTTTACCAGAATTAACCATTCCTAAAAGTTAAAAACAAATAAGTTAACAAGGCAGTTTAGTTGTTTTGTTTTTTCCTGGTACCCTATAGTTGGATGTATGTAGCTATCTTAAGCTCACAGTTTTAGTTTAGCACAGAAAATCACTGATGGATTCAACAGTTTCAGCAAGTCTGCTTCAGACTACATGCAGTTAAATAGTGAAAAGGTTTATCTTAACAGCATTGTAAAAGTGATAATCATGTTCATAGGCCAACTGAAAGAACGTAATCTCACAGATCTTTTCTTTTTACTGTCATTTAACCTGTTTTTTCATCAACATTTGTGTTAGGGAGACAGATTTTGTTTTTTGAGAATATACTTTTTGGCTATTTGTAGTAAAATAAATGTTTAACCATTTTTGTTCTGATTACTTTTACATTTCATTCAGTAAAGTTAGATTAATTGAGCTAAATGCTAATTTGCTCAGATATATTTAAAATCTATTTAAAAGTGTATTTAAATGTGTTTAGATGTTGTTTCAGCTGCTGCCTTCGTGCAGGACATGACTGTAATGAGTACAGTCATCCGTGTTAGTCCTGATTAGAGTCCAAGTGATTTTAGCTGTGGAATACGTGTGTGTATTTAGAAAGTGATTGTGTATGTATTCCCATCTGAGCTTATTTTTTTTCTGTATGACACACTTTTTCTAGAGATTGGAAGGTTTCTTTGTTGGCTACATTCAACATGCTCGAGCAAAGGAATTAACTACAAAGCAGACCTTTTTCACCGCAGACACTTTGAGTAGAGAAAACATAGGTGATGGCTCGACTGCATAATAGCTACAGTACAGGTCTTTCATACTCTATATAAATGAATGTCTGTCACATTTAAGACCTTTCCAATAAATTCACACAATGCTGACTCAGATAATCAGTGGGGTTACATTTCCTCGTATTCTGAAGCATACCAGATTTTATATGTGTTGTCTTTGGCGACATTCCCATGCTGGTGCACCATTGGCAGTGTCTTTCTTTTTGTCAACAAGCAATGATTATTTGGTAAAGCTGGCTGTAACAAAAGAGACAGAGAAGACTGAGTATACTGAAACCAATGGTAAAAAAAAAACAGTGGTAAAAAAAAGTATTCTATGGTCGTTGGGATAGGTTTTATTGACTATAAGAAAAGTCCAATAAAAGTTTCTAATGCTCCAAGTAAAACAAAAAAGTCATAGGGACGTTACCTCACTGGAGACCCCCAGGAAAAAGAGAAAGGACTAATGGCGCTTTATATGTTTGCGTTAAGCTGACGCAGAGGCTACGGTGACAACGCCGACACCTGGCGTGCACCTCCCCAGAAATGTATCTACGCGCCACGGCATTATATGAGTTAATTGTCCTTCTTGTACCTGTAGTAGATGGTGGTCAGCATGTCCTCAGTTCATAGAAGGATTACTGACACAGAAGCCACGCAATCAACTGATGTGCATGTGGTCAGCAGTTAAATGCATTTAGCCATCTCAACAAACACTATCCATGCTTTCTGGCAGACTTTTTAAACCTAAAAAGCTAAAGCCATTCTCTTCAAAGCCACCAGACTCTGTTGACAAAAACAGTCATTTTACCTCCCAAACCATTGGAGATGCATGTCTACTGCTGGTGTTTCAACATGCTAATTCACATTCTAACTTATGTGCTAAACCACCAGTATTACACAGTAACATACAAACTAAACAACCAATGCAGAGGTAGACCAGCAACTCCCATGTCCTGTGAGGAGAATTTACTGTTTTTGTCCACGGTGTCTGGTGGCTTTAAAGGGGCCATAGATCAAGATAAAGCCATCTGTCCCCTGTCGGAAAAAGCCTTCTGACAGTAAAGTGGTAATAACATTTAAAATATATTGCAGACTTAAACTGATATTGATGACTGAAATATGAGCAGCTGTTCATTACAGTTCTTTGCTTGGCTTCTTTGGCATATTGCTCTGCCTCTATCTGCTCTAGGTAATGCACAAAGTAGCCCAAGTGGCTCATACAGTCCCTCTTCATAGAAACTGAGCTATCCCTTTAAAACATCTGTGCTACTGTGTCAGGTCATCTACTATGAAAAAGGTATTTTCTGAGCTGTAAACATCTCATGACATTGGAGCAGCACAAGCTGGGAACACTGTTTTCACAATTAAACCAAATTAAACAAAAAACATCTATGTGTTGACTTTAGAATTAAACTAGAAATATGCAGCTCCGTTGGACAGCTGTCGAGAGGCTCGCAGCTGGAAATCTAGTTTATTGTGTTTTATTCATTCTGCACTTTACCGTGTAACATGCCTGAACGTTTATTTTCTTGTCTGCGGGTGGCAGAGATAATGTTGAGGGACAGGAGAGCTCTGTGGCTGGTACTGGGCATGCTCAGTCTGTCTCTGCTGCTGGTGGTGCTGGGAGCCTACACAACGACCCGGACAGAGAGCCTGACTGTGACTGGCTACATCTCTGGAGTTATTGTAAGTTTTTTATCTGTCCCTTGATAAATCCTTGTTATAAATTATCCAGTGAGATGACAGATTAATATGATTTAAAAAAATTCTTTCCAGCTACCAGCAGGAAGTTTTATAACATATCAAAACATCCGCAGCATGTGATTTCCATCATGAAATTAAAGCTGCAGTCCTTTGTTCTTGTTGCAAGATGTTTTGCCTCACTGTGTATGTAGTCTTCCAGGTGGGCATTAGCTCGAGAGCATGCACAGTTTTGGGCAGACTGTGATTGACAGCTGTACAGGCAGGGGTCCTCTGGAAGTGTTGTCAGAGATCCTTGAAAGTGTAACTACCAAAATCAGTTTCTAGATAATCTATGTTGAGATTTGATCCAGGGTAGACCTATTTTGCAACAGTATGTAACATGAAACACACTGTACGTTTTTAAATTTGGGCCACAGGAACTGTTTTCATAGCTGACAGTGATAACACGCCCATTTCATTTTTCATTGAATTCTATCTTCGAAACAAATCAAGCCACAACTCTCACAAAAATGAGCAGTTTTCCTTTATTTCACACATTTTTTTTATTATATTGTATCCTCTGCAGCTGACCCTCGGATCGTTCCTGGGACTTCTGGGACTTCGCCTGGAAGAGAACCGCAAGCAGCTGGTATATTCTTCGGCTATATGTCTTTAACAGACACATACACATGCGAAGACAAGCATCCTCTTATCATAAGAGGTGTGCACATCATTTTCCCATGTGCGCACCTAGCCCTGACCTGCCAAAAGGGAGTACTTTGGCCAAGAGAGACCATGTGTCATATTTGTCCTATTGTGGAATCGCTGAGGGCACTATTAAGCTAATAAATCTGCACTTTCACAATCCAGACACGCAAATAATATGACTGACAATAGGCTAAATGTGTAAGACAGTTTTGCTTTTTGTTAGCTTTACTAAAACAAAAACACATGAGTTATGGTGTAAGGAACAAGTTAAATATCTATCTACTCTGGTTACTGCTTAATTACAACTGTCCTATAGTAACAAAGCACTTTTTGTCTTATGTCTGCATCAACATCTTTATCCTCAGTCTTTTAGTCTAACCATATACATTACAGTAGGTTTTCAATTTCAAAAGACTTTATGTGTCCCTCAAGGGGTAATTTAAGGCAAGCAGTTGCAAACAATGAGACAATTTGTTCACACATTAAAAAGAAAGAAACAATCCTAACACATGATGATATCAAAACGCCTAAGCTCACAGATCAGTGGCAGATGCCGGTCCAGAAATGTTGCAACATCCTTGAGGCAAAAACAAGTCAACAGTCTGCGCAGAGGCGAACCCATCATTTGGTTTACCAAGGTTGTTCACCGTTCTATTGACTCCTTGAATAAAACCAAATGTTCTCCTGATTGTTTTACATAAAGGCAACTTAAACTGCATTGGATCTATGTCATGCAACAGAGTTATCTGTTCTAGGGATCTTTGTGCTTTGCCAGTCATCATTGTCACCCAAGGCTCACAACACCTTGCACCTAGTCAATTGTTGTGCCTTTATTTGATAGTTGCTACTAGAGTGAGACACAGACACAAGGTTAAAAGGGATGCCATGCAGCAAAGAGCCCAGGCTGGATTCAAACCGTAGCCACTGTAGTGGGGACAGAGTTTATGGGATGATTAGGCTCAAGACTGAACCAGGTGAGCTATCGGAGTTCCCCATTCTGGCAGGTGTGAATCGGTAGGTGGTTTTTACATTGTAGAACAAGACAAAAAGACATCTAAACTGTAAAATAACACACACAGAACACAAACCAATACATATTTATTATTTACAGTTCCTCAAAGCAGGCACCGTTTGCCTTGATGACAGATTTACGTGCTGATAGGTCTGAGAAGCTGTGGATTTTCATTTAATGATGATGAGGCTATCAGTTGTGCTGTGCAAAGTTAGTGTTGTTATACAGCTATATGACTACAGTCCATATCATGACAAGAGCCCATCAATTACATAAAGAGAATCTACAGTGTATCCTAATTGTAAGACGTGAAGGTCCGATTCGCATCAGTTTCCCCTCTCAAAACTTCTCAGTCTAAACCAAATGCAACTGGACTTTGGACTGGACTTGAAGAGATTCTTCAATTTGCTTTTTCAGTTCTGTATTAAATGAGTCCACTGATCTTTGTTATGACTTTGTTTTTTGGATTCATGATCAGTCTGGTTTTTATTAGGACTACCCAGTGAAGGAAGCATACCTCTGCAGAGGACAAGTTTTAGGACTGAAACACAGGCTGCTTTGTCAAATTGTGGCTCTTCAAGGCAAAATGTGGCACAATATCTGTGTGTTTCATATAATAGTTTGCACTTTATGTTGCCATGTCAATTGTTCAGCCGACTGCTCAGATGGTTGCCAATTTGAAAAACCTAAAATGAGAAACAAATTTTTCCCAACCCTAACCCCTGTCTTAAACTGCAGTTGTTTACTGAGATTATGAAACACGATCTTGCGAATGCCAAAATATGACAGCTGTCAAACAAAAGAGCTAATTTACAAGAATCTAACATCTGGTATTCATTGTACCGCCGTTATGTTATTTTAAAAATGCTTCACTAATAAGAAGTTAATTAGCTCTTCCTCTGTGTATCAGATGTCGTAGCCAGGACAAATTGTTATGGTTCTGATGAAAGTCTCCTGTGCATTACATAGCTTTTCCACGTGTCCACATCTCTTACTCTTACCCAAGGGATATGCTTGGGGAGTTGATAGATGTAGAACAAAGTAAACCACTTTTTCTAATGTGTATCGTATCGGTTGTTTGAGTGCAGTAAAAGTGAGTCTGTCTGCTGGCTGTAAATGGACAGCAACTTGTTCCTCAGGAGTAACTAGCAGGATTGTAGTTTTTTGTCTGCAGATAATTTAACTTTAAAAAACCTTGCTTTGCAGTGCCATTAAACAACACTTTCTTTCTACACTGGTATAAATACCGGTAAAATGGATTGGAATCACGTGTTCTGCTGTCAGTGTTTCTGCTTATCCAAGAAATGTGGAACAAGAAGACAAACTTTAGAAAAGTACACTGAGCCGTTAGCAGGAATGAAGATGATTTACAACAAACAACAAAAGTGTATTTTATACTTAAGGCCCACTTAAGGACCCCGGTTTAATCTCGAACAGCAATAACTTCATCCTTACCTGATGTTCTATCAAAGCATGATGTCAAAATTGTCCTGGTTAATGTCCAGAACTGCAGATCATCATTTCAGCAGGAAACATAAAAGCAGTATTTGGACAGAACTGGTTGCTTTGAGTTAGCATTTATTCTGTGTGCCAGAGATGCTTTTTTCTAATAAAATGTCAGAGAAAAAAGCAAACTTGATTTAGTGCAAAATCATTTTTTTCCCATTTTTCCATAATGAAGCAATTTAATAGAGAATACTTTCATATATCTGCTGTGAGACTGAAATCAGGCTTTGGGGAAATGCTAACCGACAGCAGCTTGTACTGATCAGCCACAACATTAAAGCCACCTGTTTAATGTGGTGTGTGCCCTTCCTGTTTCACCAAACAGCTCTGACCTTTGTGAGTAATGGTCTCTATGAGACCTCTGAAGGTGTTCCATGGTATCACACATCAAGGAGTTAGCAGCAGATCCTTTAAGTCACGGAAGTTTGAGGTGGAGCCTCCATGAATCAGGCGAACTTCCACCTTGCCCCATATAGGTTGATCGGACTGAGAGCTAGTCAAGTCAACACAGTGAACCGTTTGTCATGTTCCTCAGATTAGCCCCGAACAAGTTTTTCAGATACCTTCGAATATTATTAGACTGATGCTGCTCAGGGACATGGGCCTTGCAACAATGTTTAGAGAGATTGTACGTCATAGTAACTTTCACGTGAATGCCAGGATCCAAGCTCTTCCCCAAGAACATTACTCAGAGAGCATCACACCAGCTGTCCTTCTTCCCATAATGCATCCATTCCATCTCTTTCCTGTGTGAACAACCTGCCCGTCTATATGATCCGTCAGACCAGGCCACCCTCTTCCATTGCTCCATGGTCCAGTTATGATGCTCATGTGGTTATTGTAGGTGTTTTCAGGAGTGGATAGGGGTCAATGAGGTTACTCTGACCCATCTGTGCAACTCCAGACACAACTCCAGACCTGTACCTCTCTTCTTTTGGATGGGACCACGTTGGTCCACATTTTGTCAGTACTAACCACTGCAGATCGGAAACACCCCATAGCACCATCACAATTTAGCCCATGTCAAAGTTGCAAAATGTTCTTGCTTCAAAAACACATCATCTTCAAGGACTGAATGTTCACTTGCTGCCTAACATATCCCACCCTGCCACAATATCAACTGGTGCTGAACACTGAAGAAAAAGAAAGCCGATTACCCACCCCATAAACACATGACAGTAGAATAGGTGCAAAAAATCTAACTTGTAAGAAGTATCTGGACAAAATTATTGATTTTTGGTTTAGTTTTATTTGGGTAGTTTGTGCATAGAAATATGCACAAAAAAGATACAGTTAGTATACAATGTGGCGGATTTAACAAATATTTCATAGTCTTTCATAATCATTCAAAAGCACCAAACACTTTCTTGTGAAGAATCCAAAACTTTTATCAGTTGGAAATAAAAGAAGCTTTCTTTAGCTGCGACCTTTGTTACTGTTGTTATTTCTGACATTTTATGTGGAACTTATTATTTTTTTAATTTTTATTTTCCTTTCTTCCCCCTCCAGCTAACGGCTGCCATGGTATTCCTCAGCTTTGGGGTCATCACCTCTTTTCTGTGCCTGGTGATCGATGGCGTCTGTATTGTCTTAAACATGGTGAGTTATCTACACAGGCGTGTGTGTTCTGTAACATTAGAGATGGTTGTGTTGCACGCTGAAACACCACATTATCAGTGGACCTCTTTAATAAACCACTGTGCTGGTTGACTGTGATCCGGCTGGACGGCCTCTTGGCCTGCAGTGCTTGCCAGCATCACTCTGTTGGACACTTTAAACAGTTCTGCCCATGAAAAGAGTTCCCACATATTATTGCCCAGTCTTTATTAAACAGCTTTGTTTCTTGGCCACCCAGATTAGTAGTTGTGCAAGCATGGTGTGAGAAAAAAAAATGTGGGAGTGTATCAGTGGAGAAGAATTAAAGAAAGTTAAGTTGTTTTTGGCTTAAAGTGGCCAGACATCTGATGTCCTGGACGAATGAGAATCTTAACAGGGTGAGTGTGACTGATAATGCTGCTGACCAGCCTCCATAAAACAACCCTCAACAGATGTAGAAAATAAATAAAGCTACATTCCTGTTTCTAAGCTGTAATACAAACACTCATTAAAGTTTTTATCGGCTCCGTCTGAGAAAACTCCCTCCTTATACAGAAACAGATAACCACTACTTTCAATCACATGTCTAACAGATGCACAGAGTTATGTTTTTTCTGTCATGTTAACTGTATTTTGACTGGAATTTCCAGTAAAAACTCTCTCTCAAAAGCCTATAAAGTGCTTTGCTTATTTGTAATTGTGAGTTTGTATTACAGCTCTCAACACTGGCTAGGCTTTAGGAAGTTGTTGAGAAATGATGAAAGAGATTATTAACTGTATTTTTATTGGTGTCAGAATTGATTTATACTTCTTCTGTTTGGTGGGTTCTTCTTGGGTTCCTTTTTTTTTGGAATATTTTATTTTTTTTAAGAACAAAGCTACCGTTACAAAATAAAATACATTATGCAATAATCGAAGGTACAGTTGAAACCAGATGTTTACATACACTGTGTTAAAAGACACATTTTTTCCTCACTGTCTGAAGTTAAACCAGACTAAACCTGTTTTAGGTCAGTTAGGATTACCAAAATTATTTCTATTTGCTAAATGCCACAATAATGAGAGAGAGAATTTCTTAGAGAATTTTTTATTACTTTCTTCAAAGTCAGAAGTTTACATACACAAAGATTACTATGTCTTTAAACAATGAAGGAAAGCCCCGATGATGATGTCATGGCTTTGGAAGCTTCTGAACAGACAACATTTGAGTTAATTGGAGGCACACCTGTGGATGTATTTTAAGGCTACACCTCAAACACACTGCTTCTTTGCTTGACATCATGGGAAAATCAAAAGAAATCAGCCAAAATATCAGGAAGAGAATTGTGGAGCTCCACAAGACTGGTTCATCCTTGGGTACAATTTCCAGATGCTTGAAGGTGCCACGTTCATCTGTTCAAACAATTTTACGCAAGTATAGACACCATGGGAATGTCCAGCCATCATACCGCTCAAGAAGGAGACAGGTTCTGTGTCCCAGAGATGAACGTGTTTTGGTCCGAAACATGTGAATCAACCCCAGAACAAAAGCTAAAGACCTTGTCAAGATGATGGCTGAAGCTGGTAAGAGAGTGTCATTGTCCACAGTGAAAGGAGTCCTGTACCGACATGGGCTGAAAGGCCACTCAGCGAGGAAGAAGCCATTACTCCAAAAGCAACATAAAAAAGCCAGATTACAGTTTGCAAATGCACACAGGGACAAAGACCTTAATATTTGGAGACATGTCCTGTGGTCTGATGAAACTAAAGTGGAACTGTTTGGCCATAATGACCATCGTTACATTTGGAGGAAAAAGGGGGAAGCTTGTAAGCCTGAGAACACCATCCCAACTGTGAAGTATGGGGGCTGTTTTGCCACAGGATAAATAGACGGCATCATGAGGAAAGAACATTATGTGGAAATATTGAGCAACAACTCAAGACATCAGCCAGGAAGTTAAAGCTTGGACGCAAATGGGTCTTCCAAATGGACAATGATCCTAAGCATACTGCCAAAGTAGTTACAAAGTGGCTGAAGGACAACAAAATCAATGTTTTGGAGTGGCCATCACAAAGCCCCGATCTCAATCCCATAGAAAATCTGTGGGCAGATTTTCTATGGGGCGTGTGCAACCCTGACTCAGTTACACAAGTTCTGTCAGGAGGAATGGACCAGAATTCCAGCAGACTATTGTGAGAAGCTTGTGGAAGGATACCCAAAACGTTTGACCCAAATCCTACGGTATAAAGGCAATGCTACCAAAATGCTAAGGAAATGTATGTAAACTTCTGACTTTGAAGAAAGTAATAAAACAATCTCTAAGAAATTCTCTTTCTCATTATTGTGGCATTTAGCAAATAGAAATAATTTTGGTAATCCTAACTGACCTAAAACAGGAGAGGTTTAGTCTGATTTAACTTCAGACAGTGAGGAAAAAATGTTTGTGTCTTTTAACACAGTGTATGTAAACATCTGGTTTCAACTGTACATGCCAAGCAAAGCCAATACAGGGAGATTAGTCAACCTGGTATGCTGGTAGATTTTCCATATAAGTTAAAAATGGTTGCCACATTTTGTAAAAATTCTTACTTCTTTTCTGCATCCAGTAAGTTATTTTCTCTAGGGGCACGCAGCTGTTGATTTCACAAAGCCACATTTTAATTGGAAGGGGGCGTCAGATTTCCACCTTGTTGGGTTCCTTTTATAAGCTACACCATTAACACTCGTAGATAATGGTATGGGAAGAGAACTAATGGAATAAAGAGTCACAGCCTTGCATATTGAAACTCTGATATTGAGGCAGGCCTTTGCTGAAATGGCCAAAACACTGTAAATACAATACATTATAATGTACAGGTGTGTTTTATTTGTTCCAAAGTGGCTTTTAATTTCAATTTATTGAAAGATTTTGTGGAGTATAAAAGTATAAAACCTTTATTTGGGATTTCTTGCACGTAAAATAGAAACACCCTGAATTTCCTATTTATTGTGCTGGTGTGTTTATAAGACAATAAAGTGAAGAAAAAACCAAAATACATGTTTTTGATCTTTATAGTCTAGTGAAGAAAAATGAATGTTAAACTAGTCTTAATACAGATGTGCTTTTATTATAGAAGAACTGAGCTTTAAGAATATTATTTTAGCTTAAAATAGTTTGTGCCAACATAGAAGTGTGTAGTTCAAGAGGTTATAATACTGTATGATAAATATTATCTGTGGACTGAGTTCAGATGTGTTTTTGGCCATCTGGATTAGCTTGCAGAATATATTTGTGATCGATAAGATCAGTCCAAGTTCAGGCAAAGGAGGGAATCCAAAGGTCACATGATGAATTAGGTTTACCAGGAAAGCTGAAAACAAACTGGCACAGAGGCAAGGGAATACTAATAAACTATGAAAGAAGGGATAACAAAATGCAGGTGACACAACTCAGGGCACTGCATAGGAGGAAAATATCTGAGGGCTGGAAGTTAGGCAAGCATATCAAAATAAGAATGAAACAAGTAAATCAAGAAAAAGAACAGATGAGATGTGACACTACTAAGTTTTTTTATTTTTTTTTTGATATCCACTAAAGACTGAAAGGTTTTCATATATGATCTTTTGCCAGGATGTGCGTCCACTGAAAGCAGGGAGGTGCCAGTATTACAGCAGCGGCAGCAGCTACATCTATGAGAATTTCTACGCCTCTGTGAGCAAAGAAGCCCTGATTATTATGAGGAAAATATCCTGGGTTCATTTGATCCAGAATGATTAGAACTTGCACCAAATAAAATCCAAATTATTTTCTATTTCAGCTGCAGCTGTGTTGGACTTTGTATTGTGTTTGCTCTTTCAGGTGTCATGTTGGAATCTAAAGGAGTCTTGTAGCATGACAGTACGAAGTGGGACCTGTTACTGCTGCGACCTGTACGACTGTGCCAAGTGAGACAATGCATCACTGTCCTAAAATATAAATACATGTTATCACAGAAATAATCACCCGTTTAGTATCATCTTTGTCTGACAACTCATTCTGAAAAAAACGACAAACTGATCTGTCCCCCCATGACTGGCTGCTTTGTTCTGCAGTGGAAGCTACCTCAGCAACTACTATGAGTTTGTTGGAGTTCAAAGCTGTGAAGAAGTCTTCACCCTGTACATTTTAATTTGGACCCTCGCCAGCCTCAACCTGGTGGCCTTCTTCGCTGGAATACTGACCACAGCGGTGCTCGGCAGCCTCAAGAATTTGGTAAGAGACATACAGCAGGACATATAACTCAGTTTACATTAAATCTCTCTGGCATAGCTGTCAGCGAGAGGCACACAGATTTCCATCAGAGTCTGAGAGAAAGGACATTTTATTTTTCTTTTAGTAATAAAATACCATGCAGTAAAGTAAAATATCCTTTTTAGTCCACGAGGAGTTCAACCAAAGAATGTTAAATCTATACCGATTAGAAGCACTCCATAACAAGAGATAATAGCTAGGACTAACTCTGTATCTGTAAAAACTCATATGTTTTTGATTTCCATCAATTGCAATCTATTCTGCGGTCACAGCAGAATTGGCATGGGTCTATTTACCCACACACTATGGTTGTAAGCAGAGGCTGACAAAATAGTCTGACTCCAGAGACCAAGATGTTGGTCTGTATGGCCAGTCCTTTGATTAAAACAAAGCATCAGTACTATGAGAAATGATTGCTGTTCTATTTAACATGTTTCTTCTTGGATTATAATGACTTTGATCATTCTTTCATTTTGTCTCTATCACCCTAAAAATAGAAGATTGTATTTTTATCTAATACTTCAGTTTATGCCAAATACCTTCAGATTCCACTGTTTCCATCATCTTCACATTCCCTTATCGTGTGCAAATGTTTGCATGAAACTCTGACATGGTTAAGAGTATACCTGCTTCCATTAATAGAATAACTGGCCAAACACAACAAAATTGGCTCATGTATCAACCTCAGTCGGAACAGACAGGCTCAATCAGAGGAACTTTTAATTGTTGAAAGGGGGTTGCATGTTTTCCCCATGTGACTTAACGAGTTTCTAGGAGGGACAGAAACATGGAAGCAGTCAAACAACAAGTTGCATAAAAAGACAGAATCAATGTGGGCTGTGTTGTTGATGTGGGTCCATGTTGGTCATGTTTCTCTATTAAATTAATTCTGCTGTTATACTGACAGATCTGTTGCTCCACAGTGGACAGAACCATTTTGCATATGTTAAAAGAAATTCTCCTCTGATCGATGATCATTTTATTTAGCATCCATGTAAACAGTTGAGATAGAATCTCTCAGCTAAACTGTGGACTGCTGGTCATGTTACCAAACACCTTTACCTTCTGCTCTTACACTCTCAGCAGTTACCTTTCAACTTATTAAAGGTGCAGTCTAGATACGAAAAACAAAACTGCTGTTTGCTCGCAATAGAAATCAACATTCAGTCAGATTAAACTAAAGGTGACTGAAACACGATCAGATTGTAAAATGCCGTTACAGCCAGCAGGTTTGGCTAAATACATTACAGATCATTATTAAAAAGCACTGCCACAGAAAACATGAACACATCGCCGGCCGTTACAGTGAAAACTGATAGGGTAAAGCTGCTAACCTTCCTGACCTGAAGTCGTTCTCACTTTCATACTATGCATGAACGAATGGATAGGAATCAGCGGTTCACAGAAAATTGCGTCCAATTTTCCAAAATGCAGTCGCAATGTGGGAGTCATTGTACGTCCATTGTATATGGCTCGCGGCGCAATGTAAACCGAGTCCACAGACCTGTCAGTTAGCGTAATCCCTCCATGGTCGACTGATGGGAGTTACTCTAAAAGGACAAGGGAAGTGGTGGTCAGTGGAAGCCTGAGGCTCATTACACATCTTTCCAAGACGGTTACACCTTAACCAAACAAACCCTTAACAAACCCTTCCCGTGTGCAGGAATAAACTGATGTGTGAGATATTACTTCTTTCAGATTTATAGTGTATCCCTTAAGATCAATTTCATTCTATTCATCCATTAAAAATACAAACAATTACTTAAGCTTGTACTGGCTGTTCTAATTTTAGCCATCAATCACATACAGTATTTGGCTCAGGATTGTGTGTGTTGAAAGAAAGGCAAACTGAATGTAGTCAGTACAGTCTTTGGATTCAAGCTGTGTGTTATCCAAAGTGAGGACAAACCATGTATAGATGTGTTTGCTGTAAACAGTGTTAAATGTCTGAAACTGATTAGGGAGGAGAATGAGGCTAAACACATTTTGTTGGGAACACACAGTATGTGACCAGAGATAGTTTCCAATCCCCGACATAGTTTCTTCAATCACATCCAACCACATAATCTGGCATTAGGGGGAAAGAAAATGATTCTGCTGTAGTGGAGTCTGGGGACATAATTCACTTTAAGCATAGTTTGGTGTGCATTTTATACATTGTTATCCCCGTCTTTGTTGGTGGAGGCGGCCCTTTTAAGGGTTTGGGGTTTGGAGTTTTGTTGTGAACAAGACAAGCAAAGAAAAGAGAGAAATTGTTCATGTCCGTTCCACACTTCACTGTCTTATGAGTGTGAATGTTAAGAGTCTCACATGCTGTGATTAAATGTATGAGACCTAGGCTGCTAGGGGGCCTAGGGGGCATGATACACTGACCCAGGGGTCACGTTAACCGAATATTTCCCGTCATTCACTGTTTTTTTAAAACTGTGACAGAAAAATCTGAAGGTCATCTGTCATTTTGACCACTTGGTGGCGAGTGGCATTATTAATTGGCTCTTGTCTCTAATCGCAGTTTGCATTCCAAACATCGTGGAACTTTTATCAGTGCACGATTTCCTGGCACACCGATTACACTGATGCACACGTCAGAGCTCGGCTAACCATAGACATGTATATGTGTCTATGTCTATGCGGCTAACGGCTACCAAAATGGAGGAATCGGATGAAAGCACAATGCTAGGACTGATGAGTTTTTGTGCAAATTGTGCAAAATAAAAGAGTTTGCATACCACCGAAGCACTTCAACCCTACGGTGCCATCTAAGAGCTGTTAGCGCTAGCAGTCCCGGTCCGAGTACGGACAAGACGTGTCGGCAGCCCTAACTTTGTTTTTTTCCTACCATTTAAAGTTAATACTGTCAATACTGAAAAAGTAC
This sequence comes from Chelon labrosus, assembly GCF_963514085.1. Lineage (NCBI taxonomy): Eukaryota > Metazoa > Chordata > Actinopteri > Mugiliformes > Mugilidae > Chelon > Chelon labrosus. The sequence goes on from NC_140346.1 coordinate 2,801,508, forward strand.
TTAAAGTTAATGACATTTTAATGAAAATTAAATGCTATTGAATTGCATTATTATTATTTTAAAAAATTAAAGTGACGGGTAAATATAGATTATGACGGGATTTTATGACCCTGTCAGTCAAAATGACAGACAACGAAAAAGTCTAGCGCAACATCTGCACTGACCACTTCTTCTCTCTCTCACTATTGGACATGTTTCGGATATGTGTGTTTCTGATCTGTGGAGCTGCATGCATCTGATTTGTGGAGCTCCATGTTTCTGACCCGTGTGTTTCTGATCTGTGGAGCTGCGTGTTTCTGATTTGTGGAGCTGCATGTGGTAGGCATTCCTACCTAAATGTCACTTAGACTTCATTCTTATAAAAGCAACATTACAGAATATATACCCGTTAAGTGTTTCTCTCATGAACCCCTTGCTGTCTTTATCAATCCTTTTTATCCATTATCAGTCTCCCATGTATCATGCATCAACTCGTATGTCATACTCTTGTTTGTATTATGTTTATGTGCTGCACTTATGCTCCATTCAAATGTATGAATTTATCAGTTTGCTTGTGCGTCCCTCTCTTCCTCCTCTCCTCCCTTCTCTTCTGTCTCACTTCCATCTTTTGTTTCTGTCTTTACCATACCGGCCTCAGGCAGATGGCTCTTCCCATATGAGCTGGGTTCTGCTAAAGGTCCTGCTTAAAAGGGGTTTTCTCTTGCCTACAGCCTTGTAGCTACAGTGTGGGGGGATTTCAGGTTCTAGGTTCGGTAAAAAGAAATAGACTGTTTGTAGATTGTTGTTGACGCTATATACATAAAACTGGATTGATTTAAAACTCTAGATAGCAGCCTCTAAATCAGAAACTCTAAGCTGGTGATAGGATCACAGATTTATTTTATTCCACATCTGTCTAGATACTGTTGTGTTGCAGTAGTTTCTACATATTAAACTTTCCCTTATTGCCCATGGTCCTAGGTGAAATATGATAACAGTATTCTGAAGTGTCTTTAAACACGGTTGTGTGTTTTTGCAGTAAAGAGTTGCAGTAAAAGCACCTAAGACAGGATGTGAAGTAGAGACAGTGGGTAATGAAAGCTCATGAAAACCAAAACACACTGATAGTTGTATCAGCAGGGTTGACAGGGCCGTCTCTGCTTGATAAACCTCAGCCCATCAGCAAGGTTTATTAGAAACATTCCTTCACTGGGCCTCCTGTAGCCTTCACATGGAAAACTATCTCTGAATTAAAGAGAACTTTCCCACAGTACTGTCCTTAGAAAACATAGAAAACTATTTGATGAAGTCTCTACTTTTCTTAAATGTCAGGTTAATCATATTACTGTAGTCTTTTTTTTTTTTTTAGATTACTCTTTACAGAGAGAAGAGTAAAAACTTTCTTAAATATACCACATTCTGTGTATTTTTTTTGGGGGGGGAACTACTTTGTGAATAATCTTTGATAATACAGAAATTTTATGATAAGATGATTTGATGGAAGAGTTGTATCTTTAGGACACTGCCCCTGATTGAAGCTCTTTCCAGCTTATTTATTATTTATTAGATCTTATTTTTTAGCAAATCACAAAGAGGGAAGAACAAGAACTTTGCTGACTATTCAATAATCATTTGAGTTGTTTTTTCCATCTCAATAGTAATGATTGATATTTTTAGTGGAGCGCTTGATTTGTTTGAATGAACCTGGTTGACAGCAAACTGATATCAAATTCCAGCGTAGCCCGACCACAATGTGCCTCCCTCCGACATCGTGCCTTAGCTCAGCTTTAACAAAAAAAGGTGTGGCTCATTCTCTACGAGCCCTGTGCACTTAGAACGTTAAAGACTCTGCGTTTTTATTATCTTTGGAGAGCTTATTGATGCTGCTAGATATTAACCTGATCTGTCCTGAGTGACCCTAATCTCCACAGGAAATGACTGAACAACAGACCACACAGCTCCTGTCCTCCTGTCGCTCTTCACTGCATGCTGCCAAAACTACTATTTTCCTTCATATCATCGACAACAAAATAAACATTCATTATCTGCAGCAATTTAGGGAGCTGACTCCCTGAACTGTCGTAGCTCTTTCAGTTATCTTTAAATCGGCTGATGATCTGTTTTCACAGCATGGCCGAGTTTAGATTTCCCCCTTAAATTTAATATAATCCCATACTTAAATCACTTATCTGTCAATGGCGCGCCCACATTTCCCATGACATATTTTTGTGTAGAGTTTAAGTACTTTAAATACATTTTTTGTGTGTGAGAGAAGATGGTGAAGATATCTGGGGCACCACATGCCTGCGAGATAATTAAATCATGTCAATATATTAACATTAGTTGCTTTTCTGGTACCTCTCCCATCTGGCTGCAGAAGATAACGCACAGTAATCACCCAGGAAAGTTTAATTTACAAGTTCTCAGTCTACAGAATGTTTTCAATTTGACCTAAAACACACTGTGGACAGGCCACCCACTTGGAGACCAGCACAACACCTAGAACCAGACGTGAGAAATGATTTTTGGAGGAAAGAATGTATGAAAAACTAACTGAGTGAACAAAGTGGAAAGTGTAGCTAATTGTAATAATAAAGCATTTTCCTACATGTTATTTCCCTTAATTTGAGTTATTGTTGCTGTTTGCTGAAAGATTTCTCACACCACCGCCTCATGTTCTTGTGAAGTAGCTGAGTGACCTGTACATAACCTTCCTTTGAACGGACCCAGCATCACGAATATAACAGATGATGTTCTGGCTTGCGTTCGTTTTTGGCCTCTGCTGTCATTTAAACGTCAGCTTTTTGGCTGCAGACCCTTTTGTACTGTTGCTCTTACATTTTGGTATCTCTGATTTAAAGGCGCTGGAAACCTGTTTCCTCCATCAGTGATGAAGTCCAACAGAAACACAAACATCTGCCACAGAATTTGGTTTAGTTTGTATGACGATTTTTGTGTTTGTGTTCATTTGGGCTGCACTCAGATGGAAAAATGTGGCTTATTTGTACTTCTTCCCACCAGTACATTTCACTCAGAAAGATACAGAAAAATTAATTAATGAGAGTTTCTTAATCACGATCCTGATACAGCAGGTTAACGGATATATGCATGTGGTTTTATTAAGGAGTGATTAACCATCCCCACCAATGGAACAACACAACTCTTTGCTAAAATATTCTGTTCCTTAATTTAAGTCCCTCTGAATGAACATATTTTGCAAAGGTTTACGTTCAGATCTATCTATCTATCTATCTATCTATCTATCTAAACACAAAATAATATTTTGCGTGCGTGTGTGTTCTTTTTGTTTCTGTCAGAGGAGCAGCAGCCCTGTGACCGAGCCCCCTGAGAGCACAGCATCTTCCCCTACAGCTCCTCTGCTGATGGATGCCAACATACACACAGCTCACCAGCTCCACCCAGTCAGTGTGCGGTCAACACACTCACACACACCAGCACAAGATACAATAACAAACGTGTGTATAAAGTCTTGATTTCTCCCTGCTCCCTGTCACCTCTCCTCTAACCATCTTTTCACTTACTCAAACAACACAGCTCTTTCCATCTCCAGCCTACATCCATCCATTGAACTCTTCTATAGTGAGGGATTTCAGTATGCACCCTGCCCTATATCAGCTTTTAGTTTTTTGGCACAATCATCCTGTAATTTTTGGAACTTCAGCTCCCAAAGTTATTGGGCTTTAGAGCATGTAAACATAATGTTGCCACAATCCTGTTTTTTGTGTCACACGTAAACGTATTCAGTATTTTTCTGCGTTTGTCAAATGCAATAGGAAGTTCTTCATGAACTCCTACGTATACTTGAGGTTCTTTGGCAGACTCAGAAGGTGTTTCAGGTGCAGCGTCTGTCAGTGCAGATGTCACTACATACTGTGGTTGTACTGACCCAGGAGGCTGCTGTGCTTTGGTCATCACAGCAGGCCGCCTTTGTCCTTTGGTCACAGGAGGCTCCAGGTACTTGCACGCCACAACAGGCCCACTTCTGGTTGTCATGACATAACCAAATAATATTCGACAAGTTGGAGTCTTATCCTTCTTTTGTTTGCCGAATACCTTTGTAGCTGGAGCTTAATTGTCAGTCTTTTGTTCCTGCCTCAGGTGTTTCTTAGTGTTCTCTCTCTGGAGAGGAGGAAAGTTTGCCTCATTCAGCTGAAGGCTGGCATTAATGTCATCCACCTCCTAGTGGGATGTTACATACCAGCTGAGGCAACTTATTTTGGTCTTGAAAGCAGACTCTTTCTTCGACTTCCATCTTTTGTTGTGGGAAGGCTGCCATTACTGAATGCTCTTCTTTATCCAACTTGGCTTTGCAGGAGATCTGAAGATAACAGTCACACAAGGGCTGTTTTTGGTTATCATCCGCCGCTTTGGTTGCCTTATGTTCTAATAGATTCCTTACAGAATGCAAGAGTCGGAGAAGAGTCTCTTATTTATCTGATTTCAGAAATGAAAGGCAATGAAGTCACCAAAGCTAGTGTTAAAATAGCAATAAGAAGGCTGAATGGAATCAGTGGCAGACATAGTCATATTCACCTGCAATAGAGAAGTTATTAGAGGTCAAATTGTTCTTGAAGATAATAACTTAGTTAAATCGTATGAGTTAATAGCCATGTTTTTTAGCTGAGCTACAGATCTCATTCACATTTGGTTGAAAGAGGACTGACTCTTGATGTGAACTTGTGACCCTTTGGTCCCAAAGCTGCTTCTCTAACCAGAACTGATACTGAACAAAACACCTTAAAATGCCATGATTCTCAGGCAAGTACTGCAGCTGTAGAGTGTCTTTTTTCTGAGATTTCTATGTGAGAGTTTGTGTCACACTGATTACGATGGCACTTATCAAAGTGTGAGATGTACAGAATTAGGTAGGAAGCAAAGAGTCAGCTCTTGAAGTGGATTTTTTTTTAGAGGGAAAAGTTATCTACCAACTTTAAATAGGTCCCACAAGTGATGTTTAGTTGAGATACGATGAATAGAGGCGTGATGTTTTGTGTTTATTTGCATGAAATCTCTGCATTTAATTGGAAATAAAAAATCTGCATAGACAGAAGTTGTGGAAATAAGACCGCTGAGGGTTCTGTGCTTGACCACCCACATTAGATCAACACGTTGGCTGTGGCATTTCAGTTTTGATCTGTGTAATAAACCAGTGTGTTTACCACCAGGAATGCCGCCTGTTCAGAACAATAAACTGTTCTTTATAATCCTCAACAAGGCTGTTGGTTTAAAACAGCAGCTTGGCTTAAATGATGAGATGCGAAATAAATCTTTTAAGTGTGCCTTGAGTCTGGAGTTTTAAAATTAAAATCACTGAAAGGTACCAAATAAACCCATGTGTTTCTGTTTGAGCACTGCCAAGGCAATGACTCATCTTTAACATGCTTTTTCTAAGTTAGTGTGAGAATAAATTCTTTCTTTGCTTTCTTTTGTCCCTTCTCTCTGATCTGTCCCGACTATTTAGGGACCATCAGTGTTTTTCCCTCCAGCAGAAATGACAGCTGCCTCACAGATATATCCTTCATCATCTACGCTCCTCCCAGAGTTCAGCCCGTCTCCATTCACTCCTCTAACCAGCCTCTCTGCTTGAGCTCCACCGGTTCTCCTCAACCAGCAGCTTTAAGTCAAAACGGTGGTAACTGTTTGATCATTCTGCAGGATGCAGTTTGTGGCGCTGTTAAAATGGATTGAATGAAACACAAAAGTGTTTCTGTTATTTAGCCTAGCCTAGCCTATATAATGGGGGTGTCAAAATAGTAGAAACATGTGTCGGTACAACACAATACAGTTGAATAGTACAACAAACCACGGCCTCTAAAATGAAAACACACATGAATCAACATCATCTCAGTTATTTGAAACTAATGCTGAATACATAACCTTCAAGAAGCTTTAGTTTAGTGTACGACTGTTGCTCAAGTAAGTGTAAAATATTTGTTAGTTTAAAATATTTGTAAATGATAGAAAATAAAGTCTGCTGCATTGGTCGTCATCATGTGCGTAACGGGGCCTGTAACTCAAACTTTCACACGCAAGTTAAAATTTCCTGTGAGCATAAATCAGTAGCCTCTCACACAGAGGCACATTTCTGTAATAAATATCAGGTTTGTGGATGGTTTCCCTGGTATGTTTATGTTGTATCAACACTGTGTAAGTGTTTAGGTGTAATGTATGACCTACAAGGCCCCTCTTAACATGTGATTTACACACATACATACTTATTTTACTATTACTATTGTCTCCCAGAATATATTTTGCATGACAAATGTACTCTTGAACTTTTCATAATGTGTTTAACTGCGTACTAACAGTAATTCACTATCACTATCATACGTGGCAGTGTAAAGCCGTTGACTGGTGATAAAGGAGTCAACAAAAAATGCACCGTGCTGCCACTAAAACTGAAGTCAGAACAATGAATCAAACTTGTTTCATACTTTGAACAAAATGAATAAAAAAACAATTAAAAAAAAACCAGACTCATCCATATTCTATAAGAAAATAATCCTTTAAATAGTGAGTTTAAATAATTTTAGGTTGCAAAGGGTCTCATTTCGTAGTTATTATAATCATAATTGTAACTTTCTAAAACAAAGGTGCAAGGTGCTGAACAGAGCAGAGGTTTAAATACAAAAGATTAAATACAAAGGACACACAACAACTACTGTATATGAAAGAAAAAACAAAGTAGTAGTGTAAAGCTGCAATGACAGGAACAGACCAGCTGAACACATTCAGAATGAAGGCCTCACCATTAAAGATCTTGGTAGTGTTTTAAAAGAGTAATGTTCCACAGAATAAAAACTCAATCAGAACAGATTAAGGGGTTGTAAACCTTTGACAATCTATTCAACAGGAAAATATGAGCACCTAATAAACATGTAAGCACTCTAGTCATTTCTCTGTGGGTGGAATAAACACATCATTTCGGTGCATGTTTTCAATTAGATTTGGAAGGGTGGCGTTAACCTTTTGGTATTTGTCCCTCACATGGGGTAAACACAATGTGACATGATGAGTTTCCAGGAGGGATGGAAGTGTTGGAGTGAAGCTGTAACCAAAGAGGTCAGCAGCATCCCCACCGAAAACCCAGATGTGCTTTGATCCATATTGGTCATTTTTTTCCTCATTGAATAAATTCAGTGCTTTCAATAAAGTTTGGGGGAAAACTCTATGATGGGCAGAATCGCCTTTCAAAAAAGTTCTATTCCGATTGATGGTTTGGGGCATGTAAATGCATGTACTCCGTCTTATTGGAACATTTTACGTTGATGTAACCAGTCAAGGTGGTCTTGGAAACATAACCATTGTCTGCCAGGTGATTCTATAGCTCAGGTGCTTAAACGGCAAATGTCCGATCACCTTTGGTCCCAAGGGTAGATCTGGGAGCAGTCAGAAGGTTCTAGTCGGAGAATCTCTAACAGCTACAAATGTAAGTTGGCACCAGGATATGTAAAAAAACAAAACAAAACAATAAGACCCTAAAAGTGGTCACATGTGAAGGCCAACAACAGAGAAATGTGTTCTCTTCTCCTGAAGCGAGTTAAAAGCCAAGTTGCAGGATTTTGAATTAAATAAAGCCTGGAAACATTTCGCTTTCTGACAATAGACTCAGTTCCAGTAGTTAAGTCTGCAGCAAATGAAAGCATGTATGACCATTTCTGGGGCTAAAATGAGGCTCTAATCTCAAACTGAAGGAGGCCAAGACAGCACAACCAAAGATCACAAAAGAGATTCTGGACCTCTTGTTTCACATAATAATTGGGCCAAACTAGACGTTTGGTGGACAGATGCTTGAACTGGCTGACAGCACTGAGGAAACACTTTTAGTAATACATTTAAATTTCACAGCTGATAGTCGTCCTCCATTAATACACACAAAAACCTTTGATTGCTCACATTTAGAAAATGTTGCACTCACTGGTCAGCAGCTCACGTTTTCACTACATTCTAATGCACTGCTGTGCAACTCTGGACAGAAAGAGATAGCTGGATTATTCTGCTAATATATGATATTTATAGTCTAAGATGGAAAATAAAACATTAACTGCAGCACAGTTAATTTCACATTGATGTGAAAGCATATGAGGCACGAAACAGAACATGGCAAAGCCTGAGGAGTGTGAGGTAGGTCTGGCAGCAAGATGTTGGGAAAAACATAAGGGATTGACGGTACGCCAGTTCTGTGGGAATTACAGGGTATGTTTCCTCTGTAAAACACTCCGCAGACTTCCAGATTCCAGGCGAAGACCGTGACACGATGTAGACTATTGCAGTTTTTCTTACGAGAAAGCCAGAAACTGAAATTTGTTTAGGAACATATAAACGTCCAAAAAAACGTACACGAGAGCCAAAAGTGACGAAACACGTGACACCCAGGGAACGGTGTGTATGTTTGGATGTAATGTTGCATTCCTTTAATGTGTGGTTATCAATACGTGCCTTTTTACGGTTTACGGTTCTAAAGAACTAAAGCAATGTTCCCATCCATGCTAGCAGTTATCAGCTACTTTGCCATGATAAGCTAATATACAATACGATATGATACGATAAACCTTTGATGATCCCCATAGGGGCAATTCACGATGACCGGCAGCATTAGAATAAGACATATAAAGAAAACAGTCATCTGCATTTATACATGTGTTTATGTATGTGTGTGTACAAGAACTCTGTTATTGTACACATTAAATATAAAGATACACGGTATCTCCGGTATATCCTGCAGTGGTTGTGGATAGGCACCTGAAGAAACAACAGTGTATGCACAGTGTGCCCGTGTGGGATTCATCCTCTGTGGCCCATGAACATCTGTATGAAAACAGACAATACTACTGCTTCTTGTTGTCTTTTCCCTTCCAGCTGCATCACTTGAACTCTCCACCCATTGAAGATGCATCACCTCTGCAACCACGTCTCGCACTAGTTGCTATCCGATCATTTGTAGAGCGAATCTTAGCATTACAGGCTTTTTCCTCATTTTTTCCTGCCCGTCAGATCAGCTGTTATTGAGCCCCGTCTGAAGCCAGTGGAGAGACTTTTTATGTTCAGCTGTCTGTGTCCTGACTTGGTAAGGCCGGTGGTAACTTCACTGACCTTGATTTTCTGCATGAAAATTAAAAATGTTGACAAATGTTACAAAAGTAAAAAAGTATTTTTACGTCCTACAATAACACTAGGGTTGACATTTAGAATTTCCAAGTATTTCAGTGAGTGCCCTATAAAGGCTGTTCACATGTCAGTTGCCAAATGAAGTCATATTAGAAACATTTACACCCTAACTGGTTACGGTCTGTAAGTATGTAGGACTTGATGATCCCACAGTGGAAACAGACAAAAAAGTAAAGCAAATTCAAACAGAGAAATCCTGTGAAATCTTAGATGACGAGGGCCGTGCCTCACACATTCAGGAAATAACTTCTCTCCGTAGGCTTGTTGAGTGACACTGCTGAGACAACTGACACAGTGACTTTATAAAACACAGAGTGTAATATGAAAGCAAAAACATGCTTGCGGTTAAGATTTGTTATGATTGAGTCGCAGAGCTGCAGGGCTCCACTTCAGAGAACTGCCACTTCCTGGCTGTATGTAGAGAAAATACATAAGGCACCAGAGAGAGAAGAAATGCCTGCAATTTGTAGATGGTTTCGAAAAAAAAAATTAAAAAAGTTAAATTAGGAAAGATTAAGCATGCCTATTTACTGACTAATTTCACACATATGAAGTTTCACAGTGATGCTTTGAATATGAACTAAAAAACCTTGAGTGTGCAGTATAGACTCCATTCCTCATGCAGTCCCGTCTTTATTAAGATCCCACACAGGAAATTGGGTTCCCGCATAACAGAACATGTAAGTAACCGTGACAACAACACATAACGCAACACAATTCAGGAGCAAGTAGGAAAACAAATATATAAAACAGATGCATTGAAAAAAGAACCCAGATGATGGGAAACAAATACTTTAAAACAGAGGTCTTCAACAGGGGGTCTGGGACCCCTAGGGGGTCCGCAGAGGTACTGCAGGGGGGTTGCGAAAGTTTTGGTTGATTCGAATTTTTTTTTTTTTACGCAGTGTTTTCCACAAATTTAAATGTCTTTAAATACACAAATACATAAATAGCAGATCACCGCTCCATTTCTCCATCAGTTTGGGGGTCCTTGGCCTGGAAAACATTGAAGACCCGTGCTTTAAAAGGTTCCTGTATGACTATGCAATAATATGACTGCATTTGGAACGAAGTATTTATAGTGATTCCTCAATATGTCAAAGCACGGTTAAAGACAAGTCAGACAGGCTTCACTGAAGTTAACAAACCAGCTGATTACGGACAAAGACTGCACGGAGTCTGGTAGTAGGATCTATAAAACAATTCCATCAGGGTCCTATCTATATCTGCAAGGATCTTTATTTCTAAGACAGTGTAGTCGCTATTGTCCCTTTTTGCACAGTACCTCTGTATCTGCATCAATCTTAAAATGAATGTGTCGTTGTGCTACAACCACCTTGTCGAGAACACGGCTTACATGCACTTCCTCAAAGGTGTAACCCCATCTTGAAGCTATGTGATGACTATGCAAAATGTGACTGGTCAGCGTCTGCACGTCTTTGCAGTAACATATGCTCAGCAAGGCCTTTTGTGCTGTCAACGTTCTGCTCACAGTGTCTGTGCTTTTTGCATGTTGCCTAGTACTACTATGACTTAGCAATGCTGTCGCATTCATTTCTGTTGCATCAAATTTGGAGTGGCATCGGCATGAAAGTAGAAATGTCCATTGTGGATATGTCCGTTGTTCATTTGGCCTTGCAGCTGTGGGGCTGTCACTGTTTGAATTTGAGGATTTTCTTTAGGTGGATGTGTCATAAACGCCTCAGGTTAAAACTATGGCAATGCACATAAACTCTGCTGTGCCCTGAGGGAGGGGAAAGAGGCGCAACACATCAGTATGAAGATTGCGTAGTTGCGAGAACAACTTGGAACATTTTCTTTCAACAGGCCTGTCGAGGCCAATGAGACTTTTGAACAAACAGGAGGCCCAGCTCCCTCTAAGGAGTATTAAAGATACTGCTCGGTCTCTTCTCCCTCCTCAATCTATACTGTGATTCATGGGGCTAGGGGGTGGGGGGCTGGCCTGTGTTATCCTTTCCCTGCTGCAGTTACAACACATCAGCGCAGGGATATAACATGATGCCCTGAAACGTATCTGACATTGAGATGATGTTGCTCTGAAACAGCAGCGTTGGTGATGCCAATGAAGCAGGTTATTCTTGGAGAACTGAAGGCTTGGTAGAAAAAGTCTGAGTGGCTTCATGCGGCTCAGAGAGAGAGCACCAGAAGTTGCTGCCACTTCTTCTGTTGGTTTGCTGGCAGCCTCGTATGTGATGAGCGATTGGTAAATGAGCCAGAGCTACGAAGCCGAGGACTGACGTTGTTGTGCGGAGAGAATGAGGTGTTTTCTGGTGGATGTGTTTGGTTCAGGTGTCGAGGGAACTGTCAGCATTTAGTCCATAGGAGGAGGATATCTAAACCAGCTGGCTCCGTATCCTCCAGGTCCAAAGATGAGGAGAATTCTGCCTTCTTATCGCATTACCCAACTCTTGACCTATCAGGCAATTCTTGCTACGTTTTTTTATTTCATAAGGGACTCCTCCTTTATCACGAAATGTGATATGAATATAGGAAAGGCATCCACCTATTTACTTTAAATACCTACAGACTGCCATAATCTCCATAATCAAAGTCAAACCCTTACTAACTTTGGCTGTCTTCATGGCAGCATTAAGTTATTCTGCCCAATTTAGGAAACAAAGCCTCCCAGATTAACAAAGCACTGATATAATAAGGTGAGCTCAAGTAGGTGCAGAATGAACATTTAATGAGGATTCATAGACATGCAAGGTGATAGTGATAGTAGTCTCCAACGAGTGACGAGGTCATAGAGCTGAATGCCAAACAATGGTATGAAGGTAGATAAGGTGCACAGGGACAGGACCACCCAGCCTGGATACTGCTGCTGCTGGTGGAGACGTAGATGAAGCTGGCAGAGATGGGGAGCAGGAGGGGTGAGCAACAGATGGCCTGAAGATGGAGTGACAAGAGTGACGATGAATTTAAAGCACAGGGACGAGGGAATGATTGGCTCAGAGGATGCGAGCAAAGAACTGATTAGGAAACGCTGAGAATGGACTGACTTTGACGGCATGGGAAAACGGAAGAGCTAAGGAAATAGAGCGATGGCCCACATTCACCATACGAGAGCAGATCATTAAAAGGACCCATCTACCTTATTAACTTTCGCCTAAGCTTTCTATGGTTTTATGACCACACACCTGCAACATTAGGATTATTTTTGAGGCTTTCACAGAGTTTTAATGAGCTTTTGATGGAGAAGTAACAACACTGGTTACATTTGGTCACCAGAGAGGGCTATAATGCATCCAGAAGGCATGTATATTAAGGCCTCCAGTGTCTTGAGGAATTCATGCTGGTTACATCATTTGGGCTTCACACAGAGTGAACTCTGCTCCTTCACTTAAAAGCAAACGGGGAGACTGCTACACTGAGGAGAGATCTTCCTCCTTTCTCTCGGCCTCCCTCACTGACCCATTTGGCCACAGTGTGCATTCTGTATTATTTACACATACACACATAATTCACTTACATTAAACTGTCTTGTCCCTAACACTCAGTCGTCTTTGTACAAATAAACAGATATCCGTGGATCCTATCCAAATTTCTGGACAGACGTGCTGTTCAGTTTTTTAAGAGAATGTTCTACATGTTTGAGGAGCACAAACAAGATTTTATGGTCCATGTGTTGGAATGACACTAAACCTTCAACTGGCAAACATCACAAAACTTAAGTACATTTTAGTGTGTCTGTTTGGGTGGCCTGACCGTTTAAGCCAGGAAGCTGCAGGAGACAGGAAGTGCGTACTAAAGTCCTGTAGAAGTATGTGCACATCGGTACACAGGCTCAAAGGATCAAAAAGCAACATGTCTCAGACTGATATGTGTACTCTACGTTAAACTTTTAATAACCATTTGGGAGGGCCTGTTTTCATTCACAGACGCAGCTTCGCACTCTCGCAATGTCATGCATGCTTTAAATATGACCCCTAAAACGCAAATATTTTCTCATCAAGAGCCCTTCAAGACCGCATTCCCTAATGGAAGTGAAGACAGCTCGTGTTGCCACATATACAGATGCTGACGTTGAAGGATGGCAACAAAGCGAGGTTAAAGTATGGGCCCTGTCCTCACATTAGTGGCATTTCCTTTTCAAAAACAGATGTTCTAATCGATATTGTTCATGCCAGGCAAGAATGCGTGCTACCATAAAATATGCAAATTCTCTAAACTCATATCTCAGAGCTCATGCTGTGACTGATTCAGTCCACATGTGCATCATACATCAGGTCTGACATCTTTGTCTTTTACTGAGGTAGTTTGAAATACGTAGCACACTCAGGAGATTGATGCCTTATGCCATTTTATAGGTGGTGTTGCTTGGAGCTGAGCTGTTGGAAGGGAACCAGTGGAGACACAAGAGACTGTCCAGGTCCATAATGTTTAGCAATAACCTCCTATAAAACCATAAATTATCAGTTATACACTTTTTGTATGAATTATAAAAACAAGATGTAACATCCCAACCACTGAGCTTTAAAGATGCTGGTGGGTAACATTTGTTATCTTTGGACAGAGCCAGAGTAGATGGTTCCCGCACTAAGCCACGCTACCTAGTTCATATTTCCTACTGCACAAAAAAAATGTGTTTAATCTTCTCATCTAACTCTTATCAAGAAAGTGAAAAGTGTATTTCCCCAGAAGTCAAAATATTCCTTTGGAGAGGTGGCAGGAATGTCATATAGGAAGAGAGTGATTCTTCATAGGAATGTTTTCCTTGTAGGAGGTGAGATGGAAGGGTCAGGAGCGGGACACACAGCTGGTAGAGATCCCATCTGCTCGCTGACTGGGAGGGACCTCGGTGCCTTTCCCTCAGGGCAAACTGGGTTTATTTGTGCAGCACGTATTAGACGTTTTTAGAAAGCTTATCAGAAGGCCGCCGCACGAGGCCTAAAAATGCATTAGGACAACATTAAGGAGAGTACAAGAGGGAGAACAAAATAAATGGAAGCAGGATGAAATCAGATGTAAATAGACAAAGATAAAGTGAGGGTTTCTCTCCTGTGCACCCAGCTGTAATAAGAAGCTCACAGGTGTCTCCGCTGTAGCTGTCAGAGCTTCCTTCCATCCGTCATCGACTCGATGGCAAACAAGCTGTAGGGTCTAACTCCAGATAAAATCCACAACCACCTCCAACATCAATAAACTGCTGGGGTGGATACTCCTTATTTAAACCTGTGTCAGTCAGTTTGAGATAATAAGAAAGATCTGCTATTGTACATATATTATAATAATATAAGTATATTATATTATAAGTTAAAGCAACATTGTGTAATTCTTTTATGTTAACATAATAGCTTCAAAACCATTTTGACAGTACACTGACTGTATTGGGGAGGCTGGTACCTCTTTCATTCCCTCTCACTGGCCTGAATACATGTTCTGACATTATGTATGGTAACCTGGGTTAATGACGGTTTCCTGTAGGAAGTGGACACTTTACGACACCACGGCACACATCACCAAACATGGGGCTGCAGCTACTCTAGCTACAAGAAGAAGGTAGTTCAGTATTCTTCCTCAAACGACTGATGAGGAAGTTGGTGGAAGAAGCGAAGAAAAAAATTGTCAGTACACAATTACAACTATGCTTCAGTACCCAGTACTACTACTTCTAAATTTGATCCTCTGGCGTACTGGGACTTCACTGAGACCTCACAGGCAGTCTGTACCCTCTCCTGTCTACTCACAATGACAATTAGACTACATTACCCAGGGGGGCAATACGTGTCGTTCCCCTCTTCAGTGCTCGCTGGCATGACGTAGCGCTCACTAACGCCTGTGTAGTTCCTCCATTGCAGGCCCGATGCCTTCACTGCACCACACACCAAAGCCAAGTCAAATAGTTTCTACAGTCCATACGTCTTCAGTGAAAGCTGGGCATTGAGAATGGTGATTCATGGCTTCTTAATTTGGGTGACACGCAAGTCTGTTGAATAAGTTCATGTTGTGAAAATCTGCATTAACTTTTAGTATCATTTATTTACTGTAGCAATTCAGAATGTGATGTGTAATTACTTTTTTTTGTAATTAATATTTTATTTCCACCAAATCACAGGACAGGACAACAGATGACCAGGGCATTAGAGAAAATCTTGGCCTTACCTTTCATTGTGTGTCACAGAATGAAATGCCATGGTGACCTTCTTGCTGTTGGACTAGCAAGTAATATTAGCTGGCCTGCTGTGCAACTTGCTGACTGTATTAGAGTTTAGAGTTTCTGGTGCTAGCTGGACATTACACCAGTAAATTCCACTCTAAAACGGTAGGGGGCGCCCAGTTACAGAATATATAACAGTTGTCCTGTGAACTTGACTTTAGAGTAATGCTTTGAAGCAATGAAATGCTTTGGAGCTCCATACTACATCTGTTGTCGTGGTCTCATGACCCTGCCCAGTCCTCATAGCCTGCAGTTCTCCACTCCTACCTGAATGAACGATTCTCCAACCTGCCTATGATTCCTCTTATATTCTCAAACTGTCATGTAACATTAGCCATTACTATTGTTCGGAGCGGCTGAAACAAGCATCACATGTATCTTCTCCCCCCTCTACAGGCATTGATCTACTGTCCGATATATATGTTCCCGTATAATGTACATTCCTCCATCTCACACAGTATCTCAAACCCCAAGGAATGTGGAAGATTGAATTATTGTACCAGTGCTGACAGTGTAGGGTACGGAGCAGGCCTGCATAGTTTAGTAGGCAACACATCACCGACAGATGAAGAAGTCACGTTAAGTCTATTTATGTTCATAGATATCAAGAATACCTAACGCTGGACCAAGGCAGAAACTTATCAGCTGATGCGTGTGGGTCCAGACTTATAGCCTCCTTCTTGTGACAGGAAAGAAGACAAAACACAAGAAGGCTACCTCAGTGTTAGAAACATTCACGAGTCCCATCATTTTAACTGACCAAAAGTTATATTGGACATTTTGCTGCAAATCCTACAAATGTCTTGTAATTATTTTCATTTCCTGCACTCATTTAGAGCCTTGACCGA
This sequence comes from Chelon labrosus, assembly GCF_963514085.1. Classification (NCBI taxonomy): domain Eukaryota; kingdom Metazoa; phylum Chordata; class Actinopteri; order Mugiliformes; family Mugilidae; genus Chelon; species Chelon labrosus. Next base: position 2,817,705 of record NC_140346.1, read on the forward strand.
CTGTCAAGAACATCTCAAATGTCCTGGCATTCTTGTGAAGGACTTCATTATTGTTGCATTACTATACATTTGGGGACCGATTGTACGCAGCAGTAGCCAACACTGAAACGACTGTAATCTCAGTAGCTTGTTGTTATTTTTTTTAGTTTGAATCCAACCTGCTGGAGGACAAATGAACGTATCAGATGGCGCTCTGTGTGCCGTGTTCCTCATCTAATTGCTACGGTATTTTTTCTTCTAGTGGCGTCTCGTTTCTCATTTCAACAGAAATCCCTGGACGTGATTAATGAGATTCTTAGGAGGCAGATGTAGTTTAATGGGCTACTGGCAGGAGTGGCTCTACAGCAGAACCATTTAGGGCGCCTTGATGACAGGAGAGAAAAAAATCACAGTGACTTTTCAGATGCTCGTGGCCTGACCAATGATAAATGACTCCCTGGTTGTTATAGTGAAAAAAACATGCAAAAACAGAGGAATGATTGTGACCAGCAGGTGAGAAAAACAACAAAACTGCAGGTCACAGTGTCCACACCTCTGCCTGTCTGTGACTTTTGCATCTCAGCACTAACCTCCACTCAGCCAAGGCTGGGTTGTGTAAGTCCAAAGTGGCAATGTGGTGGTATTTTTTCTTTTTTTGATCTAAGAGCAGTTCCTGCACATGACATGGAATAGTCTAGGATTTAATAAACGTACATACTCGCCCATTAAATGTGTATTTGCTTCACACACACGCACCACGGCTTCTATTCAAAGATAAAAGACAGGCGCTTAGCTAATCTGTGTCTGGTATAATTTATTCCACATAAAGTGAAAAAGGATGCAAAATCAAGGAAAAATATTTTCACAGCTGGTAAGTGATTTCAATTGCATACTGCATGCATACATTAATGCATGCGGCACGTTTGGCTTTGAAGTGCAAGCAGATGGATTTAAAGCAGCGAGGTACAGCTGGCAGACGTCTTTTACACGTACACATTATTCAAACAGGTCCGCACAACACTGTGTCCGCATTTGACAGAAGGAATTTAGGCTTGTCTTCATGAATAGAGGGGGGTTGAGCAAAATCTTAAAAGCAAATCTTAAAAGAGCTCTCCAGAATGTCTAGTTGTTGCCAAACCCAACTTAATTTGCCATTTCCTTCTGTTAATACTTTGTTCTTTATTACAGAGTGGAAGAAAAATCTGGCTCAATAATGATGTGATCAGCTTTACGTCACTATTCCCAGATAATCTGGCAGGAGAACCCTATCTACATCATACAGTTTGCACAATCAGAGCAAGATAAGAATACAGAGAGCAGACACACAGGAGACAAATTGGCAAAGTGTTTATTGTGAACAAACACAGGAAAGACCATTAAAAAAAGTTCCAGTTTGTATAAAAAGAACAGACATCGTACTGAAGCTGTAGATGTGAAGATTACCGCCACGTTCTGCAACTACTCACTGTACACTGGACAGGAAGCTGAATAAAAAAAATAATCTTACAAAGCCTTCAGACTCTCTTGAAATCTCACTCTGCCATGACAGAGGGCAATCTGACTGGCAGGGAAAAGACTGGCCAATTTAATATGTTGTTCTTCAGCTTTGAAAAAAACTGTTACAGGCTTTGAAATCCATTCTATTTCCGCATGAACACATACATTTCTGTCATACATTTCGTAATACAATGTGCTCTGAAACTCACATCCGACGCTGCGTGTCGGCTAATACCTGGATTGAAGTTATCCATCTGAAGCTTCAAAGCAAGTATGAACATATTCCTTTCAGTTTGGTAATATTAGGAGATGAAATTGGCCACAGTCCAACAAGTGAAAGTCAAAAGGCTGCTTGTCCTAATGCATCAGGCCACTGCACCCGTTTCCACATACAACTCCTTGACATCCATTTATTTTAGTGCAATGTGCCAACATCGGAATAACAAATGGAGGAAATTCCCTTATTAAAAGCAGATACAAGCCGAATGGAATGGAACCCAAGTGTTTACATTCATATGAAAATGAGCACACATTTATCAACCTCTATTTTCACTGGCCTTATTAAAAGTGGCAATGGTGTCGACATGCTAGCTTATGCAGTGTATAGCAAAAATGCTCTGCCGTGGTTACTCCTAATTCAGATATTGTTGTTTAAATTTGTTCTGGTCAAATCAGTCATTTGTATTTTGGCTCATGGTCAGTGCCAGCTGCAGCTTGGTGGAACATCACAAACATATTCGCTTTGTTGAGTTCAAGCCCCCATGAAACTTGGAGTGATCAGCTACAGAGCAGTATTTAGCCCGACAATGACAAATAAAAGTAATTTTGTAGGTAGTCTAAAGGGTATTTTAAAGTTTGTCATTTCCCAGAAAAAACAACTGAAAAATGTTGATGACTCATCCTGCACTAGGGGCTAGGGACTAATTCTGCATCCAATTAAACTGGGACTGGGTTTCTGGGATGAAACATGTAGGGGCGGAGCCTGCTTGGAGCTGATCAATCAGAGAAGAGTAGACTTTTTGGAGGGGGAGTGGCCTCACCAGCACCGTTGTTATATCAAACTGACCTTTTGTGGGGAAATAGGCAGCAGCTACAGCCACATACAGTCAGCAAACAGAATGCACAGTAGACAAAGAAAAAGGTACCATACCAGTATAGCAACACATTCAAGCCCTGTTTTTTTTGTTTTTTTTAAAAAAGATACAAAAACATAGTCATAGAAAAAATATATTGTTAAATGTACACGCCATGCACATTAGAAATATAAGATGGACCAAAGAGCAAACTATTTATTTCCATCCAAAAACGAAAACTACTGTCAACAGTGAATTCTCAGCTTTTGTTGCTTAAATAATTTCAAGTTTCTTTTGCTTCTTTTCGACACTTCACCGTCATCGTTCAAAAAGTGTAAAATACATCTTACGAGATAAAAAAGATCATACAAATGTGGGGATTTTTCTTGCTTGTATCAGTTTCATATAGCTTAACGCTCAAATAACAACGTTTCAAGGATTAATGCTGGCTCAGTTAACCTGCATTTCTCGCCAGTTTTGACAGAACATAGACTAGTTTCTTTTGCTTTGTCTTACATATTGCTGCTCTTCTTCTGCGGGATGCACTTGCTAAAGATATCAGACACTTCAAGAGTCTGCTTGCATGTGTTACTATCAATGAACTTAGCCTCTTGTTTACTATACACTTTAAGAGCAGTGAAAAAGTTAGAACTTTCAACTCAAGGGTAGAGAGTGCCACATATCAAACAAATGCTTTGAAAAGCATGAAGTACAACAAATGGAGCTGTGGAGTGTTGCTGGTTGGACAGATAAAAGCAAAGGAAGAGGATATAATGTGTGCGTTTGCTGGGATTGTCTGGACTAATTTAGGGATGACGGGTAATTTGTTATTCTGCTTGATCCCTCTCTGCATGTCACCCATAATTTCTTACAAAAGCCACTATAATTATGTTGGGAGGCTCTCAAAATGACAGCACAGATCTGATGTACACCGTACCGATACAATTCACAATCACAGGGAAATACAACTCTTCACCACAGTCGTGCTATCAGGATTCAAAACTGAATGCATACAAACTGCCTCAAAGTCACTAAAAAGAAAAAGATACGTTAGCAAAGACATACACATAAACCAAACATGTATATATAGAATTTGTCTCCATTTTTAAAACATTTGTAGTCAAAATACATTATTTCTTTTCAAGTCCAAGTTCAAACCTATGAAATAGTCTTTGGTCAAGAAAAATATTTTAAAATCTACAGGCTATAAACGTTATTGACAAGGCAAATATGTACTAGAGATCATGGAACTGATCAAAATGGGGCACACTGATACCAAGTATCTAATCATTTGCATTTGGAGTGCTCCAAATATTTTAAAGTGCTTCTTCATTATTCCCTCAGCATTTAATGTGAAAGAAAACATCTGTCAAAATAAGGCAGATCGGTTTTATCGACTTAAATGTACATACACACACACACACACTCACACACCCCTAATATTACCATACTCATAAGAGTAGGGGTGCTAAAAGATTGTACAGGGGCACCGATAGAGGACTCTAAAGAAGATCCTAAAATGTGGGGAGAGCATCATCACAGCCGTTCATATAAAACTGAGTGAATAAAAAAATTAGCAGCCTATTCACACACCATCTAATGATGCCCTATTTCAAACAGCTGTCGACGTAAACACGGGACATAAATTAAGACGTAAAATGAGTCCCTTTATAAGCGACCCGCAATGCAGAGGAGGGGGAGGAGATGACATACTGCCCAAAATAAAATACACACATACAAACAGACAACATCTAAGGGTTCGTTCATTTCAAGGATCGAGGAGTGATCCAGGAAATAGCTCACGAGCTTGTTCTGTTCCCAGTCTTGAGCCGTCACTGCTGTAGTGGACTCCATGACATCTGGAGGTCAGGGTGTATCGTTCTGCCAGTCACACAGTGGCCTTTCTTGCTATGACAACTCCGTGGGCTCCTTTAGGACCATTTAGGCCACACCTTCCTGCCAGGTTAAGAGGTTTTACCCACTATGGGGTTGTCACTGAAACAGAAAGGACACCACGGGTGATTTGACTCTTTTTCTTTGAGTTCATGCGTGAATGCAGAAGTAATAATGCAATAATACATTCAAATTTATGAACAATATATTTATAGCATTATTTTTACCCATTTATTTTTTATTTCCATTTACAAGGAAACAAATGGGATATGCTGTAAACTGCTCCCTTCATATATGTAGTGCTTGACACATTGAATCATGTTATCCTATAAGATTCAGCCTTACAGAGGTTTGTCCCATCTTCTCTGGTCCCAACAACAATGTGGAGCGCCCCAGGGTTCAATGTTAGAGCCAATCTTGTTTTTATTATACGTGCATCTCCTTGGTCACACTGGCCGTTAATGTTACACAGACAATAACCGGGCGCATCTTCCAGTAAATCCCAACAATAGCTGTGATCTCTATTGTCTGGTGAAATCTTTTGCAGATGTGAAAATCTGAGATTCTGGTGGTTGGCCCCGGAGACCCAAAGGTGGAGATAAAGCCAAATTTCTGCCGTTTAATTTGTTCTGCGTGCCTCAGTCTCATCAGAGCTGAACTACTGAAATGTAAATCAGGAAATGCTCAACAGACTCCATATAGAATACTACACTATAAACAATAAAAACAGGAAAAGACTCCCGTTATTCCACTTCCAGTATTGCTACACTCAGCACTGATTTATCTTAGCACTGATTTCATAGCCAGGCTAAAGTCTGTTTTTGAGTGTCCCTCCCCAACATGTGAACAGCTTGACGTTCCCTTTCTAGAGAATCTGCTTTTAAAATCACTGAAGTTCTTAATGCTTGGCCCATGCGGCTTTTTAATATTTTAAGTGGGGTGTCTTGTGTGTTTTTTAATTATTGTTTGCTGTGTGTAAAGGACTCTGTAACATTAGTTTTAAGATGCGATACAAATAAAGTTACTATTGGTCAAATAAACTCTATAAAGTGCAAATAGTAAACTACAAACATTAAGATCGTGTCATACACATATACACTGTATACTTACAGGCTGCCATACTGAGCGGTGGTGTCATTCCTGATATCATGCTGCATCTTTAAGTCCTCCATGACGTTTCGGAGCTGTTTGAGTGTCTGAAAGGTCTCTTTGGGTTCCTGAATGGTGAACTTGGAGTAATCCTCCTGTTCCCGTTGAGGGCCCTGGTACACTGCCAGACTAGCACATGCATCTATCCAGAGGACAAAGATATAAACACAGTGCAGCTTAATTTATTGATCACAACTAGCTTTTCCCATCAAACCAGTACCACTCATCAAAGGGTATTTACCATATGCCGATCACATGACACAAGGAAAAAGTTGTTAAAAAAAACGAATGAAACCACGACTTCTTCAAATCATGATTGTTTTGCCTTTAGTCTGGTCTTCATGGATTGTACTGCAGAACAGTGGCGAGTAGGAATCGACACTAACTAGCAAGCAAGCTTCACTGAGCTTAGTTGGATTGAAGTTTAATTACTTTATCCAAAAAGCAAAGCAAAAACAAAAGCAACTGGACAACTCATTCAAGTGGCAAAACATCTTCAGAGAAACTCAACAAGTCCAGTTGCATCTGCTTTAGCTTTGTTGTTTGGCTAGACCGTGACCTGGATGACTGAGAACATTCACAGTTAAATAGACTACTGTCAGGTGATTGGGAACACAACATGTGTACTTCACAAGGTGTCCTTAAGCACAGTTATGTTAACACATTAATCATTATTATAGTCTTTCTATGACATAAGCCTTGGGTATGGAGCTGTTCCAAGAAATCAAATCCTGTTTTGGCTCAGTGTCTCTAATAAACTCAGTATTTCATGAACTGACCCTCCATGTTCTGGAGCTTTGTGTGGTTTGAGGAGAGGAGGGAGAAAATTCTCTCAGTTTCCCTGTCGCAGTCTATGTCCAGCTGCAGATTGACCAGCATGGTGCTGAAATGAGACAGAACAAACGTGTGAGGAGATCTTTCAAGGGATGAAGAGCAGAGACAACAGTACTTACATTTGTTTGAAATTAAAACACAGATCTAACTGGGTGTGTTTTCTCTATGTATTAACTATGATGACAAACACTACATTCTCCGAGTCTTTTTTTGGTTTTCACTAAAGGAAACTCAAACTGGATTTTTACGGAAGGGAACAAAATCAATAAGGTGGTCTTGACTGAGTGACAACAAATCTATTTTCACTAAATGGAGCAAAATGTATTAAATGGCAGCAAACTCAAAACCTAAAAGTTAAACCAAAAGCTGTGTGATGTTTGAAGGCAAAGAAGGCAGGAGGAGGTGAAAAAGAGGAGAGGCCTGTACACTAGGGAGGGTGTATTAACAATGATGAAGTTAGGTTTGGTTCAGTTCCTATAAATGTACCTGGAAAAGTTCTACATCGGAAAATGGCCATTTGTCAAAGATTTCAAATTTGAAGCGGCTTCCTCGCTACATTGAGGGGTCGTTCTTTGTTATCAAGCATTTTACACATGCTGTAAAACAGACCACCAAAAAGATCAAGTTATGGAAGTTTTATGTGTGCCATTTTAAACACCATTTTATCTGTTTCTTCTCGAATTGGCTCTACTCTTGGACTAAGCACCTACATGATTGGTGAAATGTAACACCAATGGCGGGGTTTCAAAACAGCGGTAAGCCCATTTATTAAGTGTTTATTGCGCTCTGCAACACATGTCTCGTAAAGCATCAGCAAGAATACTGAAAACTTTATAGCTGATGTATGTCTCATCCTGGCGGTGACGTGGAGACTCACGTTGTGCAGGGTTTACAGCCTGGAGCATTGCTGCTCGTATGTTTGCAGCACTGCCAGGCTCCACTGGTGTAGTTTGATGAATGGAAAGTGGTCAGGCGTCCCTCGTTGCAGCGACTGACCTGGCTCAGGACCTCCAACCACTCACTGGCTTCCACACAATTTCCCGCCTGAACATACAGAGGCTTGTCGGAGTGGATCACCTGAAACATCTGACACAAGAGAAGCGGAACGCTTGAGCCAAGGAATGACCAATTCTCCCACCAGGACCCTTTTGATATTCTAGCAGGAGCCGGCGCTTGTTACATTTCCCCTGGCACGACACCACATCAATTTGTGAAGAAAATATTAAAACAATATTTCACAAATTTGTCTTTCTTCCTTTCTGAAATTTGTCAAACTACAGTGGCTTAAGTTTTTCCAGGTGACAAACTTCTTGATGTTGAAGCCATTTACACTCATTTTGCGGAATGTCATCAAATGCTCATGAGACATGCAATACTATATTTCATCATTTGTTTATTTTAACTTGGGGGAGCTGACATTGTACTACAGTTTCCATTAGAAAGGGGCAAAACATTAGAAGTGATGACTGAGGCATCTGAGTGGAAGCGACTTACATTTTTGCGGTTAAAGGCACTTTCATCCAGCTTCTCCACGGCCTGGATATTTTTGACGTTGATGGTGCAGAGGGCCTCTTTCCCTGTGAAGCAAAAGTCATTCTGTCAAGTTTATGTTAAGAACAAAAATACACAGACACAGTTTGAAATCTTTATCTATATTTTCAGCGTTTCTGTTTGAGTTAAATAAATTAAATTAAAAAATATAAAAATATGTAAAAGTGAATTAAATCACTGCAGCTTTTATCTATTATTTAATCTTCACTTGTGTAACCAACCATGTTGAAGATTTATTTAATTTTTTTGGGAAACTTCTGAAAGACAATTTTCAATCAGTTCCGTATAATTAACTTTTGCCAAATACCTCCCGTGGTGTATGCTCAGGCTTGCAGTATAGCCCCAAAGTATCAAACTGGTTGCCTTCTCTAAGGTCAAACAGTTGATTAGCAACCTAAAGAAAGCACTGTAGTTGGTTTCAGTCACATGGGTTCATTCTTGGTGACAGCAGGAACGCCGCAATGAAACAACATTACAGAAGAGCCCCGTCATGACATGTCTGCTATACTGACGGTCACGGTTTTCAGCAAGAAGAGAGAGCCTGCTCCAGCGCTAGTTGTAGCTCTCGTGGCTGCAGAGTCTCTACAGGCTTAACAACAACATGTAGGTGCTGCTGCTTTCGATACAGAAGTGTAAAAAGACAAATGATGGCGAAGACAGTATGTGATGAACCAGACTCACATGGACCTATATTTTTTGATGGGGAATAAAAGTTCTCCTACACATGAGTTGTTTTTAATTCCACTTTTTTTAAGTCTGCATTAATTCTGTCATCTTTTTAAGTATTTGTTGAAAAACAGCTAGCGACACAGCGGACTACTCCAATTTATCATCACACCCTCCCTTTCTCATAATTCACTGCGCAGCATACAACTCTTGACCCTTACCATAAATCTCCTGAGAATATATAGAGATTGATATTATTTATTTTAAAAAGCCTACAGATCTAACAATGGGTGATAATTACCCCTCAGTCAGTTAAACCAAAGCAAACACCAACCAACAACACTATTTATCTTTGAATGATAGTGTTTGCAATTCCTTTACATTGTGAATTAAACCACTTTTTACACACAATAATAACTACTGTGTTTTTTTTTTATTATGTATGTAAATATCTTAACTTTTGAATGAATCCAATCAATAAACTGGCTTTGTAAATCTTTACTTTGGCGCCATCTGGTGGTAAAAAGCAAGAACTATACTGTGACACAGCGCAGCACATGGCCATATCCTCTCAGTTTTATTTCATATTATCTTTCAAATAAGTATGTTTGATTTGAATATGAAATGACATAATCTGGTCTCACCTTTATGTTTGTGGTAGGACAGCTCCCTGTTGGTCACTCTGAGCCATCTCTTTTTAAAGCTCCTCTTGACAAGGCGTTTTTTCCCCTGACCACGTTTCTGTACTTCCCTGTTGGCACACATACAAGATGACTGACGTTAAAAAGCTAAAATAATTTTTTGCTTCTTTCCAGCAATCTCGTGTTTTGTTTATTTAAACTGTCCAGTTGTACAAAAAAGGCTTAAGGTTACAGTGGAATTGATCTGAAATTCAAGTAATGAGTTATTTAATTTTCAATGGTCATTTTGACCGTTTCAGACTGATTGATGACTGAAAAAAAGGATAACTTCATCACATTTTATTTGTCCAAATGCTAGGTCTCTAGCATTAAATGCAGCACTATATCATTTCAGTCCCTCCCTCAACATCAGGCCAGCCATTTTTCACCTTTCTATTGTCAGTCCACACTTTATTACAAGTTGCAAACTCACTCTTTTTACATCTGCTCTGCATGAAACCATGGTGAATTCTTACAGGTTAAACTTTAAATGCATATGTAACATTTTAACACCTCTGAAGAAGTGAAAAGGCAAATATTAACTGACATCCTTCATCAATTTTCTCACTCTTGAGAGAAAAATTATGACATTTTTCTCATAGGCTGGCTATATTTTGAAGAGTGCTTAAGGAATCAGCAGTCATAAGCTGCTTCCTTAAGCCTGGCCAGAAACAGTGGGAAGTACTTATGAGACAAACACTCACCCCTCCTTGAGAACCACAGCGTCCTCAAGTCCACTGGACTCCTTGCTGACATTTGAGGAGATTTCATCAAGAAACTGGAAACCAAATTAGCATTTAATATAAGCGAAGTCATTTGAAATTATAAACACATTGAGCAATATATTAAAAAAATACCTTTTTGACTTTTTCGATACACTTGTCTTCTTGGAATGATTTGAAGAAGTCATACATGTAGGTTTCTTTGAAACTGGACTGAAGAGAGAAACAACAGGCTTAAATCAGCATGCGACTGGTAAACACCTTTGCATTTGACAATGTTTAAGAACAAGTACCCATAGCATTCAACAATATTCAGATAGCACCTTATTCTTGAACAGTCCCTCACTTTGTATATTCATCTTACCAGTTTTTTTGACAAACTGCCCCAGCTGCCCAGAGTCTGGATGGTTTTTGAGATAAGGGTGAGAGTGCGGGAAATCTCGGGATCCTGCAATCACAGAAAATGTACATTTGATAAAGCTATAAACTGTTTGCATGTGGTGTTAGGCCCTTTAATTAAATAGTAATTTGTAGTACTAAGGTCATGAACTTACAGGGTAATGGGCACGGAGCTGGAAAGATTGTGGAGAAAGGACAGCAACGGCAAAAAAACGCAGGAACACAAAGCTGCTAACGGCTGAGTACTGAACATGAGGGTCACCTAGAGGGAGAGAGAGAAACCTTTAGAAAGAAGTCTGACTACACAAAACAAGATAATTCAATCAATAAGTATGTGAGAAAATATACAGTAAGGTGAACATCCAGCTAAGCCATGGATTTTGCGCCACCTTCTGGCTCATAACTATAATTACACCCCCTAAAAGTTTCAATAATGTTATAATTTAACTCACAGGCATAAATCAACTGGTCAGACCAAACTGTAGAACTAGAGCTGCAGTACAAGGCTGGGCTTAGACCTGTGTGAAATCCTTTTATTCTTCACTGAGGTGGATATTACACAACACTATATAACACAGTGTAATTAAAAACACAAAATGTATACATAAAATACATCAATATGTCTTAATAGATTCTAACATAATCTGATCAAGTACCACTGCTACCAGGGTATTTGACTCAGACTAATGTTGAAGACTAATGTTGCAATCATCAGTTGAACCTGTCCATCTTATATCAAGCTATGTGTTGTACAATGTCGGAGCAACAAAACAGAAACTTATTTCTGACGGTAAAATGATGACATGACACATGACTCATGACAGATTCATCTGAAAGAATACATGTCTGCTGCAGGCCTGGAAGAGATTTGTTCCGGCAGCTGCTATGACCAAGTAATTTTAGAGATGTCATTTCTTGCAAAGGAGCTATCTTTTACCTGGGAAGCGTTTGCATGCCAAGTGTCTCAGAGACCTGAAGACATCACACATGAGTGGGGGGCAACTAGAACTGGACTGGGTGATGGAGGAGAAGACTTTCTGGACATACACTTGAAGGTTTTCCTGCAGAGGTGACAAAAATGTTCATATTATTTAAATATGAAAGTTGAAGTAAAAATATAGCCATACGGTTTGTTTTTATGTGGATTTGAGCATACAGGTACTGCAGCAGCTCTCTAAAGAGTCTGGCATTCAGATATCAAGTAACCATAGGACTTATTAGCCTGAATGAAATCAGAAGGACTGCAAAGGATACACTTGTCTTAGAACTGGATTGTAAGAGATGACTTTACCTTGTTGACCTCCACGTTGTCACCTTCCTTTAGCTTTATGGGATCGATCTCACATGTTTTGTTGGATTCACATATCTATAGAGGGTACAAATAAACAAACAAGCAAACAAACAAACAAACAATTACTTAGGGCCGAATGTATTCCTATGAAACAGAACAAAGACTGTGAGTCTGTGGTGCTTGGGGCCACAAATTTACTAAACAATCTAGAAATGAGGAGTAACAGGAGGTGATGATGAATAAGAGGACTGCAGACATTTACAATCCTAGCGTTGCTTTTTGTTTTTTTAATGTACACGTCTATAAGAACTGTAATCAAACAGCAATTAGGGTGCAGATGATGAAGGAAGACGATGAGCAATGCATTATGGTACATTATACAGATACATTTAGATCAGTGTCAAAAAGAAATGAATGAGCCACTGATGAAAAAAATAAACATCTAACATTCACTAATGTGATCCATGTTGAGGAAATTATAGAAAAGGGGAGGCTGATGCAGTGAGAACTACAAATCTACCAATTACATCTGCACATCTGCTTATCTGAGGTGGAAAGGCAGATGTTCGAGCAGATTTTTCCACACTGACCTCAGTGATTCAAGCCTGTTCTGGCATTGATGCTGGACATGTGTGTGTGTGTGTGTGTGTGTGTGTCTCCTTCTTACGCATACCTCATCTATTACAGGCTTCAGGGTAACAGCTAGGTAATTCTTTCCCACAATCTTCATCATGTCATCAATGCAGCGTGCTGCCAACGAATTGCCACGGAATATAGTGTTAGCCTCCCTGCATGGACAGAAATATTACATCAGCATGAACAAAACATTATTTTTGACTTATTTTTATTATTATTTCACAGTCACAATTAAGTTGTACTAATGATTCCCAGTATTGACAATCCAGCACAGTATTTCTTAAAAGGAAACATGAAAATCTAGGTCTAATTTTTGTAGTAACGGCTGCCATTCATTCTTAATTTTCAGAATGACACATCATAATAAAAAATAAATAAAGGTAAATTATACCCCTTCTGTGTCTATTGTATTTCAGAGCTGCTTCCTGTTTCACATTTGACTTTGGTTACATTATCATAGCTGAGAGCCGTACAAAAAAGGAACTTAACTTTAACACTTCAGGGATAAGAGAAGTAACAGTGCTGGCCATGACATTTGCCACTGTGTCTATGAAAGTGTGACAGTACTCACTGAGTGTTGTCCAGCTCCAGTGCTGCCACAGCAGAGACAAAAGGCACAAAGCGATTGTGGTGTAGCAGCAGACGAACCATGGGCAAGACGGCCTCGTATCTCTCTCTGTAGATGTCCCCCAAGATGTGTGCTGCTGAAGCCGAGATGGGCTGAAGGAGGTGAAAAAGGGGAAACAGTGGAAGGTGAGAGGGTGAAAAGAGGAAATGCACAGATTAACAAAATTGAAGGTTGAAATAGAGAAGGAAGTAACAGACAAACGATACGGTACAGGTCACTTCCACTGTTCTACTTAATTACATTTTATAAAAATAATGTTCAACAACAGGGAAATACAAAAATGTACATTTTTTCTTGTACAGTTTAAAGTCTCACCTTCACATCTGGGGATTTGAGCAGCAGGTTGCAGAGTGGTGTGTAGCAGGCAGACGGCAGCACCGTGTCTTCTATGTAGGTCAGCTTCAAACGCAATGATCCTAAATCATCGGACTTGGACTTGCTGCCATTCCCTTTGGGCTGGAGGAGATACCTGTGAGACCACAGAAGAAAGACACCATGTTATTGTGCTGGGAGATGAAAACAAAGCAACGTCATGATCAACCAATCTCCAATTTCCCCACTGTGGGATAAGATTATCTTATCTTATCTTAGTCTTGAGACAGCAAAGTACGCGACGTAAACATAGTCATTTTGAGTTATAAAATAGAGGCAGATAGGATGGTTGATTCTACTGGTCTGAAACAAGCTGTTCAACACATCAACGGTGAAGCACCTGTGAAGTTATTACATTAAAAAAAGAAAGATAAAGGAATAACTTCAGTTACTAAAACTTTATTGGACTAATGAAAACCTCTTCATCAGTCAGCGTGTTACACTGCCTAAATATAGATGCATACAACCAGCCTTCTTAGTAAAAACACAACAGATGAACATGGTGGGTGGAAAACAGTTTGTGAATAAAATGAAGCGAAGGAACACACTGCACTGTTTAAGCTGGCAATAACTAACATTTGAACATAATTTTCAACAAATCTGGCAGTTAAAAAAACATCAACATTCATCAGGCCACCCAGTGAAATTACTCTCTTTCAGCACCATTTGTGGGCTCCGCCAACTCCTCCGGAACACTTCTAGCAAAAGTAGCTGTCAAGCAGCTAAATAATAAAAATCTATTGGTTATAATAATAATTCTTGTCTTTCATATTGTCAGTTTGATAGAGGTACAATACAAATATCATCAGTCACTGTTAAAACCACTACACAGATACATCAGCATCTTATAGAGTATTAAAATATGTATACTAAATACTCTTGATGACTGCTAGGAAAATGGATGAATCCACAGCCACCTACAGTGACACAGTGGAAACAGAAGCTGAGGGAGGTGTATGGAATGGAGGCTTTAACTGCTCAATTACAATTGACCTTTGGCTAAGCCCCGCCCCCCTTGGTTACTGTTGCTACGTCCGACATTCTCTTCTGGGCTGTGGTTTTCTGGTTATCTATAAGGCTCTGGTATCAATATCAAGGAGCAACACTGTTCATGCAAAGCTGGGTACGTCTCTATTCACTTCTATAATCGTTATTACGAAGCAAACGGACTAACGTTACACACGTATGCGTTGTATTTCTTCAGCGTGTGCTAGCGTATCAACAACTATGCAACTTAAGCTGTAACGGTGATGTTTTGGTTAGCTCCACAGGGTTTTGCGCGCACATCATTGGGCTTATCCATACCCTGGATGCTGGATATATACCGACAGTATAGCCTGCCGAGACCGAAAATATGAGACGCCTGCGTTAAAGTCAATGGAGCGCTGTGAAAAAGTGTCGGACCCCTGTGGGAGCTCTCTTGGCTGTGATTGGTCAATCTACATTCTAGGGCGGGGCTTAGCCAAAGGTCAATTAAGGTCTGATGTTTTTGTGAGGAGGTGGCTACCTATAGCAAGATACCTCTTTAACTGAGGGAAATCCCACAGTATGCTGGAATGTCTTAACCTCCACTTATTTACTTATTTATTATTTTTCACTCATCAGTATTATTCAGCTTTCTGTGCCCCAATGTTTTTTTTTTGTTGTTGTTCTTGTCTTTAGCACTGTCATACATAATTTGTGATGTTGTCAAGGAATGTTTATACTGTGTTTCTCATTAATAAAAAAATAAAGTAAAAACAAAAAAAATAATATGTATACTATAGAATGAACATAAGAAACACTCCACTACAGACAGTAATATACTGTATATACTCTTGCAAAACATTAGGTACACTTAATGTTGAAACAGCATCGGAAAGGTGGTATTTTAACTTTTTTGATCATTCTGGAGGATGTAGTTTGTGGCATTGTTTAAATGGACTGAATTAAACACTGAAGTGTTTCTGTTATTTAGCCTAGGTAGCCCACTGACTATAATGGGGTTGTCAAAATAATAGAAACATGTGTCGGTAGAACACAATACAGTTCAATAGTCCTACAAACCACAGCCTCCAAAATGTTAACACAGTTGAATCAACAGCTCTCTGAGTTATTTGAAACTAATGCTGAATACAAAACCTTTATAGAGATTTAAAGTAGGACTGTCATATTAGAATGCATTAGTTTTCCTTGGTGTAAGTAATAAACTGGCAAGTGAGTGTAAATTAGACTTGATGTTTGTTTGTTTTTCAAATCAGGTTGCAATGCTGCCTTTGGAATGATGTCTGAATCCCACAGCTTTTACAAATCCACATTACACATGTTTTAACCAGTAAGTATGAGCTTGTTGTAAAGCGATAAAAAACAGACTGTAATGTTTAGTTACTGCATATGTGTCTAATGTATAACACAATGGAGTGACAACTAGGACAACCCTAAAAAAACTGGAGGATGTTTTACTGCAGCGACTGATTAGAATGAAAGGAGCTCAAACTCGTAAAGGGAATACTGTTCAATAAAGTGAATGCCTTCCTGTCTATTCCATGCAGTATATAGATGAGACAGCTGTCTTTGCTTCCTGCTGCTTATTTTTAAGGTCTTTATTAATTCTGGTAGAATGGATGGTTTCCACTTAAATCTAAAGATCTAAAAACTATACACAAGTCATATTTAAGATTTTTGCTGCATGCACATCTCCACAGAAACCAACAGGTGGAGCAAAACACAAAATGATAGCATGTAGATTTGAACCGCAGTGCCTCAGAAGCTGCAGTAACTTTATGAAGGTTTGCCCATAAGCTGATTGGTTTGCAATCATGGTAGACACAGATACGCTTCAAAAGATCACCTGTGCTGATCTTTAAAATATATATATATTTTTTTTAAATGAATGCAACATAGACAACTTCCAGCACAAACGCAGGACATGAGGTCCTGCCACCATGCAAAGAAGCCACCCACGCACTCAACGCTCAGCCCTCATGTACAAACAGATTGCTATCTGGCATAATCCCATATCACCTACTCTGACGCAAAGCTAGAAAACACTCACAGAGTGGAAGAAAAACTGCTGAACACCGAGAAATCTAGGAAGATCTTTTAAATAATCATGTAATGGCAAGGAAAATTATCAGTTAGAAGTTGTCCTAGTTGCAACAGACAGAGTTCCTGAATAAAAATCATCTAAGGGAAGAGGCTGCTTCTCCCTTGTTTCAAGACTTGATCTAGTTAAGAGGAAGGTGAACAAGCAATGACATCAGAGTGATTGTGTCTGTTTTTTTTATGACAACCATTTAATATGTTTCAAAAGAGACAGACACATCAGAATGTCAGTGTTCGTACAATAAAGACCACAAACTTTTTCCATCAACGCTCCTGCATTTCCCCATTCAAAAAGAAATCTGATCTATGAATGAATCACATTTTCAGTCATGGCTGTACATGAATGCCTTCACAGCAACGCAGTTCCATGTAATGTCTGTGACTTCATGTTGCTAAACATACACCTGAAGACAATGCAGCAGATTGCCAAATTTACCAAGGGGCAATGAGTCATGGGAAAAAGATTGAGCCACGTAAAACAAACAACCGAAACGTCTCTTCTAAATCTATTCTGAAGCAGCTGAAGCTCTGGTGGTACAGCAGGTTGTCCAGTAATTGCAGGGTTCATAGTTGGATAATCTACGACCATCCACATGCCAAAGTATCCCTAGTAAGTAAGAAGGTGAACGAGTTGCTCCTGATGTCAGGTGAGAACCTGGCACAGCATCGTCAATGTGTGCGAGAGTGAGAACGAGAAACATTTTTGACATTTGTACTGCTAAGGTTAAAAAAGCCCTATATAACCCCAGACCATTTAGTGTGTACAGGAGATAACAGGGGTGTGGCCCAGGGCTACTAAATACCTACACTCACCAGTTCATTACGTACACAAGTGGAAACAGATGCATTCTAATATAACAGTCCTGCACTAAATCTTATCTTCATGAAGATTATGTATTCAGCATTTGTTTCAAATAACTCAGAGAGCTGTTGATTAAACTGTGTTTTCTTTTTGGAGCCTGTGGTTTGTAGTACTGTTGAATTGTATTATGTTCTGTGTGTACTGACACATGTTTCTGTTATTTTGACAATCCCATTTTAGTCAGTGGTCTAAACTGATCATTATAACATTATAACGGGGATTTAGTGGAGAACTGTTATGTTAGTATGTATTTGTATTCACTAGTGTACCTAATGGCAAGTGTGTGTATATTTACTGTATCTCTGTGTTTTACACAGGGTTTAAAATCTGTCATTTGTATTTTACCTGCTCACAGAATATCCAGGATAATATTTTATGTATGCACTTAAATAAATCAACCAAAAAAAAGGCAACAGTACAGTATGTCTTAAAAAAGCAGTAAAAAATCTCTATGGAAAAGCAAAATGGAAACACAGTCTGGGAAAATAAAAGTCAGAAGAGTTCATTGAATCTGATGGATATGGCTCAAGACATGGAGTTACGAGAAGAGCCCTTCTATGATATCTGAGAGCTGTTCGTATCTGTTCCATCACATTATTTGCTTTTGTACACTTGTGTAAAATCATAAATGTCTGAAACTGAAATATTTCTCTTCCTACCAGGCTTTGTGGATGTGGTCGTTTCGCAGGATCTTGACAGGGACCCGCGTTTCCCCCAGAAACACATCCTGAGCCAGGTTCTCGTTGTTCCACACGTCAACTCTGCAAAAGTAGAGCATGTAAACTGAAATGTCTACCAATACAACTGCACCAAACAACACTAAGTGAGACACATTTTTAGTCCTTGTGTCCTTTTTGTGTTCAGCACAAAACATATTACCAGCCAGTTCCAACATGGCACTAAGTGGTGCTTACCTGGCTAGGTGCATGAAAGCCAATACAATATCCGTGCAATGACATCACCTCAAATCCAAACCTCAAAACCATGCAGGAGAGATTACCTTTGAATCTGTCTAGTCTTACCCAGTGAGCTATGAGTCCACTGTGACGGAAGCCCCACAATTCCTTAACCAGAAACCAAGGCTCTCTATCAGTAGTCAGAACACACCAGATCTAAATTCACTTTTTTTATGTCCTCAAGTTGTTAAGAAATAAATTTTCTTCTGTCAAGACTGTAGAGAGGAAATAAGTGGGATTGGGAGAGAGAGACAGGGAGAGAGACAGAGAGGCAGAGACAAGGAGAGAGGCAGAGAGACAGGGAGACAGAGAGAGAAAGACAGAGACAAGGAGAGAGACAGAAATACAGGGGGACAGAGAGAGAAAGACAGAGACATGGAGAGGGACGGAGAGAGAGACAGAGAGAGTGAGACAGAGAGACAGGGAGAGAGACAGAGAGAGAGTAATGTGCAGCTGAGACAAAAAAAAAAAAAAAGAAGAAAGCTTACTTGATCTCAAGTTTTTCAATGTCCTCCTCCTCCACATGGAACTTTTTATTAGAGTAGCTGCTGGACCGTGTGACCTGAGGATACACATGTCAAGGCTTACTAACAGGCTTACTTATACAAATCCTCTACTTGTCTTTTTGCTTTGTTCAGTAATCTATCAGTAATGCAGTCATTCAAACCAACAATGTGGGTAGACAGCAAAATGTGTAGTTTCGGAGCTCACCTCAAAGAAGAATGTCTCTTCAAAATAAGGGTTGCTGGTTTTCTTCTTCACCTTTGTTTTCTTTTGATCAGACCTGAGGAGACACAGAGACAGACACAGGCGTGTTTTAAAATTACTCTTTTTATTATGATTTATGGCTTCAGGTATGGATCGGTTCTTTCACTTTCACACTGTCAGGATGTGACTCAGATGGAACAAAATACTTTTTAAATGATGGGTGCCATTCTCTACTTTCATTTCTACATATTTTTACAACTATAGCACATTATGTGTTATGAATATCAAGTTAAAGAAAGACAAAGAATATCCCAATATTGACTGTACAGTTGTTGTCAGGACAGCATAGCTCTCTGTTGTATATGTTACCTGGCAGGTCCGACGAGTGACACCGTGGCATAGGGGTCACAGTTTTGTCCACTGATCAAAGGCAGGTCCTTGCACTCTATTATTCTAAAGGAGTTCACAAAGAAATAGATAGAGACATTATTAATATAATTACTGTGCAGGGACATGACATAAACAAGCTCTTTAATGTGTTAAAGCATTCTTATCAGTTAAATAAATCATAAAAGACATTTAGTTCAAACTTTCTAAATTCTGCTTTGGAGTTCATCGTGTTAAAACAAGACTTTTTGTACTGTAAGAAACTATGTTTTGATGAGCTTTGAAGTGACCCAGACCCAGAGATTAGCTTTCAACGCTTGAGAGCATAAATGGTAAATAATTTCTTGTTGGTTCAACAGATGCCTCTGCGGAAATGCTACTGCTATTAACCCTGTATGATCTGCGCTGCCACAGCGCTGAGGAGAAAAAAAAGGTTTTCTCAAAAACACAAAACTTATGAACTTCATTTTTTGAACACTGGCAGAAACATTTCCAAACACCGACCTAATAGACATTTGTGACTTTCACAGCAGGCATATAAGAGCACACTGAAGTTGATGTCATGGATTGAACTTCAACAAGTTCAAAAATGATTAAACTAAACCTGTAAACATGTGACTTATTATGTTAGATGTAAAGAATACTCACACAGTACATTCATTACTTTTTATCCAAATGCAAATCAGGTTTAAGTCGTGCAAATAACACAAAACAACATTTTAATGGCCACTAGTGCTGTACTTTCTCTACGAAGCTAATAAATGTGTTGATGTTCCACATCATTTTTCATTACTGGGTCCTCCCCTCGTGATAAAGCATTGAGTCATGTATTACAGCCAATGTGATCATGATGCCTGAAAGCAGCACAGAATATAGACAGCTCACTTACTGCTTATGAAGTAGATTCAAATTCAAAATGTTTTTCTTGATTGATTTGGCATCATTTGTCAAGATAACCATTAAAAAAATTGAGTCCTCAATTCTCATGTATGTGGTGTATGAAGGTTATATAAACATAAAAATAGCACTGGACTGTTACAGACTAGTGTTAGGCTTGTGTCACGCAGGGGCCGCTGCTTTTTTCACCGGTGCTGCAGGTGACAACAAACACACACTGTAGGTACCTTAAACAGGATGTGGCTGCTAAGCAGGAGCCACCAGAGAATGAGAATGAATTCAGCCCATCGCTAACTGAGGCCAGAGGGAGAAGTCAAGCACCCAAATGTCAGGATGTTTGTGTGGATCATCTTCCAAGGTGTCATGGCAATATTCCCTAAAGTCTTTGTATCTATCTTAACTCAATGTAGCACTGCTCTGGTCATCTCTGGGGACTAATCAAACAGGATGACTAGAGGTGAGCGAATGATAAGCTCAATGCCTTTGATATTAACTTTGCTACTTTGCCTGATCGAGCTGTTGAAGAAACAGCATGCGGTGTTTTTCATCTATGCACAGGAGGTAAGATCTGACAGTGTGCAAGTCAACAGTTTAAGCAAACAATCTGAGTGACACGGTGAATGACAGCAGCAGAAAACCACAGCGGTTGCAGTGTGAGAAGCGCAGGCTTCCTGCTCAGATGCCATCACTTCCTCCTCATGACCCTGCTCTCCAAGTATGAATGAGGGGGGTGCAGAACAACATACGCAAACAGCCTCAGGTCTGACATGCATGCACGTACGCGGCATGCGCAATTTCACAAGCTCAACCTACTCCCTCAATGAGCGCTTTCTTCTGACCATGCTCCCACGTCATTATCCGCCAATCTATTAGTATCTGCTTGTGACAATTTTTTTTTGAACGTGAAATGTACAGCTCGGAAGTAAAGGTGAAAGATAAAGTAATATTGGGACACACAAAACCTAAGATTGGCAAATAAGATACTTTTATCAGTGATGACTCTTTTTTGATTACACATTCCTTTCTGGTTTCTTTCACATAAACCTCCTTCTGAACTGATAAACATGTGCTTTCAATAGTTTCTTGACATATATTTGGACATGAGATGTTCTAAACTACAGCCTGTAATCACTGAGAAAATGGACTGAAAATAATATGATCATAGTAAGGTAGAGTTGTTATAAAAGGGTTAGGGTTAGAAATAAAAACCCATTATATATTGTTTGTGTGTGTTGGAGGTAGTGTGGGTTTAGTCTCTTTTAGTCTGTTCAAGATAGTGATATTTCAGCCCTTATTTCAACACTTTCTACCTCCCCTTCTTTATATTACGATATATCTGGCTCTTTCTAGTTCTCTAGTTAATTGACACATAACTGAGCCTTTGCTTTTTGTATGTACTTGTGTAAGATATATGTAAAAATGACGCAATTGCATACAGAAATTCGGCACAAGCTTTAACACACTGCTTTCAGGCTTTGAGCTTCAGCTAGTGGAAACATTCAGTTGGTTTATTTCTCAAGTTTTATTGTGATTTCAAAACTTTCAAAGTTCAGAGCAAACTTGCTTGGCAACAAGGGAATCTGTGAACTCACCGGACTTGTAATTGTTGACCTGAGTCGTTCTGAGTGATCACTTCATTCAGTCGCATCTCCAGGTGAACCTTACCCTGCAAACCATGAAGATTGGAGACCGAGTTTTGAGAAGTTACAAATTACTCAAGTCATGAGACTTTAGTCTTACATCAGGGCACAAGTCAAAAGTTTCAAGTTAAACCCTGAGTGGATATGCAAGGCTTAAAACTAAATACAAGAGCAGGTTGTACACCAACAGATATGTAAAATACATTCATCATTCTTCATTTAGATTGCACCCAGTAACGCATTTTTGTCATACTTAATTTTCCAAATAGTTTCCTGTCATTCTCTGGCATCATAGACCCAGGCGTGTGGCCCTGCTCCACTTCATGTTTTATGTTAATGGAGGTACCATGTGTGACAAGAGCCACAACAGCTGTGAATATTGTCATCACTCAAAAAGATCTTTACGGGTCGGATGTGGTGAAGGCTGCCGGTCTCGGCTTTGAAAATGTCAGAGAGAGAGGGAGAGAGAGAAAGAGAGAGAGAGAGAGAGAGACGTGCAGAGTGAGAGAGTAAGCAACAGAAAGAGCTAAACAAAACGCCCCCACACTTGCACTCCGTCTCTGCATTTCAGCAAGTAGCTCTTTCTGATACAAGATAGGACTTTAAGCTGATATAACACTAAATGCATTAGCAAGGGTCCCAAATTAACAAAACAGTCCCAAGCTAATTAACACTTACACTAATCATACCCATTAAAACTTGGTAATGAATATGCATAAAAAAAATCATATTGTCTGCCCTATTATTGTATTCTTTCTATTAATTTAACAAGTTCACTAGAATATGAGTTAATTGCTCACAAGGTGCATGTACAGCTCCTTTCTGGCCGGAAACCAAGCCGGAGAAGCATTGCAATAACACCTCCATCGCTCACTGATGTAACTTTGCAGTTGAAAGTGTCTACTTGTGAGTGAATCAGTGTAGCAGCACATACCCAGAATAGTCTGGCGTGGGCTAATGGCAGCTAGAGTCAACATGTTAGCTACAGCAGCACAGAAGTGGTAGTGTGCTGCAGGTTCATCCAACACAACCACAAAACAGACCACAAAAACGTTCTGATCAAAAAAAAAATTACAGCCCTACATGTGGAACTGCACCCCTGAAAAAATGATCAATAAAATGCTAAAAAGAATAAAAACGAAGACTTCCAACACATAAAGCAGAGCAAAAACACCTGAAAAGCAAGACTATACACGCAGCTGGCAAGCTAACTACTTTAGCCAGCTGCAGCCTATTCTACAAAAAAGTCATTGTCTCATTTTAACAGCCAAAAAAAAAAAAGCTCTGTGGCATTAGTTGTTAATCTCGCACGCCTCAGAGATCTGCCTTCATCAAAATATTGTGTAGGTTGACATACTGATAATATAAACTCCTCGATTTAGGCAAATTCTAAGTAACCGTCTTACCACATATGCAGTCAAAATGACATTTACATTACTGAGTAAAAAGGGAGAAGTGATTGAGTTGGTGGAAAATGCTTAAAGAACTTTTCTAGACTTTTTAACATTAATTGTTATGGCAACAAAAGTGACAAAACTATGCTAAAACATTTTCAGAGGTGCCGTTTTTCCTAAAGCTCTGAGCTCAAAAGAGACAGGCTATCAAAACCATAGTATTTTCACAATATACACTGCAGTGTTTACAATGTGCAAACTATTTCACTGCAGTCCTTCATGCCGTGACATTAAGACCCTGCTAAAAAAAACTCAGCATAGTGTATTTCATTTTGCTGCTGTCAAAATATGACAGTGTGTTTTTGGGAACAACCCCCCTCCAGCCTGCTGTTGAAAAGATGTGTCTTATTTCAAACTGTAAAAACGTGACAGCTTGGACAGAGGTCATTAAACCATATTCTGAAAGGGATGGAAATGATCTTATCCATATGCAAATTTAGATGACATGCAAGTGGATTTCCTACTTGTTATGATGCAGGTGCAGCAAGGTCTGAGCATAGGTATGTAAATCATACTTATGCTCAGGACATGGATTCTCTGAGCACGAGGTGACGAAATGTTTTAAAGCCTAATCAGGACACCACAAATGGTAGCCAACTTTGAAGTGACATTTACTTTTCCTCAGTATTACCTGCACTTCTGAGTTTGGATCTACCGGCTGAAGGCCAAACCAGTGCTCCTTCGAACTGTATTTACATAGGTCATCCTTGCGAATTGACACTTTGCCTGAAACGACAAATAAACACATATACATATTGAGCTACATACATCCATTCAGACGAGGAAATACAGTATACTTGTGTGCTAAGTGCCTTTCTGAATGTGACTTACCAACAGGTAGGTCCCTTTGGAAAACGCTCTTGGCATAAACATAGAAGGATAAACACTGAAAAGGGCGTGGGATCTCAAAATAGAAGTCCTCTCCGTAGAAAGGGCTGTAAATAAAGGAAGAGGAGAATATTAGAAAACAAGGTGACGTCTTTGAAGGAGATAGCACCATGAGAATGTGTGTAATAGGTACTTTCTGGTAAAATAATTAGCTATATGGCTACTGGCCCTGCACAACATCATAAAAAATCTAAAACAAAATTGCTAAATACTGCAGCAAGTATATAATTTTCAATAAACATGGACTGTCATTGCTCTTCTGTCCTTCCTCAGCCATCATGCGAGCTAACCTCGCCGCCAATTAATCTGAGGGTAGCTGACAGGAAGTTGGTCAAATGGTGCAAATGCATGGCCCAGGCATCCAAGGCACCATCTGATAGGTCAAATGATGACATGCTCAGTGTGAATACGTGTAAATCATACTTATACTTTGCATTTCAGGCAGCCTTTTGCATCTTGTTTACGGCACATGTTTATATCACTAAGATGATAAAAATACAATTTAAAGGTCAGCATTAGCGGCTAAAGGCCTTAAGTGATCAGCTGTGATTCAATAGCAGGGTGCCCACAAACCAGAGGTTTTGCGGTCCGAACCCTTGAACACGCCATGTGCCAAGAACATTGAACTCCCAGTTGTAAATGCTTTGAGTATCAATAGGTAGAAAACTGAGTATGAAAAGAACTAACTGTCAATACATTACATGTATTACATTACAGAGTAAATATACATTATAAACAACACAATGGATCCATTATACAAGATCACCCATCATATAATACAACTGATTTCTCTTATTTCCCTGTGCATTTTTTTCTCTCTGTCCCTCTCTTCCATTATTTCCTCTCTCTTCCTCCCTCTGCTTGTCTTTGACTCTCCCCTGTGTCTTTCTATTTTTCTCTGAGTCTTTCTCCCTCTTCTTCTTTACTTTCCCTTTCTTTCCCCCGTGTCTTTCTCTTTCTCTCCTTTTCTCTCTACCCTGCCCCACCCTTCCTCCCCTTTCTCTCCCCCGTTACATAGCCATACCTAGTGCTGATGCATGCTGTTCACCCGTCCTAATTCTATACTTTGAAATCATAAGACCACTAACTCAAATTCCCCCCCATAATATACTTTTTATAACAATAAGACAGTTATTATGATACAGGGCGGTGTCCCTAGATTATGAAGAAAAAAATATAATTACTGAATAAACACGGTGCTGTGTTCCAGTTTAAATGTAATAACAATATCACATTACTGTCATAAACAGAGGAATTAGTGGGAAATGAACTGTCTGAGCAGAAGGTGGACAACACAGGGTGCCCTATGACTCATCAGAGACGAGAGGGGAACATTCTGAATATGTTGTAGGCTCAGATCTGCCCCTTTTGCCATCTATTCTCCTCCAGTTTTTCTTACTATACAGTCTAATGGTGTACAAACCCTGTAACAAGTGTTTTTTATGTTATATTCCTGAAGCCTCACTAAATTAAATGGACAAAAATGAAAAACTGCATCCACCATAACTTTCAGTGCAATATTTTGTGATATGTCATACAATAATCTCATTTTACAAATGACTGTCTAAGGATGATTTTCAAAGGAATATGCTGTAAGACTGATCAAATTTGTTAATGAGACTTCTGTTTTAAACATGTGGATATTTTCTCTGGCATAGACCTTAGTGAAACATTGAATTAAACATCAATTTGAGTATTTCAGAACTCACTTTGCATGTGTTTATCAAAATCAGAGAAATACTCTTATCACATGGCTCGTTACAAGAGTCCAGCTACACCCTGACAGCTTGCTAATGCACGGATAACACACAGAAACAGATAAGGCAGCCACTCTAACACACTTACAGGCATATTTTTCTGAACCTGCATGTTTTAGACTGTGAGAGGAAACCTGAACACCTGGAAAAAACTTAAACAGCCACAGCAGGAAGATACAAACTCAAATCATTAAACAGCAGGTACAACAAATACTGAAGGACCTAGTCTAGCAGTAAAGTGGTCAGATCTCGTTTGTTCAGCACAGGATTCACAGGAGCTGGCAGGAACACAGAGGGCTCAAGCAGTGCCACCCAGTCCTGCCAACACAACTATCTCACGACCAAGACTGCGAGCCAGACAGCTTGATCTGACATAGCCGATTGTAGGTTAAGCACTACCTCGATGTACGTGCTTGCCTGCAGATGGACCACCTGTCCCAAACAGACTTAACTGCAGTTAGACAAACTGTTGATGTGTTTGAATAAAAACTGCAGTCCGTCTTTTAAATGTAGTTTAGTTAAGCATACAAAGTTTAGGGGTTTGTTCTCTTACGGGGAAAAAAAAATATATAAATAAAAATACCGCATTAAAGTAATAGATAACTGGCCTATAAACAAGTAGGTAGATTATATGTGTCATGTATGTATGTGGGCTAGTTCTAAAATAAAACACTCAGTAGTGCCAGACATGTGTCTGGTGTTTACTGGTCCTGTGGTTTAATGAATTTAAATGAAACATTTCCTCCAGTTTCAAAAATTTAATCAGGAAACTGGCCTGGTAAACAGACATATCTGTCTTCATATCCAGTAGAGGTACCGAGTGAACCTGAACACCGATGCTTCCCTCCATAATTTATGCATCTTGGATGGTGAAATATCTTGCCTGACACTTCCACAATGGGCTTAGCCAACACACTCAGCAAACACCCACACATCCTCCTCAGTATTACATGCAACTATGCACTCGTAACCCCCTCCGTTCTGCACACACTCACACATACACCCACTATAAAACCTTTCCCTCTGTTGTCATCCTGGTTTCCAAATAATGCGAGAATGCTAGGTAGACCCACTTGACCACAGCTGTTTGAACATGCCTACTTTATCCTGGGGATTAGCTGTAATTAGGGCTTCCATGCATCCTTTAAACAATTAGAGACAGGAGAGCATACATCAGGCATGAGTCAAGCACCATCAAATAAACAGTGGGCCAAATTCGAGTGCTTATTAAGACGTGCTAAACAGCGGCTAAGGAAGTTGAGGGTGACACAGAGAAAAAGACAGGAGAGCGTGGGAGGACACTTCCTCAGAGGCTGTAAAATCCTTTTGAACGGTACCGAAATCAGGAGTGTTAAAAAAAAAAAAAAAAAAAAAATGTTGTGAAATACCTAGAGAAGGCAGGCCTGTGTTTACACTGAGATGTGCAATGATGTAGATGGAAACCTAAAAAGTTTTCCTGATCTCCTGCACCTTTCTCTGCTTGTGAACATGTAGCTATTGGCAAAATAGCTAATTTCAGTCAGAATCACTCAACATTTCTCAGCAGAAGGGATACCCCACTCACGTTTACGGCTCCAAGCCATGCATCAACAGTTTCTATGATGAAATCAAGCGGCTGCACTTTTAAATGGGACAATTCTTGCACGACAGGCTCACAACAAATGAAAGGGTACCGATATTAGCATAACTGTTTCCACATGAGAGATTCTATCAACAGGATATTTCTATTTTTCACCTTTGTTTCGACTTCTAATCTAAAAGCAAACTGAAGAACAGCCTGCAAATGTAATGTTTCAAAACACTCTCGTCCACGCCTCTCTCTAGATTTCATTTGAGTAAGCAGTGTCTTACAAGCAGAATAGCTCAAATCAAAACTCACTTAATACTAAATGAATGTCTACATAAATAGACCATCACTAATAATCACTATGAACAGTCTCAATTCCTATTTTCTAACTTAATCAGCATTGTTCCTGAAACTTCATTTTGCATATTATTTGTATTTTAATTTCACTACATACATTTTACACTTTGTTACTACTGGTATATACTGCTGGTAATATCAAACTTCTACTATTTTAAAGGAATGAGATGGTTCCATCTTCGTATTTATCTGTGGCAGTATGGAAATGATTTAATTGATATAAATGCATAAATTATTTAACATATAAAAAAACTGTACATCTAATATGAATGCTCAAAACGTGGCATCATAAATAATTAAAAAGTCATTTTCTTGAGATTGTCTCTTCAGTTTAATATTTAGACATCCACCTCTTAGAAAAGGGCCTCCACATCCCTTAACTAATGTATGGATGTGTAACTAATGTTTAAGAAAGTAACTAATGTGCAATGTTTTAAGTATGACAACTTATTTCTATGTTAACACATTCAGGGCTTTACTGCACGGTAAAAGCTGTCAAACTGCAAACCTAACTGAAACAACAAGATGACGCAATGCTGCCATGTGCAACTGTTATCGAGCTGCTATTTTATTGAATTATTGGGCTTACCTGACACTTTTGTCAAACACCCTGGTGCGGAAAACCTCCTCCTGATCCAGACTTATGGTACAAAAGGTACAAAGATCCCTTTGTCGATTTGGGCCCGAGACTGGACCCAGGTTCTTAGCTTCACCTGCAGCACCAAAGGGAGAACAGTATTATCATCTTGACTATCATCAAAATAACACAAACCTTTTTTTCCGTCAGTGAATTCAAAAAACACATCAGCCATTTTTTAAATATTCACTACCTAAACCCTACCTACCTAGCGCTACCCTCTAGGTAGACACAATAGATATCTACTCTATTTTAAATGACGACAGAATTTAACTAAATGACATTTCAACAGATGTACAGTATACTTTCAGCTGCTTCTGGGAACATACAAAGTTTCAGTCAAAAAGCAACAACAACTCAGTTGGATAATTCGTGGTACTCCTACAGACTGACAACTCCGAAAAGCTAAAATAAATTTTGTTTGCGTTAATAAATTCCTACTTTTAACAAAACAACAACTAGTCCCTAAGTGAGAGTGATGGTTTATTTGAAAGAATCTGACTCAGAACAACCAATTCTTAATCAATAGAAACACGTTACTGCAATCTTATGCTGTAAAGAGGTGCTTTGATGTTCGGCATCCTCGTGTTCATTTGGTGACAAGGGCTCCTGCCAGTTGTCAGGGCCAACTGCAGAGCGGATGTAGCTGAAGTAGACTTGAGGCTCATATGTGGTTAAAAACATGAAACATTGACTTCCTCAGCATAACCAGTGGCGACAGTACAGCGCTGATTCACAAATGACAAACACCTTTGTAGCACACACCACCTCCATTGCTGTGCAGGCAGATTACATGCCATGGGGTTTGGTGCAATACATACACAAACAAATATACCAAATCAGTGCCAGAGAAGTTAAACCCAAAGAGCCAACATTCACTCAAGCGCAACACTATCAGTAAATTCACCCCAAGTGGGATTTAGACTAGTGGATTAGAGGGGCAATAACATGTCTAAATTAGCAGCTCTAGCTCTGCATTGGTACCCTAAGCCCAGGTAGGGACATAACTAAGAAAAGCTGACAGTAAGACCAGCTTTCTAACGGGCTATAAATAATAGTGTGTGGATAATCTTAGGAAGCAGCAGCTATAACAGTCAAGTTGTCACTAAGCTCAGACCAGGATGACCTGGTGGAAGTAGAGCACAGCAGGACATACACATACAGCATTTACAACGAACCCTGCCGCTATGTCTAAATTTCCACAACATTTTTGCTAAAACAGAAGTATGTAGCCCTGTAAAAACCAGTCCCAAAGGTCAGGCAGTAAGCCCAACAACTAACAATCTTAGCAGGTTAATCAAGTTGCCCATTTGTGACCATTTAAGCAAACAAAAAAGCACACAGGTCATCTGCTAACTGCTATAATACGTCTTCACAGAAAGGTATCTCCAATGATGCAGGCTAAAGGAAAAAGGACAAAGTGTGAACGAGGAAGAATGGAGTTTCGTAAGACTGCTAGACTGTGAGTTACATGCCATGACAGTTCCTCAATTTTGTTCTGCTTACCATTTTCTCATTAATTCATAGTAGCGAAACTGACATTTGTCTTCCCATTGTGTGCCGCCTATGCATAAGAGCCTTATGTACCAGTGAGCATATTCACCTTACAGTAAACACACACAGTTACGCCACAGTTACAGCAACTCATGACAACGTCAGCCCCTACTCTGGAAATATAAAGGGCACTCCAAAGCACATGTTAAAAATAACATGTTTAAAATATTAACAATGGTATATATTTATTTAAGAAAAAAATAGTTTTGTCCCCATTTATTTTGAACTGATTTCTCTTGATTACAGTCCGCATTGATCTTTAGAGGCAATGAAGCAATGCCACAGGGACAAATTTAATTCTAACCATAATCAATTACCTCAAACACAGAGGGCACAGGGCAGCAGTGGATGAGGGCTAATGGATGTGTGTTAAATCAACACATTGTTATCTATGATACTGCTGAGAAATTTTACTTTAAAGGCAGCGTTTCAGATTTGGACTACAAAAGTATGATATTTCTGTGTCATAACTTTTTCTCGTACTTATTTGATGCTGTAGGTAAAACAGGTAACTCTTTCCCAATTTTTTCTTCGATCAATTGATTAGAGGCAACTGTCTAGACTTTAATATTTAATAGACATGCTGCTTGATTCATGCCTCTACATGGAGGTCAGAGACAAAGACTGAGTTTGTAGAGTGACCCAAACATCAGTCAACATAAGCTACAACATGCAATAATTAGCAATAATAAGTTAGTGAAACTAACCATGATTAGGTGAATAAATAACTCGAGTAGCTAACGTTAAAGTCTAATATGTGTTACGTTAATACACTGCGTTATCGCTAAAATAAATGATCATTTATCTGCTAAATTACTTGGCTGTCAGATGCCTGCAGTGAGTAACGTTATAGCTGAATGGGTTAGCCTAGTGAAGTGGCTGGTCGTAGCTAGCCCACTTAGCTACCATCGTCAACTTGAAGAGGAGCACCACAAAAAACTAACATTTTAATAGCCGTAAAACATACGGTATGCTCTGTGAGCTTAACTTGAGGGTGGTGAAGCGCTGCTCGATGAATGAAATCACTCATAGCAGGCTAGTAGCTTCTGCTAGCATGCTAAGCTAACTAAAGCACCAGCCAACAGACCGAGCAGATGAACTGCCTGCCTGTCTCAGCCTTCTCACTGTCGACTGTTGATAGCACGCCGCGCCCCTCCGGGTTCCCGTCTCGCCGCTCGCCCGTTCTACCGACCTCTCCCCCACTCTGAGAGAAACGGGGAAAACGTAGGCTCTCCGGTCAGACTTACATATTTTACCCCGCAGGCTCTTTAAAATCCGAATCCTTGCGTCGTCCTCTTCCGCCATGGTCAGGGCTGACTGTTGTCGCGGCTCCGGTGCATTCAGCGCTGGTTTATCATATCCGTTTATGAATGCTGGCAGAGTGAAGGAAAGCCAGCCCCACTACCGCGTCACGTCGGGTCCCGTACACACTTGTGCCTAAAAACGTTTGGAGAAATACCAAGCTTCCTCAAAAGTCGAGCCGCTCGCTTTGACTAGCGCAGCAGTGTGGAGGCGGTAGGAGTTTTAAAGGGGATTTAAGGTCTCTTGTGTGCTGTCGTTCATTATGCAACGATAGCGCACACTTCTCATATCTTTTGGAACTAGCTTAGCCCGTTAATCTTGGATATGAGTGTTTTAAATCAACCCTGCTTCTCTGAGGCAGATGTAAATATGTCACCAAGTGTAAATAAGTGTAAAAACAATTCTTGAGGTTTTAGAGCAGGTAAAAATTGACTGAAAAATTTGTTAAAACATTTTTATTTTGGACAAACGTCCTCCACTACTACCTCCAATGAAAATGTCTGTCAACACAGAATTGTGCACATCGTGCTAGCTTGTTTTTTAGCGCTAAAAGTTTGCACATCACCATACAGCCATTTGTTTTTAACTTAATAGCTGTATTACTGATGAAACATGTTAATATGTAAAAACACAACTGACATTAGCTGCTCATATGGTTGTGTAAAATGTATTTTTTTTTCTTCCAGTAACGTTTTTACTGAACAGATTTTCATGTAGAGTGTGCATTAGTGTAACTGAGTAATAACATATAGATTATCTAAATTTTACAACTTGATGTATAGAAATTATAAATTAAATTAATCAATCTGTAGTATCTCCTTTGGATAAAACTGAACATAGTCTATCTTCCTTTATTTCAAGGTATCGATGCTTTCAGTGTTGCGCAAACACAGGTCTGATGTTTTTCACCAGTAGTAGCATGGAAACTGAAAGGGCTTTCAGGTAGGCACTGTGACCTTTTATCTAGATATTACTAATTCCTTTGAATTATGTCACTCTTTTATTAATGCATAGCACAAACTACTTTACCTGCATTAAAATCTAACGTAGATGTATTGCCTTAATTATTCTGCATATACACAGATCAGCCACAACATTAGAACCACTGACTGGAGAATTCAATTACATTACACCACCTTGTGACAATTCAGTGTTCTGCTGGCAAACTTTTGGAACTGGCATTCATATGGATGTTACTTAGACTTGCACTGCCCACCTAGACCAGAGCAGACACCCCCACCCCATAGCAATGACACTCCTTGATGGCAGCAGCCATCCCCAGCAGAATGCAGCCTGACAAAGACAGACACACAAAAACGGTTTAGGAACAACTAAGAAAAAAACATGAAGAACAGGTGTTGACCTGGCCTCCAAATTCACTAGATCCCAAACCGGATGTTGTAAAGCGTCTTGAGACATTTTGTATTGTTATTGATGCTATATAAATAAAATGGAATTGAATTATCTATGCGTCGCAACTGTTTTGGAGGCACAAGGGAGACCTACACAATATTAGAAAGGTGGTCATAATGTTATGCCTCATCATTATATGTGTACACTGTTTAGCAGAACTGCTGGCACCCTTCAGTAAAAATGGGCAAAACATGATGCAGAAAAACATCTGTATACTTACAGAATATTCACAAAAAATATATTAAACAAACTTTAAATTGAAGTTACATAATTGAAAGAAATTTTAAATAAAGAAAGAAATAGTTTTATTAATAATATTTGTGTTTCTATTATTGGCACACATTAATTTAATATTTGTGCAGCCAAGACACAATCTCTGAATATCTCTTACAATGTGTCAACACATGGCACCGGATCAGAGACAATTTCTGTTTACAGAATATCTCCAGATTCTTCAGATTCAAATAGCCTCTGCTTGTGTACCTCAGCTCATCTCTGAGTTTTTCTGTGGGGTTTAAGTCATTGCACTGGGATGGCTGGAGGAAGACTAATTCTGCAGTTGGCGAACGAGTTTTGTGTAGATTATAAGAAGTGTTTTGGACTCCTGCCAGTAGTTTCAATCTCTTGCTAAATGAGACCAGGAATATGTTTATTAGGAAATGTCGACCTACTTATCATATCCAGTTGGTGCTGGATTTGTATCTCAGGAAGTATCATAGTAATCATTGTATAGCTCTACGCAATATATTGAGCATGTTCCCTCTTTACTATACCTTACTGTGATATGAAGATTTGACATTATTGCAGTCTAACTATTTATTTATCATAAAGTGCAATGAGGGGTGGCACAGTGGAATGGTGGTTAGCACTGATGCCTCACAGCAAGAAGGTTCTGGGTTCAAATCCAGGCCAACTGGGGCCTTTCTGTGTGGAGTATGCATGCTCTCCCTGTGTCTGTGTGGGTTCTCTCTGGGTACTCCAGCTTCCAAAGACATGCTGGTTAGGTTCACTGGTGATTCTAAATTGGCCGTAGGTGTGAGTGTGAGTGTGAATGGTTGTCTGTCTCTCTGTGTTAGCCCTGTGATAGACTGGCAGCTGGTCCAGGGTGTACCCCACCTCTCGCCTGATGACTGCTGGGATAGACTCCAGCCCCCTTGCGACCCTTCACAGGACAAGTTGCTGAATTAACTTCTGTTTTTACAGATTGCCATTTTATCAGTATTTGTAATATATACTTATTTCTTTATGAAACGATAGATTACAATGTTATAGGGGAAATGTTGTCAGTACCTTACACCTAAACGTATGACCCATCTGTTGCAACACATGACAGGTCTTAGAAAGAATTTAGAAACATCTGGAGATTGTGTCTTGAGGTCCAACACTAAATGCAGATGCAGCCTGTGTGGAAATATGAGATGACGAAGTTTTCAGAAGTAGCTGCAGTTCCCTGAAGGACCAGAAGGAGCAGATAGCTGCCATGTGGCTTTATATTGAGGAAATAGTTTGCTGTGGAACAGGTTTTGTACCACTATGTCTGGTTAAATCTTTTAAGATATTCTGCTTAAAAACACTCTCTACACTTTGACTTAGTGATGTTTCTTTGTTATTGTCTTATCAGTGTGGTGTGTCAGTGAAATGACAGTCGACCGTTTATTGTATTTCACTGTTTTAGAATATCAACAATGTTTATTTAAATAGTTTTACATGTTTTATACATATTAAACACACAAAAGTTGTACATTTAATCTCAATGGTGCCATGTGTTAATCAGAAATAAGAATTATATCAGGGGTGCGTAGAATTGACATTTAATTATCAAAGTATTAAAATGACAAATTGGCATAGTCTATCTATAAAGTGCAACTCACCGTGCCCAGTTAACTGAACAGGATAGTCAAAAATGTGACTATCATACAATTCAACTTTTTTAAAAAGAAAAGTGAAGATTAGGCAGCTTTTCAACTGTCCAACACACTCCAAATTATTTTCTGATATTGCACACCGTTTGAAGAAACATTACCAAGAATAATGTCTCTTCTTGAGGTTACGTTCATGTCACCAGGTCTGCCTTACATGCATAGACAATGGACAAAGTACAGTCTGTGTCAAGGGGTCCTATAATATGCAAAAAATATCTTCTACAAAGGTGAAAAAAATCGCTGAGTTATTGGTTTTAGGAGGGAAGAAATTACACCTAAAACTGCCATTAGATCCCCATGTTTAGTGCCATCCTCTAGAAACACTTAGCTGCAATTAAAATCTTACCAAGTATATCCTATCCAAAGCAGAGGATTGTATGCAAATGTCATTCACTCTTTTTCCTGCAGTTGCACTCTTAAAAAAACGGCTCCTCCTTACACACCCATCTCTCCGGCTTGTGTAAAGAATTCTGGGTAACTTTAGATTCAGAATCATTTCTTCTAAATAGTTTGCTGGACTTCTCATGATCATTGTGACTGTTTGTTCTTGGTCCCATCAAAATGTCTTTGTTACTATCATCTCGGTCACAGACTTGCTTTTTTGAAATGAGATGCATAGAATGCTGTGCATTGAACCTCTTCTTTCCTATCTTATGTTTGACCTTTGAAGTTGTCAGGGAAAACAGTGGGTCACTGCAGGCCGACAATGGACCTTTAATGTTGGAATATGACACATCTTGGTATGTAGTCAAAGGCATAAAGTCAGCTGTATCTTCAATCTTTGTCTTATCAGTGGAAAAACGTTCTCCTTCCAACCTTTCATGTTTTATGTCAGTGTCCCTTTGATTGCCACTGTCTTCTGTTTTGATAGTTGCTTGTTTATTGTCCTCACCAGGATGTGTTGAGTATTTAGAACATGCTCTGAAGCTGTCAGAATTATAGCTGTCCTCATTTGTCTCTCTGTGTTTTTTCTCGTGGCTTCTCTTCGTGGCTAGGTAGAGAAAACGCTGGGGACAGAAGGAGCAGCGGTACTTCTTCTCTGGGTTGGGGCTCCGGGGTGTATTATCAAAGCAGGAGCCATTTTCCATACAGCTGTTGCAGATGTAATCCCCACCGGCAGGGACCTCACCAGGGGGACCTTGTTTGCCACATGTCCGGCAGAAGCATGGGTGGGAACCAATAACATGAGCTCTCAGTCCTGTCTCTGTGATGAAAGAGCTGTCACAGATGTCACAGTTGTAGGTAGCCCTAGGGCTGCAGTTCCTGCTAAGACTATGTTTCACCCCTGTACTACCACTTGAGATGCTCTCTTCTGTCAGCCAACTGCTTCTGTCAAGATGGACCTCACTGGCAGCAGTTCTGTCCAATGATGTTTCAGGAAAATGGTGAAACATAGCTTTTCTTTGCTTGTATCTGAGTTTCTTTCTTTTCTTTTTAGCTTTGTAGGAATAGTAGGGACGCCAGAGTTTATCAGCCATGTCACCATCATTGGTATCGTCGTATGGCTCTGGCTCTGTGGCAGCAGCAGCTTCGGCTCTGAGGCGGGACCGGGGACTCTCTGCATTTTCCATTGTTGAAGGGCGCTGACTTGGGCCCTGCTCCTCGCTCAGTTCTCTGATTCTCCTTTTCTTTCTGCGAAAGAGCTTAGATCCCTTGATTTGGCGTCGAATTATTGCCTCATTGCCAATTTTCACTGTTATCTGACAGAGTGGCATGGCATCACTATCAACAGATGGACCTGGGCATGCTGGTTTGGCAATATATGTTTCTGTTTTTGCCCCCACTGTGTTGTCACGTGCCAAATTCACTGTGGTTGATTGAAGTATCTCCTTGGTCATATCCTCAACCCTTTTTGCCGAAGCTGAGAGCTCGCCTAACTTTTTAACCGTGTCAAGGGAGTTTAAGAACGGCACATTGTGGCTGATGTGCTCTGGGTTAATTATCACTGATGGATCATCTTTGTAACCTGCAGAAGATTCTTTATTGGGTTGCACAGAGCGGGTACTGTCATGGTGAAGAAAGCCTGGACCTCTGTGGTCAAACTCTTTTCTTGTGCCTCCATGAATTTCCAATTGGCTGTTCAGACTCTGGTCAATGTCTTGGTCACATGGCTTGTCAAAGCAGATGCGAGGCATGACAGGTGAGACCATCTTTGTTGTTGCCATGAATGTCAGCGGTAATGAAGTGGTGTCAAGGTGACTGATCAGACCATTATCTTCAAATGGAGGGATAAGAGGGCTGCTGTCAAGCAATGACTGATCACCTCTTTCAACACCCTCTGAATATGTCTGACTGTATGTCTTGTATTGTCTCTTCCTAAACTTCATGGGCAGAAGCCTGTAGAGCTTGATTGGGTAAACACTGGCTTTTAGCCCACCATTTGCAGATTTTTTCTTAACAGCTAGATTTGGATCAATGCCATGAAAAGACTTCTGATGGTTCTTCAAGATATAGTATGTCATGAATGTTTCAAGGCAGAAAATGCACTGATAGCGGCGTTCACCTGTGTGCCAGATTTCATGCTTAGTTCGGTATTCTGCCAAGGCAAACACTTTATTACAATAATGACAGGGATAGGCTCTCTGCCAGGAATGTACATTCTCATGCCGCTTCAGACTGGATAGGGTGACATAGACCCGTCTACACACACTGCAGTTGTATCTCCTCTGACTACCACCTGGCTTCACGGCCTTCTCATCCTGAGGAGGTTCTGATTGGTCCACTTGAAGGGACTCTGTGTAAGGGCTGGAAGGTTCAGCAGACGGAAGCTGTGTCATGTTGGTCTCTGTGTCCATCCTGTTGTCTGAGAGGTGGTCCACGTCTTTGCCTGAGACATCCCTGGTGTCTATTTTAGGTGGGCCTTTCGCAGCCTTAGGACAGATCTGCTCATGGTTGCGGAGCCGTTTGAGGTGTATAAACTTTCTGTGGCAGAACTTGCAAAACAAATGGCTAACAAATCGCTTTTTGTGTACGTCAGAGTGAATGGTGAGAAGAGCTTGATTTGTGAATATCTCTGGACATTGCTCGCAACTGTAGATTTGAATGCTGTCTTCTGTGTGAGGGGAAAGGGTCGGTGGGCCTAACTCCATTTGAGCATTGTCACTGACCATAGGTAGCCCTTCGTCTACACTTTTGTCTGGTTCTGCCTCTGCGAAAAGTGGAGGCGGCGTCAGGACTGCAGCAGGTGCTGCAGTAACCCCATCAGTTAATGTGGGGGTTATTGTATTTGGTGTATCTGTTTGGAGTTCAGCTGGTGTTGGAAGTGTACTTTTACCCAAAATGCCTCTCAGCCTGTGGCGCTTTTTGAGTGGGCCTGAATTTCTGTAAATGAGTTGCTTTGACTGTAATACAGCTGGCTTACTGACCTTCCTGTTGTCCCACTGACTGCTATCTTTGTCCTCAGTGGATTTGCTTACTGCATATGAGTGTTCTGAGAGGGCGTGGGTTGTCTCATTGTTCCCATTAGGGCAGGAGGTTGTAGGACAGCTTGATGGGAGCTGTCCCACATCTGGTGACTGCCTCTCCACATTTGTTTGAGCTAGAGGAGTGAAAGGATTATTTCCAGGGCACACTTCATTGATAGAAAAGGCATTGGTGATGCGTGGCCCTCTGGCACTGTCTGTCTCCTCAAGTCTGGGAGCTTCCTTCTTTGTTTTTGTTGACACTGGGGCTGTGCAGGAGTCTGTGGCTTTGACACATTCGTCCTGCCTCTCTTGTTCTGCGAGCTTCTCTAAAAAAGGAATTCCCAGTCTTTTTCCAGCTGCTACCAGCCCACCTGTGTCCTCTGCCCCAGGTGAAGCCACCTTTGAGCAGTATATAAAGTTGAGGATACTGGCAAACACCTCAGACTTCAGGTCCATCAGCTCCAGCACTTGGCTAGAGCTCCATGTCTCAGAATTCGTCAGGGCGTTCCTGAAGTACCCGCTGCAGGCTGCCAGGATGTTCCTGTGGGCCCGAAACTTTACATCCTCCACCACAATGGTAACATCACAGAAGAGGCCTTGTGAGCGCTGCTCATTGAGCTTGCTGAGCACAGTGTGAGGGTGAGCACTATCCATCAGGTTCTGAGTGCATGGGGACACCACAGTCATCTAAAAAAAGAAGAAATAATTGAAATAAATGATCAGAAAATGGAGAATGAAGATCAAAATCCACATTTTATATTTGAATATGTTTTAGCTCTTCATGTGTTGTAACACTAGATGGCAGCAATGTCCTGATAGATGAGCTCCAGTGTCAACAGTCTGGTCAACACTTGTGGTGCAGGAATCATCAATAGTCTCCATTTTATTTCATAAAAAAGTCCCTTTGTAAACCACAAAGAATGATTTGAAGTTTAATACATAAAGTAGAAGATACTATCCCAGAGAGCCTATCCCTGTCTGCTGATGTTTTACAGAATTGAGTCTTAATCCTGTTTCTCTCGTATAGAATCACTATTTAATCTCTTCTAAAGGCTAATTGAGTCATTAAAAAATTATCTCACTGTATTTTATTATTATATTATTGTAAGAAAGACCTTACGCGTGTGTTTTGATATTCTGTGCTGTAAACTATTTCGGTGCTACAGTGAGCATGTTTGAGAGATTAGTGAATGTGTGGGAAACCATGTCAATGGTACTGTCAGCATGCTTTTAGACGGACATCGAACTCTTTAGATTCACTGTAAAAGTGTATTTTTACTCAAAGGATGTCACTAAACAGATTTGATTTGAACAGACTGAATTATGGTGATGGTTGCGATTACATAAAGTCTTAGATATTGTTAACTTCTGTTGGATTGACTTTGTTTTTCATACACGGAAATGTGTCATAAACAACTCATGTAGGTTATGTACTAATCCCAAAACTACTGTCATTTCTGAAAATATAGCCATCATTTTTAGTTTTTTATTATATCTAATGAAAATTCAGTATAGTGTTAATATATCCGGTGTGCTTCCGCAACTGTACTTGGTTGTCATGGCAAGCCTGTTCTTCTCAATACCTAGGTGGTGAGGAACATGACATTCAGACAGTTATGTGCTGATGAGTCATATGCTCCTTTCTTCAGTTGTCAGTTGGCAGCATCATTTCACTAGTGTCACAGACAGTTGCTGTCGTACATAGCAGCCAATTAGATCCACTGATATAATGTCAGTTAGCACATAATCAAGGCTATGAAAAGCCAAAAACTGGCCTTAGGCAGATGGGTCCCTCCATATGAGCTGGGTTCTGCTCAAGGTTTCTTCCTGTTAAAAGAGAGTTTTTCTTTGCCACTGTCGCCTTCAGGCTTGCTCTGGGGGTTTCAGGCCGGGTTTTGTAAAGCGTCTTGAGACGATTTGTATTGTTATTGACGCTATATAAATAAAATTGAATTGAATTGAAAAACAATCTAATGTCCTTTGTTAACTCGCTAATAATAGTGTTGTTAATCTTTTGTATTGTATTGCATTCCTTACTGTGCAGGAAACACATATTTGTAGTCGGGCAACGATTTACATGCATTTTGTATATTGACAAACCCACATTAGTGGATTAGTTTGATCTGCAATATTGGTGGAAGTTAAAGTTCATTCATTCCGACTTTTAAAGAAGATGTATCACCCAGCATGATGCTCTAACTATGGCCTACTCATTCCAGAGTCAGTGTTGTCTGAGTCATTTAGTCTTACGTAGCATGCTGACTGTATTTGTTGAGACACTCTTTAAGCGATGAATCATCAATGTCCAACTTAAAGTCAGAAGTTACTGCTTCAGTGACAGTTTGTAATGAGAATATTATTTACGTTTTGGCCTACTATAACTCTGGAGGCAGCGCTGCTACAGTGTAAAATCATTTCTTGCTCTGCATTATCATTTAGAAGGAAATGGGAGATGAGCTTCATTTGTCTTGATCTAGGTTTAGGTATATTATTAGTTACGTTACATTAACCGGAAGTTGAGCTTCTAATATTGTCGTACGTTCCAATTATTTTTTTTGTCTTGCACCACGGAGAGGCTTGTTGTTGTCAATAAATGTACTGTTTTGTGTACTCCAGGTGCCTTAAGGTAATTTACCATTGATGCCGGTCAGTGTTTATTTTTTTTCAGTTGTTTCCAGTTTTGCATTTGTGCAACAAATACAATATGGCCGCCGATTTTAAAGCCTCTCAGACTGATGAAAACACAACCACCCTCCTGCCTTCTTTCTCAGACAGGCCTCCGTTGTCATGGCAACATGCTATGGCGCAGCACTTATTGGGATTCAGCTGGATGGCAATTGACTGTATTAGCTGTCCGGGTGTACCGTCCCCTGTCTCTCCCTTGCAGACATCCTGCCTTCTCTGAGAACCTGCAACACACAGCAGTCTGCAGAGCCATTGAGGTTTGCCTTTGCCTCCGCTTGAATATACTTATGTATATGTATTGGACCGTGTGTCTTTGTCTGCAGCAAGAAATGGACTTTGCCATGCATCATATCACCACAAGTGCAAGTGATGTGCCACGCATTTACAAATGTCGATTCTGTCTGTGCCGTATGCAGAACCATTTCATCCTTTCCTTTGTGATGCTATTTTACTTTATCATATTCATTTTTCACAATTTGTATCATTTGTTGTGGTGTATTGCCACCACATGCTGAGCGGAAATTTTGAATTTGCTGTCAGTGCTTCTTAATTTGCCACACCCAACCTAAGTTTACCATCAAAGCCAATATTTTTTTTTTATCTCGTTTCTGTAACGTAAAAATCCCCTCATAACAAACCACAAAACAAGAAATGACTGCATCAGGAGCAGTATTGTCATACACAGAGCGAAATGTCAAAGCAAAAGCCACTTCACGCACATCTGCAAAGCGTACTTCCGCAGATTAAAAAAAGGTTAGAAATTTAGGGAAACCATGCAAAACATACCTTAGTAAATCAGAGAAATTGATGCAGGGCGAACAGGAAACAATGTCATGCAGTATTCCTTTCCTATACACCCAACTATACATGAAAAACTGTTTCGCGGGAGCAAGGCGAAAGTATTTTTTTTTTTCTGTGATGGTCGCAGTGGTGTTGTCAGAAGCAGAGCTTTTTCTGACGTCTTTCTTCCTCTCCCTCCCTCTCTGTGTGCAGATGACTCCAGCGCCAACGTCCTTCGACTCTATCCATGCAGCCCTGGTCCTGGGCTAGATCTGCCCTGCCCTCATCTGCATGTCCCTCTTCTGTCCTACTACAGCTATAGGAATAACTTATACAGCGTGTGGCTAAACCTGAGTATAGGTTTGCCTTTGTGCTAGCTGGGCGACCGAAGCTTTCGTTCTGGAGCCACTGAGCAGGAAACAGCAACTTTTATTAAGCATGGCAGAGGGCTGTAGGGAGAGCGGAGAGATGCACGGTGCTACATCACACATCAGCGCTGTACTCGCTTCAACAGCCAGATAAAATGCTCAGCTGCATTGCTATTGCAGCATAGAGTGATGAGCTCTGCTGTACAACAAATACCATATTAAAGCTCTCCGACAGCACACCAAATACATCCCGATGCAGCTCGATCGTGAGCAGAAAGGAAGATGTCTTTTGCATGAAAGGAAATTATCTCTAGAAATAACATGCACCTTGAATGCATAACGCTACACCATCTGTTTGATGCTGGTACACACAGTCCCTGCCTGTGCAGCAGTACATTACAGCAAAGCCCTCGTCCGTGCTTACGCAGTCACTGTGGTTAGGTAATGTAGAACGCGAGAGAAGATGGCACTGACTGGTGCTCTGTTGTGCAGCCCAGCACAGATGTTCATCGGTGCTTTTTCTGACGGCTGCAGTGAGCATGCAAACTGAAAGGCAGGGCTGAGAGACAGACACGTCTGCTATTAGCAAGAAGTCAGGGTATACCTATATAGAGGCTGCTGATTGATGCAAAAGCAGCAGATGCGTCAGCGCTGCAGACGAGGGGGAGGGGAGCAAGCTAAACAACATGACTGTGAGCGTCTCACCAGCCTCTGAGAACGGTAGCCACTGTTTTATTTACACTGAGCGTAGAGTCATATGACCGTGGAGGTCTTCTCGTCATTCTGACTACGACCTCCGTTTAATTTTTTTTGCACTGTTGACTTCAAAAGACAAAAAATAGCAGGTG
Organism: Chelon labrosus; assembly: GCF_963514085.1. Taxonomy (NCBI): domain Eukaryota; kingdom Metazoa; phylum Chordata; class Actinopteri; order Mugiliformes; family Mugilidae; genus Chelon; species Chelon labrosus. The sequence continues at coordinate 2,860,545 of NC_140346.1, forward strand.
CTATATCAGTATGCCTGCTGCTCATCGCACTGAAAGAAGGAAGTGCACTCTTTATGATCTGTTTGTGCTTTCCTTTCTAAAAATATGCTTGATGATAACTGTAACTTTGAAAATCTTAGCTGCTGTATTGTCTTGTTTCCTTTTCTGGGTTTAGCACATCAAAAGATCAAAATTGTTTCATGTATAGACAATTAACCACAAAGTCAGTCTTCTATTTTTGGCGCTGACTGAAAGACCTACTTCCTTGTAGAACTCGATATTTGCCAGCTTGTCAAAAATATGAGATTACCATAACGTGAAGATTTCCGATCTTGGACAAAGCTTTTGAATTGTATGACACGCAGCCATTTTGAGTTTGTTTTTATAGGACTGTTTAAATGGCTTAAAAATGACTATTAAATAAACGTAACTGTATCAGAAAACATTAACTCAGATTAAATGTCTGTCTTATGTTAGACCCTGTATTAAGTTTCAGTTTGAGATTAATATCTGCTTCCAATACTAGTTTTGACTTTTGGTAGATCAGCCACCATTTTGTTCTCTTTTGGAGCATGATATGACCCTTTCTGCAAACTTCACACTAAATGTTTCTGCACGATGCCCTAATGTTTTTTTTTTTATTTTTTTATTAACTCTACTTCACTCACTACATGTTAAAAGTAAAATATTAATACATTTATGCATTAATGTATTGAAAAAAAAAGAGTAATATCTGACAAGGGTGCTCATGGAAAACACCAAGATAAAAGAAGGTATATTGAAAATGTGTGTCTTCTATTTAGCTTGTAATGTTATTATGCATACATTTTAAGGAGAGAAAATAGTTTAAGAAAGCTTTATTTTATTTACTTCCTCCTGGTGCGTTTAAGCCTTCGTCAGGATCAGGGTTTATGACTGTACTGCATGCATTTAAGAAGCACTAAACACATCCACATGAAGCATTCTATCTGTCTGGCACAAAAAAAAATGTAACACATCAACAATGTGATAACAGATTACATAAAATACAAGGTATATATTCCCCATATCTGCACAATCTACACTCATTCATATGCATTTTTATAAGGATTTTTGTTTGTTGGTTGCTGCCATCTTTGTCCCTAGATATGTGTGGTTCTTCTGTTTGAAGAACTCATTCACAAACTGATATCTCAGTCATAAGTTTAGAGACTGCAAAAAAAAAAAAAAAAATGAACAGAAACAATAGTTTCATTCATGTTATTCTGAATGAACCATTTAATAGAATAAAAAATATTTTCAGCAATCTATGCCTGTCTGCAGACAGTAACAGTACTGAATTCCTCATGACAAATCCAACTGTAAAAGAGTACTATATTCCTCTGGCTGTTACATGTAATAATACTACTTATGGATCTCTGTTTCATCATTTCTGGGTTTATAGACATACACAATATTAACTTTCTACCTGGTATCACAGGTCTGTCCATTCATAGCAGCCACCTGTTTAGTGTATGTGTGTGAAACCCCCATGGGCATAATGGAGCACGTTTGTGTGTGTGTTTGGTTCTCAAATTGTCCTTAACCCTAACCCTAAAGGCACACATTATAAGAAGTCCAATTAAATAAATCTCTAACTTCTGGATGTTTAAGGAGAATTTGGAGGTTTACACGGTATATTTGGAGTTTTCTCCAAAACAGTGTCTGGACCACGAGGTTCAGTGACTTTTAAGAATTTATAAATTTCATTTTTGGAGCTGCTTTTTTATGTTATTTTATCCATCCGACCATGCAATTTCGAAAGCACTTCACCTTTACCTTAATTAGATAATATAATCACTAATTTAGATCCAAACTGTGAACTGTACACTTAATAAATGCAGACAGGCTTTAAATACATTTGTGTTAAGCCGGCAAAATAAATAAAAAGTAATTTTAACACTTAATACTCTACTGTACCGTAGTGGAAACTGCGAAGGCGCTCCCTAATATATTTATAACTGGGCATGCTTGGCTTGCAGTTTACAAGGTTAAACTGCAACTGAATCGCTATTTATATTAGTTAAACAAGTAAGTAATGTGTTCTTTATCTAAATTCACAGTCAAATGAGATCTTAAGCGTAATTGGAAAAGTTGCTGTTGGAAAAAAAACACGCCTTCCCCTTACGTAAAGCTCTTAGCTATTAGTCCGTACCGTGCCTCATATTTAGCAGCTCTAGCGTAGCAGCTCTAGATTTGATATCGCAGCTAGAATGTTTTTAGAGCAACAGGATAACGTATGCAGGCCTCTGCGCCTCTGATGCCCTGCGAGCTCAGCTGCAGCCTGTAGGGACACTCATCAGCAGGGAGGCTGATGACTGCAGTACAAGGCTGAGTAGGCCTCATCCTCATTCTCAAAGCATTCACACTCTTAGCATACTAAGACACTCGTCCCTGGAAGCTCTTATGTTTCTTCCATAACAAGCACTCACACTTGGAGTTGCCTACCAAAAAGGTTTCTTTGCAGAAGGTCGTGTCGGGCCAGTCGCTGCCGCTGTGGAAGTTTCTCTGGTGTTTGTTTAGGAGGAGCAAAGGAGAGCGACTACCCGGCTCCCATTCTTCCTTTGGCCTAGATTAGGCCTTTACCATCTTCCCTCGTCACTGCTGTCTGTGGACTACAATTCTGGCAGAGGTTCCCTGCTTCCTGCTGTGTATAGTTGCCTTCTGGAGGCTGCTGCCACTGCTGCGTCACTCCCGCTGCATCACTGACCCACAAAAAAGGAGCTGAGAAGGAGGGGTGGTGTGGTGAATGTGTGGAGCAAAAGGGATAAGCAGAAAACATGCAGCACTGCTCCAACAAACAAATGGAAGCTTCCGCTCTGCCTCAGTATGAGGCCTTGTTGCTGCTGTGGTATTCAGGAAGTGAGCCTGGGAGACAGATCCTTTATTGTTACGTAATGAATATTTTTCCTCCTAGACCGGACTCAGCTGAGAAGGCGGTATCAGAGGCTAATAATAGGCGGTGGTACCTAGCAGTCAGAGCTGTGTGCGGTCATATCTGATCATTGTGAAACCCGGCTATCGTTTATGTAGAAGAATATTCAACAGGGGAGATTAGTCATTTATGAAAATAGCTGCATATTAAAATGTGCTGTTCTTGTTATCTCTTAACTCAAGATAGACTTTGTTTCTAATTCACTGTTAGAGGAATGCAGACAATACTCACATTTATCACTGTTTTGTTAACCTTTATTATACCATATGTTGTCACTGATCCACTAAGGCACTGAAAACAGAAAAAGAAAACAATGCATACCTTTGTCTTACAGTACTGTAGCTTGCTTGTACAGGTTTCGGGTGAGGTATGAGCAGAGTGACAGATGCCCTTCCCTTCCACACGTTTATGTACAAGGTTTCAATCCAAAATAGGTGTGTTGTAGTCTTTAGGCCTGAATATGGTATCCAGAACTACAGGACTTGTTTTGCACACGTTACCCAATGGGTTATTTGCCTGATCCTCCTCCTCCTCCCATCATCTGGCTCTAGTTTTCATTGCAGTGTTGCTCCCTCTGCTGGCTGTTTAACTGAACACAGCATGTTACACAAACCCACATTGGCTTTACGCAAAGGTGCTGAGGGCCTTCAACAGAGGGCACAACTACAATTCACTGGCAAATGCAAACAGGAAATATATGTTGAAATTTACCATTGACCTGATATGATGTCATCAGAACGTTTTTGTATTTTCTGTTGTTGTTGTTTTTTTGTTTTTTTTTGTTATAAGCCATTTTAGATTGTGTTTTACCAGTTTATAATTCAGGAAACATAATCAGGAACTAAATGTCATAAAATACACGTATTATATTTACCTGTAATGTCACACATTGTGCACTGTTTCAGGCACACATAACTTGCAAGTAATGGTGGCTCTCTACTGAATAACTATAAATCAGTTCCAGAGTGTAGCTAGAACATAGCAACAACAACAACAAAAAAAGACACAATTTTTGTAGATCACACAAAATTCACTCACTAAATCTGGTTGAAAACACTGCTCGATTTTCACAAAGTGAATATTGGTTATCATCCACTGTGATGAGCACTTGCATTATAGTGCTTTAGAAAAGTAATTAAACTATTTTTTTCCCATTACTGCTGATCTTTATTGTTAGTCTTGTGAAAGAAGGTGAAAAAGGTCCTCCTCCAGCCCATGGCATTGGCTATGAGCTCCATGTTACTAGTAAACTCAGCACAGCGATGCCTTACAGTCTGCTCCCAAAACTTCTCAGAATTGCAGAACTGGTAGAGTCCAAACAGAGCACATGAAAAGAAAACCCGATGCTGACGAGAAAAACTGCATTATGTAAAGTAAAATACTGCGCTCAACTTGTCATTTTAAGAGACTCTCACCTTTCTAAATCTGTGTGATACCTGTGCCAGCAGTGTTGTGTCTTTCAGCTGCAGGTAGGACACGATTTTGAGTAATACATCATCAGGTAGGCGCTCCAGATAATCAAACTTTCCTTCACAAAGTGATTTTGTGTATTCAAGGATCCTCTGGCCAAAAACAGTGCACACTTCATCTATAGATAATAAATGCCAAAGCACAGAATGAGACTGACAAAATCTTACATAAGCATTCTCTGTTAAATGATTGATTTTCACTTAACCAAAAAAGTTTAATAAAGCATATCTAGTACCAGGGGACTAATCAAAAGGCTCTTTGGATAGTGATTATTCTGATGAAGAAACCTTACTTGTTAGTATTTTATCATGGAGGAAATTGTGATGAGTTGACTTTAGCTGCCTGGGTGCAGTGCCTCTACTTTCAAGTCGCAAAGAAATCTTCCACGATGTCCATATTATCTACAGTTACAAAAAAGAATAACATTTTAATCCATACCATTGAAGCTATAACAATATAATTCCCTTAGGCATGATGCATTTGACCTACTTGAGCATTAAAATTAAATATCTATTCATTTTACAAATAGGTTACATTGCTGTGTCTTTTTACGATCAATTCACTGTACTTCCTCAACTTACGATGTAAACATTTTTACATGACCAGCAATAGCTGGCTTGGTCAAGTAACCAGACAGCTACATACCAAAGAAATAATTCATTAGTAGCCCAGTCATATTTTAAGCTATTCAACTTTGGGTAAAGATTAAGTTAGCCTCTGTTTAACAGCTCCATTGAATTAATCTTTGTAATTCAGCTTTTCTATATATGGAGAGAGAAAACATATCAATACTTAACCTCATTTTTGGTGATCACAAGTTGGAAAAAATCTTTTGAAGGTGGTGGACCCTGACCACTAATTTGAAACAGTTGCTCTCCAAGCAAGGACGCCATTTTGAACGCAGTACTGTAACCATGACAACTAAAAAGGCACTAAAACTGTCTTTACTCAACGGTAGATGGAACTGTATGATGGAGGGTATGTTACATTGATAACACCAATGAAAAAATATAATTAAGGGCATCAAATTAATTTATATAGATAACCGTTTTATATATGGGGGGGGGGGGGGGGGGGGGGGGTCACGACCCAGCGGATTGATACTTAATATTAGTGACAAGCTAATGTTACCAATTACTTCAGTGTTGCGGTGATTGTGTCTGAATACCTACGGGCATATCGCCATATTTGTGTATGAAAAATACATTTCTATATAATCTCTGAGCAGTACATCCTCTGCTCGCGGCAGCTTTGTTGACTTTGAAAAAAACAAATTCCGAAAATCAGAAGTAAATAGTCCCTGAGCGGATGAATCACGCGGATGTATATTGCAGTTGTAGGTCCCCCTCAGCTGATGTGAAAGTAGCAGAGGTAGAGAGAGAAAAGAGGAGCTGGTGCACTGTCTGTTACAACTACAACACTGGAACAAATAGGTAACAACATTATACCAAAGGTAGAATTTTTACGTGACATCGCAGCCAACAGCATTTTGGACGTTCGAGGTCATTCAGTATCGAAATACATCGGAGGAATTATGATTCAGTGTTGCGAAAATATCTCGAATCCCGTTCCTGCTTTCCTGTTTTTTTGTGTCTAAAGGTATCAGAGGCCATTTCTTTTCGCTAGCTAGCGTTAACATGCTAGCTGCTAGCTAGACAACTTGTTATTGTTAACCAAATTTGACAACCTTACACCAAAAACACCGAAAACGTGAGTTGTAGTGAAGCTGCTATTTGTAAAAGAAATCCCATTTTTATCCAGTCGAGCTGGCAAGGAGTTATCCAGGCGACAGACACGGCTTGCTAATATTAATTAGCTTGCATGCCAAGGTTAGCTGGAAATAGCTATAACGGTTTTGTTTGATTTAACGTCGCTAAACGTCAGCTAGGCGATTGTCCTGCAGTAGCTAATTGAGATAAGGTCAATGATTAATTGTCAGCCGGACAACTGGCTTTATAACGACAGTAACGACAACTTGTGTAGCTAACGGCCAAGTATTTATTTTTGCCAGCTTACTGTTTGCGAGCGAACGGTCATTGAAGCATTCGTTGTGTTACTTGGCTAAGCTAGCATGAGCTTGCTAATAATTACCTAGCATCGAAACATTTCATTTTGGCCAAGACAATTAACGTGTACTGGACAGGACGTTTGGCGGCATTTGCCCCTTAATCCAACTCTAAACAAGAGCCATGTGCTTTGTTGACTCGTTGTTTGTTAGTAGTCAACTTGTACCGTGGCTAACATTAGCTGAAACGTTAGCTAGCGTTGTAGTTGGAGGCAGGCATTGGCCTTAAGTCAGCTTAGAAAACATTGGTGATTGTCATAGCTTGCTAACGATAGTTAGCTATACTTCTGTACACAACATTTGCGTTGACAGTTGCTATGAGAGTGGCCCTGTATCTGCGTCGTTACCTGTCGACTTGACAGTTGAGTATTTTGGATTTTACCACCACACCAAACATTATAGAAGGTGAGCTGACTTACGTGCGAGACGTGTATATATATATATTTATTTATTTATTTTTTTACTTTTAACTCGATCGTGTGCCAGACACATACAAGTGTGTCATGGCAGTCAGAATACCCAGTTAGCTTACGTTGGTTTACCAGTAGCCTGCTAGCTTTATTACATTAAACCGCTTTGGAAAGACGGTCCAGCTGATGCTGCCATTTTCGATGTGTAGCTAATCTGAAGTAAACGTAGTCGTTATTTGCCACTTAACGGGACGTCTTTGCCATTTATTGCGAATTATGTCGCTTCACGTCACGAATAAGATAGCTGTCCGAATTTGGCAGTTCGTCTAGTCGGGAGCTAGCTAGATAGGTTGACACACCGGTACGCCAACTACGCATTTCCATGTAACCAATGCTACGTTAGCCAACGGAACTGTAAGCAATCTCTGGTACTCAATTACTTGCATATTAACCCCTTTCTTAATATAGTGATTTGACGGTTTATTTTTGAGATGTGGTAGATTTTGTATAGATAAGGATGCGACTGAGCTACTGTCAAAATGTATGGGACTGGCTATCGATATGAGAGGCTAAACATGCTAACGATAGTCGGTGGTGGAAGACAACTACGTCAGAAATACAGGCCTCTGTAGATCATGGGTATAAAAACGGACACTGTCGTTCTTTAGTGGTGTAGTAGAAGAAACTTTATAGGGCTAGTGTTTCAAGCTGTCGATCATTTAATGTCCCCAACTAATTACATTATCCTCGAGTATGGTGGACCAGTTGTCAGAATGGACGAATAACAAAGACTAGGATGTACTGACAGTGCAGGCCTAACGTGGCCCTGTAAGCTTGGCTCGTGTGGCGTATTTTTATGATCATTATCCATGGTATGGCGGTTTAAACTAAATTTTGTTTAATTGTTAATCTCCTGTTTGTGGTAAACAAAAATAGGTTTAGGTTGAGATTTAGTAGTCTTTGTCTGTCAGATGATAAAATCATTCATATCAGTTATCTTCTTATCACCTCTCTTATACCATTGAATCAGAAGAGATGCATATAAATCACACTTCTTTATATATAAAAACAAAAAGAAAATTAATAACTGAGTGTAATTTGTCCCTAACAAGCCTGTGGCCATATATGTATGTATTATGGAATATTATGGCCATTTTAAAGAATACCAACTACTGCTGATTTTAGTTTAAAAATATTTATGGATAATTCATTTTTTTTTGCCAGCTTGTTTGACCTGAAGGCTGCCCCATGGTAGGTCTGTTTTGGTTTGGCTATGACCTTACTCATTAATACTCAAAGAAATCTTTGGTTAGTGTCTTTTTATTGTAAAGTGATACTCTGATGATTATTATTGTAACTTGGTGATTAAATGCCAGTCGTATTTCTTGTTGAGGGGTAAAAATTACTTATGTTAAAAAAACAACCATCTTAAGATAATTGGGATATTTTTTTATATAAAGACAGTGAGACTTGATGTTTAAAGGGCATTTTTTGGTTAACTTTAAGTTGTTGACATAAGTATACTTTATGTTGTGACTGTTATTGGGACACTGTTACAGGCTAGATAAGTGTAGGGGTTCTGGGAATATAAACCAAGCTTTGTGGATTTTTCTATATATCTTTAGAAGAAAGAGTTGATTTTGTTAACTTGTGATCCAGGGAAGCTAGTGTACATGACGTATATATAATTGTTTTAGTTATAGCTCATTGTTTTGGATTGTATTAGTTGTGAGTTTTAAGGTTACTTGCATGTGGTCTTTATGGCACCCCATACACACATCATTGTGTGAGCAATAGGATTGAGTAATTATTCTCGATTGAGTGTTTGTATCTTGAGGAGTAATCTTGGGAAAATTGATGAAACAGTTCTGCTCTTGATTATCTCAGATGTGCTTGATGGATGAGCTTGTGCTTGATGGTGCTGAATGAGCCTTAACCTATAGCACAACAACCTGGACAATCCAGTGAATGGATAGAAGGCTAACCATTGGTTTTGTTCTAATATTCATATGTGGATTTTTTGTTTGTTTACAGTGAATGGTAGTGTCTAGAAAGGGTATGTCCCTTCAGGAGAGAGGTGCCAATGTCCAACCGGCCTAATTCCAATCCAGGGGGGTCACTGCGCCGTTCACAGAGGAACACTGCTGCGGCCCAGCCACAAGACCATACAGTCACGGGAAGGTGAGTCTACCTGTATATTTACTGTCCAGTTTAAATTAAAATCTAAAAAAAAAAAAAAAAATCAGTTTTATGGACACCATTTGGGTTTTATTTGATAGGAACAGCAGATGAGGCGTGTTTAGTAAAAGGGAATTTGTACTTGAGTAGTGTTTGTACAATTGTATTTGGTTGGTGTATAAATTTATTTTTTAATGGTTATTTTAGCCTCTTTAATCAAAAGAGACGTGAGTCTTGCTTTTTTTAATCATAGTCAAATTTTGATCAACTCTGTTGAAGCTACTTTTCATGCTACCCTAGAGGTGTTAATGATCACAGGCTATGCAGATGCAGCTAGGCAAAATTATCTGAGGATTGATCAAGTCTCTTTCATGTGACTTAATTACAGAAACCCACACTGTTCCTTGCTCTTTAATTTCCAACCTTACAGGTTGCAGTCAGAGCAGGTAAAACATAAAGCAAATTCCCCACCTGAAAGTAGAAGACCTAATTCTAAGGCTTCCAAAGCCACAGCCAGCTCAGCCACTGGCCAGTCCAGAGGGCACAGCTCAAGAAGGTACCTCTATTTTCTCCTTGGTGCTTAGTATGTGTGTGTATGTACGGTTTGTACTTTATACATGTCTAGCATTTTGTCTACTTTTTGACATAAGTTCTCATAAGTTCAGTGAATGTTGTATTGCAATTTCTAACTTTTATTGGTTTCAAAAATTTCTAAGATGGATTTTTTTCCCTTCTTCTCCCTAACAGAAGCGGTCTTACACTGTCTGTGGCTTCATTTGTGTTGCAAGACGAACCAGAGGCTGCAGGAACATCTGAACAAGAGCGATCAGGCCACCAGTCTAAAAGTGAAGGCACCCGAGGCTTGAAGCGAAGTGAAGCTCCTGACCAAATTAGTACCTTTGGACCGACCCCTGCCAAGAAGCCCAAGTCGCTCCCGCCACCCAGAGAGAATACCTCAGAGACCAAGAAAAGCCCAGCTAAGTCCAAGAAAAGATCAATTGCTTCAGAACCTTCCGCATCGTCAGGCCGAGGTCAAGGCAAGAAGAGTGTGGCCGCTGGGCCCCCACCAATACAGAAACGGAAGAAAGCGGAGAATCTCCCCGGTCTAAGTAGCACCGCTGGGTCCCTCCCCAATCGTACCGAGGGCAGAACTGCTAAACCCTCCAAGCTGGCGTCTAAATCGGCCGCCTCAGCCAAAGCTGGGTGTAGCAACGTGACAGACTCCTCCTCCTCTGCCTCCACCTCTTCCTCTTCCTCCGCCACAGGCACCAACAGCGCCACCACGCAGGGCGCCAGAGTCAAACAGGGAAAAGATCAGACCAAGGCACGCCGTTCTCGCTCCGCATCCAGCCCCTCCCCACGTCGTAGTACACGTGACAAGGAGCAGGCCAAAACTGCCAGCTCTTCAAAATTTGAGTGGGCAGCACGCTTCAACCCCAAAGTCAACCTGCCAAAACCTAAACTGTCCTTGCCCGGATCCTCCAAAACTGAGACCTCCAAACCTGGTCCATCAGGATTACAGGCTAAACTAGCAAGTGAGTGACAGTATCTGTATGGATCCTCTTTTTCTGTCTTTATGTTATGTACTATTTACTTATTCTTCAGAAATATTTAAGTTCATAGGTTTCCTTGTTATTGGTGGCACGCTGAGTGATGCAGGCAAGGGGGGGGGGGCTGGTACTTTAATCGGTTCCAAACTGTTTTGAAAGTTCAGGGCGGGGTAAACAGAGTGGTCAACTGGGCAGCAGGTATAGCACATAGATGTAAACCGTACAGATAAATGCGTAACCTCAGATAAAATTGAGTATGAATTATCTAATTACATGCAGCATTAGGATGTCTTTATTTGGAGCTTAACACAACCCATAACGTCCAAGTTTAATTTATAAATACAGTTGGTGACCCTTTAATACACTGCATACAACAAAGCATGTGTGTGCTCTGCTAGCATATCTGTTTCACATGTGGTGAGTGTGGACTTCACTGAGCTGCTGAACTGGCTCAGATTTCAGAGTTAAAGGTGGAGTAAGCCATTCCTGAGAAAGACTGTTGATATTTGAACTCACAGCCAAACAAACACCTCTCTTTTAAGTGCTCCTTCAGGAGCTTGGAGCCCCAAATTTAAACTAAACAGCTCCTCCGGTAATACAGCTAAGCTAGCATTGCAACGACAACATATCTTTGTTCTGTGAGACGATGCAAAAGTAGTGTTAACCAATCATCAAGCCGAAACAGAGCATTCTGTAAAGCTCATGTAGTGTCGGTATATTAAATTATACAGTAAATTAGTTGTTCTTAAAATTGTGATATCTTTTCTGAAAGAGTAAGTGTATTACTATGACACATTTCACGGACTACAGAGGTATTTTAAGAACTTATGTTGTGGGAAAACTGCAAAAATACACACCAAATCCTACTGCTCACTTGACATTTGTTGAGAAGTCAAGTGACATGTCACTTTTACATTTTTCGTCATATTAAAGGACATGTTGTTATTTTAGGCTATGCTTGTATTCAACCTCTTGTAATCACTGTTGTCTTAGTGATTTACAGACTGTTGTTCTGTGTTAGTTTGACTTTTGTTGTGTCCAGCAATGTCTTTGTTTCAAAACAAAGCCACATGGTTTCTTACGCTTTTCAGCAGACTAGGCACAGTCTAAAGTATTGCTGCCTCTCACTAATCTATTTACATCACCGCTACCATAGATTTGTGAGAGAAATTCATACCGGTATGCTTTCAATACTGTTTATATGGTCCATGCATATGGATTAGAATGGCCTAGTTAGCCTTTAAAAACAATTAGTCTGAAACTCAAGACTGACTAAACACATAAATATAAACACAAATACGGCTGGTCGCAACACCATGTGGCAAGTGTCTTTCAGAGGCCTTTTTTATAGTCGTATGACTTGATCATTGTTCTGTTGTCATGAATACTGCAAATGAAGAACTCTGAGTTACAGTATAATCATAGTGCAGTTTATTTTTATTGATACTTTCTTACATCAAGATGTATTCTTGTGTTTTGTTAATGGGCAAATAGCTAGGTTATCAGGTTAGTATTGCATTTTACTGTTCTGTAGCGCGAGACGAAACGTGATGGCGTCTGTGTTGCTGAAAGCCAATATATTGGTCAGAAGCTAAAACTGGTAAGAAATGGTATGAACAGGCTATAGTATGTGACAGTTCATTGGTTGTAAACTGTTGTACCATCAGGCTAGTAACATATAGGTACACTGATCCTAGCTTGTATAGCCCAAATTTAAAATGTAATCAAATTGAGAGCAAATATGAAGTACCTACAAAGTACAGCACACAATCAATTCTACATTTATTTAAGGCAGCATTTGGAGAAAGAAAATACCTTTTGCTTCATAATAGTTAACGATATGCAAAGCTTTAGCCACCATTTTATCAGTCCTTACTAAATACTAGGCTTTGATATCCAAGTGTAAAGTTTATCACAATAGAAACTTGGTGTGTAAGGTTAAGTGAGTGTAAGCTATCCAGGTCAATGTGAGGTCAGGCTGTTCTAGATGGGTGAAAGGATAGTAACTAAAGGGGGCTCTGTGCCATGTGTCCTGGCCCAAATGGAGAGACCCCTCCTAAGCTGACTTTGACGTGCAGGCACATCAGCTGACCAGAGGTACGTTATGTTTGAGGGCAGGGAAGGACTCATATGCTGAGTCTATATTCATCTGACAGCCTCTGCCTTCTAACATGCATATCTTCTGTTACTTTCAGCTGTAATGGTAAGCATGTTCTGTGTTGTTGTATGTGATTCACTAGTTCTATATGACTTTTCATTGCAAGATGCAATTTTGTTCACATTAAGTTAGTGTTTCTTTAACCTATCCTGTAGGAAAAGATTTGTGATTGCACCAAGTTACTTTTTTATCTTTGGGAAACTTGTGCTGAAATCTATTGAAGGATTGCTTTTTGACCAGGTATCATTCAATAGCAAGTGGGACACACAAATGTCAAATGAAGTCCAAAATACGTTTAATTAATTTGGTCTTAGCCTTTTTATGTTTTATATTTATACTCCTGTATCATGAGTCAGGGATCTAGCATGAAGGTTGTCCTGTCATAGGGCCATGGTTGTGTTACTATTAATACCCATCTGGCTGGTGGTACAGGTCTCTAAGCAGCACAGCCTTTTACTATATTGAAAAGTTATACTAAGCAATGCTCATTAATGTCTGCTCAAACAGATACATTAAAATTTCCATAGTAACTTCATCTAAAATGTAATATAGTGGGGTGTTTTTTATATTGTGTTTTGACGGCCAAAAACTGTTGCTTTAGTAATTAATTTGAAATATTCAGCAAATCTTGTTGTGGATGATATTTCATAACATCTGGAGCTCTAAAGAGCAACACAAATGTCTTGCTGATTTCCATTGACATTGTGTTGACGATGTTTTCCAGAAATAATAATTTTATACCATTGTTAGTTCCATATGTGAGGTTACATGTGACCTTTTCCCCCTAGGTTTGAGAAAATCCACTAAGAAGCGTAGCGAGTCTCCTCCAGCAGAGCTCCCCAGCTATCGGCGGAGCACACGCCAAAAGACCACGGGCTCCTGTGCCAGCACCAGGTACAAACCATAGTCTGTTTACATGCACACTAATATTCCACTATTATTCATTATTCTGAATGCGACAGTATTCTGAGTTTGATATGGGTCATGCAGACAGCATATTCTATTTGGATATTCCATATCAGACCTTTCCAAATGTTGCTTTCGATTAAGATTGCTGTGTGATATGCTGATATTAGTTGTGCTTTAACAACATTCTTTGAACATGTGTACATCATGTTCAGTATATGCATCCTAGTTGTTTTTTAACACAATTCGCAACACACCTCTTGCTTTATCAGAAGGTTATTGAAGGAATGAAAATGCAACAGAGAGACATAAACTGAACATAAACTTTTCCTGGGCTTTTTAACCTATTCTACCCAGACTTCTCAACTGTGCTGAACTGCATCCGTTATTTCCTTATATCGGTTTGATGTTTTGTCGTATGGCACTGTTGTCTGTCATTTTGACTGACAGGGTCATAAAAATCCCGTCATAACCCTTTTTTATTTATTTTTTTTTTTTTTTAAATGATAACAATGACATATTCCACAGCATTTAGTTTTTAATTTTTAAATAATATTCAGTAGCGGTGGAAAAAAAGATTCAGTTCATATAACTGGCCATCAAAGACGACTCAAGAATCATGAATCTCGATGTCTGTTTAACCGGCTCAGTTGAGTCCTACCACGTTTGATTGATATCAATAAACGGCACCATTCAAACATCTTACATCTCACTCGGCAGAGAAACAAAACGTACCACCCGACTTGACCACTAGCAACCTAAGGCACTCAGACACTCACTCACTTACGCACAATATGCAGAGAAACGAAACTTAACCAACTCATAACCGCTGCTCGCGGATCCCTGCTTAACCGAGAGTCAGCAGCCACTCACTCGGCCGGCAGATAAACGAAACTTAACGACTCTTACACTACTAATCAAGAGAGACAAAAGCCAATTATTATGCTCACTCGCCACCAAGTTTGCAGACCCTGACTCTTGTCTGACTTAAAATAACCAAAATATTGCCAAACTGGTGACTGACCTTTCCTTTTCTATCTACAATTTCCTCTGGCGCTGTCGCACTCATATTCTCCTTCACTCCACGTCATTCTTTTTTGTTGTTGTTGTTGATGCCACCGACCTGGCTTAGCTGGGCCGTGATAGGTCGAGAGGCTAAAGCCCTTCCTCTGCCTACATTCCCCAGAATGACTTGCAGTTCTGGCTCGGGGTTTTCCTCTAACGGATTTCAAGTGAAATTATCGAACATTCTATTGAACGTATTTTCTATTGATATCGATCACGTGTCTATCGCGATATATATCGTTATCGTTTTATCGCCCAGCCCTAATCGCGATATGATGAAACGCGATTTTCTAACCGCAACTTGCGCGATTACAAGGTGGTCACGTGATGCGAGCGACGCGGATGATAAGCTTCTGACCTGGACGATGTCTCTGAGCGGCGCGCGCACCCGCGACCGTCGGCTTGTTTACCTGTAATTTGCTACTGCTAGTTTTTTGCAACATGGCTGAATATTTGTCCGACTCTGAGGTTGTGGACGAACCATAGCAGTAGCAAATTACTGGTAAACAAGCCGACCGTAGTAGGTGCGCACGCCGCTCAGAGATGACATCATCCAAGTCAGAAGACATCAACGGGGAATAGCACTAGCCTATCATAACAAAGTATTGGCGGAATTAACGAGTTTCGCTGCAGATAATGCGTTATTTAGAGGCTGCGTTTCGATGCCCTGACTACTCCTGCTATGTGGATATACGCTGATCTAATCGTTCAGCCCTACCTGGTAGCCTTATTAGCCTAAATAATCCCCCCCCCCCCCCCCCAAAATAAAATAAATGAAGAAGCTACTCGGATGAGTGGTGACACGTCTTCTGAAAAAAACTCTACAAGTCCAGTTGCCTTTTTTGAACCTTTTTTGGATATACCATGACCTGGATGACTGAGAGCCTTCACAGACAAACCAACCATTATAAATCTTGGGGAAAGCCCAGGCTAGACCCTGGTGTCATGATCATTGTCTGTATTGTGAGCTGTAGCCTCAGACAGTAGCCTCTAATAAAACATAAGGAAATGTATGACTACAAATGGGCTTTTTACACAGTGTGGTATGCATCAGAAAAGGAGCAGACTTGGATGTTTTTATTGTTTACACACCACACCTACTCCTTTAAAACTCACTAAACTACACTACTGTCAGAGCTAAGCATCTTAAACTTTGCTATTGTAAGAATGAAAGTACATTAGTTATGAAAAAAATGTAATACCATAATCATAATTCAGCTTGAAAAAAATATTCCGGATAACCACTGCTGTGTATTTATTTTACTTATAGTGATAACAGGGAATGTGCTGAACTGTGTGGGTATTCTACTGTCACTTATATTGGTGATCTCTTTTCTCACATCACAGTCGGCGGGGCTCAGGCCTGGGCAAGCGCGGGGCAGCCGACGCTCGCCGCCAGGAGAAAATGGCCGACTCCGACAACAACCAAGATGGGGCCAACTCATCTGCTGCTCGCACTGATGAGGCATCACAAGGAGCTTCAGGTACCTTCAACCCCACCTGTTACAATCCTAGCCATGGGGCATGACAAAGAAGAGAATTGATACGCAGTGCCTGCAAATTGAGATTGCAATTGAAGTATTCTTTGGTATGGTGTGCGAACATTTGTGGAATCGGTTGAATTCAGGTGGAAGTGGGCATATAGACAAAAACAAAAACAAACAAAAAGAAGTAACAGCTGTGTAAGGGAAAGACGAGGGTTTTCACAACTCCAGTGAGCACTAGGTTCAGGTGCTCCAGATAGGCTGGCCACTGCAGTTTGACTTTTTAGGCATCTTAAAGACAATATTGGTGAATACGTACATCACATGTACACACACATGCGTAGAGACACAGGCTGAATTGGGAAGTTAAACGTTTAGATGATCAAGATATGCACATTCATTTACACTGGAATTTAATACCTACCTGAGTTTTAGGCATTTGCTTAAAAGCATCAAAAGGTCTTGAACTTGACAGGCTGTGTTCTTTCTGTATCCAGCTTCAAGCTCAGTTGCTGGAGCAGTTGGCATGACCACCTCCGGAGAGAGTGAGTCTGATGATTCTGAAATGGGAAGGCTTCAAGGTATGTTAAAGCCCCCTCTCAGATTTCCATTTGATCACAATTAAAACTCAGTATTTGAACTGTTATAAATAGTTGCTCTTTTAATCTTGTCGTATGTGTTTTCCTATAGCACTACTGGAGGCCAGAGGTCTCCCCCCACATCTTTTTGGGCCCCTGGGACCCCGCATGTCTCAACTGTTCCACAGGACCATAGGCAGTGGAGCCAGTAAGTACAATATCACTTACGTCTGTGTTCTTTTTGTGAGCTATCCATCTCTTTATTTACGCACTGAATATACACCGATCAGACATAACACTGAGTATCTCTTCATCACGGTACATGTTAGTGGGCGGGATATAATAGACAGTAAGTGAACATTTTGTCCTCAATGTTGATGTGTTAGAAGCAGGAAATATGGGCAAGTGTAAGGATTTGAGTGAGTTTGACAAGGGCCAAACTGTGATGGTTAGATGACTGGGTCAGAGCGTCTCCAAAACTGCAGCTCTTGAGGGGTGTTCTTGGTGGTCTACAGTGGTCAGTATCCATCAAAAATAGTCCAAGGAAGGAACAGTGGTGAAACGGTGTAACTCGCTTGCCTGGGGAACACATTGGACTATGGGAAGAAGACAAGCCAGCAGAGGCATTGGGATGGGCAACGTTCTCCTCAGAAACCAGGATAATGTGCCTTGCGACAAAGCAAAAGTGGTTCAGAAATGGTTTGAGGAGAAAAACAACGAGTTTGAGATGTTGGCTAGGCCTCTAAATTGGCCCAGGTCTCAGTCCAATTGAACATCTGTGGGATGTGCTGGATCTATGGAGGCCCCAACTCACAACTTACAGAACTTAAAGAATCTGCTGCTAACATCTTGGTGCCAGCGATGCCTCGACTGTTCAGGGCTGTTTAATACGAATGCTGGTCCCCCGGTATTAGGATATATAATGTAATGTCTGATTGGTGTACATATCTGTTGAATAAAACTCCCATCCCTGTTTTCAGGTTCCAAGGCGCAGCAGCTACTGCAGGGCCTTCAAGCCACAGGTGATGAGTCTCAACAGCTCCAAGCTGCAATAGAGATGTGCCAGCTGCTGGTGATGGGCAATGAGGAAACACTTGGTGGATTTCCTGTCAAGAATGTGGTGCCCGCTTTGGTAAGTACCATGTTGGTGTCCGTTTTCACTCTATGTGTAGGTCCAGTGCTGGATGATTAAAAGGCTGATTTGAACCATAAAAGGAATGACCCAAAGAATGTATTTTTCCAGTCTTTTCTACGGTTTGACCAAAGCTAAGGGACTAGCAGCAGCAGAAAAACACAGACGAGAGTAGCCTACATTTCCAGTTGTTTCACATATTTTCGTGTGTTATTTCCTTAACCACCAATCTGATTTCATGTTTACACTCTCAATTTTCTTTCACAGATTACACTGTTACAAATGGAGCATAACTTTGATATTGTGAGTACTGTTCTTTTTTTATTTGCTTTAAATGTTTGTTTGTTTTTTGTAATGCAACTGTTCTCATTTATACCTTTTGCTCTACGCATACAGATGAATCATGCCTCACGTGCACTCACTTACATGATGGAGGCACTCCCACGATCTTCTGCTGTGGTGGTCGATGCGATTCCTGTCTTCCTGGAGAAGGTAAAATACTGCACTGTAATTCAGTTTTTTTTGTTTTGTCTTGTTTTTTCTCAAGTGCACCACGTCTCAGTTACTTTGGCATTGTTGACGCACTGATGTCATTTTTGGTTCAGTACTTTAGCAATCCTCCTATGAGTTTGTTATTATTCATGATATCATGAATGTCAATATGTATATTCAGCTTCCACTGTTTGAGCCTTTTATTGAACTTTGGTCGTTTTTTCCTCAAACTGTAGGTAGTAGTAATAGTAGTAGTAAGTGTTTGTTTGTTTGTTACTTAAAACTTGATAAAGGCCATAAATATTTTTGTGCCCTTAATATATTTACTCGTATATAGTTTTCTTCTCTGAACTTGTTCTATTTTGTATCTAAATTGTATTTTGCATTGTCTTGCCCTGCCACTGTAACACCTAAATTTTATCTTATCACTTGGTAATTCCCAATGGCGGCCTTTTGATATGCTAATGAGCTTGTTCGACATTCTTGTCTGCAGCTTCAGGTGATCCAGTTCATTGACGTAGCGGAACAGGCCCTGACTGCCTTGGAGATGTTGTCAAGGCGACACAGCAAAGCCATTTTGCAGGCAGTGAGTGTTGCACTGTGTCTTTTTGTTATACCCTTGAGCCGTCTTCTCTGCACTACACCAAAATAATGTTAACATATCTTCCACACAGGGTGGGCTTGCTGACTGCCTCCTCTACCTAGAGTTCTTTAGCATCAATGCGCAGAGGAATGCCTTGGCCATTGCCGCTAACTGCTGCCAGAGCATAACACCAGATGAGTTTCACTTCGTTGCTGATTCTCTGCCGCTGTTGACTCAGAGACTCACACACCAGGTACTTTTTTCCTATATCAGACAATGATAAACTACTACCGTATTTTTCGGACTATAAGTCGCACTTTTTTTCATGGTTTGGCTGGCCCTGCGACTTATACTCAGGTGCGACTTATATATTAAAATATATAATTCACGTGTTGGTTATTTTCACACTGACAGCCGCGAGAGGGCACTCTAGGCTTGTGTGCCAGTATCTGCTACTTCTTTTACTCCTGCGTAATAGCGGCGGTGCGCCGTCTACCTCCGAAGTTCACGGAGTTGCTTAGAAGTGACACAGAGGATGAAGAATTCAATGGATTTAGTGATTTGGAGTGAGATCGAGAGTTTGGTAAACTTGTTATGTTATGTTGTTTATGCTATAGTTATCTGAATAGCTGTTAACATACCAGACACCTATTCAGCCCGTTGTTCTATTGTTAGTACTATAACTTGCCTTTCAAGATGAAATGTGTTCTTGGTCTCCGATTTTATCAAATAAATTTCCCCCAAAAATGCGACTTATAGTCCAGTGCGACTTATATATGTTTTTTTCTTCTTCATTATGCATTTTTTAGCTGGTGCGACTTATACTCCGGAGCGACTTATAGTCCGGAAAATACGGTAGATGCAGAAACGTGACAGTGGGGTTTTGAGTCGACTTGCATTTAGAAACATGGAGAAAGCTTCACAATCATAATTGCTGCTAAATACATAGAAGAAAAACAATGAGAACTTGTCAACTATTCTGTTTTATGAGTACTGAACAAGACCCTACTGTCTGTCACTTTGGATAAAAATAAGTATGCTTGTCATACTATCCTATTTATTGTCTAAGTCAGAATGATACATTCCTATTATTATTTCAATGTTTCAATGAGCCAGTATCTTAAATGCATTTAGGTCAGGTTGGAAAAAGAACATGGCTTGGGAAGGGTACGTTGTTATTGTTTTCAGTTTAAATCCAGATCACTGTAACCATCTGTACCTTGGTTTTTAAGTGTGTTCTGCAAATTCAGGCAGTAAAATGTGCATACATTATGCTTCAGTATAGATAGAGCAGAACAGGTAATCCCACTTACATTTTCTCATCTTGTTATCAGAAAGCTGCTTGAATATAAAGTAATCATGGGTATAGATACCCTTTCTTATATCAATTTCATAACATATTCAGTTCAATATTTCTGTTGCATCTGTTCTTAAAATAGTATTTATCACAGTAATTTGTTTAACTGAAATTTATTGGAATAATTCTCACTTAACTTATGGCGATGTTGTCTGTCTCAGGATAAGAAGTCCGTCGAAAGCACTTGTCTCTGTTTTGCCAGGCTGGTGGACAACTTTCAACATGAAGAGGTCTGTGCCTCATTTATTTTTCAAATTACTTAAAACCATGCTTACCATTTGTGTTGTTTGCCAGTTCAGTATTATAGCTTCCATTTTCCATCCAACTCCCCACTTATTGTGCATCTGTTATTAAATCAACAGAACCTGCTGCAGGAGGTGGCTTCACGGGACCTGTTGACTAACATTCAGCAGCTGCTGGTAGTGACCCCTCCCGTGCTCAGCACAGGGATGTTCATCATGGTTGTGCGCATGTTTTCGCTCATGTGCTCTAACTGCCCATGCCTGGCAGTCCAGCTTATGAAGCAGAGTGAGTAACCTTTGTGCACACCCTGATGGATCACACTGTGGCTCACTTGTTACTTACACTTGCATATTTCTACAGAAAAGGGGTAGTTACTTGGGGATGCAACCCTTAACGTTGAGCCTTCAAAATATTGTATGTTCAGTAGCAAAGGAATTTTGTGTCAGGACAAAATGTCCTGGGTCCGATTATTAGAAACTATAATGTTTTCACTGTTGAGAAATATAGATTTTTGTTTTAAAGCAATTCCATTTCTAAGCTGTGACATTTAGTTTCTCATTAATTTGGGGCTAACAAAAGAAATGTGATTTTGTACTTTTTATTGTTTTTTTTAAACAGACATAGCAGAAACTCTGCGTTTCCTCTTGTGTGGAGCATCCAATGGCAGCTGCCAAGAGCAGATTGAACTGGTGTCCCGGAGCCCCCAGGAGCTTTATGAACTGACCTCCCTCATATGGTAACATCTGTTTGCTAAGGTCACACCAAACAGTATGGCAAAAATTTCATTTTTGAGAGTCGGTGGGGATAACCCTGTAAATTATGCAACATGAAAGAAAAAAATGTGTTAATTAAATAAGAAAATGCTAATAAATGCTAATAAACGAAACCGAACGTGAAGAAACCAAGGCCGAAACACCGAAAGAAATTATGATGATTATTAGTAGCATTGCATTTATGGCTATCAAGGCATTGCAATTGCATAAATTAATATTCATGTTTCAAAGACTAAATCCATTACAAAATTATGAAAATATTTATTTAGCACGTTCCAACAATGCACAATAAAATAAAATAAAATTCAAAATCAAATGTTTAACTTGACCCCACTCATGTGTACATTAAATAATAATGGAGCAGAAGCTTTTGCAGCTGGAAATCAGCATTGATCCACTGTGTAGTTAGACTGAGCATATTTGTTTTTGTTTTTATAAAGAAAAAATTGGTGCACTGCACCTTTAGAAAAATAGCGCTGTCCCTTTAAGAAAGACGGTAGTCTTAATTGAAGTTGTGCATGGTTGTGGATGTGTGCCGCAAATGGGCATGTCGCAATAAAAAGTGAAAAGGAAAAAAAATAAAAATTTACATTTGTCTTGTTGTCCTGCTATTTGTTTTGGTGGTGCAGCAGATAAATGATTAGATTAACATCTACAACATTTTTTTTCCAATGGCACACGATCTACCCGCACTGCCTTCGCGATATACCAGTCTATTGCAATCGACGTATGGGGCACCCCTGCCCTTTGCCTTGGTGCCATCACTGGGAAACTTAGTTGCTTGGCTGTTTGGATTTCAGGTGATAAATTAAACCCGACATGGAGAAATTCTTTGCAGATGCACCCCTCTTGAAATTTCAGCATTACGTTTTGCAAAACGCTATCCGTGGGTCTTTATGTAATATTTATATAATACTTTATATACTGAAATACGTCCACAAGGCAGACATGTTGGCCATTCCAGACAAGCCCGTGCTGGCTGCGTTTTTTACTTGCGTCATCACAACATCCTGTTTCGGCCATGTTGTTTCGGTGATAAAAGTATTTTGGCTGAAAACCGGAAATGCACTTTTGGGCCATTTTCGGCCGAAAGTTTTCGGTGGGTGAATATTTGGTGCATCCCTAATAAATGATTTATAAAAACACCATGTACACTGCTGTATTTACTGACACTGTTGTCCCCATGTCAGAGTGATCTACAGCTATTCCACAAATATTATTGCCTCTTTGTTCCGACCTTGAACCAAAGACACACTAATTCTGCCACAGTGTTCAGTTAACAATGATCTATTTGCAGCGCAGATTCATAATAAAATGACTTGTCTGAGGAAAGTTGTTAAAAGAGAAATTAGGCCCATTTCACTTGGTGGCATTTAAGTTGAAATTCTATTATACTGAATTTTGTATTTTGTGTAATTCTGAAACCATTTTTTTCCTACAGTGAGCTGATGCCCTGCTTGCCCAGAGAGGGTATCTTTGCCGTGGATGTCATGCTGAAGAAGGGCAGTGCCCAGACAACCGAGGGAGCGATCTGGCAGTGGAGGGATGATCGGGGACTGTGGCATCCTTACAATCGCATTGACAGCCGCATTATTGAGGTAGAAATTACTGCCATATTGTTTGAAACTTTGCTGGAGATAGAGATTGCAATGTGTTGTGTTCCACTGTTTGCTTCAGACAGTGTTCAAATATTCAGATAGATTTTGTCAGTTATTCTGGACGTATGTGAAGAATGAATAATGGATTGATGCTTTTAAAGTGTTATGTCACTTGATGACATTAAAGCAAACTACAGTGTGTCAGCATCACCTGTATGTGATTGGGTGTATTGGGTGATAATCTTACCCTGCAGACGGCCCATCAGAATGGAGAAGATGAGATCAGCTTGTCAACCCTGGGTCGTGTGTACACAATTGACTTCAACTCTATGCAGCAGATCAATGAAGACACAGGAACAGCACGCGGTATCCAGAGGAAGCCCAATCCTCTTGCCAACCCCAATACAGGTAATTTTTCACAAACAAGGTGACCAAAAACAAATTGTGCTTAATTGTTTAGTACAAGTCAATATTTTCTTGCTCCCTTGCCCATTACTCACACTTGCATAAGTTTTGGTTTATTAACTTAGAGACTATAGCTCACTTCCAGTGTCTGTTGTAGTGTATTTACCAACTGCGTAAATGGTGTAGACCACTTGTCTATTAAGTGTTGGCTGAACTGCAACAGTACCGGTGTGTGACGAAATAAAGCTGACCTGTTCAATGTCCGTCTCCAGGGAGTCACCAAGAGGTTCGCCGAGAAGATGCACGAGCCCAGTTGATGAGGGAGGACCCTGAGCTGGCAAAGTGCTTTATCAAAACTCTGTTCGGGGTCTTGTATGAGGTGTACAGCTCATCGGCCGGCCCTGCTGTCAGACACAAGTGCCTTAGAGCCATCCTCAGGATCATCTACTTTGCTGATGCAGAACTGCTGAAGGATGTGCTGAGGAACCATGCTGTGTCCAGGTAACAGTGCCTGGGCAGTTGTTTTCATTTAGCACTGACATACAGAATGGTCTCAAAGAGAGTTTATAACTTTAACCCAAAACATTTCAAGGATGCACAGGAATTACTTTTCGTTTTTTTAGTTGAAAGTACATTTTATCTATCTTTGATTGTTTATCTCCACAGTCACATTGCCTCCATGCTGTCCAGCCAGGACCTGAAGATTGTAGTGGGCTCTCTGCAGATGGCTGAGATCCTAATGCAGAAGCTGCCCGATGTCTTCAGTGTTTATTTCAGAAGAGAAGGTAGTGTGTATGATCCTGTGGAGCACTCATGCATGTCCTTGTCTGCTCAGCAGAGCACATGACCTACATTGACAGAAAGAAGTAAAAAGGTTGACTGTAACATTTTCTGAAATTATTCAGATATTCACTGGAGATGGAAAGTATTGTTCAACCTTGCCACATTTTGGTATTTATTTCTGGAAATTTCAGAGCTAAAGGCTGCATCTTCTTACATGCAAACTGTTAAGATTCAAGTTGTTAAGATTCAACTTGTCAAACAACATCTTTTTTGACAAGTTGTACAGTGGACAAGACACAAGTGTCCTGTTCCTGTCTCAAGCTAAGCATGATCCATATGACAAGTGGATTCCAGTAGTTCAAAATCAATTTAGTTTGGCAGTAATGCCGCTTGTGTTAAGCTGTGGTTTTGATTTCCCAGACATTGCATGTTAATCTTGAGACACAGCTTTCAGACATACAAGTAACTCTTGCCTAACTGCCATGATGTGCATTGTGCTAGTTTTAAGGTGTTCCTGTAATACCTGTTTTTCTTGCTTCTCTTCCAGGTGTAATGCATCAGGTGAAGAACCTTGCAGAGTCTGAGAGCTTTCTAGTCACAAGTCCCCCAAAGGCTTGTCCTAGTGGCACAGCCAGTCTCTGCACTACCACCATCAGCACTGCGTCCACCACTTCTGCTAATAATGCAACTCCTGACCTGGGCTCACCCAGCTTCCAGCACAGCATGGACGACTCGCTGGACCTCAGCCCACAGGGGTGAGTTTGAAGCTAAATGTGGTTTTGGGCTTGCTGGCTGCAGAAGTGTCTAAAAAATACATTTGTTGCACTGGGCCACATTCACTTTTACTCCAGAAACTAAGCTCATAAACACAAATTGAACCCTGTGTGGGTTATAGCTTGGAGCTTTACACTGTAACATATGTATGTGTTCACAAAAAATGTAGGTATGTTAGTGTTAATCTGTGAATTTTAATGTATGTTTGGCAATGTCATTGTAACAAATCAGCAAGTCATTTTCTCCTCCTCACAGGCGGTTAAGTGATGTCCTAAAGAGGAAACGACTGCCTAAAAGAGGGCCGAGGAGGCCCAAATACTCTCCCCCAAGGGATGATGATAAAGTAGACAATCAGGGTAAGTATTACTGTGCTGTTATATGTAATGATAAAAGATCACCACTAGACACATTTGGAGACTTGTAAACACATTAGGTGATATTTTGTTCAATAGGCTTCCCACCAAAACACAAAGCTCTTTTCTTTATAACGGAATTTTGCCATATTCTAATCTAGGTCCATGTTTTGTCCAAACACACATCGAAGAAGTACCTTTTAATCTCTTTTTAATGTATATTATATTCCTGCATAGATGCATAACTCTCAGCTTTACTACACAGCTAAAACCTGCATAATTGAGCGATGAATTTACTGTCACTGTTATATTGGTATTAATAGAACTATATCCAATCTTTGTTGCAGCTAAAAGCCCTACTAGTACTCAGTCGCCCAAATCATCCTTCTTGGCCAGTCTCAATCCCAAGACTTGGGGGAAGCTGGGTGCACAAACCAACAATGCCAACTCGGAGCCGTCACGCACGGCAGGAGTGAGTGGCCTGGCAAGGGCACCTCCGAAGGACTCGATTTCAAACAACAGGTATGGCAATGAAAACAGTCTTGTCTTTTCTTACTCTTCTATTATCCAGATCTCTTTTTCTTGTAGAATGATCCCGTACTGGTAACCACTCTTTTTTTTTCTTCTCTCATCGTGCAGGGACAAAATAAAGGCGTGGATCAAAGAACAGGCAAGCAAGTTTGTGGAGCGCTACTTCAATTCTGAAAATGTGGATGGCAGCAACCCTGCACTGAATGTACTCCAGAGACTTTGCACAGCCACCGAGCAGCTCAACCTGCAGGTATAACATACACTGTGACAACCTATTTATTACTGAGCAACATGAATTGCTGTTTTAGAAGCTGTCATTAAAGTTGCAGGTGTTGTAGTAATTGTTAACACTGATGACGGTGGTTTAAAAAAAATAATTAAAAATTAAAAATGAACAGGATACCTCCGTGCCCTGTCAGTCAAGACAGAGTAATAAATGTATTGGATTGACGTGTCACAAAGTGATTGTGTTAATTAATGTAGAACCCGAGGTCTAAAACATTATTTGTGATGGTGTGTTTCACAGGTGGACGGTGGAATGGAGTGTCTAGTGGAGATTTCCAGTATTGTGTCCGAATCAGACGTGTCGTCTTTTGAGATCCAGCACAGTGGGCTGGTGAAGCAGCTCCTGGTCTACCTGACCACCAGCACAGACAGGGAATTGCTGAGTCGTGACGTGCGGCTCAAGAGGTTCCTACATGTGTTTTCTGGCTGTCCGGTGAGAGATTAAAATATTTTGTATTCTAATGAAAATATTTGGTCTGAGTATACAAATGTATGTTAAGAGAGTGGAATACATATCAGGCCGACTCCATTGTGTTTGGGATCTCTTGTTGGCTTTGTTAATTTCTTTTTTCCCTTTTCCTCTTTGCTATTCACTTTGCAGATTCCAGGAATGGAGCCTGTAGGTCGTCTGGAACCAACAGAGAACGCTCCTTACCTGGCACTGGTGCACAAAATGAACAGCTGTCTGAGCCAAATGGAGCAGTTCCCTGTCAAGGTGCACGATTTCCCCAGTGGCAACGGCAATGGCAGCAGGTCCGTGGTTTCTCTTATATTTTATGTTAAAATTCTAAGTGATATTGTTGGGTAGACTTTTTTCATTTTAATTGTGAATTTCTCTTTCCAGGGGATCTCAGGCACTGAAGTTCTTTAACACACATCAGCTCAAGTGTCAGCTGCAGAGACACCCAGACTGCACTAATGTTAAACAGTGGAAAGGCGGTCCTGTGAAGATTGACCCCCTGGCCCTGGTACAGGCTATTGAGAGATATCTTGTTGTCAGAGGTAAAGGACTGCATGGCTTTGAAGACGTTAAATGTGTATGGGGGATACTATTGTGCTGTCTGTCTGAAGCGTAGATGCATGTAACTTGGTTGAATCCCTTGCTAACCAAATCTGATAATGCTGCTAATTTAAATATTTTAAAACATCAGGTGGCCAAAAGTTGTACTTTTAGTTATTTCCATAACTTGCTACTCTGTTCGAATCAACAGAATTTAAATCTTGTCTCAACAGGATATGGCCGAATCAGGGAAGAAGATGAAGACAGTGATGATGACGGTTCAGATGATGAAATAGATGAATCGTTGGTATGTGATTCCCTTCATGTCAAATAAGGCTTATCATTTTTTTGTATGGTATGCTGACTATCCTCTAAATATGCATTTGACCTGAATCTCACTATAACTTTAGTATAATTAATACACAGTATGTATTTTTATTTTTATTTTTTGTTACTCAGGCGGCACAGTTCCTGAATTCCGGCAGCGTGCGTCACAGACTACAGTTTTACATTGGTGACCACCTGCTACCATACAACATGACAGTATACCAGGCTGTACGGCAGTACAGTCTTCAGGCAGAGGAAGAAAGGGAGTCAACGGACGATGAGGCGAACCCACTTGGGCGAGCTGGCATCTGGACCAAAACGCACACAATATGGTAAAATCACTTTCTCAAAATCTTAGAGGTCTACTGCCACTTAAACGTTCTATTGTTGATCATTCTTAACTTTCCCCTGTGACATCTGTGGGATTTGGTTGACTGACATTTAGCCTGAACTTGAATGGCCAGTAAAAATTTAAATTAATTAACAGTACTGCTGTAGTTATTTAAAAATTTTGTCACAAAAGGGTAAGAGTTGAAACAGTCAAAGTTCAAAGCAGGTGTACTAACTTAATGTTCAATTCTGATTCCAAACGTATTGTAGATAGTTTTTGTTTCACACATTTAACTGTAGAATGCTCCCTTCTGAAAATCTTTTATTACATTTACAAGGATCTTGAAATGTGAAACTCAAAATATTCTGTCATGTCTCCTGACAGGTATAAGCCTGTGAGAGAGGACGAGGATGGTAGCAAAGATGCTGTGGGCGGAAAGAGAGGCCGAGCCCAGACTGCTCCTACCAAAACCTCACCTCGCAATGCCAAGAAGCAGGATGAGCTGTGGCATGGTGAGAATCTTGCATATCTCATAGGAATGAGGCGTTGTTCAAACTAGGTTTAATATTGCCAACTGACTCTAGTTAAGATGTTTCGAGATCAAAAATCATGTCACCAGATCAATAAGTTTGATTTTGTTAAGATCACACCACTTCTCCTTAATCTGCTTCTTACAAGTCTGAGTCTATACAGTGTGTGAAATTAACGCTATTGATTTTCATTGCTTCCAGATGGTGTATGTCCCAGCGTCATCAATCCCTTAGAGACATACCTCACTTCGGAGCCACCAGAGACCATAACCTTTGATGACCCTTCTTTAGAGGTCAACCTGCTGCTGAGGGTCCTGCACTCCATCAGTAGATATTGGTTCTACTTGTATGATGTAAGTTTCCTTCACACTGAATTGGTTTATTTCAAGTTGCCTTGAATTTGAGCGCTGAACCGTTTGAGTCTATAAATAATTATGAGAATTTAAACTGATCAACAACTAAATAATATCTATAATATAAATAATATCCCTATATATGCAAGTGACTGTTCATACTTTTGTGATATGTAATATGAATGTTTTTGGTTGTTTTGCAGAATGCTGCATGTAAGGAAATTATCCCTACAACTGAGTTCATTAACAGTAAGCTGACAGCCAAAGCTAACCGTCAGCTACAAGACCCTCTGGTCATCATGACAGGAAACATCCCTACTTGGCTCATCGAGCTTGGAAAGACTTGGTAAGTGTGTCATACTGATGTATGAAAGGTGGAGCTAGAAGACAATCATTCACTGGTATTGCAGAACTGGAATGACCAATAAATATTAATGAGCAAGGATGTTCAGGTAATGCTAATTGGTTGTCTCAACACTTTTTTTTCCCTCTCCTTCTCTACAGCCCCTTCTTCTTCCCATTTGACACCCGGCAGATGTTGTTCTATGTAACTGCCTTTGACCGTGACAGAGCCATGCAACGCCTCCTGGACACAAACCCTGAGATCAACCAGTCAGATTCTCAGGACAGCAGAGTTGCACCACGTCTCGACAGGAAAAAGGTACAATGTGTTTGATAAAGCATTGTACTGCTGTGGGTACATCCAAAGGAATCCAAACCCCTTTGTGTCCTGCAACCTTCTGATAGTGTACCGCTATAGTTGTCATATCGGTCGTGTCATTCCCTCCTTTGTCTCGTGCTTTCAGAGGACGATAAACCGTGACGAGCTCCTAAAGCAGGCTGAGTCTGTCATGCAGGATCTTGGCAGCTCGAGGGCAATGCTGGAGATTCAGTATGAGAATGAGGTACCTTTTAGTTTCAATTATCTGAAAATTGAAACCAATGCTATATATGTCTCTGCAGAAGAGTCTTCATTTTTATTTTCTTTCAGGTCGGCACAGGTCTTGGTCCCACTCTGGAGTTCTATGCTCTGGTGTCTCAGGAGCTTCAGCGGGCCGATCTTGGCCTTTGGAGAGGCGAAGAGGTTACTCTGGCCAATCCTAAAGGTACCAGTCTATATCTTGTATTATGAAAAGTATGTCAGGTAGGGTGTCTAGTTTTTCCCACATGTTTTGGAGGCTCTGTCCGTTTTGATCAAAACATTTTTGCAGATCGATAAAACAATTTGACCTTCAGATGTGTTGTTGTAAATGTTACTGTATATTTCGTAGTTTTTCTAGGTGTAATGTTAATCACACTTTTTTCTCACTCAACAGGAAACCAAGAGGGAACTAAGTACATGTTCAGCTCCAGAGGACTGTTCGCTGTTCCCTTCGGCAGGACAACCAAACCAGCGCACATAGCCAAAATCAAAATGAAGTTCCGTTTCTTAGGGAAGTTAATGGCCAAAGCCATTATGGACTTCAGACTGGTAATGACTCCTGCTTTCTTTATTTGTAGATCTTTGAGAATTTAGAGAAGATTTAGAGAAGTGAAAAGAGATTCTTCTGTTTGCTAAATTAATCTTGTTTAGACTTGCAAAAGGGCTTCAGCCGTTTTAAACATATTTTGCCATTTAATGTATTTTGTCTTTCAATGGACTCCTTGAATCCCTTTCCTCTTGCCTTATCTAGCTGGATCTGCCCTTGGGGCTGCCATTTTATAAGTGGATGCTGAGGCACGAGATGTCTATAAGCTCTCATGACCTGGTCAACATTGATCCCAGTGTGGCCAAGTCCATCCAGCACCTGGAGGATATCATCCGCCAGAAGAAGAGGCTGGAACAGGACCGATCACAGGTAAAGCACAATTCAGGGGAATCTGATTAATAGATTGTTACTAGAACACTTAAAATTGTTCCTCACTTTTTCCAGTTAGTTAACTTGAGTGTGTTTGTATCTATCAGACAAGGGAGACCCTACAGCAGGCTCTAGAGAGCTTGAACATGAACGGCTGCTCAGTGGAGGACCTGGGTTTGGACTTCACCCTTCCAGGGTTCCCGAACATTGAGCTGAAGAAGGGTGGCAAAGACGTCGCAGTCACAATCTACAACCTGGAGGAGTATCTCAGGGTATACAATACTCTCACTTTCATACTTTCTCATTTTGTTGTTCTTCTTAGTGCTAACTCTTTTCTTCTCTCTCTGTAGTTGGTGGTGTACTGGACTCTAAATGAAGGAGTGTCCAGACAATTTGAGTCATTTAGGGAAGGGTTCGAGTCAGTCTTCCCCTTGCATCACCTGCAGTATTTCTATCCAGAGGAGGTAAGAGAAATCCTTTTTTTTCTCCCTTTTCATGTTATTATCAGTATTCATTTTGAAGGAGATCTAAATTTGGCTCACTTGTAAAATAAAAACTGTAGTCATGGCTTGTGTTCTCTGACCCTCTTTTCTCTTGTTTAATTGCTCTCTGTAGCTTGACCAGTTGCTGTGTGGCAGTAAATCGGAGACATGGGATGTCAAGACGCTGATGGAGTGCTGTCGACCGGACCATGGATATACACATGACAGGTGAGATCCAACTATGACACATTTGAAAAAAGGAAGTGTTCCATCACAATAGCTCAGTTACAAAAGTTCCAGCCGTTTCTTATCTAACAGCATCTCAATATGACGGCACATTTAGTTAAATGGGCAGGACATTTTGCTACACCTCAGTCAACGGCCTTGTTGCACCAACTGAAAAAAAATGAAGCATATTTTTGATAGTTTTGAAAAGAGTTCCATTAAATGTAAGTTAAGCCTCAAGTTTGATTTTATTTCCTTGTGTTTCTACAGCCGTGCAGTTCGGTTCCTGTTTGAGGTGTTGAGCAGCTTTGACGCCGAGCAGCAAAGACTCTTCCTGCAGTTTGTCACAGGAAGCCCGAGACTGCCAGTTGGAGGTGAGTATCATTATTTAAGTAGCTCAGTCTCTGAAACGTCATAAAGTAGGCTTCAGACATGACTGTATTATGAGTTTGCTTCACACTCACCGATGTGCTGGCCTCGTCTGCTAGGTTTCCGGAGCTTAAATCCCCCTCTGACGATCGTGAGGAAGACGTTCGAGTCGACGGAGAACCCGGACGACTTCCTGCCATCAGTCATGACCTGTGTCAACTACCTGAAGCTGCCTGACTACTCCAGCATAGAGATCATGCGAGAGAAACTGTTGATTGCGGCTCGCGAGGGCCAGCAGTCTTTCCACCTTTCCTGATCTCGCCACATCTCACGTTCAAATGCCTTCTACAGCGACTGATTAAATCATGACTTCCTTCTTAGTTTTTTTGTAATCACATACATTAAGGCTCTGTGTACAGCCTTCTTGTTAGAGAAAGCAGCTTGCAGAAAAATTAAGACTTTAAATATATATTTGCTGCCCCTGTCTCTCAAAAAAAAATATAAAAAAAAAAAAAAATGGAAAGGTGTTCCATGACTCAGAACTTAAACTATAAAAAAAAAAAAGAGAGTAAAAACTTATATCAGTAGTTGAGTAATGTTAAAAAGATGAAAACATCTGGGTGACATTTTAAATTGCATTGCTATGTGATATTTAAAAAAAGAAAAGGGATGTCTCCTCTTCAGAGTGGTGGACAGCGTCACTGGGTGTTGGGGTGGATGGGGGGCGGGGGGGTCCATTGAGCAAGCTAGGTTTACTTTAGCTCCAAAGATCATTTGTACAGACAAATTTGCAGACTTTGCTCATTCTACACATTTGATAGAATAGTTCTTTGTTTTCATGTCTCCCCTCGGTTTGTCTGTTCGCATTATGTTCTGTATTATATTGGCCCCGGTTTGTGTGTTGCATTTTTGGTTTGCCCCCCTCGTGTGTCTTCGCTTCGAGTGGTGGAAAATGGAGTTGCAGTTGGTTGAATGCGGGTAGTGATAAACTCATATTATCTTTTTCTCCCCTCTACCCGAGTTGAGATTGTGTTCTGGCCTCCTTATTATAGAGAGTTGTAACCAATGTGTTGATCAGGTAAATTTGTTCTGCTCTTATTTTGATAGAGTTAGTGTCTTTCTGTTGGGCCCTACTGTAATGTGTAGGGTTATCTTGGTAGACCAAGCTCTGAGCAACCCTCAACACATAATGTAGCTGGGCACAAAATTTGGCTGGTCTTATTTTATCGTTTCATGGCCAGATAGCATTTCAAGTTCATTTATGGAATAAAGTATATATGCAGTTTCACACCCAGTTTGAGGTGGGAATGTCTGCTTTACCCCCCTTTTTTTTTTTTTTTTTAATTTTCTATATTGTCTTTATTTCTTGCTGTAGTTGATTATTATTATTTTTTTCTTTGCACTGCTGGCTTGGAACAAACCGTGGTGTGCACCTGCAGTCTGTGGCCAGGGGAGGGCGCCACCGTATGCTCTCCTGGCCCAATCGTTCATGTGCTGGTTTCTAAGATCTGCAATAATTTACTGCATCAGGTTCATGTTTTTACCTGAACATAAATAAAGTTAACTGTTTGACTCACATGTGTTCATTGTTCTTTGCAGCGTTTGAAGCAGGTCGATTTCTTCTGATGCACGCTGAACAGTTTTCAGTGGGTCGTCTTAAAGCCGACACATTTCTGAACATTTGTCACACTGGTTCTCATCAGTTTGGACAGATTAAGTTGAGTTGCCATGGAGATAGTGATAACTGCTTTTATTTATTTGAGTTGCTCTGTCGGTCTCACTGACACTGTTGGCTCTTAATGCTGGATCTTTACCCTCCACCCCGCCCCACAAACCAGAAAGCTTAGCCTTAGATTTAACATTATATAAGACGTGTGCGGGAGGATTAAGGAATTACAAAACACTAATAAACCTATTTTTCTTGGATTGCTCTTACATCTTAATAATTGAACCCAAATGGATTTTCTCTGTGAGACAGAGAGATTGCTGTTTATTGTAAACAAGAGAGAACATTTTCAGCCTCCTCTGAGGAGAGTCGTGATGGACTACAGGCCGTGGGTTTGGCCTCCACCAGCAACAGGCTCCACTGGTTTGCCGTCTGCAGTGCTCGTGACAGTTTTAGTGCACACTGTGTGAAGATTCATTGTAGAAGTGGCAGAGTGTAATGCCAGCATCTCATAAACAACCACAAGGTCTTGCACTGACCTCAGCATGTATGCCGCGGCCTATTAGAAGCATGCAACTATAAATAAGGGCCTGATAATCATAAAAGCTGACAACGTCTTCGTCAGTTGTAATTGTATTGACTGAGAAAAACAACATTGAGGATGGCTAAAATTTGTCATATTGAAAACAGTGTTTTCCAAGTAGATTACTGCATCTGAATGTGTCACTTGTTTGTTAGCCTAAACCTATTTGTTCTACTGTGTTATCTGATTTAAGGATACATATTCATACACATTAAAAAAGACCCCTGAAGTTTTGTATCACACTTTCGTAAGGTTGGGATGTTCTGAGAGAAAAACGAATCGTGACTTCAGTTGGACGCAGCTCAAAAGTACACACGTTATAATCGTAATCCTGCACTTAAACTCATAAAACGTCTCAAGAGCTCCGGCCTGCTAAATGACTTCTTTTATTAAACATCTCAATATGAAGCATCGACTGGCGAAGAGCCCATGCAGCAGTTGTTGTCTGCAGAGTTTCTCCAGTCTCAGCTGCTGAAGCTTTTAATGGGGTTCTTGATGGCCTCCTTCTTACACGGTCACTCAGTTTGTGGGGACCTCAGATGAATATATTTCGTAGACTGCCACTTAAATGTAATTTATTCTTGACACACAGCTGATCTGGAATTAAAAACTAGACTTTTAATTACAAATTAAAACACTGCGACCACTGCAGTGCAAAGAAAACGTCTTCAAAGTGGTGACTTGGTGTGTCAGGGAAAAATCTGCCTCAAGTGACTAGACTACCCGCTAAAAAGCCTATGCAGATAACTGCCGGTGGCATCTTGAAAAGCTAAAACGGGGGCTTTTATTCTTTTTAAACCTAAGTGCACCTGTTCTTTTGAGTTTGAAGAAACCTGACTGCTCGCAAAAATAAGAAAAAATTATTCACACTGCAAATGATTTCCTCTGATCACCCACAGCTGTGATGTGATAGCACCATGATAACTGATGAATGAGTGGATGATCCATGAGCATTATGACGAGCCACTTTCAGTACCTCAGCCAACCTTGATCAGGAGGATTTTGCTGTTTTCAGACTGGGGCTGCATCGTCTCCCTGCTAATACCGCCTGTTATCACTCGAAAGCAGCTGATCTAATGACAAAGCTCCCCCAACACCACCGCCTCCCCTTCCCTCACTCACTCCCTCCTTGGAGGCCCAGCTCCAAGAAGTGGTTATGGGTGATGAGACTCCAAATGAGGATGGTGCAGCAGATCTCCTCTCCGCGGTTACTCTGCACAGTGGGTATATGAGAGAAACCAGGAGAGGGAGGGGTAGTGTGGTGGATGAAGGTGGGGAGGGGGCAGAGTGTGTGAGTGTCGTCAGCGATCGTCGTCACTGTGACTCTGAGACGGAGAAGAGCCCAGAGCCCTCCCCTTCTCCTCCTGCATCCATACCTTCTCTTCCTCCTCCACTCCATCAGCCAGTCTGCTTTCAGTCACAGCTGAGGCTCAGCATCCTAACAGCCTGCCTCCTCCTCCTCCTCCTCCTCCTCCTTACTCTCTCTCTCTCTCACACACACACAGTTGCTCACACACCTCTCTCAGTTGCCGCTGAGCCCAGCCAACGCAAACAGTAGCTCTGAACAAAGAGGAGAAAGAACACCCGACAGAAAAAGAGGACCAGGATGAGGATGAGTGTGTCCAGTGTGCCGGCGGTTCCCTGCCGCCGTCCCACACAGACTGCGCGGAGCTTCACGCCCCCCCTGCGTCTCCTCCTCCTCCTCCTCTTCCTCCTGCTCCTGACCGGCAGCGGCAGCAGCAGCAGCATCGGGGCCGTCCCCTCCGCTTTCCAGCTGGCCCCGGACACCCCGGCCCCGGCCGAGCCCACCCCGACCCAGGCCACACCTCGTCCGGACCCCTGCGAGGGCCGACCCTGCCTCAATGGGGGACTCTGCTTGGCCCTCCCCTCTGCTGGCAGGCCAGAGGACACCTGGGAGTACATGTGCACATGCAACCAGGGCTTCACTGGACGCAACTGTGAGGTATGGACCCATTTAGTTTTGACCCTTAACTACCTGCATGACACAGGCTTGATGCTGACCAGTCTCTGTGTTACACACGTGAACTTGTTGCTTAGTTATGACCGAGTTGATCACACACGCTGAGTGCACCACCTTGTGTTACTTTACAAAGCAGAGAATACATTTCTCAATTCTATTTCACTTTTTTGTTTTCGTTTTCTATCAAACATGTTATTGTCACTGGCTATTATCCCACTGCTGCATTAATCCCACACGATGCTGCGTTACGTTACAATATATGTTGTTATATACGCTGTTCACAGTTTTTTTTTTTTCTTAACGGGAGCTTGTGCTGTCACTGAGAAACGGAGACAAGTGCTGCGTTGCTGTGGCAACAGGAAGGAAGAGCGGCAGCAGAGAGATGCGAGTGAAAACTGTGAATGTGCGTGCGTGTGCTGTACGTTCATGAGGCAAAGTGTGCATTTGTGTGTGTGTGGATAAAGTTCTGAATTATGCTACGCTCGAATGTGCGTCTACCCTGAGTCTTTTCTTCACACTCGGGGTGCAGATGATTTGGCCGAAGTGTCTCATCTCCTCCTGCATTCATTAACTCCATCTGGACATATATCCAGTCAGGAATAAGATAGGTGCTCTTCTCTCTCAGGTGCCACAGCATCTCTCATTCGTAAAGCCACTCATGTCTGTCAGCGATGCTACCTGTCCCTCTGAAAACCAGTTCACATGATGACATTACTCTGGTTATAGCATACAGCTAACATAAAAGGCCGACATTAAAACCACTGGAACTGTGAAATGTGTGTCTTTTTTTTTTCTGTTTCCTGATGTCGCTCTTCACTTCAGTTCTCACTTCTCTATTCCAATTCATCACCTTATTGATCTTCACATTAACAAACTCTTCTACTGGATTGCTCAAGCTTCATTTGATGCTTACGGTAAATGGGCTGTGCAGCATTAGGCTCAATAGGCGGCCAGGCCTCTGAGTCATGCTGGGGTGAAGGAGAGCATCCACCGGCAGCAGAGAGGACAAATGAGTCTGCTGCAGCATCACCACAGAGGGAGACAGCAAGGTGACTGTGTGAATTTTAGCAGAGTCACCAACAGGTGGCAGCCACATCCCCCCCCCCCATGCGTTTACACATGTGTACGCATACATCATGTTCCCTCGGCCCGCGCATGTAAGCAGTATGACAGTGGAAGGTGTGGACAGGTGAGCCTGCTTGTAGTGTGAAATCATTTAGTGGAGCATTTAGCCGGGGAGCTGATCACTGTCTCCTTGACTGTCCTGGTTTCCTCTCTCAGAATAGAAAGCAGCTGCAGTTGGTTATCTGCAGTCTGCTTCGCTGCTGCTGCTCTGCTCAAGCTGCACAAACCACAGAGGACAATGTTGTCAAACGGCCTGAGCTGTGGCTGGACATCACATTCCAAAAAAAATAAATAAAATGAAAAAATCCACGGCATCGCTGCCTGAGCACAGTTCTCTTCTGCAGTAAAATATCGAGACCACCGCAACTGAAGCTTCGTTCCTCTTATGCACCAAAGCTCAGGTCTGACACAAACCCCAAGCTGGGCCCAAGGGGAATCATTGATTTTTGCCTTGCTCCCCTCTTTCTGGTTGTTTCTTCTCCATGGAAACCGGAGCAGCAGTCAATTGTGATTTGGTAAATGACCTGACTGCCTGAGCATGGAGCTGGTTTACATCTACTGTCCTCGGCGTGCGTCACAACACAGATGGTCCTGTGAGAGAGAGGGAAGGGAGACTGAAGGAAAGGGCACAAGAAAGCAAAAGGAGAGATGAGGAGGAAAAGGAAAGAGAAAAAAGAGGATGGGTGTTGGACAGGGGGACAACAAGCAGAAAACTATGGATCTCTTTTTTTGTAGAGAGTGAAGTCTTAGTTTCGTAGCGTGGTCATGCACTCACCTCCTTCTTCTCACCTGGTAGAAGAAGCTTAAACTCAATTTGAATAGTGGGTTTAGTAATAAAACTCTGTCATGCCTGTTAAATTCCAGATATTTTGCAACATTTTTTAAATTCTCTGGCAAAGCTGCTTATCCTGCTTTGCGACTTATCGCCCTGGTATCACGGAGGCCTAATGCAAACCGTAGCAGCAGCAGCAGACACCGTGGGGCAAACAAACCCACTCTACTTGTTAAACTCACTGGGTTTTAATATCTCCCCACACCTTTTCCTGGATGGTGCCCTCTAATCTGTCCAGTCGGAATTCACCGGAACTGGCCCTTCTGTGAGTTATTAGCTTTTCGGCCTCTCGTGTATTCATTATTGAAGGGCCTGTTGTCCACCCTGATGGATTCGGTAGCTTGCTTAACAACACAGCAGGACTGTGGCAGCACAAAACAGCCATCCGTCACGAAACAAGTTCAGGCAGCTATTCCCAGGTAGGGTTATATGAAAGCAGTGGATCATTTGACGACTGATCCTAAGTTTGGCATTATGAAGACAGAATGGAAAAGGGATATAACACAGCTGGAACTAAACTGTTTCTG
Source organism: Chelon labrosus (assembly GCF_963514085.1). Lineage (NCBI taxonomy): Eukaryota > Metazoa > Chordata > Actinopteri > Mugiliformes > Mugilidae > Chelon > Chelon labrosus. Next base: position 2,898,819 of record NC_140346.1, read on the forward strand.
CAGCAGGTACGTCTGCCTCAGCTTCATAAGCTGGCACTGTATGAGCATGTTGGAGCTGGGAGGCTCTTTGATGCTTGTGGTCCTGTTTTAGATCTCAGCTAAGAGATTCGCTAATCACCATTCCCTCCATCTCATCACCTTGCGGTGCGTTCTCACTCTCGAGTTCCCAAGTTTTGCTCTTGCATAAGCATCATCTTCAGCCCTTTTGCTGTCATTCTTGGTCTCCCCTTTTTACCTCCCACAGCCCTGTGTAAGAACAGATTTTAGGAATATTGTGAACAATGCTCATCCAGATTCTTCCCCAAAGCTTGAGCCAGCATATGGTTAGTTTAGCCTAGCATTAAGAAACTGAATATGTGGTGAACTGTCAGCCTGGTTCTGTCTTATTTGTTGAGTAATGTATACATATTGTATAAATGCTCTTTTTTTGGCCACGAGCACCTTTAACCCCTTGTCGCCGAGTGTCGCATATTCGTGACGTACTGTTTCCGCTCAGACTGCAGCCGAAATAACGCATGTAATGTCAGTTTGTGCACATTCAAAAAATACTTAGGAACCTTTTGCAAGCACTAGTTTCTCATAGGACCGGTCGGAGTGGTAAGCAAAAACACAAATAATGAATTTCTTTATATAATTGAAAAATCAATTCTGATTTGATTTACAATTATATATATATATATATATATATATATATATATATATATATATATAAAATAATTATTTATGTTTGTGCTTTGAAGCTGATGCTAAATTAAGTGGAGATTGTTAATTTGTCTATAGTACACAGTATGGATATAATTTTAGGTGTGATGCAAATTAGACAACAGGCATGAAAGGTAAAAATGGTAAAACATTTACTGAAATTACAAAATCGATATGTACAAATACATTACAAATTCAAATTACATACTATACACTATAACACCAACTATTATAATCCAATTTGAAACAGAGTTCAAGCGTTTCACTTAGGACTTATAAACTTTAAAACTGTTAATTCACCGTTAATTCACAAATGAGGATTACGTGCATTATTTCCATTGGCTATATATACTATTTTATATTTCGTTCGGTTATTTTGGTTGCAGTCTGAATGGAAGCAGTGCGTCGCGAATTCGCGACACTCTGCGTCAAGGGGTTAACACTTTCAAATTTTGGACAAAGCCAGACCAGCTGTTTCCTTTATCAACAGTCTTGGTCCTTAGCTGAGCTAACCATTTCCTGCTCGTCAAATTTGATGTTAAAACGTACACAAAAGTGCTATGGTTGCATTGCTATGTTGCCAAAGAACAGATTTACAACTGTAGTTTGCTACAAAATACAGAGATGGAGCTGATTACATTAATCAGCATTCATTTTTACGAAAATGTTTTAAAATAGCTTGTCAATGAATGACACAGTGTACTTGTTATCTCTATAAATGTAGTAACTGTATGCTGACATAAGCTGTACCCTCCACAAAAGCATCAAGGAGCTAAATGTGCTGCAGAGAGATTCTTGAAATAACTTGCTTTTGCTTTGTAATCAAGTTCAGTTACTTTTTTTTTTTTTTTATCTTCACAAGAGCCAGAAGCACATTCAAGATGTTCATCAGATGTTGAGATGTGAGTTCATCCCAGATCTCTTTTGTTAGTGAGTTTCAGAAAGTGTCGGGCAGAAATCTACATTAATTTGGTAGTGACAGAAAGTATTTATTCCATTCCAGTTAGGCACGATGCAACAACACACCAATGCATAAGTTGCTGCACTAACAAAAAAACATCTCCTGACAGGACTCAGTGAAAGTAAACAAAGACAAGTCCCAAAGCTCATCGGAACTGTGAGAAAGGGAAGTGTGGCTGTGTGGTTGTGTGGCGGTCAGCTCTTGTCTCCCAGGGCCATTCACTCGGCTGCTACACATAGCGCCTCAGCTCCATCCAATTAAGGAGGGCTCAGAGCTCATCACCAGCCTTTGGTCTCTTTGATATCCCTGGCTTGTTAGTCAGAGGGAAGATAGAAGCCACAAGGAAAATAGTTCTATTTAAATAAATATATGCATGCTTCAGTAGACTCTCTCATCCTCTTGCAACAGGGGGACTTCTTTTTACTGCTCTAATGAGTCACTTGTGCTGAACGGCTAGTGAACTGTGTGTTCAGCTAAGTTCTTGAAATTTTTAATGAAATCGGTCGAGCCTGCAAAAAAACAACAAAACAACAACAACAACAACAAAAAATCACTCCAGTGCATCACATCATAGTTTGACAGATGTGTTGTAGAAGTGATTATCAAACCTGCTTGAGAGTTAGCCGACTCTAAAATCTGGATCACATTAATGAATTTCCTAATGGATATTCACGCATAACAGATGATGGGTTTTTTTTTGTTTGTTTTTTTTTTTTTATTATTTTACTGCAGCAGACTGTAGTTATTAGCAAATAAAACCCAAGTTCAGTTTAGGAAGAAATCAGAATGACCTTAAACTTTGATCATTGACCAAATTCAGAACCTGCTTTACACTCCAAAATGGGAACAGGAATAAGACAGGTAGAAACACTGGACAAGAGACAGTCCAGATATCACAGAGCGGCCTCTAAGTGTATTATTTTGGGGGGAAAGTAAAACAACTCAACCACTCCACAGCGTGATGGAAACATGTCTTTTACATGATGAAATGTCCATTTTAAAGTTGAAATTTTGCACTGCGGGTTGCAGAATTTTAGTCAATGCGTAAAATGTTGCAGATTCAAATATATGATAGACATCAGGACACTGTTGCGCTGGTCACCCTTGTGTAATTAGATTCACATGCTTTGATGGACTCAGCGATTACCCTGCCGGCAGCTTTGATATTTGATATAGCAGTACCCATTGGCAAAATGAGACTTCTTTGAGCTATTATCACTGAGCTATCACTGCCATTCATGTTGATGTCTCTAGATGTTACAAGGCGGACTGTGCTCCCTTTGAACAGGAGGGCTTGTGGCCAACACTTTGGTGTTCATTTCCATATCACACATCACCTGGTCTTTTGATCCGCGGAAAGTGCACGAGGAGGTGCTGGTGTGATGGGTCAGTGAGGGCTGATGCATATGGATGACAGAGGAGTTAGCCTGCAGTGGATACAAAACCAAGTGCAGATACTGATTCCTGGTTGTTCAGTAGTAATGTTTAAGTTGACTCTCCCAGCCACCGCTTCCTAAACCATAGGAAAAATACAGTCTACACCTCTGGGACAGCAGTAGTAGAGGTAATCTAAAGAAAGTATGCCATTCAAAGTTTTCTGTAAAATATCAACTATTTCAGTTGTTTCTGCAGTCTTCCTCCACAAGTTCTGCGTCATCTGATAATCTCTGCACTCCCTAATGGATGTATACTAAAGATGCCCATAGAGAAGGACTGCTTGTTCCTGCCTGTTGCTGTAGTTCATCCATTTTGTATATGTGCCAGCTGTGCCTTGTTGCCAGGTTACAAATATTGGGAGATATGCGACCAGCTGGAATGACCAAAGCATATGACATCACCTTACCGAAGCTGCTGTTGTGCTCGAAGGACTGGTCTTTGTGCGCTTGTGCTTCTGTAAACACTGCTTTAAACTTTTCTGCTCGCTCTTGACACAAGCCAATCCTCTCCTAAATGTCAGGTCCTGCTCCTGAAAAAAAAATCAATCTGCACCTCCGATTAGGTACAGGAAGTACACCATTCAGACACAATGGCGGGTATCCCACCACATGATCAATCACTTTTGTCTAGACTCAAATATTATTGGATGATTGAATATTGATTATTGAAATCCATTCACGGTGCCCAGAGGATGGATCATACAGACGCTGGGCGACTTTAGCGCAACCATGACGTTCGTTCTCCTCAGAGTGAAATAACTTTGTGGAAGCTTTAATTTTTCATTTGGTTCATCTTCAGGTCAAATTTTTAGGATATACAGTGCTCTGTATATATTTCTTTGTGACTAAATATCTAAAAGACTAATGAGACTCCCATTAGCTTTACCTGCACTTTGTGTGTACCATTGAGCAAATCATAGCACACTAGCTAACTAAACTAAGATGTTTTAGAAGTGTTTAAGGCAAATTAAAGCACAGCTGAGGTGAAACATAACCTCACAGGCCTCAAATCTCACCATTCAACTTTATAACCACCTGAAACAGGGCATTACTCAACTAACATTAAAACCACTGACAGGAGAAGTAATTAACATTGACCATCTTGTGACAATTGAAACTTTTGGACCTGGGAAACTTTTGGACCTAGCATTCATGTGGATGTTTCTTAGACATGTAGCACCCACCTAGACTAGACCAGACACCCCCACCCCATAGCAATGACACTCCTTGATGGCAGCAGCCATCCCCAGCAGGATGCAGCCTGACACAGACACACACACAAAAACGCTTTAGGAACAACTAAAAGAACATGAAGAACAGTGCAAGGTATTGACCTGGCCTCCAAATTCACTAGATCCCAAACTTTTCAAGTATCTGTGTAATGATCCACAGAGGCCCCTCCCCTCAACCCATAGGACCCAAAGGCCCCCACTAACAACATTCTGTTGCCAGACACCACAGGACATGAGCCCACAACTGTTTTGGAGGCACAAGGGAGACCTATACAATATTAGGAGGGTGGTCATACTGTTATGTCTGATCGGTGTACATGACAGTTCACAGCTTTTGGAAACTATTATCAACAAGACAGATGGCTAAAGACCAGCACAAAATTCATTAGTAAGGCAGCAGGAACACACAACTCTGCTAGCAACAAATTAAAAGCAATAAAAAGATAATAAAATCGGTTCATCAACTTCTTTCAAACACTACTGATAGCTCACATATCTGCAGTCCTATTTTTTTTGATTGCTTCCACCCGTCACAAACAGAGCTTTTATCTCTGTGTCATTGGCTCTTTAATTTTCCTTGAGTCTGGTAATGATACAGTACATCCCCCTCTGTCCTGGATAGAACAAGTCATTATATTTCTCCCCATGGTTTAGTTTAGGTGTTTTTTTTATTGCATCTTGTCTGCCCTCGTTTCTATTTTTATCTTTAATGGAGCAGCGGGTTGTGTCACTATCCACTGTATGATGTAAAAGAAGGTCAGAGGAGTACTTAGTCAGCACTAATTCTCCCCGATAATAACCCACAGCAAACTCTGACACCATCATTGTACTGTCGCTTCTAATGATTAGTCTTGTTGTTGCCGCTGCTGTCAACATAATGAGAGTGTGAGGCACGAGGGAGGTGTGATGCTGGTGTGTGACACGTGTGTTTGTTTTTGTGTGTACGTAGACGCTCTAACCTTCCCTTGTGTGTATGAGCCGGCCCTTATTTTTATCCTCACACTGAGACTGAGTTGCTGTACAGTACCAGCTAATAACAACGAACACATGAATGGAGACGTAAGATGAGTGTAGCTGTCTGATTTAAGCACAGGCTGAATTTATTTGTCTTGAAAAACATTAAGTTAACCGCTGCTGGCAACTGTCAACTGAGTATGATGGATATGTCACTCACTACTGAGTAGATTAGATCAAAACAAAAAAAATAAAAATGGGACCATTTCCCAACAGAAAGTGATTACCGTGAACACAGCACCAGGGGGAATGAACGAAGAGACACGACAGCGGAGGAACATCAGGCTACTTTGCTCTTATGTGAACCTCTTCTCATCTACAAACACACCAAGAACACTTTATGTGGTGAAAATGTAAATGATATTATAGATATATTTGAAACAGATCATAATGAAGACCATAAGAGTTACATGGAAAGAAAACCATGTCATTGAACAAGCCCCTTATTACTGTTTATCTGGATTAGATTCATTGTTGCAACATTATTGCGTAACCAAAAACTATGTTCATGCTTCTTTATATCTCAGTTTTCAAGAGCCTCCTTCAGTCATACAATATTTCTACACATTAAACTCCACATGAACAAGAATAAGTACTTTTTGTATTATCACAGTTAACAATTTCAGGCATTGGGTCTTTTAGAGAATTCCTTTCACTCCTTTATTGTGTGTGGTGGTTTTTAAGTAAATCAGTTATGCAAAACTCAACTCAAAAACAACACCTAATAAGGTGGTTGCCAAACAGGTCGATGTTTAGAGTAGTGCTTCGCCTCCCTGGTTGGGCTCACCCCTCGCTCCTCCCCCTAACAGAAGTCTAGAATGTTTATTAAGAAGCATTCTTGTGTTTTTGTGGACCTGAGAAATGGCATCGCTCGCTGCCCAAGCACTGTTCCAGTTCAAAGTACGCATCTGTCCAAGTACAGTTCTGTTCTTTCCTCACCCGTTTCATTCAGTAAGCAACTTGTGTGGACTTGGAGCAGCCAGGAATCTCAAGCGTCATCAGTTACACTGCTGTCCCGAGAAAGAATGATCATACTGTTTCTCCAGAGTCTATACAGAGTCCAACTTGTCAAGTCCGACCTATGAACAACACAATTCTTAAGTTCGTGCACCTTTTATTGATGAACGCCCACTGATAATTGATTGATACAAATATCAAACTGGAGGCTTTCAGTCAGTGCAGAAACCAATGGGCGACATCACTGTGGATGCATCCATCTTTTATTTACTGTCTTTATTTGTTGCATTGGTACAACCTTGCAGAGATAACTGGTTTGGGAAACTAAACCTCAACATGACACAGGATCTGAACCATACAGCTGTGTTGGAAGAGGGACTGGCGGCGGAGCTAGCGCACTTGCCATCCTCTGCTCCATTGCCGTCTTTCCTCCAAAGCACGGTGACTCAGAAACAGATGCAGAACTGTCTCCTGCTTGCCTCCTCGCACATAAAATGTCAGTTGAGTTTAAATGACAATATGTTATTTAATGAGGCCAACTGGGAGACAAGGCGGCACGCCGTGGCGTACGTGTGTGCGCGCGGTGCACCGGTGCGTGTCACGAACAACTTCTTGCAGCTGCAGAACAATAAATGCCAGCTTAATCCAAAAAAAATAAATAAAAATCCCTTCAGGACTGGTAGAGCACCTCCGACAGAGAGAGGAGCGAGGAGCAGTCAGCAGCCTCGGGCGTTAGACACAGAGATTAGCTTGTATTAACAGCTGGGCCTGTCTTCCAGTTGATAGGAGAGACGGCTGTGGAGACGTTGGCTGTTTGTCGGAGACTGTGGTGGGAATTTATTCATCAAAAAGTACACGGAGTAATAATGGATACGTTTGCCTAAAATGAGGTCTTGGTGAAAGGAGAGAGCTGACTTGTACGCAGCAAACTATTCAAGTAAAAGTTGTATGTTGATTCATTGTAATCAATGCACCTAAACTCTGTACTTTTTACATCCTACAACAAATTAAATTCAGTCCTAGTACGTAAATAACATAGTTTTGTGTTGTTATTTACTGAATCTGACATAATACTACTATCAAGTCCTTATATCATATGTAACAGTATAGCTTAAGCATTGAAACCTAACGTTCCTGAGATCTTGCTATGTTTAATTAAACCTTTTCTATGTTCCTGTTTGTTCTGTGTTCCAGATCAATATTTTTCATTTACAATTTTGTCCTTCGAATTGACAAAACTCCCCATTAGTCTCCATGTACTTGTTAGGTCCATGGTTCAGTTTCTGTGTGAATGGGCTTTATAACATCAAGTGTTACCGCACTGGTAACACAGCACTGGTGTGTTCAGCCTGAGTTCGAGCTGTCTGCTGGGAGGAATCGATCCTGTCTGGAGCTTCGCCTCCTGCTGATTCATCCACCTCCAGCAGCTCCGCTCTGATCACATCAAACCCCATTGATCGCCAGTCAACCGCTGTTTATCAACGGGGGGGTTTTTACACATATATGAGATTTGCCCTCCTTTAGCTTTTGAGTTTATGCTTGCAACATTTCAAAAAAAGTATTGAAACTTGTTAAGAAATATGCTGTAATCCAATGTTACCTGTTTCCTATGTTTGACAAATATTGAACTCAAAAGAAACTGATCCCAGTAGACACATTGTGTCTTAAAGTACTTTTAACCTAGCTGTGCTTCTATCTCAAAGTAAATAAAAGTTTGAAACGCAATGTCAGAGGGGATCTTATAAGATTTTCAACAGCCAATGTTGTCTTATATTTTTTATATTCTTTGAATTGAGCTGTTACAGAGTTTTGACCAAATCAAGAAGCCTCATTTATTTGATAAAGATAAAAGATTATTGTTTTTCCCTGCAACACAAAGCAACCTCACTTTCCTAACCACCTTCTCAGGGTAAAGACTGAGTGACCAATTTTCTTGCACAAGTCAGCTCTGCTTTTGAGTTTCACAACACCAACAGTGAGGTCAGAGGATGTTTTGGGGTTTTGAGGACACTGAAAAAGAAAGTTTTCAGAGTGAAAACATCTCCCAAAGCTGCATAGTTATTATTCTAATATTAAAAATCATGTTGAAGCTCTGGACCTGCCATTAAAGACTCATGGTGATGATTACATGCAAGTCAGTTGGCCTGTTCCTAAGCTTTTTACCGCATTTCACTAAAATACTGTATGTTGACACATTTTTGAGAAACCATCCAACCAAAAACATAACTGAGGTACTAAGGCTACTGTGGCTTAATTTGACTGAGTCGCACATAAACTGTCCTGCTACAGAGTATTCGTCTTTTCGAGTAACATTTACTAAAATCTAAAGTGCGGCACATATTTTGGAATTTTTGTTTTTTTAATTTAAGGCCTACACACCAAACGGCAGCAATGAAGGCTGACTGCGCTTGGACCAAAAAGATAAACTTGTCCACAACATTAATACTATAGCCAATGTTCAACTAGTACATACCATAGACTGTATATAAATATGAACAATGCGTCCCCACTTCCTTGCATTGGCCAAACTAAGGCTATTTTCCCAGGGCCTTGGGCAGCGCCATCTTTGCAAATTTGGAGCCAGAGTCTGTGCAGTACGGTCCGAGACTGGAGCTAACTCTCAGGCCCTAGGGGACTACTTTACGGAGCAGTTGGCTTGGCAACTTGTAGTCATCATGATGTCACATTATGTTTTTATAGCATCAAATAACTAACTAAAACGACACTTATCAGAAAAATGAACACTTCAGTATGCATCAGCATTATATTAAGTAAACTGACAGAAACCATCCTTGGTTTCCAAATTATTTCATGTGTACTTTAGTGTTTTAGCTCGACCCAAGTCCCATCCACTAACATGGAGGAGGTGGAGCTTATGACCTATACTGCAGTCAGACACCAGGGGGAGCTCTACTTGCTTGGACTTCACTTTCTGTTCTGTTCTGTTCTGTCTCCATCTTTATCAGCATCTGGGCTAGCCATGAAGATTTCCAAACCCCTGATCAAAGCTGGCCTCTCCTCGGTGCTGCTGGTCAAATGGTTTTCCCTTTACAGATGTTCACGTCATGAAAATATTTGTGTATTGAGTTGTGCAGAACAGACGAAGATGAAAAATAATGGTCATCGCCACCTATTCAACATGCTCAATTGCTGCGGTCTGACCAGTGTAACAGACGCTCACAGATGTCCTGATATTGACAAACAGCCAACCTACGGCTTGATCTGTCAACACAGCCTTTACTTTGTGTTGCTTTTCCATCAGTGAATTCACAGCCCCTTGGATTTATCTGCTGTCCCTGATTAGAAAAAATGTTTTCCTCCTGCACAAACTGATTATCTTGTTGATAGCGCTGCAGCCACGCTTAGCACAGCTCTTGACACAGTCGCCCCCTAGTAAAAGAAGGTCATAAATCAGAAGAGGTACAATTTGCAAATGTGCACGAAAGCTGGAAAGAGGGCTGACCCCTGGTTCGATGTGTTGCTGCCTTTTCTTTGGCCTTTGAGAGTGAAGGAAAGTAAGAATATACTGAACCTGAGTGGTTCAAGTGCTGCTGAAGTCTTGGCATTACTACAAGTAGGAATATATTGAATGCACATTGTTAGTTTGTTAATCTTCTGTGGGTTTTGGGGAACAGTTGGGGGAACAGTTTCTTTTACATCAGTAATATTTATTGGTATTTTTATTTGGACAGACTGAACACACCAGTTTACCTTATTTCCTTTTTCATATTAACCATGTTCCTTCCTGTCATCCTGCTCTCTCCCACAGTCATCATTCAAACATGTTTTGCGGGCGTGCATTGCAAATCCCAGTCAGATGGTCTGGAGCTGCTCGAACAGAATGAAAGGCTGCGTCTTCACTGTTGTGGCTTCTAAAAACATTCTCTTCCTCTTCGGGGACAAACCCGGTGGGAGGAGAGCGATGATACATGTCCAGTGTCGCCTCCTACTAGGAGGCCCAGTTTTCATTGCTATGGCCTCGTTCCTCCACTCGAGTTTCTATGGCAACAGAGCAATGACGAGGAGAGCCAAAAGATCAACAGGTGGAGAGCACATAACACCAAGCAGAAAATTCAGAAAAGGAACATAAATGATCTGGCCCACATGAAGCACACAGAGTAACCTGTGGATGGCGTGATAGGTTTCTATTTTGAATGGTCCGGTTTCTTACAGGATGATTTCTGTGCACAGCAGCCTCTCTGCTGCAACACTTCCTGAGAGGCAGGTAAAGCGAGCGGTGATCATTTCAGTCTTGATTTTTCATGACAATGGGAACAGGACGTTCCACTTCCAGTGATTCAGTGACTAATTCCCTGTGGCAGTAGGACCAGCTCCAGACCCATTTTTAGCCTGACATTAAGCAAAGAAGGATTGTGGTTATTTCCACATCGGCTACATACGGTGCCTATTTAAAACAATAAGATGTAACTTGAAAAATAGAGTTCTGAAAATGACAAAAGCCTCAAGGCATGTCACGTCTTTGATTCGGCTGCAGAAACTGTTTTGCTTTCATGCCCGCAACCGATTAATCATGTCAGCGGTAGGTGTCACCTTTTTACATAGAGCGAATATCTTGTTTTGAAAGGAACCTTGTGTGTATGTAGGTCAGAGCGAGCAGCGAGCATGTAGATCACTGCGCAGAATGACATCCATCTCTAACAGATGTGGCCCCAGACACAGTCTGATGTTGCATTATAACGTGATTCTCCTGCTGAAAGACATCGACAGTATAATTCACCTTTTGGAATTCCCATTACAAATTGCCAGTGATGGAGAGTAACTAAGTGCATATTTAAATATAATTTTAAGGAACGTCAGCTGAATATCCCCTCTTTATGCTCCTATTTCAGAGGGAAGTTTCTTTCTTTGACATCTTTAGAAAACAGTAAATATTACCCTTTAATATATCTGAAGAACAGTCTGTAGTCTTGGTCACATTTCAGATCTCTGGAAGTTAACAGGTCTAACAAATAAAACTTCAATAAATGGTTCAATATTTGACAGACAAAAACAAAATCCAAACAGATTTATCTTCTCTCATCTTATTCATCTCAGGGTCTTTCAGATTTATCTGCCATCCCTTAATATAAAATTGGGTAATCATGTATATTCCAATAGTCAATGATGGTTCACTAATAATAATCTAATGATGATAACTACATAGTACTTACTAATAACAATGTATTTTTACGTAAATAGTTTTTTTTTTTTTATGCTGGAGTCCATGAATGTATTGGTGAGTAAGGGATCTTAATACTGCTCCCACCACCGCCACACACAATCTACTGTACAGTATATCCAAACCTGTTGGACTAATTTCCTATAATGCCTTATAACTACTGCTTCTGCTCCTCAGTAAGTCAGCTCTCAGTGGGAAGTAACTTTTTATGCTGAAGGTAATGATGAAACAGCGTGTCACGCAGAGAGACAGCTTAAAAGCCAGGAGGAGGGCTTCCATCTGAATCCAGAGGTCTTTTGTGCTGCACAGCAGAGCCTGCATCTGATTTAATGCTTCAAAGAAGGTAAAAGGGAAGGAGAATACAGAAAAAGACCCAGCTGCTGATCCAGTGGTGTTATTGCTATAACCTCCTTGAAATATAATGGATGGATAGACTCACATACAGCGCATCAACTGTCAGCAGTGGCCTGACAGAGAGATGAAATCCTCTTCCTTAAACTGGAAACACTTTTGTGACTGAGCCATCACTGTGACCGCAGATCCGTCGACTAAACATTCACACACTCTATGAGGGGATGAAAATCTGTGTTGGGAAGGATACTTTTAAAATCTATTCCGTTACAGAATACAGAATACATGCCCCAAAATGTAATTTGAAACATGTTCTGTTACATTACTCAGTCTGAGTAATTTTTGTGAATACTTGGATTACTTCCATATTCATTCATTCATTCATTCAAATCAGCACATACGAGACTGTCAAGTGGCATGTTAACTCAGCATGTAGCTATCTGCAATTATTTTAAAGAGTTAAGATAGCAAGGTAACCAGGAACACTGCAGACCACTACCCCTGACTAATTAAAAAAAAAAAAAAGAACTTCATTTAAGATTTTTCATGTTGAAGGCGGATTCTTTGGATGCTGAAAGGAGGTCGGTTGCAGGCAGGCAGAGGTTGCACTGCACAGTAATGTTGCGTTCTCCCTTCTCTTTCTTTAATGTGAAGTGCTGGCTCTGCTGTGCCGGCCCCCGCTCCAGCTCCAGCTCCTGCTCCAACTCCATTATCTTGCTAATCACGCAAATGGCTCAGCTGTTTAATGTTGTAGAGTCTTTGGTTGCATGTTCTACACTAGGGCTTCTGGGAAATGCTTAGAGTTGCCTTCATTTATTAAGAGAGTGTATAAACACATGAATAAAAGTACCGCCATGTAATCCGTTGATTTCAACAATGTAAGTGTATACTAATTATCATCTATTTAATTTGTAACTGTAATGGTATACAGTTACTCATCATTTGTATTTTAAATACATAACGCCAGTGCATGTAATCCCTTACTCCTCTGTGATGATTAACTGTACAAAGACAGAATTTCTCTTACAAAATGCAATCTTTTGTAATTTTCCATCTTGCATTCCACTTAAAAATTATTTTTTTCAGCTGTGAGCAGCTCTTTGGTTATTACTGCACTGTATTATGGAACAATAGGATATGGCAACAGCACACTCACAAATCATGCACTTCTTGTATGCAAAGGACCATTGTACTGATTACCTGTCAGTCAGAGTGTTGCTCATACTGAAAAATCTTTTTTCACAAGAGGTCTCTTTTGCCAACTAGAAGGCCTGTATTGCATGGAGGAAGAAGCCCATATTCTGCCTCTCAGTTCTTGAACTAACTTTGCGGTTGGAGTGATAAGTGTTGGTGATTCACTGTGCCCTGGTCCTGCTTCACCTGGTGTACATGTCCTGTAGGTTGGACAGTACAGATCTGATTATTTACATCAGCTGTCTCTTTGGAGCTGCAGTTTCTGTACCAAGCAGAGATGCTACCAGACTAGATGGTAGTCCTGATCAGATCAGGCATAACATCATGGCATTATTCCTAATATTGTGTTGGTCCGCCTTGGTCCCCCCACAACAGCCCTGACCAATAACATGGACTCCATTAGACTACTGCAGATATGCTGTTTCCATGAAAGGGTCTGCAGCAATGCTTAGGTAGGTGGTACGTGTGAAAGTCACATCCACATGGATAGCAGGACCCAAGGTTTCCCAGCAGAGCATTGGCCAAAGCATGTGACTGCCTCCACCAGCACGCCTTCTTCCCATAGTGCATCTTGGTGCCTTGTGTTCCCCAGGTAAGCGATACACACGCACCCAGCTACCAACGTGATGTAAAAGAAAACGTGACTCATCAGACCAGACCACCTTCTTCCATTGCTCCGTGGTCCAGTTCTGATCCAGTTCACGTGCCCAAAGTTGGCGCTTTTATATTCATATTATATTCATTATATTCCTAATATTGTGTAGGTCTCCCTCGTGCTTCCAAAACAGTTGTGACTCATCAGAGGATTGACAAGGACAGGAGTGCCCTGTTGTGTCTGACAATAGAATGTTGTTAGTGGGGTCCTTTGGGTCCTGTGAGGACTGATGTGGATGTGGAAAAGAGAGCTTTTCTCTAACTTTATGAGACAGACAATTCAGCATTCAGGCATTCATGCAGTGATTAGTCGGCTGTGAGGAGATGAGAAAGGAGCCAGCGATTGAACTTCTCTCTATGTGTCTCCTTTTTCATATCGTTTCTCATGTAAATAAACAAGTGCATGGAGTGGATGGTCTGAAATGTGTACTGTTATCATATAATGTCTCTTCCACTGACAATGACTGCTGACTTTTCTGTCAGCTGACATCCTGCTCTGTGTTGAAGCAGTTGGGTTCCCTCCATATGAGCCGGGTTCTGCAGGTTTCTTCCTGTGAAAAGGAGTTTTTCCTTTGTGCTTGCTCTGGGGGTTTTCTAAAGTGAGACAACTTGAATTGTTAGACACTATGTAAATCAAACTGAATTGAATTGTTTGATCTGGATTTGTTTATGCATACTTTGACCCTGAGTTTTCTCCACAAGCTTTGCATGAACAGAACACTGCATACTTTTCCAAATGCCTATAAATCGCCACTGAAGTGTAAGCTTTCGAATCACAAATCCAGACTAAAGCACATTTTAATGATCTGGTTATTTCACTCATGTTTTGATTCAAATGAACCCCTAAAAAGTGGACACCTGTCAAATGCAGCTGTAGGTCCCGGTTAAGTAAGGTGTTTGTTGCAATACAATATGGAGGACTTTCTGTGTGCAGAAATGCTCAAAGTCGGCAGTAAGTGTTATTGTCTGTTCTTGTGGCGACAGCTATTAATACTGTATAGTCTCAACACTGACACAGATCCGATGTTGAAGTCACAGCTATGACTGCAGAGCTGTGAAGTGGCCTCATTAGAGAACTTATCCGTCAAACAGACACGCTGTCATTGTAATATGAAAAAGACGCATATTGAAGATGTTATATTGAACCTAAAAGTAAAAAAAACAAAACAAAACAAAAAACCCCCCAGAAAAACTCAATCTGTCAGTGCGTCTGCCAGAACATCAGCTTTGGATAATTTTACAAAGAGCCCGAGAGCTCCAGATCCATTTTAGTCCCCTGTCTGGTAGAATAAGGAAAGAGACAACTGTGTCCCAGTCCTCGAGAAGAGACGCATGAGTCCCCTGCAGCCTCAACTCTACTTGGATAGGTATAAATAGAGCCTTGCAGCACCTCCTCTCTTAAATCATTTTCATCTCACTTAGTATTCTCCTTACTCCTCTCCTCCTCCCACTCTTCTTGGTCTCATTTTGCATCAATCCCCCTATATCGCTCTGTCTGGTTTGGCATTTGGCGAAGTTGAGCAGTAATTGTCTTTTGAGGGATGATGTCAGGCAATCGTGGCGGGGTTATTTAATGTCATTTGCTTAGAGAGCAAGAGTCCTCCTGCCATGGCTTGCCTTTTGAGCAAAAGGCGTGAAGAAATGGAAGAGTCACAGACAAACTGATGAAATAAAGATACATACTGATGTAAAACTTATGCTTTGGATAGAAATTTATCAGCATGAGTGGCAGTTTGGTCTCATTACCATGACCCCCTCCCATCTTTCCCCTGTTCCTGCATTTACATCTAGTTATGCATCGAGCGTAGAGAGACTGGAATTTATCAAGGTGCTCTGCCGTGTTTGTGTAGGCCTTGTGTAGCCACATTTTGAAAGAAGAGTTAGTCTTTGAAGCTGCAGGGACAGGAAGTGATGGGGAAGTTTGAGAGAGAGAGAGGGGGAGGGAGGGTTGGGAGACGCTTTGATGTGCAGAAATAGATAACATTAAAGCCCGCTGACAAAACACACTTTCTGGCCACAACACAACCATCACCCAGTGCTACTGCATCAACTTGGACGAATATGAAGCGAGGTGGTAGCAGAATAATGTGGGATTGGATTTTGGGAAATGTGACGCCTAGTGAATATGAGCACAATCAAATTCTTGGAGGGAATTTGATTCTTTTTAGGAACTGACGTCAGGCGGAAGATGGTGAACGTGTTTGTGTCCTTGCAGCTACAGATGGCACCTCATCAATAAGTGTGCCTATTAGGATGTGTCACATGGCTCTGCCTGAGTCAGACAGTTATAGATGGAATATTAAAAGAAATCTGTTTCGGGGCCTTAATCCTTCCCCCAGATGCACTAATGTGGAGCAAAAGACATTTAGTTGCTTCATCAGAGAGCTCTTAAGAGAGAATTGAGGAATGTAATTTGTCATTCTTATCCTACACTCCTGAAGGCTTTAGTCGGAAAAATGTGTTGTTTTGGTTCGAGGGGCTTCTCAAAACACTGTGCAAGGAGACCATTCTACTCTTTGTTTATCTTTGACATTGGCTGGTTTAATGAGGACTTGTGACGTGACTTGTCAGCAATTATATTCAGTGTTGGTAGTGGTTAACCAGTGGTGGCGTCTGCCAAATCTCTGAGGGAGGGTAATTGTTGCAATCAGTATTGGTGTACAGCAACATCCCACTGTCAGTGCCTGTAATGTGTTTGGCTCTACAGTGAATAGATATTCCACAGTGATCATGACCAGATGGTTAGTCATTTACACAACTACTATAGTATTAATAAAAAGAAACTGACACAAATTGACTCCTACAATATATTTTAGGAGCAGTAACTGCAGAAACAAGAGCAGTGACATAATTATGTAATTTAAATTGCACTGTTCACTCTTTCAGACCAGATAAATGATCATTTACTTTCTCAGTGAAATCAGGCATGTCCCTGATTAGTTTCCCCTCCATGGAATGCATGACCTTCAGACGTTGCAGGTCATTGTCTTTCACATGAATGTTTTTGTCACAGGCTAACTGGTTGCACCAGTGATCTTTAGCTTTGATTACAGCATGCATTCGCTGTGGCATTGTTTCGATAAACTTCTGTAATGCCACAAGATTTATTTCCATCCAGTGTTGCATAAATTTTTCACCAGACCTGACCAACTGCAGCAACCCCAGATCATAGCACTGCCCCCACAGGCTTGTACAGTAGGCACTAGGCATGATGGGTGCATCACTTCATCTGCCTCTCTTCTTACCCTGATGCCCCCATCACTCTGGAACAGGGTAAATCTGGACTCATCAGACCACATGACCTTCTTCCATTGCTCCAGAGTCCAATCTTTATGCTCCCTAGCAAGTTGAAGCCTTATTTTTCACTGATTAGTGGTTTTCTTAAGACTACACAGCTGTTCAGTCCCCTTGAGTTCCCTTCACATTGTACGTGTGGAAATGATCTCACTATTAAACATAGCCCTGAGTTCTACTGTTGTTTTTCTTCAATTTGATTTCACCGAACGATTAATTGATCGCAGATCATGATTAATCAGGATTTTTTTCCAACCACATTTCTTCATTGAAGACAATGGTTCCCCACTATCCTTCTAGTTTCTAATAATGTGTTGGACAGTTCTTAACCCAATTTTAGTAGTTTCTACAATCTCCTTAGATGTTTTCTCTACTTGATGCATGCCAATAATTTGACCCTTCTCAAACAGACTAACATCTTTTCCATGACCACGGGACGTGTCTTTAGACATGGTTGTTTAAAAAATGAGAAGCTACTCATTGCATCAGTTAGGGTTAAATAACTTGTTGCCAGCTGAAAGATAATCACCCATGCAGTAATTATCCAATAGGAGGCTCCTACCTATTTGCTTAGTTGAATCCCGATGGCGACTTTTTTTTTGGCCAGGCAGTGTATAACAGTTTAGGGCTGCAACTAAAGACTATCTTGATAACAACTAGTCAGCAAAAAAAACAAAAAAAACAAAAACAAAAAACATGCATACAGTGTTAATATTGTGGCGCCCCACCTGGGTCAAATTTGCTTCACCATGGTCTCATAACGAACCAGACAGTTTGCCAGTATATCACTGGGCTAACACAGAAAAACAAATTACTAATCATAATTACACAATCAACCAATTCAGAATCGAAAAAAAAAAAAATAATTATTGAAATAAAACAAGAACCTGAAACAGAGTCTGCTCTTGCGAACTGCAGTCAAATTTCTCAACACCATTAACACAAAATCAAACTAAATAACACAAAATGAAAATGAAATGTACAATAAACACAAAAACGTAAATGTAAATGAACTTCAAATAAAACTGAGGAAAATGAAAATGAAATAAAACTGAATAAAACAAAAATGAAATGAAACAAAATAAAATGAAAGTGAACAAAAATGGAAACGATGCAAAATGCACCACAGAGAATGAACTCTGTAAATGAAGAGTGAAACAAAAATTAAAACAAATGATCATAAAATAAAACAATGATAATGGTGGAACCCCAACACTAGCTGGAGCGGTGACAGGTGCAGGTGGAGGTGATGGAGCCACAGCAGACTTGGGGTGTGGGCTGGACGTAGCTAGCTGTTCTTGTTCAGTCTGTCTTCCTCCATTGGTGGAGGGAACAGGAGGGGATGGAGCCGCAGCCACAGAAGTCTCCTGTTCTTGGCTTGATGCATGTTGTTCCTCCACTGCATGCAGGCTGGTATAGAGCAGCACTGGTTCAGCAGTGGTGGTGAGGAAAGATGGAGGAAACGATGAACAGATTTCCGCTGCTGCAGCATCAACAATGGTGTTGAGCAGGTCTGCTGCAAAACTGTTCAGACTCAGGTGTACGCCTGTCTAACGTTCTCCTGGATGGACTTGATCATGTTGTCTCTTGTGGCCCGGGAGAACGTGACCCGCAGGAATATGGAGGACAGAGCACCGTAGACCCGCTCCTCTACTGCTCTTGTAACTCCAATGAAATGAGTGGCAGATGTAACTTACTGTAAGTTTGGAGGCATGGGCTCTGAAGAGTGGAGGAGCCTTCTGGCTTCAAACTCCACATCTCCATTTTTCATGTGGTTCATCACCTCCCACATCTGAAACAAGAAAATAAAAGAGGTGTTGAGCTGATTGAACATGATATGTGAAGTGATATGTATCAATTGCGAACAAGTGTACAGTCTTTTCAAGAGTGTGTCCTTACCAGCTGGACAAGAGGTTTGGAATGGGTCTTATGGAAGCCATCCATTTCGAATTCCCACATCCTTCAAAACACAAAGAAAACAAGAGTTTAATCTTTATAGTTCCTCTTTATGAGCAGAGTGAAAGTCAAGTGTGGTGCGTTATATACGTTTCTGTGTGTGTTTCTCGAGTACTCACTGGATTCTCAGAGTCTTCTTGCTCTCCTCCATCAGCAGCTCAATCATGTCTTCAACAGATATGTTGCATGAGAGCTGTTTGCTCCGCTGAAGCCTCAAAAGTTCAGAAATAAGTGCAATCTAAATAAAATACAAAAGACCAGATGGGGCCCTGCGATGGACTGGCGACCTCTGAATACAGAGCTGGAGTAAGACATTTAGGGATGTGCCCAATGATCAGTGATTACAGGACATTTTTTTTAAACATATGTATTTGTATGGAGGACCATAAGTGAAATTAAAACATTTTACTAACAAATAATTAATTGTACAATATAAACAGACATTACTTAATCTGATTACAAATATACTTATTAATGTAGAAATAAAAGTACTAAATTACAGGATTTAATATATTATTTTATATTTTAATGGACATCCAATAGATCATCTATAAAAAATATTTACAAATGTACAATTTATCCATCAGTAAATAGTTACATGATTCACTTATTAACTGCTATATGTTGTTTTTGTAAAAAAAAATTTAATTCAACAACTGAATTTACTAATTCAATTTGTATTTAGATTTTAAAAAGGCATTTTAAAGGGCACTTTTTCTTCTTTCTGGAGTCAAAGAAATCTGCCTAGGCCTTCACAATTAAAACAGCAGGCAGCTTAAGCTTGAAATACATTGTAATGATGCTGTTCCTTTAACCAATCACATTTCAAGTTCTCTTATTATTCTTAGGCCTTTTCTGTGGCCTACGGTAGCGTCAGCATTTTCACGTCCTCTGATTGGAGGGTGAGAGCCGCTCCGTTTAAACCAAACTAGCGGTTAATGTTCATCTGTTTCAAGCTGCAGAACTAACTCGCCCCTGTTAACGCTTTGAAGCTATTTTTTGAATTTGAAACAGATATTTAGCACAAAACAACCTCTAAGCCTCGGAGGAGAAGGGGGATGAGGGACCAAATATTTTTGGGATGGATTTTGCAATTCCATTGTTCACACTGTGGGCAATAAAGTTATGGCCTGGTGTAGTCAGTAACTGTGCATTGTTGCTGAGCGGCATATGAAATGTTGCTCAAGTTCTTGTTGAGGTTCTTATGTCACACACTCTAATATTTCATTGGACCGCCTTTAGCTTTGGCATTGTTTCAATAAGCTTCTGCATTTTTTTGGCCAGGCAGTATATTTTCTGTAAGGCTCTGAAATGTATGCTATGTGCCCAGCACCAGATGGCTGACAGACAAAGTTAGCATTTATCATCTTTGAAGTCGGATATTTCCCTTAGGAGCAGCTGGAGTCAGCAGTGAAGCTCCATCTGCATAAATAAAGGTTTAAAGCTGTTCATTGATCTTTTTGAACCACCAGGGGGCACTGGAGAAAGCTAAAGACAACTGTAACATACAGCGACCAGGCATAAGCCTAAAACCACTGACAGAAGAAGTAAATAACATTGGCCATCTTGTGACAACACAATGTTCTGCTGGGAAACTTTTGGACCTGGCATTCATGTGGATGTTACTTAGACATGTAGCACCCACCGAGACCAGATCAGACACCCCCACCCCATAGCAATGACACTCTTTGATGGCAGCAGCCATCCTCCAGCAGGATGCAGCCTGACACAGACACACATAAAAACGCTTTAGAAACAACTAAAAAAAAACATGAAGAACAGCACAAGGTGTTGACCTGGCCTCCAAATTCACTAGATCCCAAACTGATCAAGTATCTGTGTGATGATCCACAGAGGCCCCTCCCCTCAACCCACAGGACCCAAAGGCCCCCACTAACGACATTCTGTTGACAGACACTACAGGACACCCTCAGAAGGCCCATGTCCATTCTCTGATGAGTCACAACTGTTTTGGAGGCACAAGGGAGACCTACACAATATTAGGAAGGTGGTCATAATGTTATGCCTGTATCATCTTATCACGTTCTTATCATGTGCGGTAGCCATTCTGTTTACTCACCCAACAGACAAAGCAGCATTAGTAATCATGTGGTTATAAAGAAAGTAATGAACTAAGAGGTCTGTTTCACATATATTCATTGTTAAAATATAAGAAATAATTACTATAGCTTTAACTCCTCTCACATCAGTTGTTCACAGTGTCAGTGAGATATCCACCTCCTCCTCGTCCTCCCCTCCACTTATCAATCATCCTACAGATATCAACACTGACAGCTGACACTCTTCATTTCAGTTTTACTTCATACCCAAAAATGTATCACAAAACAAAGCGTGGCCATGTTGAAACAAGCTGACAAATACTGCTGCCTCCTGGAGACACATGGACATCTATATGTGTTTTCCTGCTAAGGAGAGGCAATGGTAAAACTTTATGGTGATCAATGCAGCTGAGTAGCAGTATTGACAGTTCATGGTCTTGACGCTGAAGAGCTGGATTTCCTCAGGAACTACTGCTGCTGCTGCTAGACAAACACTGGCAGTGGCTGAATTGTGTTAAAAGAACCTAGTTTATTCGATCATTGTACCTTTTTATTTTTAAAATGTTATTAGAGTACAAATTGTAGTGACAAAAATTAAACCTCAACTAACACAGCGTTTCTATTCCTATTCAAAGTGTTCTAATGGAGATCATTTGGTGTCGTTGTCACACACTACACGGAAAAAGGGTCACCAGAATAAAATCAATTTTGATTATGAATGCGTTTTAATTACAATTTTAATTCAATAAAGCTCTTTTGGCGTGCCTTTTCATCTCAAAGGCATTGTTTGCAGCTCATGACAACTGTCACTCTGTCCCTAAATCATGATTTGATTCATATCTGTGCCTAAGGATTGATTTAGCCTCAGAATTCTATAAAATGGGTCAGTCATCTGTTTTTAGCGAGTCTCTATATGACAGCAGCATTAATATATTTTAATGAGCTGTAATCCCTAGACAGCAACTTAATTATTTAGTTTCTCTTGCGGGCTTAAAAGATTTTGCTGTGGTTTTGTTTTAGATAAGCGCGTTGGTTCAGTGACTGTGGCAGGAAAAGAAATAAAGAAATGTGCTTTTAGCAATTACCTGTAAGTGATGATAAGTTTTTCCTAAAGCGACCAGTCACCTCCTCTGTTCATGACTTTGATAGAAATGAGGGGAAAACAGTCTCCAGATGGGTAGAGTCTTTAAGCTGTGTCTGCGCTGACAGCAGAAGTGATGAGGCTGGATCATGAAGGGGTTTCACGCCGGGCGGTTTTCTGACTGATGGGTGTAATAACTCATGACAACAATAATGTCTGCGTGGAATACCGACAGGATGTCACAGAAACGCTAAAGCAGAAGTTCAAAACACTGCATTACCTCAGCTTTGGATACATTTAAGTTGATATTGTTGATGGGACATGGCAGAGGTTGGGCAATGATTGCTTTTTCATTGAGAAATGCTCTAAATCAGTCTGACATTTATTCAGAAAAGTAATCTCACCTGTCCTCTCACTGGATCCACTTTGTCTGCCCAGGCAGATGGAGCAGCCAGTAAATGTGTGAGGCGAGTATACAGCAGAGTGACACACTCATTTAACACTAACAGCTGACATTCACTTCACTCACTTGACCTGCTGCCTTTGAATTGTGTGGAGAATTTGGGCTTCTGACAGAAAACTAAATACCACATGTTCTTTGTGTGAGGTCAATGACGTTGACACCACCAAACTCTCACAATAAATCATATCTTTTCATATTTTATTTTGGGAAAATTCTGAACACAGATGAAATGCTCAATAAATGTAGAACGCATGTTCTGTACACAGCCAATGGCGTATTTCACTGCAGTGTGCTGCTATTGGATGGATATGATGGATTGAAACATCATTACAAGCACCTCTACCAAATAATAAATTATGAATGTGAGTGGTTGACTTCTATGTGATATAATTTATGATCAAAGTTCAAATACTACATTTGCATCTGTTTGGTCAGATGGCTAGCCGTAGCCATGTAAGCTAATGCTACCTTCAATATAAGCATTTGCTACATTCTGATGATAAATGAAATCCCTGTGTAAAATGTAAAACGTATTTCAAAAATATGCATCCAGCTTAAGTTGCCATGTTTCTCCACATATGATGTCAACAGCTTGGGAAGTGCTGTACCAACATTTTCAGACTCTCCTACCTGTTGTTTCAATTTGGTGGATGCTCATGTGATTTTTTTCCAGTTATCCCATTATACTAAGAGGCCATAGGCTATATGCAGGCTCTACAGCAACTACAGCAGCATAATCAGTGTATCTGTTCCCATTGTTTCTTTCCGCTATATAGACATCAGAAGTAAGCAAATGTGTTATCCTCAGTATTTGAAATCAGCACCAGTCACAAGCCAGATCTTAAATTATTCACAGTGGTGGTGACTCATCAAGTCTTTTCAGTTACATTCACAGTAGTTACTCAGCTGGTTTTCCATCGGTTTATTGTATTATGAAAAAGAGCAGAGATTAGCCTCGCTTGCAGAAACGTTGATCCTCTTGCTACCATTGCCAGTGAACAAAACCGCCGCTTTCCCGCCGAGGATAGAAATGTTTGGCACAGTCGTGCATCATGGTGGTAATTGCAGAGTTTTTTTCTCTTATGTACGTATTTGGAAGTGTTCCTCGGCTGTAATTTTCACGGGGCTTGTGCGCAAGTCACATATTTAGCTAGAAGAAAACAGAACTTCTTCTTGGTTTCTATCTGAAAAGCTCTGGCGTCCTCATTGCCTACTCTCTGAACCACTTCTCCGCTTTGATGGCTCCTTACTCTTCGGTTTATTTGTTTTGTTATGCCTCATTTGGTCCATCTCTCCTTCTCAGCTGTATTCCCTTAGTCACTCTGCTCATAAACTAGGTGTGCAATATTTTCCAGTAGACACTAAGGTACACACTCAAAATTGCTGTGCACAGTGCATTTTTACACCTGATTAGAACAGTTGATTATGCACCAGCAGCAACTCTGGTGGTTTTCTGAGTCCATCTACTTAATTTCTAGTTTTTTTGTATTACATATACATACAGTATGTATAATCAGATCACTTCCCATGGCTCAAATCTCATGAGAGGACACAGGGGAGAATACTTCAGGGGAGAATTAGTCTATTGAGGGATGATTTCCAAGCATTATTTTGTCACTATCATGAATTAAATATTTAGCTTTAGCTGAATTGCGGGTGCTCATTATGCACTGCACATTGGAGATCAAAATTACTGCTGGCTATATGAAAGTTTAATTTGGTTCATCTAGCTAATTGCTGTGTGATTGATTATATAATTACAGAGCATTTGTTCCCTGGATGTTACAGTCATATTGTTCTAGTTATAATTTCCAAACTGTGTTGACGCAGGGTGTTTCTCACCTGTCCATCTGTGGGGAACGGCGAGTGTTCCTGTAGGTCACAGAGTTAGTGTCTTCTTATATTTCCTTCTTACTTGTTCCACAACTCTGAGATTACACAAAGCAGAGAGAGATGCTCTAGTTTCTCTCTGCAGCCATTAATTCTGCAGCACGCACCACGAAGATGGATCTAGATCAGACGCATCAATTTTTAACCACATCTCTCATTAGTAAAACATGAAATATAAGACTTGTGTCGACACGTCACATCAATACCGCATGCTGAAATTCCTTCAGGTCAGATTGCAGTGAGAACAGATGTATCCACCGAGATACTGATCCTGTTATTTGTGAGCAAGTGTTTTCATGAGCGAGTGATTAAGAAAATGCTTTCTGTAGCTACTCTCCCTCCACAGTGGGGTTTTGCTGTCACTCCTACTGAGGGAAGTGAAATAGTGATAAGCAGCCGAGTTTAGGAAGTAAGTGGATTATGAGACGGATTGTCTTTCTGCAGTGTGATGGCACTCTTCTGGCAAATACTGAGCCTGCACAGGGAACAGGCGGGGTGGGGGTGTGAAAACACACTCACAGAGCGTTGTACGGTGTATGCTAATTGCTCTCACGTTACCTAGCTACCGTAGCCATGGCAACACATCATTGATTGTTTATATGACCATCCTAGCCTCTCATGCGCTTTAACTTTTCCATAGATTTGAGTGTGTTTCTGAGCTAATGCGCATCTTACTCTTTTATGGTACCTCATTCAAAACATCCATAGATAAAGAAAACACTCTTTTTAGACAACACACTCTGCAGACGCCTCATAACTCCAGCTACTGATCATTCTCTCGCTTTACATGAAGGATTACATACTGCTCAGTCTTGGCCGGGTGAGGAACAAGACTGAAATATTTTCAAGCTGGTATCCACTTGTGGCAGATAAATCTTTATACCACAGCTTTTCTTCCTTAACTATATCAATTTTTTAAATAAATCCCACCGCCACCCACTTACTTTTTAATGTCAGCAAGCTAAAATACAATTCAGCACCCCCTGGATACGGTGATATAACAAGTCTAGCTGGCAGACTTGTAACATTTATTAATACGTGTGGAGAAACACGCTTTTTACCCTTTAAGAGGTCAGAGTGCAGCTTTATATCAGATTTACCTCTCATAAACACTTCCTTCTATCTGCCTTTCTATCTGAGCTGATGGGCTGCTCTTTAATGCAGCCACTTAAATTCGAAGTTTAAATATTTTTCTATGATATGTCGTGCACCATGATGATGCCTATATGCCAATATCTGACCCATCAATGAAGAAAAGGCCTTTCTGTAGGTGCTCTTCATGGTATTTTAGAGGTAATTTCCTGGAAAAACTTTTCAAAAATGTACATGACGCGTCCTGCACTTGGGGGCGTGTGCTAACTTTGCATCCAATGAAATGTTTTGTCTGCCAGCCTCTGTCACCAGCAGCGCCTCTGACTTTGACTCTCAGCTCAGACTTGAGTACAGTTTACTTGTAAATATGTAGATCCACATAGTACTAGTCAACGTCTGGGGGGCTTCAAATACTTTAGCACAACCGAAGCAAGCGTCATGGATCATACAGTCCATAAACATATAAAATATTGGTAGCCTAAATGTTTTCCTCAAAGTTTTCGTGGAAAGAAATTGGAAACTCTTCATTTAAATTGTAATTATTTTATTTATTTTTATGCTTCTCTATCCCACCTTCCTCCTTAACACACATTGCCTAAAACACTGCTTGAAAGAGTTACTGAAAAGAAAGAGAATGTTTTGCCTGCTGAAATAAAGAGTAGAATTTAAGGCCATTAATGCTGGGTTAAAACCTGATTTAACATGCATTTTTTTATTTTCCTCGTTGCCGAAGCTACACCTTGTCAACACAGTATATTAAGCCTGTCAGCTGAGCCATCACAGCAAAAACAATTTCTGTCTTGTCTGGCGCATCAGTAAAATCCTTAATATCTAGAACACTCTATGACCTTTACACCTTTGGTAATTACATGAGGATGTCAGGCTGACGTGTGCTCAGATAAACAGCCTCCTGAAACAACATTGTTCAGTTTCTTTGGTCAGTCTCTCTTTGTGCCCTGCGATAGACTGGTGACCTGTCCAGGGTGTACCCTGCCTCTTGTCTGATGACAGCTGGGATAGGCTCCAGCCCCCCAGCTACCCTTAACAGGACATGCGGTAAAAGAAGATGACGAAGTCTGTCTTTGCTTTTAGTTAGCCATTTGTGTGGATCTAATGTCATTAGGTAGTTCACACGGCTAAATGAAATCATCATTCAGATAAAAGTTATGGTGTTCTAAATGGATTAACTCTACATTTTCTGTCTTCCATTAGTAATTTTATGGTCTTATGCTCTTTACATCTAGTCCAATTATAGCACAATTATAACATTTCTGCAGAAATGCAGAATTAATGTGTGCAAATGTATCTCCATGGTTTGGAGAATACACGTGTGTGTGTGTGTGTGTTTGCATCTTTGTGTGTGGTACATCCAGAAACTGACTCACCCAGCTCCTCCACCGGGTTAAATTGATGACGCCAGTGCTTAAGTAGCGTCGCCACTTCCCTCCTTCCAGCTGTATTGATCCTTCCTCCTCAGGGCGGCCATCTCAAATTAGCAAATAGATCACAGCACCTTGCGGAGCAATTAATTTAGCCTCGGAGAATCTTTGTTCTGTCTGTCGGTGCATGTGGGAATATAGATAAAGGGGCTAATGTGGGTTATTATCAGCTGCTTAGAAGAAATTGATTCACATGGTTTGCCAGAGCCCAAGGCATATGAGCCGTTTGGTGTGGGAGAACAACACACAGAGTGATGAAGACAGGCCTCAAGACATGAGCACAAATGCAAGTGATAGAATAGCAAGTGCCATGTAAATTGTGTAGTAATGTAGTTGGAAGACAGGTTTATACAAACACGCAATATCCTAAAAGAACCTGGCCTGAGGACCAATCAGGCAAGTAAGTGAGAAATTGTGTAGGGATAGGCAGTGTGAATCTCCTCCAGACCTAAATTTCAGTTTAATAAATAAAAAAATCTATCCCACCTGTAATCGGGCGAGAGGCGGGGTACACCCTGGACAGGTCACCAGTCTATCACAGGGCTAACACAGAGAGACAGACAACCATTCACACTAACACTCACACCTACTGTCAATTTAGACTCACCAGTGAACCTAACCAGCATGTCTTTGGATGGTGGGAGGAAGCCGGAGTACCTGGAGAGAACCCACGCAGACACAGGGAGAACATGCAAACTCCACACAGAAAGGCCCAGTCGGCCCATAGATTTGAACCTGGAATCTTCTTGCTGTGAGGCATCAGTGCTAACTACCATGTCACTAACAAAGACTGCACTTTAATTGATGCAAACAAGTTTACTGGTAGACAGGTCGACAAATGGATAGAGGGATGAAAAGGGGTCTAAGGGATGGGATGGAAAGGGGTCGAGGGGAAGGGATGAAAGGGGTCGAGGTGAAGGGATGAAAAGTTGTTGAGGGGAAGGGATGAGAAGGGGTTGAGGGGATGGAATTAAATGGGTCGCGGGGGATGAGATGAAAAGGGGTCGAGGGGATGGGATGAAAAAGGGATGGGATGAAAAGGGGTCGAAAGGATGTGATGAAAAGAGGTTGAATGGATGGGATGGAAATGGGAGAGGAATGTGTTGACTAATGATGGCAGAGGAACCCAGGGAGTGAGACTCAGAGTGTCTCACACAGGCATATCTCAGGAAGCTTTGGATCCTTGTCCCCTGGTTCCTGTAATGAAAGGTGGAAAAGAAAAAAAAGGCAAGGGATGAGGAGGGTGGGGATGGGGATAACCTACTGGGTGTGGATGGCCTAACAGTCCTCCTTGTGTTTTGTTGAAGGCACATTTCAGAAGAGAAATCAGTAGTGACACATGAAAAAGGTCAAAAGCTGGACATAGATGTCTCATGTATCCTAGACAAGCGAGTGCTGCTGTCCTTTAAAGGTTGATAAACTCAATCCCTGACGCTGTTTGAGTGGAGATAAGAGCAGCGGACTGTGTAAGGACCGCTGGGACTGTTGGGACTGCTGAACTTCAGAGCAGTGAAAGTTTGAAAGAGGCATTGCGAGTAAAAACCTGAAAGAGATTATCTCTAATGAGCTGTGACTTGGTCGTGTAGAGAGCGGACTGTTAATGGTGCTTCGTTGTTCTGCTCCACGCTGTTTCTCCCTCATACTGTATGTATGTTTGCATGCCTCCATCTGTATGCACAGGGGGATATGGTGTGTGCATCATTACCATGTCCCTGTTCACCCTGTCGCCAGCTTTTTGTTTTTCTCTTGGCTTTATTAAAACTGAATCTGAAAACATTTCAATAAGACAGCTGGAGCTGCAGATACCCAAGGTTATTTCAGCGAATTTACCCCCAAAAAATAAAAAAATAAATAAGAGGCAGAAGGATTATAGATGTTCTTAAGCCTAAGAGGGCTCTGAAAGCCAAGCAAAAGGCAACACTGTGTCAGGCAGCATAAGCATCCTAAGCTTGGCTTTGTCCTCTTTCACCTTCAGCATCCATACCAGAATGTGTTCTCCAAATATGATCAATTATTGATGGGGGAAACCAGCATGAAGGAGGCTGTCAGGGTGCATTTTTCTCACCGGTGCATGATCGGGGAAACCTTATTGTGGACAAAATAAAGGAATGTGCGCATTCATACCGTGAGAGAAAATGGAAGGAGACAAGAATGAATGCAGTGCCTCCACAATTTATCGGAAACACAAAGTCAAAATGCAATAAAAAGAAAAGAGCGGAGCTGAGGCTGTAAACGGGGAAGCTGAGTCAGAGCAATAAAAGAAGTAGCTGAGTAGCAAGAGAGAGGAAAATGATCACTGCGAGTGTACTCTTTCTTGTTCTCCACGGTGTTTTAAGGACTGACTCCGTGAGCCCATCTAAACCAAAGCAGACTCCTCCATTGACATTTTAGGCTTTCACTGTAAAAACTGACAACAAGTGAGAAAAGAGTCCGTGCTGTGTCCGTGAAGAGGACAGCAGTGTAGGCAGGAAGACGGTTAGATAATGATGTTTTTGTTCTGTTTCTCCCTCTGACTCTTCCTCCGTTGTTTATTTTCTTTTATTTATTTCCTCCATTATCTCAGTTTTTCACAGACCCGTGTGCCAGCAGCCCCTGTCTCCATGGAAACTGCAGCCGGAATGATGGAGGGGAGGAGGGGGAGCCGGCCTACACCTGTGAGTGCACCGAAGGCTACGAGGGGGAGAGGTGCGATCAGATCCTGTTGGACCTCCCTGCCGCAGACTGGGACCCCGCCACTCCCTCCGCCCCTGAGCTGGCCACCCCTGTCGCCTCCACGACCACCGTCGCCACTCAGCCGCCGCAGCCAACCACGGTCCCCTCCACCACAACACCGGCACCTCCCACCCTGCCGCCATGGCAACCAAAACCTGGGCAGAGGATGCTGGTAGTGCAGTGGGAGGCAGACAGAGTGAGATAACTTTGAGGCTAAATTTAAGCTCCTGTAGGTTTATCTTTAAGATGCATTGATATCATGCTGTGTGTTGACGTGTGTTTCAGGTGACTGAGGGTCTGCACTGTGTGAGTCCTGAGCTTTGTGAGCTGACATCAGGAACTTTAACTCTGTCGCTGGAGGTGCCTGAGGAGACGGCTGTAAAGTAAGACTACCATCTTTTAACCGCTGTCCCCTTAAAGCACTGTCAGATAAACTGTCAAGACGGCCTCGGGATAAAACACAGCCCTGGGCCCCTTTTTTGCGGTTGGTTTATCTCACTCTATTTGCAGTTTACACAGCAGAATGCAGATGACAGCTTCATTGGATTTTGCTCAGGGATTTAGAAATCAAACAAATATGCAGTAACGATATCCTGCTACATATTTGTGATGTTTCAGTAAGTTTGCAGTAATTGGAGTAAATTCACTGAGGACTACACTCTATCTACAGACTCTTTCTATTGTGTTTTAGGGGCTAATTACCGCATACTAATTTCCACACAGTGAATGACAATCTGAGGCCTGGGGGAGCTTCCCACTTTGCCTGGTTGAGAAACCAATCTTGTCTTAACCCTTTATGGGGTGAGGAACCATATTTGGTAAATCCAAAAAAATGTTTAATGAAGGCAACTGGAGTTTTTTTGTGGTAACTTACACACACACATTTTAAACTGCGTCCCCGTGTCTCTCAGTGAGGTTTAGAAGCCAATCGGTGAATATCAAGGCAACATTCTCAGGTCAAATCAGGGTCAAATGTGGTCTGCAAGGTCCACCTCTGCATGAATGCTGAGCATACAATAACTTAATTATGTACCATAAAGAAGTGTCCTAATGTTGATAAGTGCCTGAATCAGCACTTATGTTCTAATGGTCTAATACATCTAATACATGTTTACATCTGTTTACCACTTAAAGGCAAGGAACCATATATGGTACTTTCAATGACCTTGATTTTGAAAATAAAATATTTTGAAAAATTTCACAAAAGTAAAAAAAGTCTTCTTATGCCCTACAATAACACTCTAAGGTTGAAATTTACAATTTCCAAGTGTTTCAGTGTATAAAGGGTATAAAGGGTAAAAGAAAGTGTGTGTACCAAAATATAATATAAAATAGGTTTGCCTGTGGACTTGAATGGTGGCTCAGTGAAGTCTAACAATGAATTCTAAAAGAAACGCAGAATCAAGAGTCATTTCAAGTGGACAAACTGCTAGATATTTAGCAGCTAAAGACAACAGGTCTTTTTACTTGTGCCCATCTGGACAATGTGTATGCATACGTAATACACTCAGTAGTGAAATCTCATCCCGAGGGTGAGAGACATAGGAAGTACTTTACAAAAAATGTTGTAACATAGGCCGTAAGAGCACCACTACAATGTACTATCCATCAAAAAATTTATTTATATGGCCACCACCAGTTTTGAAAATACATAACACCACATGAAAATGGTTATTTTCAAGGTCATGATTAACACAAGGGCGGTCATTCATATGTACTCACTACCCTGTTAATCCATAAGGACCCACAGTGCACAGCTCATAGCTTTTAAGCAAATAGCCTTCCATTTGTATCCTCTCATGACTCACCTCTGGCACTTAAGGCACCTTATTACACGACTGCTGTTGTAATCCATCTTCTCGGACCATGTTTGCTCACAAACAGCATCACAATGGCTCAGTAATTAAGGGTCAATGAATTATGCAGAAGAAATGGCCAAGGTGAATGGTGGACGTCCTTGATGCTGCTCCTCATTAAAGATGGTAGGACCCCGATCACGATCGCAGACTGGGAGACTACGAGCTGTGAGTTAATCAACTGCTGCTGCTTTGTTTTCATACTTTATAATTACTCACGACACCTGAACGTGCTCCCAGACGCAGGCAGTGAAGGACACTCATAAGAACTCCCACATGGAAAGGAAGCAGTGATCCAAAAGTGACAACGATTTAGGGGAGCTGTCAAATAATAAAGCTTTGTATTCCATAGAGGCTGGAGAGTGTTTGAGAGAGAGAGAGAGAGAGAGAGAGAGAGAGAGAGAGACACAGAGAGAGAGACAGAAAGAGAGAGAGGGAGAGAGAGCGAGCGAGTGGTTTTCATGTCTCTAAAGATGTTATCTGTGTTCTGACGCTACTGAGTATCACCTGTGAGAATATTAACTCATTTAAAATAATTGCTGAATACCGGCAAAATAAAAACGAAGCCGTCCAAATTTCCAACATGTTATTGTAGACCGTTTACAGAAACGCCCCCCAAGAATCACATGGATCATTTTTACTTGAAGTAGCAGTAGTTCCCCAGATGTCTGAGCTCCTTGTGTTTTCCCTCCCAGCAAAGGAAAAGTCATTTCAGCCGCTCGGAGCCAGTCCACCATCTTTTTATTTTGGCAATCCCTTGCAGCTTCACCTTTGGCCTCAGCTCCTTATTTTTTAACACAGTGCTTTGGGATGGACCTCATGTTGATCCACCAGTGATGCTGGTGCTTAGCAGACTTATTTTGGCTCACATCTCTTAAATGATGGCTTTTAATTAAAACTCATTGATTACGATTTTATCCTTTTTTTTCAAGCAAATATTTAATCTCCTGGTTACAAATCAAGCCCTTGTCTGCTACTTGTCTGATACTAGCAGTATGTGATTCCTTTATGTGTAATAGACACATCTTTTAGTTGTGAGCATAACGCGTCTACTATTTTTAAATCCTCATTTTCTCCGTAAAGCTCTTTCAGCTGTGTCGCTTTGTGTGAAAAGTACTGTAGGGGTAATAATAATAATTAGTGCTCTTGTAAGTCACAAGCATTCATTAAATCGTATGCACAGCGGCAAGAGCTGAGAGGATGATCCCAGATGGTTTTGTTTGTGTTTGGTTAATATGCGAATGATTATTTCAGGTGTGGGAGTGAGGTTAGAGGAGAGCTCAGGAGCATTTAATCATGAGAAGCCTCATTGAAGCTCTCAAACTTCCTTCCCACAGCCCTTGACATATCACTCTGCCTCGTCTGTCTGTCTTTCATGAGGACTTGCAGCAGCTCTTTAGTTTTCTAATGGAGGTGTATGGATGATGTGGTCTCCAGACAGCTTGGTGTTTCCAGGGTTGGTTTGGTGGCTCAGTATGAACGATGGACCCCAACCACACTGGCAGGTTCACAGTGTTTCTACAGAAAGCATCATCAATCCTAGTGGCAGCCATTGCTTAACCAGACCTGACCATGATGTCAGATTGGAGTAACAGGAAGGTTGGTCAGGAAGATCATTAGTCCTGGGTGCAAGAACGAGTGTCCTGATCTACAAACCTAATGGTCACCTTCATAGCTGCTGAGCTGCTGCTGACATCCGTGTGTGTAGAAGGAGGATGATATTTTATTTGGTCTGCACGGGCTAAAATAAGGATTAGAAAAGGGGCAGAGCTTCGCATGGAGGATTATTTCATTTATCTGATCTCACGCTGATTTCTCTGACATTTTAAAAGCAGTTTGATGTTTGGGAAATTAAGTAAATCTTCACTGGGCACAAAACATAATAAGGGGCTTCTAACGTTTTGTGCATTCAGTATATTTCCTCAAGTACAGGCCATTATGTACTTTGTGAACTTGCAAACCTGAAGCAATTGCTGAAAAAACTGCAGAGATGCATAAACAATTAAAAGTAGATCTTGGCAACAAATTCTCTTTCTAGTTCACCTTTTAATTTCCTGTCCCTTCATACTTGACCTTCTTTTTCACTGCGTCTCTCCCCTCCTTCCAGGGTGGTGGTGAATGCCAGCGGAGCTCCAGTGCTGTGGCGTGTGAGTGAAGAGGGCTTCCTCCGTTCGTCCATTTTGAACGGCACGACCATGTGGTTCCTGCAGGCCTCCGATGGACTGGTGGTGCCAGACCATTTCCTGCCCCTGGGACAGAACTACTTCCTAAGTAAGTCTCCAGTGTCCTGAACTAATAAAGCATCTACCTGCCAGTTTGCAAGTGTTAAAATGCTAGCAAACTCAACTAAGAAGGTAAACATAACTAGTGTGCTGAACATCAGCATGCTGGCATTGTCAGTGAGAGATGGGAACGATCACAACCACAACTAAGCTGACTGCATTCCTGTACAGTTGGAAAACCAAGTTACGATACAGTGTGTTTTTTCTTATTAGCCAAGATAGCATGCCAACATATAGCAACATGTCGACACAGAGAAGCTGTGTGCACTTATTTAATAAGACACTAATAGACAGATAAAGTGTTTACTATTCTACTACACCTGTCACTACTGTGAACTTACGAAGCAGCCATCTTGGATTTTGAGATTTGAATAGAATGCTCCATTGCAACTGTGAAGTTGGAAATTCAGAGCTCCCAGTTGGAAATTGCCCAAGTTGGATTTCTGAAGTGGACTGCTGGGAGAACCCTAATTAATCCTCATCTCCAGGATGGCTGCTCTGCGGGAACATTGCAACAGTGTCTGAATGTGCATGTTACGACCCTGCTCATGGGCTGCAACAGAAAGCGGAGACAAGACACCAGGGTTTACAAAAATATGGGTTTATTTTGATAGATTAAATAGAAAGGCTGAAATAGGAAGCAAAACTAAGTCCGTGGTTAGCTTCAGCATCAAAACAGTGGACTTCTGCAGGCCTTTACAGCCATGCATTTTATATACTCTATATTATATATTTAGTGTGGCTGATTAAGACAATAAAGCCTATGCACCACTAAAAACCAGCCAGTGGTAGAGTGGAGGGATGTGACTATCTAAAATACAGCATAATGCATTTTTGACTGGTATTAGTAACAATGGAAAACCTTTAATTGGCCAGCCTTAAGCAGATGGATCACCATATGAGCTGGTTTTTGCTCTATGTTTCTTCCTGTTGAAAGGGCGTTTTTAGTATCTTGGTTTTCCAGCTTGTGCTGAAATGCTTGGCTCAAGTGTGAAGTCATTCCCAGCTCTGACATGGACATCCTGACTTGACCTTTAGTCTTGATCCCTCTGTATTTAGAGGGATCAGGTGGCCATTGGAACTAAACCAACCAAATGACAACTGAATTGTTCATGAAAGATTATCTCTTTTGTGTTTGAGATTTCATCAAACAACTACAGACAAGCTGAACTGGAAGCGTTCTGAAATTCCTCCACGTTGCTCATTTACAGCCGAGCCAACAACACATTAGAGGATTATTGAATTTAAATAAACTGTAATTACAGAATTTATTCTTGATATGTAACTGGGGAAAAGAACGTCCTATTTGCATTTATGAGTCGGAACATCATATTTGCATACTGAACAGACATTTGCTCTGGTATTACAACTGTGTTTTACTTAGTTTCACACTCAGAGTTTATGAGAAATAGGACCAAAAACAATCAGGTGTTGTAAACTGACTGAAGGATGTGTTCACCTCTGTGTGTGCTCTACATACCTGATGTTGTTTCACTACACTTCCTGTCTGCTGACCTTGACATGTCTGCTAATTCTGTGGCAGCCACCGAGAGTGAGAGAGAGAGAGAGAGAGAGAGAGAGACAGGGGCGATGACACTGGGGAGTTAAATCAGAGGGGATAGAGAGAGGATAATGGAGGGGGGAAAGAAGAAGAGTCAGATAAGGAGGGAGAGAGACGGGAAAGGAGAGGTGGCGAGACAGAAAGGGATTAGAGAAAAGGACGCAGAAAAAAGGCAAGGATGAAGGTTAAAGGGTGACAGAACCATGAAGACACAAGAGGCTGTTTTTGTTGTCAGAAGTCAGTCACGATCACGAATTAGAGCAGATTTACAACTGGTTTTTAGTGAGTCGCACGTAGGCCTGAAGATGTGTGACCTTGCGTGTACGTGCTGGGAAGGGAGGGAGGAGAAGTGACGATGTTTTGGCTGAGTGCTTTCGCAGTCTGAAAGAGAAATGACTGTGCAGGCCCAACATTCGATGTCATTGGGCTGATGATCATTTGGTCAGGGGTGACAGAGGAACATGCGCAGCGCTATCAGTGCCCCGATTGGCCGAGGGGCGACATCATCACAGTCTCGTCATTGTGGACTCGCTGCTGGTTGGTTCGGATTCAACTCTAAAAAAATCGCTGTGTAATGCCGGTGTAGCTGTCAGCTTTGATTGAACGTATAATAAGAGATGTTCTGAATTTACAGCTCCAGAGAGAGACAAGGCAGAGAGATAGACTTTCTATTTTGGTCACTATAAAGAAAATAACTTATTATTTTTTGGCAGCAATATGTATTTTTCCCAAAGCATTGATAACAAGACTCTACGGGCATGCTAGAAAATGTGTGTGACTGCATCTGAGTTTAGTAATGCAGAAAGAATGTCTATCACTCTCACCGTATTAATGTAGTTTAGCTTTTTAGCATGCTAACTGTGCAGCTCATCAGAATATCACAGGTTTGCCAACATTTGGGCAACGTATTGGACACTGGAGGGAGTCAGAGTCATCCTCTGGGCACCATCAATGTCTTTTCAAATGTTCTGATCTATCACATACATATTATTGTGCTTCAAGTTAAAAATACCGTTGTGTTACATTAATCCAAATGCTACATGAACCGTTTATAATACCCTCCATTCTTCTGTGGTAGGTGTGCTGCGTGTGGGTTCTCCCACAGCCCCGGAGGTCACCCTGCGTCTCAACCTGACGGTGAAGGCCAGCAGCTGTGTGGAGCCCGGCAGCAGCTTCAGTGACCCTCAGTGCTCAGGGAAAGGCAAATGTATCACACAGCCCTCTGAGGTGAGAATACAGGGGAATGAAATCCTCAGAATGCAGGAGGTCTCTTTTCTTTCGTCAAGGCCACCTTCCAGCTTAAAATGATAAAGGAAAAAATGCACAATTGCACATGCAATTGTTTTACGCTTTCAAAGTTGAAGTAGAGCTAATAACTGGTGAGGTGAAACATTCATTCATTCATTCATCTTCTATACCCGTTTAGTCCTGTTAAGGGTCACGGGGGTCTGCTGGAGCCTATCTCAGCTGTCATCGGGCGAGAGGCGGGGTACACCCTGGACAGGTCGCCAGTCCATCGCAGGGCTAACACAGAGACAGACAACCATTCACACTCACATGCACACCTACGGCCAATTTAGAATCACCAATTAACCTAATGAGCATGTCTTTGGATGGTGGGAGGAAGCCGGAGTACCCGGAGAGAACCCACGCAGACACAGGGAGAACATGCAAACTCCACACAGAAAGGCCAGCCGGCCCATGGATTCGAACTGGTGACCTTCTTGCTGTGAGGCATCAGTGCTAACCACCTCGCCACTGTGCCGCCCAGGTGAAACATCTGAATGGAAACAATCAATATTTTCCTACTACAAGTTTGTGCATGCATAGTTTTAGCAATGGTTCACTTTACACCTCATTAACATATCGACAGAAAAAGCTTCATTTCCTTAGTGCTAAATTATCAGAGCCGCATCATTGTGTTTGGTGCTCGAAGCTTCTGATTTTTAATCACAATTACATTGCAGAGAAAATCTCCCTGGATTTCACTTAATAGCACAGAACATTTTAGAGCTCTGTAGAGCTCTGAAGATAGAAGGGGAAAAGGGCTGCAGTAGAGACAGAAACACCCGAGTTCAGCCCGTGTCCCTGTATCCAATCACTGAACAAAGAGAAGAAGCATTAGTGACTCACTAAGCGTGAAAAAGAGTAGAGGCCGAGGTGTCCCAGAGGCCTTTCATTGTGTCTGCTTTTACGCTCAGTTTCTCATTATCGTTCCCCTCACTGGTCGAGAAAATCAAACTGTGTCGCCGCTGCTCATAATTGCATCGTTGTATGACTTGAATTATATTACAGTCTGCAATCTCGTTATATCTTCTTTACAACTTTCACTTTCTTTCATCTCTTTCTCTCACGTTTCACCTTTAAGACTCATTGATTTGTGGACTCTGTGCGTGGTTGTATTCTGCAGAGCACCTTCTTCTGCGAGTGTGAGGACAGCTACACCGGGATCTTTTGCGAGGAACTTGACGCCTGCCACCACCGACCCTGCCGCAATAATGGCACCTGCACTGATGTCAGACAGGGGGGTGAAGGACGCAACTTCACATGCACCTGCCAACCAGGTGCGTGCATGTCTGCTGCAGCAGATGTGTTTATTTCCGGGCTGTTTTTAATATACTGCTTCACTTGGAGGACCCACAGGAGTCTGACAGTGTGGTGTCTTTGATTGGAGCTGAAGACTGACAGCCTCTTTCAGATTGTTTTAGAAAATGTCTGAATAAGAACATGAGAACGGGGGGAGTGTACTGAACTTTTGATCTTGTCAGATTTATTTTGGTACAGTGACTTGAAACAAGGACCTCTGGTAAGGAAAGTAAATGTCGGACGTGACTACTGATTGCCAGTCACTTCCCATTAGAGAGCAGGGCTAACAGGCTGGGTGTGAGTGGCTAATGAGAAAAAACAAGGAGGTGGAAATAGACAGTAGTCAGGGCTGTCAGATGTAGCTTTACAAATGGATGTGTACTTTCTTGACACAAGATGACTCATCTATATATAGATTTATTAAGATGAATCACGTTTAATAATGGTTTACTTACTAGTTACTAGAAGGTTTTAGAATTTTATGGATTGCTGATGTTGCACAACGCAACATACCTGAGACAATACAAACCCTAGCCCTAAAAAACTCCAAAACATTTCAGATCAAGCAGTCTGATCATAAGCTGTGTGTTTATCAGGTTATGAAGGGGAGCGTTGCCAGTTGTTGGTTGACCACTGCCTCTCTCAGCCTTGCAAGAATGGAGCCAGTTGTTTCAGCAGCCTGGCCGGGCCCAGGTGCTACTGTCCCGAAGGTAGGAACTGCATTATTGCATGCTGGAACCAATCGTGTGCTTCCTTGTGTGTGTATGCTGTAAATGAACCAAAAGGAATGAGTGAAGCTGCCAGATATGCATGATCTTCGCGTGTATAATACAGCTCTGAGACTCTTCAAGATCTCCTGACGTTTGTGACTCAGAAGGAGAGACAAAGAAGAACACGTAGAAATTTGTATGTTGCATGTTTTTAGCTATCTGATCCCGGTTATCATAGATGCTGTGTGTCTGCAGCGTGTTTCACAGTATCTGTGCTGCTGCTTAATTTAAACCGTCCTCCTCCATCCTAATTAGTCTTCATAGCCTCAGCGACCTGCATCAGTCCCTCTGGGGAAATGTGTGACCGCAAAACTGCTTCAGAAACATAATTCCTCAAGAAGAGCACACTGGTTCTGCAGTTAACCACACCATGCACACTGCAACGTATTCACATCTTAAAATACAGGGTAGAAAAATAAGTCACAGTGGACATCAGCACATAAAAAAATAAAACACACACACCGTTTGGATGGAAAACTGGCAGTAAACTTGTTTTGTTGTTCCAGGTAAACACCCAGCAGTCAGTAAATTCTCGAGCTGGACGAGGCTTCACTGACACAGCAACACC
Organism: Chelon labrosus; assembly: GCF_963514085.1. Lineage (NCBI taxonomy): Eukaryota > Metazoa > Chordata > Actinopteri > Mugiliformes > Mugilidae > Chelon > Chelon labrosus. Next base: position 2,938,109 of record NC_140346.1, read on the forward strand.
TGACTGTATTATTAATCAAAGCTGCCAAAAGAACAAGGCAGTAATCCACTGCTTGTGAATTTATTCTCATAAAATGAGAGAAATGCTGGTGAACTCTGCCAGCCCAGGCTCTGCAATGAGATTTGCCAAAATTTGACAGGATTATTTGTTATTCTGTGTCAGAGTAAACTCTGATTAAAGGACAAATGATCCATGGATGAATTTACAGGTAACAGAGAATTTAAAAAAGTGAACAATAAACCATCCAAAACAAATCCATTTTACATGGACTTCCTCATCTGAGACACGTTCTCTTGGGTCAAATGTTACAGTCAGGTGCTGCATTTATGGTCAATAGTTCTCCACTAGTGATCATAATAATAAACCCATCAGAACATAAAAACCTCACACAACCACCTTAATCTGAACAATCAGATTAAGGTTGAGAGAGGTGGTGTAAACCAATCATTCATTCATTTTCAGTAACCGCTTGTCCTCTGGGGGTCGGCAGCCCATATCAGCTGTCACTGTGCAAGAGGACAGGTCACAGACAACCATTTACACTCACATTCACACATTTAGAATCACCAATTAACCTAGCTGGAGCACCTGCACACACACCCACATGTTTTGGGGAACTGACAGTCATCTGAGAACCACTGAGTTCAGTTTTGGAGAACTTGCAAGGGGTTAGAACCCAGAACCATCCTTGCTGTGAGGCATCAGTGCTAACCACTACACCCCTGGCTTCACGAGCATCTATGCTGGCATCACCTGTGAAAACGTGGGTCCATCTTGTTCAGTGCTGTCAGTAGTGTCAAGTTGGGAAAAAACGTTTCCTTTTGTGTAGATTTGAGGCTAAACAGCAGGTTTCATTTTATTTAGTGTCCATGTAAACCGTTAAGTTAAGATATCGGATCAAAGCCATGCCGTGTTTTGTCAGTGTCAACATAGCCAATGACAGCAGGACTTCTTTCAGTAATAGTACCAAAATACCTTGGAAGCTAGCCTGAACGTCACCATCCACAACATTTTTGGAACTCGATAACAAATAACAAATAACAAAGCATGAGGATTAACATATTCCCACACTAATCCTGGTGCAGAGATGATGAGGGTGTTTGTTTTGAACAAATGCAGGAGGCGGTGAAAATCAGTAACCTGGATAAAGGAAGAGCTCCACTCATACAAACACGAAATGGCAAATCAATGGAAATGGATTTTTTCATTTTAGGACAAGCTGTTAAAACAATCAGGTATTCACCGTCTCAGAAATCAATCAGAATGCTTAACAACAGTATGAAAAAACATATGCAAACACACACCCCCATAAACAAATATTCTCTTTGTCTTAACTGGTAAGGTTCAAGAAGGGCAGTGTTCACAGGACTGTATCTTATCATCTGATCCACGTTTAATATCCTTTATAGTGTGATGTAAAGTTTCTGAGGGTGAGTAAATACTTGATCTTAAATTAAAAAAACTGTTTTCATTAACACTCCTTTGCACATTTTTGTATGAAACCGCCCCATATTGTCCATAGAACGGGGATAGAGAACAAGAGTAGAGGAAAGATAATATGAAGTTTGTAAAATTAGATCTGTTGTTCTCTGTTGTTCCTCCTGCATTCATTTCCCTCAAGGCAAAATCTCTATGTTTGGAACAGAAGTCACATTCTTTTCAGTATTTCTACTTTGCATCTTCCATTGGTAAAGACTCAAACGGCTAAATGAACATACACAAAGGACAATTTCTTTTTTCCTTGCTGCTTAGTGCTGAGCCAGGATCCACTCTCCCAACCTCATAAATCACCTCCAAGTTTTCTTTCAATGTTTCTGCACAGACACAAGCGATAAATAAAATGGTGGGTGGTATGACTGCTCTAGTATCTGTCATTCGAGATGCATCAGCATTGTGATCACAAGACCAGCCATGACAGCATGAGCTGCATTTTTATTTGCTAGATGCACCCTGCGGGGATCGAGATATTTTCATTCCCGTTTGTTTTTCTGACAGCCGCATTCCTCAGAAAAAAACAAAACAACAAACTTCCAAAGATAACTTGAGTCAAGTAACAACTAAATGGACTAATGTGGAGTTTGGGAAATCAGACCATAGGCTGTTAATGGTTTTAACACACAGTCGTGAATGTATTCGTGTTAGAGGCTTCAGTTTGAGTTTCTACATTGTTGAGGCCAATAATGCCTGGCTCTAGCCATTTTGGTGCCCTAGATGAGATTATAGCTTGGCACCAAACCTCATGATTTTATTAAAGCAAGTCCACTGAGATGCCCTTGGGACATTGTGGATCTCAGGTACATTTTGATAAGCTTCAGTTTGGAGAAGTTCCTCTCTGCAGTGGCTTTTAGAGGCCTCTGCAAATGTCTTCTCAGTATGTAGAGTAGATTAGCTGTTACTGTACAGTACAAGCAAAACTTGTAGCTGCAGCAAGTGATGTGTTCAACATAGTGTGGCAAGGGTGAATGAATTATTATAAGTAGAGGAAATAACCGACAACGCCACCTAGGGAATTGCACCCCAGGAAATACTACTTCAAAAACTGTAATGGTTGAAAAGCACACAGATTCGTTTCTGAGACAGACAGAGACGTATTTTTGAAAAGCAAAACAAATTTTATTAACACTAATAATGAAATAAACAGGGACTGGAACTGCTGAGGAGAAAATAAATCAACAAGACATTAAGGGAACTGAAATCTCTTTATTATAATCACTAAAAAAGGGCCCTAACATTCAAATCTAAAACTAGGTGAAAATATGTTAAAATGTTTAAAATTACCAATTCAACATAAACTACCGAAACTAAAGAAAAGTGAGTGGAGGCCACCTATAGGGTGAGGCAGACTACACTGAGGAGTGCCTAGGGGTGCTACCACTACTCACCTCGTGAAACACAGCAACACAGCAATCCTCACAGCAAATACGGTGCAGTCTACAATCGTGTACCGGTGCTTCTACTCACATGCTTAAGTGTAGGAACCTCACCAGGGGTGCCTAGCCTCACTACAATGTGGCACTCCACTACACTGAAAAAGAATAGCAAAACAATTACAAACAAGTAAACAACTGAATAAATGAACGAATGAACCCAGTTGGTTTTAACAGTATAATCAAAATAATAACTCAACCAAACGAAGTCATGAAGCCCAACAGGGCTAAACAAAACCAAGCAAAGGGCAAAGAAGGGATAAAATGAGCACTAAATAGTAAAAGAGGGCACGATGAAGGGGCTCATCACTAAGGGCAAAACAGCAGCAGGTAAATGAAGTGAACCTACAAAAAGCAAAGAACTAGTTAGCCTGGTTCATTGTACTGCAAACGATCATATAGGGGCCATAACCCTACTCACCACCTTGTATAGGGCACTAACATCAGCTTGCAGGGGACAACAATGGGGCTTGCACACAGCAACGTCGGACCATACTAAAATAAGGGAGCCAGTTAGTCAATCCTGCAGTAAGAAATACTTATTAGGTACATACAATGCCAAGACACCTACCTGCAAAACACCAAACACTGGGCCACCACAGACAACAGGACAGAAGCAGAGAGCGTGATCACAGGCCACAGGTGACCTATATAACCTGGTCTTAATTGAGGGAGCGGTCTAGGAGGAGTCAGGCCTGAGGCCACACCCACAAACAACAACAACAACAGCAGCTTTCCCACTACAATAGCATAAATTATTATCTATTCACTATTATTGTGCATTATTTAAATAAAAGAGGTTGCACTGCAGTTATATAGTTACACAGTAGCTACAGTAGCATTACTGGGCACCTTTGCTTTATTTCAACTTAGCTAGCCTCTAGCTAGAACAAATGAAAAGTCAAACAGCATTTTGTTAGAAAAGACCACATCACTATACACAGGAACTCCTTTTTTGCCTCCGCTTTCTGAAAATTGCACCTGAGGGCTTGGACGATGACAATATGACAAATATGACTTGTTACTCACACTGGGATGTGGACCGATAATCCCCCCGATTATCTTAATTTTTGAGACAGAGCGGCAGGGTGCCAGTCAGGCCTGCAAATTATTACTATTTACTATCATTTATTTTTTATTTATGGTTTTAATAGTTCTTCCAGCATGGGGTTCCCGCCTAGGCAACCCCCTTGTGGCCTATGCCAAGAGCTATGTTCACTTTACAACCGACAAAGTTACAAAATGGCAAAGTGTGGCCTGCTTGTCAGCAAGTTGCTCAACCGCTCCTTGACGTTGGTGAAAAGTGGTGAAACACATACGAGTGGCTGATGCTTCTCTGCATTTGTCTCTCTGCATCACTTTCTTCCATTGAAATATTTTCCTATCATAGTGTGACTGTAAGGTAGCCTTTTTTAGCAATGCTATCTCCTACACTCCTACATCTCCATGTAGCATCAGTCTGGTTCACTGATAAATACAAACAGTTTGTATTCATTTGAGCTTATAGCACAGCTACACTCTTCCTCTTTTTCTCACAGTTGCTATTGAAGTTGTCTCAGCTTTGCAAATGGCGCGTTTATGTCCATTCTGACCGCAATTATCCACTTCAGGATCTCCCAGGGGAGATCTATTGAACTCTCTTGTCCAGATCATCTGTTTCTTACTGAACACCCTGGATAAATGCAGACACTAGCTGTATTCTGTGTCTTTTGCAGAGAGGCAAGAACAAATCAAGGGTATCTGGAGGACAAGAAGACAAAAGGCTGAAAAGGGTTTTTACCGGTTTGTGCCTCAAAACCACCAGATACTCCAGTTATTCAATGTGCAAAAAACGAATTCACTTCCAAGTAAACTGGGCACAACACAAAAAGTACGTAATAACATATACCACTGACTGACAGAACGTGTCCTGCTGCTGGAAATATGCAGGGAGCTATCAGGAAACAAAGAAAAGAGAGAAAAGTAGATATCTCTAATGACCTTATACCATGACCTGAATGACTGAGAACCTTCACAGACAAAAGTAGATGTAACTTCAAATGATGCTTCTTTCGGATGCTTCATATGAGCTTCAACTTGCTACTTTGTTTTGCACCTTTGAACAAAATGTTGGCCTTAAACCTGTAGCCACTATAATGTAATGGAATCAAAATGGATTTATTAGACGAACTAAACACATTGTAAATACTATTATAAACCACATGGTTTGAACAGGTTTAAATGTTTCGCTGTTCTGTGGCTCCATGGTGTAATGTTTAGCACTCTGGACTCTGAATCCAGTAATCCGCGTTCAAGTCTCGGTGGAACCTGACTTGCTGTTGAGCTTGTCAGCTACTTGTTACGAAAGCTGATTTAGAGTTAAAGAGACAATTACCTATATCTCCCCTAGATCCATGGTGCATGTCATCTGAAACGTTTTAGTGTATTGGATAAATCCAGAGAATGAATTTCAAAGTGAACTTATTCTCACTTATATACATATATATAACTGCTTCAAAATGAGTTAAAACAGTCTGGGAGCCATCCTTGAGTCAGAACGTTGTTGCCCATGCTCATGTCCTAAATATACTGTTAGGTAAAACATAAATAACATGATTGTGACTGACAATTGTAGCATCTATGTCTTAGCTCTGTGACTGTCTTCTAATTTGTCTCAGATCAAGGTGGAGGGCTGAAGAAGTGAAGCCTGTATGAATGTTATTAATAAAATGAATTTCACAGGCGTGTGCAAGAACATTGTGCACTCTTGACTCCTCACCAGAGGCGCTCATAACTTCTTTTCACTTATGCTCACCGACAGAAGAGTGTGAAGTGTGAGTGTTGGTGCCGGCGGTGCCTCCAGTCAGAAGTAGAAGGGCGGAGGAGTGAGCGGGCTGGCTAAATTTAAACTGTTAACTCCTTGGCAGGTTTGAATGCTAGCGGCAGGAATGAACAGACTCCTCTCTGTCAGCCAGCGCTCATGTCACAGTGTGTTTGTGTTTGTGCTTCTTTAGATAGCATAGACAAATAAGCTGAAAATAGAGGAAAGACATAGAAAATGAGCTTGAGTTCTTAGAGCAAAGGGCCAAACACGGAGGGAGGCATGGGATTAAATAATGACAGAACAAATACAAATCATTAAAGCTGTGTGTGTGTTTGGCATGTGTTTCCAAGCGTATAAAGACAAATGGAGAAGACACTGGAAAGAGGCAGAGGAGGGAAAATCTAAGAGGAAGAATTTTTTTCCTGACTGCTGCAGATTACTCCCGTCTCTCGGCTGAATGATGAATGCCCCATCTCACACAGTGAAGTAAAGTCTTGCAGATCAATGGATGCCTGAAAGAGATCTCTTCATTAGTTCAATGGAGTGTGCACTCTGGTGCGGTCAGCGCGGGGATTTACTACGCCGTTACTGTAAATCAGAGGACCCGCACATAATCTATCACCGCAAAGGTGCGCGCATGTACACAGCAGAGTCTCTCTCCTCTCTGCAGTACAACGGGCTGCTCTCATGGGAGGAGGAACAGAGGAGGAGAAGCGGTGAAGAAAAGAGGCTATTTTTAGAAGTGGTGGATGGCTGAGGGAGGCAGAGGCTCACAAACTAATGAGAGGAGGTGAAGAAGAAGAAGAAACCGGTGGCACACAAAGAGAGAGCACAAAAGAGAATGAAAGCACGGGTCTGCACAGAACGAGAGCCCCCAGCATGACAAAAACCCAACGACCTTCCTCCAGAATTTCCTGTGTTAGCATACCAAGAATCAATCTCTCGGAAACCGATGTCACCCTAAAACAGCGAAAACTGCTGCTAGAATGCTAGGCAGTGATCTCGTAAAGTAGAATTTGACATTTTGTTTCAGTTTTTTGAGGATCAATACCACACCTCTCTTTTCTGTGTGCTAAATACGAAGGCCGTTAGCATATCAGCACCCCCAAGTTAACAGAAGAAAACAGGTATGGCACACAGCCATGCAACAGTTACAGACACTGAGTCTACGGATATGCCTGCAGGCACCGCTATCTTGTTTATTTGGTGCAGAAACAGAAATGTAAAAACACATAGTTTGTAGTTTGCCAGCTACCTCACTCTTTCCTGGCAGCGATGACAGCCATATTTAAAATATTGTGTAACTTCTACACTAAATTATAATTTTTACAAGTACGCACAAGAATTAAACTTATGTTTATCATGTATTTAATGTTTGGTTTGTAACCAATTTAGCATGGTTTGGAGAAGCTCAACATTTTTGAGGGAGCTAGTTGTTATGCTCTGTTGTCGGACTTTAATCATCTCCTGGCTCTCAGTGAATACTTAATACCCACACATGGGAGCAGTATCAATCTTCTCACTGAAAGCCAGGCAAGAGAGCTATTATGTGTAATTCTTAAAATTTTAAATCATTGCTGAGAAATGAAAATGTGTAATCCTAAACTGTCTGCGAGCTCTGAAATTATAGCATGTGTCAAATTATACTCCTAAAAAAACATAAAATTTGTGTGCATTACAGTATGATTTAGCGACCAGGTCTGCACTCCCACTTTCTGGTTTTCACTGGAGGATAAGTTGTTCTTTTTTATTTCATTATTTATTTTGTTGCTCCAAGAAGAGCGTGTGATTTTATCCTATTGTCCCATTGTGTTTATAGTCCTTGGTGCTGACGCAGGCATAGTTGTGCAGTAATTCTGAAGTACTCTTAAAGTTCAAAAGTGCAAATGGAACTTTTATCCAAGTAAACAATAAACAAATCTCCGCACACACTGAAAAGTCTAGAGGTCTTTGTGTGCCCTCCTGACAACTTACGACACACAGTATAAATTTATTTGAGTGTATTCGCATTAAGAAGTGCTTTCAGCCCGAAAAAGAGTGAGCATATTTTATTCCAAAATGGCTGTCACATATCGCATTGCGCCGGCTGATTTGCATAAACATAACCCCTGCTGCGCTGCTCTGCATGTCTTAATCTGAATCTTCAAAATGACCAAAGAGTTTCATCTGACTGAGGACATTTCTTTTATTTATTTTTTTTTTTGCATTGCTTCCAATGATTCTCTTCCTCTCTGCATCCCACCTCTCACAGGTTACCAGGGCGCAACGTGTGAGCAGAAGGTGGACCCGTGCGCCTCCAGCCCCTGTCACAACAACGGGACGTGCTACGCCCAGGGCCCCGGCCCCCTGGGGTTTGGCTGTAGCTGCACAGCAGGCTTCACAGGCCCCACATGCGCCCAGCTGGTGGACTTCTGTGCCCTGAACCCCTGCGCCCACGGCGTCTGCCGCAGCGTGGGCAACAGCTACAGGTGTCTGTGCGTCCCAGGTGAGCTGTGGTGCCCGACGTCTCTGAGACTGACGCTTTCAGTGAAACCTCAGGGTGCTGCCGTCTGCTGGTGTCATAGGGCTGCGAGCAACACATATATTTAGACAAAATCAGCTGGAGGTGACTTAGATCATCTCGTTGTTTATTGAAAATATAAAACTGAGATAAATTTGCATGAATCTTCATACCTTATCATTTTTTCCCCTAAACTTTGTTTGGTAACTGAACTTATTTCTGCGTCTTTGTACTGCAGCTATACGTCTTTGTCAGTCTCACTTCCAGAAGTGTGTCTGTGGAGGGATGAGACAACCCATCTCCCATCCATCAGAGTTTGCACCAACTCCTCTGTGAGACTTGGAATAGTTTTTTCTTTCAAATTCACCTTAGGCCTGGTTCAGTCAAAGATACAGTTTTACAGTTTTCTTCGCCTCTTGAATTCTTCCCCTTAACACCAACAGGCTTGTGCTTGTGCTGATCTGCAGAGGTTTTTCTGTGATCACCATAAATCTGAGTTTAAGAACTGCTAGCACAGTTTGGTAACGCAACAACTTGTTTGGAGGCCAGTCGTGGTTCAGCATCCAGCTTAATCAAACATGGCATGTTTGGAAACTTGAGGCCTCTAGTGCACACAGAGAGCTCACTTTACAGAGAGCCAGGAATCAGTATTTACACATTGAGACATTACCGCTTTTTTTAATGAAGAAGAAGGAGTAGATGTCATTTTAAGATTCTTAATGACATAATTAAAAAAAAAAAAAGGGGGAAGATATTTTTAACTGTGAACCTAATTCTAAAAACTGAAATCAAGTATCTGGTTTATGTTAGAAATGAGAGAATAAGGAAATCTGAGGAGGAGGTGATTATTTTCTCATTAATTTCACCAGAAATATAAAAACATAAATATTAAATGACATATACTGTGTAGGACATTACTACTATATGAAAGCTATTTCTACCGCTGACTGAGCCCTTTAACTTTCCATTCAAAATATCAATAACAGTCACTTGCCTTTATGGCCCTCCCAACCCTCAGACCGGGAGCATGTGCTTGGTCTTGTCCTTCAGAAATCCATCCATGTTTTGAAGATACCCTTTGGATCTTCTATTGCTATACACTACGTCTGTCTTTACCACCGGTGCATAAAGCTCAGTGATATGTAAAATGACGATGACTCGTGGCTGTAGATATCACTTGGGCTGAGTGACGAGTTATTTTTAGACGACAGTGCCGCTGGTGCTGATGACTCCGTGATCAAATCAATTGAGTGGAATGATGACTTATCATTATCCATTGTCTTGCAATTACCTTTGCTGGGATGGTGAGATTGATGACTTTCCCGGTGGGCCATAAACATAATTTGACACCCCTGCTGCTCTCTGTTTATACCAGCTGTCAGTCGAATGTATGAGCCACTCTCCAGATCTCAGATATGACGCACCCATTCCCTCCTCCCTCATCTCAGTGCATTATAACCGCTCATTTTCCTGTTTCTTTTGCAATATGCCTGAAAATATTGAGAAACTGAGGTAATGATCAGTTGCTTGTCTTCATGCTTCATTGTTTCATTCGTTACCTATTACTGCTTATCCTACGGAGCCTATCTGAGCGGTCATTGTGGGCGAGAGGCAGGTCGTCAGTCCATCGCAGTAATACTCCGTCTTGAATCTTGTAATTCTCAGATAAAGATGCAGAGTCTCTGCAGGACATATGTATTACTGTACATGTATTTCACTTGTGACAACTTCTTCAAAAAATGTTCTCACCTGGGGAAACATTTCAACTGTGAAACTTATTCAACTGATAATCTCTCTTTATTCCTTCTTCCTCCATGTTTATTCAAAAGCTCCTGCTGTGTCCTGGTGCTGAGCGAGCGCCCACTGATTTCCATTTATTCAGATATCTTACTCTGTCTTTGTCACAGTCTGTGTCTTAATCTTTTCTATTTTGCATTTCTTTTTCATTTTTTTTTCTTCTGCTTGACCTTTTTTCTTTCCTTATCTTTTTCCTGCCTGCCGGTTACCTCACGTAATTTACTTCTCATCCTCTGTTGTCTGGTTTCCATGGCGAAGCAGTTGACTTAAATGCCCAATCCACCGTCAGCGTTTGCGACTATGCTGGTAGAGCAGATGCTGCCATCCAGTCAAAAGACTCTGCTCAGGCAGCCCTGTCTAATGGGATTGATGAAATTGGCGATTTGTAATTAGCGTCCCAGGCATCACAGGGAACACACACGCACACAATGTTTTGACCAACATTGTCTTTTCCTCCACCTCATCAGAATGTATGGACGCTTGCATACCAGTGTGAGTGTGAGTGAACATGAATACACTGGTTTGTGTGACCGTCTCCCTTGTGTAAATGTGTGGGGCTGTGTAAATGCCCACTGGCTGTTTCGAAGAAAGCTGCTGGGGGGCTGATATGTAGAAGGATCCGTCCTCCAGCTTCCTGTAATCCAGCTCACATGAGAGGCTGCCAGCCCACAGAAAGCAGACAGAGTCTTGGAAAGCCACTTGACATTTCGCTGGCATTTCACAGAGAGAGAACCCTGGAGGTGCTAACTGGGCTTCTCATTAATTCCCGTTCTCTCCTCCCCCAAACACACGTTAGATGCAACCCGGGGAGGGCTGGTTGAACCTATAGTCAGCCCTGGGACCCAAATGAGAAATACACTCAGTCATAGCTGGAGTGGAGAAAATGAAAACAAATTCCAAAGTCTTGTGTAAGAACTCAAGAGACATTGCTCCTCTGGTGATTTTGGTTCTCAGTTGTAGATGGTACACTTCAGTGCAATGTAATGGTTCAGTTGGGACTGTGTGCAGTTATGCAAAGGCACACCAGGTGTCAGAATAATACAAACACAGTCACTGGCAGTTTAATTACTGCTTAAATGAAGGCTAATTTTCTAAATTCTAAAAGGAAACATTGACTGAATTGCAAATTGCACATTATCTTCCTCAGTCCATGTTGCACAGACATCGTTGTAGTGAACGTTAAGCACAATCAGCTGTGGCACGTTTTCTTTTATTTGCTGCTGCCCTTTACATGTTTTCCTTAGCTTACAGATATTACTGAAGAGAAACAGAAGAGATGCGCATTGACCGTGTGTTATTCGCTCTCACCGTGTTAATATCTGTTTCAGGCTTGTTCTGCCTCAGTACACAGCTGCCATCCTATGGAAAACGCAGTGCACTGCATGTCATTTGACCTTGCGCCCAATCCCACTGAAGCTCAGCGGCAAAATACCGGCTTCACAGCATACTCGTGCACATACTGTGCAACTAGGGTCAAAGTGTACAGGCTGATGTACGTTACTAGGTAAACACAGAAATGTTGCATTTAGACACTCTCCAGGAGGACACTGGTGTCAAAGGTACTGTTTTACTGTTTAAAAGCTCACCATGAGCAGCAACAATAAAAGAGGAATGCACTACTTTAACTCGTTCTCTATTCCTTTCAGCTGTTCCTTTCAGGCGTCGCCACAGTGAATCATCACAGTGATTTCCATCTCACCCTATCGTCTATATCCTCTCCTCTCACACCATCTACCTTCATGTCCTCCTTCACTACATCCATAAACCTCTCTCTCCTCCCTCTAGACCTCCCGCTTGGCAGCTCTAACCTCAGCATCCTTCAACAAATATATTCTCTATCCCTTCTCGGAACATGTCCAAACCATCTCAACTTGGCCTCTCTAACTTTATCTCTGAAACATCTCACATGAGCTGTTCCTTTTAATGTACTAATTCCTGATCCTATCCATCCAGGTCACGCCCTGAGACAACTTTAACATCTTCTGCTCTGCTACCTGCAGCTACTCTTTTATCACACCTTTTTCCACCCATTCCACCCTGCCTGCACACACATGTTCACCCCCTTTCCACACTCCCTGTTGCTCTGGATTGTTGATCTGTTGATGCTCAAAGTCCTGCACCTTCTGTGCCTCTGCTCCCTGTAACCTTACCATTCACACACATATCCAGGCTTGACACTACTTTAACACCTAGGACCTGTTAATTTATAACCACCCTCATCAGTGTTGTGCTTCATCCCCAAACAAACACAAGGCTTTCAGCAAATCCCCTCTTTAAACAAATAAAGCTTGAAACATCCTCTGAGGGATCCATTATCAGGACAGCAGTATAACATGTTTCGTTCTGCTGACAATAAACAGAAGTATATAAACTGCACGTATTTGTGTGCCCTGTTAAGGCTACCATGGCTTGTACTGTGAGGAGGAGTACAACGAGTGTCTGTCTGCCCCCTGCCAGAACTACGCCACCTGTAGGGATCTCATCAATGCCTACGAGTGTGTCTGCACTCCACAGTTTGAAGGTACGTGCAAGCGAATGTGGCCGTTATTGTCTGACATTATTAGACCTGCAACCCGATGGATCATTACACGCTCTCTCTGTTTGTGTCTGTGCAGGCAAACACTGTGAAATCTACAAGGATCCGTGTCTGAAGATGCGCTGCCAGAATGGAGGCCGCTGTGAGAGCGCAGGACTCAACACTTCCTGTGCCTGCCCACCTGGATACCTGGGTGAGCACTAATGCCATATTCACCCTGACCATGATAGTGGCAAATGGAAATGTGGAAAATTATGCATTTAGTAAATTAACCAAGGTGTAAGTGGCTTTGAGAAAAGCTACAGTGGGGTTTAGACTCCATTTGCTGTAGCTGTCATTGAATGCAACCTTGCAACATGTCTTCTCAGGGGACAAGTGTGAGGTCAACATCAATGAGTGCGAGAGCAACCCTTGTCACCATGGAGGCACCTGCATCGACCAATCAAATGGTTTCACCTGTCACTGTCCACCTGGGTGGGTGGGGCCCAGCTGTGAGATCCGTAAGTCAGCCTGTCAGAATGCATCTCCACAGCTATTAATCTGAAACGCCACAGGTGGAAAGCTGTATGTCTCTGTGTGTGTGTGTGTGTGTGTATCAGACTTGCAGTGGAAGCCAGCACACACTGAGGACACCCTGACCAACATGCCTCGCCACTCCCTCTACATCATCATTGGAGCGTTGTGCGTGGCCTTCGTCCTCATGCTCATCATCCTTATTGTGGGCATCTGCCGCATCAGCCGCATCGAGTACCAGGGCTCGTCACGCCACGCTTACCAGGAGTTCTACAACTGCCGCAGCATTGACAGCGAGTTCAGCAATGCCATAGCCTCCATCCGCCATGCCAGGTCAGTGGCAGCATTTATAGATACTATATGAACACTGAACATCTCTATGTAAGCATTTGTTTGCTTTACTGAATGAGGCAGTTTAATGATTGCTCAGAAATATGCCTGTATTTTTAAGTTTAATTTAGTTTAGTATGTTTAATTGTTAATCTAAACTCTAGATTGGTCTTCTCTGATTCTGTGGATCATGTGATGTGTTCAGTGAGGAGGGAACCTTCGGAGAGATCATTTAGAGAGTGTTTTTACAGTTTCCAAGGTCAAGAGTCTGAGTCAAAGGGAGTGCCAAATACACTTTTACACTCTTCAAGATAGACTCTTGAGTTGCATCGTGAGTTGAAGTGTAGGATCCATTGGTTAAACTAAAGCGAGAAAGTCTTGGCCTTCCATTCAATATCTTTTGACATTTTTTTTAAATTTTATTTTATCTTTCTTTACCTTCTATGCATACCATTTAAAGCTTCTTCCTTAGCATTTTTGCCCCGCTAATTTTTATTTCTGGACCTGTTCGTTTCATCCATTTGCACCATCTTCACACTTTGGTGCACAACAATACAGACCTTAACATGTTAAACCCCAAGCTTCAAGGATTATTTAGGAAAAGCAAATATAAAATAGTCCCTGTAAAATCTGGTCAGATTAGAATCACATGTCAATAAGTAATCTGAGACAACATCTATGAAAACCTGTGACCAGAGAACGTTATTGAAGTTTGTCCTGTTACAGGGTACTCTAGTAGGAAATGCTATTGTTTACTTGACAAAGTAAAGGTAAAGGTAGAGTCTTGATAACATTGATTTTGCAACAATAGAATACTGTATATCGTGACATTTTCATCTTGTAGTTTTAATTAATGATCTACCCCCCCCCCCCAAAAAAAAATATCAGTGCCCTCATGGGAGGAACTTAACTACTTGTAGGAACAAATATCTGTATCTGCTGACAGAACAATGTCATCTAGTCATCTCTAGCTTGGAGCTTGGTCTTCACTGGGTTTTATGAACCATGTGATATGTTGAAAATCTTTTGCAAGTAAAGAAACCTTGTGTTTAGAGATTTTTTTTCAGCTTGTTGTTTCCAAGGTCCAGAATAAACTGCCATGGTCAGTTTACACACATAATGCAATTAAAGATCAGATTAAGACGGTGTGAAAATTTAAGCAAAGCCTCCTTGGTACCTGTGACATGTTTTTGTTCTCGGCTCATTATGTGAAAGGCTCATTACTCCTTGTATGCTTGGTGTTTCGCAACTAATTTGGGAAGCGGTATTTGGATTTGCAAATTTGATAAACATTATTCATGCTTTCTTATTAGATTTGGGAAGAAGTCCAGGCCCGCCATGTATGACGCCACTCCCATCGCCTACGAAGACTACAGCCCTGACGACAAGCCTTTGGTCACCCTCATCAAGACAAAGGATTTGTAAAACACAACCATGTCAAACCTTCACCTTCAAGTCGTACACGTGTGCATACACACACATATATATACATAAAGTCAAATATGAACGCATTTCCTATGAAAAAAAAACATAATAAGCAAAACAAAACTGAATGTAAAGTGGAGAAAAAAAATCTAAAACATATTCTGTAGTTTAAAAATCTGGAATTTGATACATCTATTTTCCTGTCAAAGTCCACTATAAGGCTTTATTGTAGCATAAGAGCATACTTTGCATTATTTAAGTTATTGACGATGGGCAACACTACCAGCAACCTCTGCTGTACAATAGAGTGATACTTTAGTCTGCACCAGACTGTCTGTCTGTAGGTGGGGCCAGCGACCCAGAAGCCCACATTTCTTAGTGCAAACTCAGCAGACAGTGCTGACAACAGTCCTTACAGGTGTTGTAGAAATAGGTGCACTTCTCATAGGGCATACACTGTATCTTTTTCTATATTTAAAAAAAAAAATCTGTGGTAGGTTGCCTTACTTCGTGCATGGTTAGATTTGATGTTCCCTCTGCAATATTTTAAAACCAATATTTTAAAATCTGTTTGTTAGTTGTTATTTTCTCATTGCAGTTATATTTCTCTCTGTAACGATCGTGCCAAATATTTTCTTTGGGTATTTTGTGGTTAGTAGATAAAATGCATACGTGTATGAAACGCTAGTCACAGAATGTTTTCTTTTTTAAAAATGCATATTGTCCTGTTCTTTACAAGTTTCTCAGTGGTGTATGGATAGTAAAGAGAGTGGGTTTGCTGGAGTACTGTGACCCGACCATATGTATTCAAGTGATATTTAGGATAATAGGTAGGTATATTTCTCACTGCACAGACATATAGTTGGTTTTACTCAGTGTTCCTGTTTATCCTAGTGTACAAATTCACCTCTCGTGTTGACGGTGTTGACTAGTTTCTGGATGTGAATGGCTTAAGATGGAGAAAAAGAGGGAGGAGGAGGAGGAGGAGGAAGAGTAGACAGACACTGGGAGGGGTGATATCAACTCCAGAATATGTATGTATGTGCTTCTGTGTTCTGCCAATGGAAAACTTTCTGTCGGTGTTGTTCCTCTCAAGTCAAGCAGTGTTTTACCAATAGGCTCAGCTAATCCTACCCTTATTTTTCTCTCATTTTAAACACAACAACAACAACATCATGATTACCTATTATCTATGTTGAATTATGTAAACAATAAAGATTCCAGTGAACATAATCTACTCACATGGCATCTTGGTCTTGTGTGAATTCTGGCTACAGCTTGTTCCCTGCAGTATGGAGGCTATATATATATATATATATATATATATATATATATATATATATATATATATATATATATATATATATATATATATATACACACATATATATATCAGTCACAAATGCAAACAAGAGTTTATAACCTAGGTCTAAGCAGCCATCAACAAATGCTTTGTTCTACTGCATGCATATAACATGTGGGACACCATGCTGTTTAAAAGCGTTTGATACTAGTTACACAGTGACAGCTGGGGTTCAGTATTTATACAGTTGTTTACATTGAGAATACTTAAAGATGTTTTTCTACCAAAGTTGTCTAAATGCAACAAGCCAAACAAAAAAACATTAAAAAACTAAATAGCAAAATAAATGGTCTAAATAAGCTTAAACTAGAACTAGCTAAAGGTTGGCCATGTTTAGAGTAGCATGCTGGAATAAGTGATGGGCTGCAGCGGAGAAATTGTTATGACAATATGTAATTTACTCAAGTTCAGTAATACTTAAGTACCAACTTGAGTCATCTACTTTACTTTAACTTCTGAGAAACCCAGCAAATACAATGTTTTATTACAAATCAAACTGATGCATAAGTTTACGCAAGTACAGCTGAAAGCTTTATTAGATTTATTAGATTAATCCAAAAACGGCAAAACCAATATGATAAAAGTTAGGAGCAGGCATTTCTCACTATCTGACAGATTTTTTTAAAACAAAAATATCAGTCGATTAATGGAGGAAATGATCATTAGTTTCAGTAATCAATGGTACAAAATCCAACAAAAGCGGTACAATCCTGCTTTTATATTAATGATTAAGTAAAGTTTATCTAGTGATATAATGTACTGAATAACAGATTAACAACAACAGAACATTTTTGCATTGGTTACTTTTAAAATGTTAGGTACAGTTTCCTTTCATTGTTCTTCAGGACTTTTACTCATGTCAGTCTACTTTTACACTGTGGTATTTGTATTTTTGTGAACATGTCCTCCACAGATCCTGATTATTTACAGCGTCTCTTTTTCAAGGTCATGCCCACCAGACTGAACCATCAGCCGTGGGAAAGACCTTTTATGGAGTGTCGCTAACGTGAACACCCTCAGTGACCTCAGGCTTTATCCAGATGTTCGCCCATGTAAACATCTCTAAATACAGGCTGCGACTGTGCAGCCATGTCGCTCAACACACCTTCATATATTACGTGTGTACGCAAACACGCACATGTTCACACAGTGCAGGAGCAGCAGATGTTATTGCTGGCTCTCACCTTTGCTTGTGGTCTGTTTTGGAGGCCTTGTGCTTGACTGTTGCCCTCTGAATGCTCTGGTGGGTCAAACTGTTTGACTACACAAAAGTCCCACAAGACTTTATCTATGAGAGATTGCCTGCTGATTTGAAGGCTTGCACCCTGATGAATAGACAGCAAAGCTTGAGTCGTTATGTGGGTTCATTACAAGGTTAAGAAAGTAAACAACATAACAAAAACTCGCTTTTGATATAACAAGTTAATTCCAAGCAAAGTTCAGTTGAAAATAATCAGGCGGATTGAGTGTCTTTGGTACAACTTGTTTTGCTGGAGCTTAAGCAGATCAAACTGTGTGGGCATGACATTCTTTGTCCTTAGCTGCCTTTGGGAAACTTATGAGAATGTAAGTTTTAAACTAACCGCACTTTAATTGCCGCAAGCCACTGAAAAAATGCCATGCCGGTTGTTTTTATATGATCCATTTCACTGGATTCCTTCAGTGGCTGGCCACTCTGGTCTGAGGCCTTGAAGTCGTCTTTTTAATGATGAATACAATTATATATTCCTTTTGGTGTTCAGCTCAGCCCATGCAAGGAATTCATACTAGTGCTGCACATGTGTTTTAGAAAATGTGTTTTTTCTACCATTTTATGAACGCACTTTTATGTTTATATAATATTTAGGAGCATACTCCTCCTTTTATATTTGCAAATGAGCAAATGAGGCAACCTAAATCCACAGAGGAACCATATCTGGTTCTCCAAGACGGTTAGAATAACCTTCCTTCCAAGCACTTTGATGTTGATGAGCAGTTAGGTGACAACACTTGCGTTCACATAGACACTAATATTCCACTAATAATCAGAGAAATGGGCCATTCAGAATAAAAATGCCTCATGAAGACTGGGATGACAGGAAGGAATGCCCCTATGAGAGTACACCACAGCAGCTTTCCACATGTCAGATAAGGTATATTCTAATTTGTGGACTTGTAAACTAATCTAAAAATATATACCTTATATTTTTGTTTAGTGTCATGTTGAAGAAATGTTGTCCTAAAAATACTGTCACTTTTCTGTGGATTCACGAGCATACCTTTCATAGTATATACAATACAATGTCGTCCAATTAGTGCATACAGTTAGTTCATTCATAATCTCTACATTAAACTAGATAAATGTATATCTGGGTGGTTAAATAAGTCGCACAAGGTGATTTTTGTAAATCCACTGTAAGCGAAATAAAGCGCAAAAAACAAGTGAATCCCTAAAGTAGCCAATCGTCACTCGATTTTCCTACAGCACCTAAACGCACCACCTACCACCCAGAGGCAGGGAACGCAGGTACTTCCACCTGGTGGCGAGTGTGAAAACTACAGCCAGGCGGAGCAAAGCACAGCCTTCATCCCCCGAGCAGTCCAGGCTGAAGGAGGACACACAGGCAAGCTGTGAAAGCGAACAGATGTGAACCGGACTACGGAAAGAGAACCAGCTGTTGTAAAGACGGAGAACCCCCGATTCTGCTAATATGTGGCAACCTGCGTCGGAGCGACTGCAGGTAGGTGTGCGCGCGCGTGTGAGACGTTTATAGTCGACAGGGCGGCAGTAAATAATGCGTTCAGCCGTGTAGAATGCTGCTGAAGCCCGCACACAGCATAGGGAGACTATACGACTTCCGAACAGGTACATGTGTTTTGTATACGACTTTAAAAAATGACAGAAATTAGAGTTTAAGTAAGAATTCCTGCTCCGTCTCTGTGTGATTTATTCTCGATGCTGCGTTTAAACGCACCTATTCACGTTACGCAAACCGGCGGCACCGTGCAACAATTTGTGCATTCCTGTGTAAATATGCCGCTGGAGTTTTTTTTTTTTTTTTTTTTTTTCATAATCGTAAAAACACATAAATTCCAGATGCGTTTAAAATGTTTGGTGCACAGGCCTGTCTAATCCAGCTCGTACTAACCCAGTGAGCCCAGGCCTTCTGCTCCTCCTGTTGTCACTCTGTTTTCCCTTTCCCTGTCGCCACATCAGGATGCTTAACCGCTTTTCCTCTTCACGTATGCGCCACATCTCTGAGAAGTGCCATGTGACCCTTTTGCAAAAAAAAATAAAATATGAATAAATAAAAAAAATATTTTTTTTTTTTTATAAAAGAGGGAGAGACGCCGTAAATGACACGTAGTTTGATATCCAGGGGTAAACCGTGCACCGACCCTGGCTTCACGTCTCCTGCAGACGTAATGCTCTCCAGATGTCGGCCTGCAGAGTGCCTGCCAAGTGAACTTGCACAATCCCCCCCCACCCCCCTTCCCTTTTTTCTGCCCAGGCGTCAAAAAGATGGAATCGGGAATTATTATAATAATTATTATTTATGTTAAAACCGAGAGTTCCGGTGTTTGTGCGTGATGTGGAGTTAAACGTTCTCTTTAAAAACAGCTGCTGTAACTGGTGGCGACTACACGTGTCGCCTAGCAACCCTGTTTTCAGAACTGTCATTTATTGATTCGTGTTTATTGAACACTGACCTCTGTCTTCTCTTGGGATAAACTC
Source organism: Chelon labrosus (assembly GCF_963514085.1). Taxonomy (NCBI): domain Eukaryota; kingdom Metazoa; phylum Chordata; class Actinopteri; order Mugiliformes; family Mugilidae; genus Chelon; species Chelon labrosus. The sequence goes on from NC_140346.1 coordinate 2,958,018, forward strand.
ACATCGTCCTACTCAACAAGTGTCCCCCTCATACTTTCCGTGGCTGGTTTCTGTTTTAAATTTTTAGTTGTGAGCAAGTGAATCATTCAATACTTTGCCAGCTACACTGAAATGAAGAAAACAGCCCTGTGGTGCACTGAAACAACTTTAGGTCGATTTGTTCTGTTTATTTATTCCTTATATTGTATTCTGCTTCAAAATGTACATCCAAATATGATTCACAGCTTTTAAATTTTATTTATTTTTTTACTACTGTCTTCTAGCCACCTCCTCCAAACTTGACCAAAGAAAATAACCACATCAGTTGGCGAATTCCCTTTGATTACATGGACCCTAGTATTCCACTAATAATCAGAATAATTGCCTCATATAACCATAAAACCATAAAAATGCCTCATGCAACCACCTCAGTCAGAACAGGCTGACCCAAATGGAAGGAATCTTAAATCAGATTGAGAGGGATGGTGTAAAACCTTTGATAATCTCGGAGCATAATAACCATGTGAGCCCTTGATCCGATTGTTTCTGTCTGTTGGAATAAATACACTGTTTCTGTGCATGTTTGTTGGATAATGAAGTATAGCTAACTGTTCAGTCAAGTGTTTTGAAGTGGATGATTAAAGCTGGAATCAGTGTGGTGAGCGCGCCATGGAAGTGTGGGTCCATCTCGATCCACTGGGGTCACCTTCTTATATTGAATGAATTCAGTGTTGCTGGTGAAGTTTGATCCCTCGAAAAAACCTGCTATATTTCCAGCAGCTTTGACGCTTCACGGCAGACAGAACTACTTTGCACATGGCAAAATTTTTTATTCTGCTTGATGTTTTGGTGCATGTAAACAGATGATTTTATTTAGTGACCATATAAACAGTAACATTGGAATATCTGATCAGAATGATTTCAGTCGGGTTGCAAACGTAGGACTTGTCATTTAATGTGTATACTCCTCAACCACTGCTTGCAAAGTCCCTAAAGCTTTTCACCCTTGATAAAAACAATCTTTTTGTACAATGGGAAAACTTTTTTTTTTTTTTCATTTAGATCATGGCACATGTACAAAAAAAAAAAAAAGCGGGGCAGTTGTTTTCTTTAAAGGGGCAGTCTGCTGATTTGACACCAGCCTATAAGCATGGTTGGAGTGTCTCTGAAGGGAACTTTTTGAAATCTGAAAAATGTGGCGAAAATTTGATAAATTCAAACAGGAGCCCCCTAATATGACCGTGCCTGGAGGTTTAGTGAATGGACATGCCTCATGTCAGCTATGTGACAGATACTGTTGACTTGCATTGTGGGTAATGTAGGATCCAACTTTATAGGGAGCAGTGCTGATTGGCTGGAGAGACAGTTGTTACGTCCATGGACTTGGCTTACACCCCCTTACCTCCTGGAGACCAGCTGTGGTTGAACGCTGATAAAGAGTTTGGCGTGTGTCCATTTAAGGCCTCTGAAACACTCAGTGGTAGTGTTTAACTTGATGAATGACTTTGAAGGACAGTTAGGATCAGCAAAGTGTGCTCAGGTTGTTCTGTTCTTGGCCTAAAAAGCAGAAACACGTCCAGATTATTTTGGATTAACCAAAATAAAATCCCCAATTTAAAATTAACAGTATGAAAAAGAATAAAGAGCCTTCCTTCAGTGAAATGTGGTGATACCTGGCCATTGGCTGCTTTGTAACCATAGCAACGCCATGCTTTAGAACGGTATCCTCCACCTCTTTTGTGTGGGGAACGGTGGGGTTTATAGAGATAGAGCTGAAGCTTTCAGTTGTGTAGAATTTACCATTCTTGTGTCTCATGTTTTGTTGCTTTTATTCACCGTGGCATCTGTCCATATTATTCTCTCTGGTGCTGTCCTCTGTTGCCATAGCAACACCTGATGTCTTGCTGCATTTTTGTCTCACGCTCAGGCGGAAAAAGGGGAGGGGCGGGCAGAGCTATGAGTTGGAGGTATTGGGGGCGTGGGAGCGTGGGGAGAGGAGATACGGGTTGTGGCAAGAGTTTCGCAGCGCTCATGGCAAACTGCTGTTTTGGGATCGAAGGCATCATGTGTTCTTGTTCTTCTTCTCCCACTGTCCCTCCTTCTCTCTGTGTCCATTTCCCCACCCCTCCGTCCTCTCACTGACCACGCTGTGGCTCAGACAGTTTTGGGGGCCCTTCACTCCTCTGTCAGAGATTTGTTCCCCGACAGATTACGCAACATAGAGTCGTCTGGGAACGACTGCACTCATGCACTTGTATGCACATTGCCAGGCAGGTTCAGCATGCACACACACAACGACATGCTTCCCTTTTGAGTAGCCCTAGAGCTGCCAGACATGTTCTTTTTCTTGGTCAGCAGATCTTTCTTTAGCCATGGTTTTAACTTTTGACACGTTAATGTGTGCAACTCTGACAACCAAATGAGAAGACGCAGACCTGACAGTTCAGAAATAGCTGAGTGAGGTCAAACACGGTCAGAACCAGCCTCTGCCTGTGCATCTTGTCACTGTGGCCATCTCTGCCTGCCTGTATTTGTTTTGTTTGTTTGTCTGTCTGTCTATCTGTCTGTCTCTTTGTCTGTCTGAGGTTGCTTTGTGGCCACAGCTATGTAGATGAAAGTGGGTTCTTGGTGGCAAAAGGAATTCACAAGCAGACTGGCACAAAATTCCCATGGTTCCCTCAACTTCTTTTCTTTTTCAGCCAGCACACGTTTCCTTCCATGTGAACAAACGGCTTTTGGCTCATTCATTTCCTTGATAAATAGATGTAATATTCTGTTTGGGAAAAATTAGGATCTTTAATCAAAGTTTCATCCTTCTCATTGGTCAAAGGGGATCTGCCTCAGTGTAATTAATGCTTCAGTTTTCTACAGAACACCATAGATGGTGCTAGATGGTTTGAAGGGGCATACACACAGAAAAAAATAACAGCGATGTGGTAACAAGAGACGACCGAATGTTAATGATTTTCAGCAAGTTGTGACGATGACAGGCGAACAAAACTTTGGCGACACAAAATGGGTTGGTTTCAAGTTAAAGTACTCTCAACTTTGAGGCAGCAATCTCAAGAGCAGTGACTTAAGCCCCAACCATGTAGAAAGCATTTTGCTCATTTGCTTTGGTTCTTTAGATGACCTTCATGTACATTTCCCACCCCAAATGTTTCCTAGCGAAACAGGCACAACTAAGAAAATACTTTGCCACTCTATCTGGGTTTGACGCTCCAAGCCCAGTATCAGCATGCTGAATTTGTTCTTAGGAACCAAAGTTGTTGATGTTGTTTCTTTGCGGCAAACAAAAACTTGTGCGTCATATGCCAGTCAATTGTATCAGTCTCATTGGTCATTGCTGCAGTCCATCTGCATCGCCTCAAAGTTAAAATGAGTTCAAGTTGGTATCCGCCCATTTCGCGTCGCCAAAGGTTCTTTCACCTGTTATCACTGCAGCTTGTTAAGTGTCATTGAAATCCTATGGTCCCTTGTTGCCACGTCGCTGCTAAGCTCTTCCTGTGCGTATGCCACACAGCTGATTGACTAAAGCACGGAGTTCCCCAAACGTTGCTGACAAGGAAACTCACAGTGCTTCACAGTGCTGATAGCAGGCCAAGCAGCAAGCAAATCCCTTTTATGTGTGGATGGGGCTTCGTTTGTCATCTCCTTTTAGGTCTTTAGGGTTGGGTTCAAATTTCTATTAGAGGTTAATATCATTTTCAAAACACCACAATGGTCATTATCAGGGCGGGCTTGGCGCTACTGCTGAGCATTAATCATTCAAAACTCTATTAAACATAAACTCTACACACATATAAAAAATGTTCTTACCTTATGGTATAAATTTCCCAGTAGTCACCATTAAACTAGTCCAGTGAAGTCAAATAAAAGAAATTGGTAGCTACTTTGATAATTGATCATTAGCCTGAATCAGTTTTCAAATTGAAGTGTAAAACATGATGAGATCTGTTGGTAAGATAAAACAATAATTGTATTTGTACAATGTTTCCTTCAAAACTGGAGTATAATACTGTACAATTAATAGGATTATATTATAAGTATTTTTGTGCTACATTTCTACATTTTAGTTTGTAAAATATTTCAAACTAAAATGTAGAAAGCCAGCAGATTCATATATATATATAAATCATCTTTATGGGCACACACACATTTTTTGTTACTTTAAATCAAACCGATGGGATCAGCAATGTCTGTAGATGATTGAGCCAAAGATGTAGCACCTACACGTAATTTGGAATTCATTACAGGCAGTCTCAGTATAGTTTGCCAGGTTTTTATTAACAGGACCTGGCCATGTGCCCTGGTTCAGAGCAGACAATTTAAGATCCTGCGGTGGGTTCATTGTTTACGTCAAAGAGTTGTTGATGTTTTTACTGCCAGCCAGAGATTGCCACCCCCGGGCTCTGAGGTTAGGGCTTGCTATAGTACCCACTTCCTCCTACAGAAGGAACCCACCAATCACAACGTGCGATCACTGACCTTCTCCCTCCTCCAAGGCCTGGCGCTCCAATCGTGATTGAGAAAAACAGGTTTGTTTTCTGCGTAGTGGGTTGAGCTCATTCAGACATATTTCCTCTTGTAAACCATCCCAGGATCAGAGGGGGAGGTAGTAAACGCGTGGAGGGATAGCAAGATAGAAAGTTACACTGCCTGGTCTTTACCACGGGGTACTGGTGGGGGGCATCCTACTTTGGGATTTAGGAAGTAACTACCGCCACATGCCTCCTTCGGCTCGACCTATGAACCACAGCTTATTCCTTCAGTATGTTTACAGGAGGGAGGGTGTGTTTGTCTGTATAAATGGTGTCTTAGGAACAAACAAGGGCAGGGTAAAACTAGTTTCCAGTCCACAGTTAAGCAATGTTTAAAAGGACAGTTCACTCTAAAATCAAATATGCAGTATTTATGTCTGGCCTAGAAGTGCTAGTTATCTATCCAGATGGTTGCTAAGTTTTGGAGTTTTCTGCTTTCTCGCGAATAAAAACTGAAACTAGATGTTGCCGCTCAAAGCACCAAAAACATTACATTTGAACACCTGCCAATCAAAACACAAAGAGATGTGTATCTACTCATTACGAGAGGTAGTTATGGGCGGCAGTCCTGGGTTAACTGTAGCAGTATCACCCAGCGTCTGGACTCAACTTCCTCGTAGTCCAACATTGCTTATGCATATGACTTTATACCTAACCAATACTGCTGGCTAACCTAGCCTCACTGGGCTAGCCACAGCTGAAGAGGACATTGTTTACATCCTGTCACAAGCAGAAGGGTTGATGCACACTTCTTTCTATGCTGTGTTAAAGGATGTTACATACTCTGTGAGAAGTGAGAAATTTGTTGTGATGTCGTTTGGGAGTTCTCACAGCTTGTCCTTGACACGCCAGGTGGGCAGAACTTTTCTTCCTTGTGTGATTGGTCAGAAATTGGAAATCTGAAAATAATGAGAAAGGTGCTTCTCATCGTCCATCTCCCGCATCTCCCATAATGCTTAGTTGTATGCTGCAGTGGAAGTGCCCTATGAGGACTTCCCCGGAGTATGGCACGTCTATGATATGACCAGAATAAACTTTGTTCTTGTTCTTGCTCACCTTGAGAACAAGAACAAGAAGTATGTAACAAGCTTAAAGTTGACAACTGTAGTTGGGCTACAACTTGTTCCAAAACAAATCTAGTTGGATAAATGGTCCTACAGTCCTCAGGAAAAGCATGCACAGTATATTTGATTTTGAGGTAAACTGTCCCTTTAAGCGTAAAGATGTGGTTTGGAGGTTTCAGACTGATCTTGTTTCGAGGAGCAAATTTCATGAGCAGACATTTGATGTGTAACTTTAGCTCATGTCCTGTTTATTCTCTGGCAGAAGTCAAAACAAAGAAAAAATCTCTTACCCTCACTAATTGACAAAACATTTCTTTATCGGATGTGGTGATGTTGGTTTGATGTCTGTTGTTGAGTAAGGAATATATTTTTGTCCTGCTTTAAAAGAACATTGTGGAGTTTTTGTTTTGTAGCTGCACAACTGGGCAGTGTTTTTAAGTGTTTGTGTGTCCTCGGTTGTTGTCTTTGGAACACTTCCATTAACACATGAGCACATAGATGGCAGGATGCACATTCCCCTAGAGGGATTTCCTATTAATCCACAGGTGGTGGTAACATGACAAGAAACACAGCAATAGATATAATCATGGGTGTAAACAGTGCCAGTACCAAAATAGACCAGAAATGATCTTTGCAGATGTTTTCCGAGGAAGGAAATGCATTCAACATGTTTCCAGCAGTCATTTTGTGAGTAAAACTAAATGTAAACAAATTTTGTGCACAGCATTTTTTGTCACTATAAATAGTAAGACCAGTGTTTATTCAAGTTTTGGTGCTTGATGACAAAGATCTTCCTTCTAAAGCCTGTTGGCCATTGTTTTCTTTTTATTACCAGTGAGTTGATGGAGCTTCTCTCTTCTTAGTCTGCAAATTTAATCTGATCCTGGACCATGCTTCATTTGGAATTTTGAAATGAGCTGCAGAGTAAATGATCCGACAGCAAACAGCCTTGTCCTTCTGTCTTGTCCTTTGCTAACACCCCACAAACCTTCGACAACACAGCTCACTATGCACGCTTCCCTCAGCAGGCTCTCTGCATGTGAGTTGGTGTATGCAGATGCTTCTGACACAGACTAATGTTGTTGGAAAAAACGTTTTACTCTTGAGGTCTGTTTTAAGGTCCTCACCCTTCTCAAAATGACTCAGACTGCTTTGAGTTTTTGGGATGAACCAGTAGCCGTTCGCGTATCCAGGGGGTTTATTTTTTTCTAATTATCATGCTTTTGGACACAGACATCTATCTGCTTGGCTCCTTAACATTATTTCCAGCTGTTCTCTACACTTTTGTGTGAAACCTTTTTTTGCGCGTCTCAGTGGGTGTGGCCTAGCGCCTGTTTTTTAACCCTGTTTTGCAGTGTCTTACCATGATATTGACCCGAGAACCTCTTTCCTGTAAGAATGCTCCCTCAGGGGGCTGAAAGTTTAACTTACCATCTGTGACCTGTTAAGCTCATCACTGCAGGAGGCGAACTGCACAAGAAGCTCGCCGAAGCCTTGATTTCTCATGGATGTGATTATTCAAGTACTGAATTTGCAAATTTAAGGAAATTCACTGTTATTTGATAGTGGAGATTTTTAGAAAAAAACTAGCATGTGTACTTGAGATTATGAGCAGTAATCAGAGACACACTTGGAGAGCAGTCATTTAGAATGAGCTGGCAGCCCTGGGTCTGTTTGTCAAAGATCCCTATCTGATCTTAGTAGTAGAATTTTTTAGAAGAAAACAACAGAAAACATAGGCCTATGTCAAATACTGTGGGATAAAGTTGATTGATAACACAAATTTTTGGTAAAAATGCATCATATGAGCCCCCAAATGCAAATAACTGAATTGTTTTGAAGTCACCCTGTAGGAGGTCTGTCAGTATTAGGCCATGTTCATTTTTATTCGATCGTCTTTGCTCTTTAAATACACATTAATCACATGGATACAGGCAGAAATGAGTCAGTGTTGATGTTTTTAGTGTTCCAGCCATGGAGCTAAATATGCAGAACTATGGTGTTTTGACAAGAAATGTCATAACTGGCTGACATAGGAAGAAATAGACATGACTAACAGCAAGTCTAAATATATAAAATCACGTGCACTTAAAAATAAGTGGCCGACATATTTCACATTTGCGTCCTGTGGCATCTTTGTTTTGTTCAAATGGACAAGTATTAAAGTGGTGCTATGTGAAGAAGTCCCATGGTCATAGAATAAATGTAGTGATTTTTACTATTATTATTTTTTAAGATTATTCATCGTTATGATTTACATGCACATTATGGAGTAAGTACTATAAATGTTTAACCTTCTTTCTAGGAAAGCTAATACGTTTTTACAGTGTTGTCTAAACCTTTCTGTCATACCATATATTTTCACACTGTGATGTGAATGAAGAGCAAACAGCCAGAGATGGAGTGCCTCTCTTCAAAATGACATAATACAAAGTTGGTGTTTAGAGGAGTCACCCTGATTCCAGATATTTAGTCTGTTATAAGCAGATGCACTAAGTAGTACTTATCTGAAACATGCCAAAATTGAAATCCAAATCCAAAGACGTCACCTGCTATTATTATAAAACCTTGGTAGTACCGTTAAACTTTTAAATAATGCTGTTAGATTTGTGATATGTGTTCAGTTGACTGGCCCTCTAGGCCCTCAGTGACTAGTGTTAGTTGCAGCCAAGAAGAACCTACCTACATACCGAGTGACCTCCCTGCCTCCCTGCCTCCCTACCTCCCTACCTCCACTGGTCTGATGGTGGAGACAGAAAACTTGTCTGACTCCAAGTTGAAGTCAGAAATAGAATCAATAACAGCAGTGACTTCATGAGGAGACTGTTGGGATTTGAGAAATGAAATGCAGTGAAAATATTGTGAATAGAATTCCAGGATTACTCCACAAGCAGCCCTCCACTGAGGCCTTTTGCTCCTGGTGGGGGGTGGAGGAGTCTGGGAGCCCACCCTAGCCCCCCCACCCCCTGCTCCGTACCGGGGCCAACCACAGGAATGTGAGCCGCTGTCAGGAAGCTGTAAAGTGCTGACGCGGAGGTCAGCGAGCGTTTACACACATGTGGCTTTACTTTTACAACTCCATCTACTTTTTCTCCTTTTCTCCTTCATCTGGACCTTGTGATTTTTTTCTTGTCTTATCTTCCTCCTGTTGGGACCATCCCCTCCCTTTCTCTTTATTGTTCTTTTCTCAGTTGAAGGTCCAGCACAGTGAGTGTGCAGGCCGTGTGTTACTGTAATGTGTTGTCACAGGATTAGGACCATAGAGCATTAAAATTGCCTTTTAGTATGTATTAACTCCAATAAACACAACACAACAACTGTTTGAGCGAATGGCAGGACCAAATATGATCAAGATACAGAATGAGTGATGACAACCCAAGAGAAACTCATATTTTTAATATTGACAGTGTAATATAATACGTATACATGTTATGATTTATTATTACAGAACTGCGGCTTTGGTCAATTTAGAAACTGGACACCAAACTTGTTTCTTAAAGTTGACTGAGGATGTTCCACTTGGCTGCAATGAAGCAACAGTGAAGATTGATGATAGCATGATAGCGGGATATTGGCAGGAAAGGCTGTTTTCATCGCCTCAAAATGTTGACCATCTGTTGCATAAAAAATAGCTTTTGCGGAGTCCAACGTGGAAAACAGCTTTGAAGTTCCAAAGAGGAGAAAAGTGAGTGAGAGCATTTGCAAACAGGAACTGTACTTAATGAGGAACTCCACAAGACATACGATTATTATATTATGATGGTTATATTAAAGGACCAGTGTGTAGGATTTAGTGCCGTCTAGTGGTGAGATTGCAGATTAAAACCAGCTGAATTTGAATAGGCTGTGTCAGCGGTTCCCAAACTTTTTTGGCCGCGCACCCCTTTCTATGTCCCAACCGGATTATATTATTAAAGGCATTATTAAAGGCATATTAAAGGCGGCATGTTTAATCATGCTCAAATGACCAGAACACGCATACAGTATAACAAAATAATCCCGATCACAACAATGCGACCTCACATTTGAATTAACCTGAAACACTCTAACATTTTCAATATAATGCAACAAAGTTACGCACAAGCTTCCACTTTTAAGAGCAAAGAGGATGGATGACAGGCTCAGACGCAGAAAGCAGATAAATTGGGGGAAATCGGTACGTATCCAATCCAAGTGAAGCCCAGACCCAGATAATTTTCATCATATTTCTTTCTTTTTTTCCCATCTGGTGTTCACCCTCTTCACCTCTTTTGCCTCGTTGCCATCTCCATCCCTCCTTTTTGGTTTCCTCCGGTTCATCATTTTGTGACTCCTGCTCTTCTTCTTCTCCCGGATCCGTTGCATTTCTCTCCTCTGTTGCCTCCGATTCCTCGTTCTCTCTTGGTTCCTCTCCTCCTTCATCACTAACTTTGGCTTGAGATATCCCTCCTGACAATTTCCCTGATTTCAACCGTTTGGTTGTATTTGCAAAAATGAATGACGTAAGAGGCCACAAGCTATGTGCGCATATACAGTCCGTAGAAGAAGATAACTTCCTCTCTGCCATTACATTTTTCATCTCGCGCACCCCCTAGAAGCAGCTTGCGCACCCCCACACTTTGGGAATCCCTGGGCTATGCGATGATGCGGTCAGAAACAGTGTTCATAAAGTTTGCGTATACTGAATTTGTTGAGTTTTCATCTAAGTAGCTTCCTCTGTTCCAAATGTTCTTGTTGATGTGTACGAATTAACCATGTGCAGTTATGCATTTCCTCAATAGTGACTGAGATTGTTTTCTCCCTTTCACAGCTGCAAACAGTGTAGCAGTGACATAACTGTGCCTATGGATGTTTCCAGAGTTCACGTTATAATTAGAGCTATGTGTGAGTCCCTAAAATAACTAACCTCAGGGACATAGACAAATACAGAAGCGATGGTCTCACGGGTGTGCCTCCATTGAGCAAGACAGACTTACATGCTTGTTACATCATTGCTCTTTCAGCTCAATTTTTGTATCAACAGAAGTACATGTAGTGAACAACATACACACGGCAAGCGGCGCTGCTCATAGCTGTGAAACTGTGGCGCCAATAGCAATTGTTTTTTGAGCAATATTCTACTGCTCCCCAAATGAGGTACAGGCTTATTTGCATATAGACAGTGGATTTGTGTGGCCATGCAAGATGCATTCTAGTAAGAGTTGTCCGTGGTTGCATCATACCAGAGCCATTGAGCCAAATTCTCATGTTTAGTTAAGAGATCAGTTAAGCCAATCGGGTCTTTACATGTTGACTCTGTTAGTCGGATTTATTCTGCTCACTGATAATATAAAACTGATAATATGTTGAAATTGTTTTGGCAACTTAAGAAATGTTACCCAAAGAAGCTGCAAAGTTATGCCAGTAAGAAATTGCCATGAAAAATGTTAGACACAATTCCCAGATTACCTCTCAAAGTGTTTTAATAGACTGTCCAACCTAGATTGTCTTAAAAAACAGAAACCAAGCCGAGCAGATATGAAATGGGTTTAGACCTGTCTTTTGTGCCTTAGTTTTGAAAGTCCTGACTTCATTAGCTGCTCAGTTTCATCTTGACTGCTTTGAGGAAGCCCAGAAATTCCACAGGGTACAGCGCACAGGTCCAGATAGACCATGTGGTTCTGCTTGGTTTCAGGAAACACTGGCCGTGGACTGTAGTATTTGAGAGCAGGCGGCCTCTCTTGTTTTGATGGAGACAGGGAGGGCAGAGCTCCCTTCATCTGCTCCTCACATTCCACTTGGAGCAGAATAAACCTCTCACACATCTTACTTCCAGCCTCCGTCTCCAGCTTTCAACACTGAAATGTGTTTTAATATGACTGTGTGTCAGGGTACATTTCATTGGTACAATTCTGGTGTCTTTTTAGCACTTTTTCTGGTTTTTATGAAGCACCAAGTAGCATTTTTCCTACATTAACCTTTTATACAATAGCATAAGACTTGTATTTCTGGACTTAAGGGTGATGACAGGTCTTATTCTGTATTACACACTTTAAGATGACTGATGTTGCAACTTTATTAGCCTCCAGCAGTGCCGTCTAGGAAACTCAGAATGTTGAACCACTGCCATATTTAGCCTATAGGTCCTATTATAAGTTTGCCTAAAGCACTGCATGTGTGTGTCTTTCTTTCTCCATCAGCACTTTCAGACCATGCTGAAGACCAAGCTAAATGTGCTGACACTGAGGAAGGAGCCGTTGCCCACGGTGATCTTTCACGAGCCCGAGGCCATTGAGCTCTGCTCTACCACTCCGCTCACAAAGAGCCGGACCCATGCTGGATACAAGGTAGGATCACATGAGCCTTATAATCCTCAAATCCAGCACTGTTCCTGAACACTAAATCTATAATAGCATTAAACAGAATCATAATCCATATGGACTTTTCGGTCACACAAGTTTAATTAATTTCCCAACACGCAAATGTTTGCCTCTGAGTCACGCACTTGAATGATTACATGAAATGTCTGTGTGGCCACACGTGTTCATGTGTTCTAGCACTGGTGTATTTGTTTTTCTCCTCTTCCTGGCTCTGCTAAGTGTCAGCTGTGGAGTTCGATCCAATGAGCTGGCCGTGCAGCCTATTCTCTTTTCTCTGTCCTGAAAACAGAAAGCAAACAGGGCCACAGATTAAAATAGCACCCACGCTCTGTTATTACACATAACACTTCCAACCGAGTAACTGAGCGTGTCTGTGTCTATTTGCCTGCTTTGTGCCACAGCATTGTAAGCATAACAAATAAACTGAGAGTACTGTGGGCACTTATATGTCAACTTCAAGTATCTGTGTGGGTGTGAAGACTTTGTTTTGCATGTTAAATGTTGTTTTTGGTCAATTCTAATCTGTCATTAACAGCAAAAGGAAGAATTTCCAACTTCACCAAGCTGCCTTAAAAGGATGAAAAGAATTCCTTCTTGAAATTATTGCCAGGAAATACGCACATGGAACATGAACACAGACACACTATCACGCAAATGTGTCACGCTCACATGACTCTACAGCTTGAAAAAAAAAGTATTCCCAAGGCAGATAAAAGATCCAAAGTGCTGAGTTGTCTTTGGCATTTAACATGAAGTGAAAGTCACAGTAAGTGGGCCTTTACTGGCAGAGCAGAGAAGTTTGGTCTGGATGGAAGAGACACAAGAGAGTAGCAAGCCAAGCAGCAGGGTTTCTACTGGATTTCAGAATGAAGTGCAGGTGGCAAGAGGTGGGCTGCTTAGTCTCAAACTAAGCTCTGTCAGAAGTTATTAAAGCTTAAATAACAATATGATTTATAAAAATAACTACTAATGCCGCAGGATTTACTTTCATCCAAGGAATTCAGATGAGAAAAAAAACGGAACATTTTTCATTCATTCAAACTTTGAAGTCAAACTTTAAATACTGTTGACTGAGGCTGCTGGGATTCTGCATTAATTCTCTAATGTTTTATTATGGGGTGTGCGGTATTATTTGTATTGTTCATTGTGTTGTCTTGGGGGTTGTGTAAGATTTTATTTATTTACTGTTGTGATTTTTGGGTTTTTTGTAACAGTGCCATTTATATTACGAGCGCTAGAGTCCAGACAAATGTCTCTACAGGGACCATAAAGTATATTATAGTTAAAGTTGTTAAAAGTCAGTAAAACGGCAGCTAAAACACCTTTAGCCTGAAGGTTTGTTCAGCAGCTAGTTAGTAACAATTGGAACTGTTTGGAACTCTCTGTCTTGTCAAAACAAATGCGGCTGCATGTTTGAGCCTGGCTCATGCCGATAGCTTAGCTAGCGTAGCTGTCAACCGTAGGGATAAGTTATTTTGTCCCCCAATCCGATACTGATCTTTGAATATTAATCTTAAATAAACAAAATGTCTTCCCCTGGAGATTCGTAAAACCTTTTCTTGTCTTACTTATTCTCCTAGATCACGTGTGCGCCATGAGCAAATATCGCTGTCAAGGATAATGTATCAAAGCTCATACCTCAACACATGTTGTTTGCAAATGGATGGGGCGAATCAAGTTGGTAGTATTGAATGATGGCCTCCTAAAACCATCTCGCCGAAGAGTTTTTGCAGCTTTGACGCTAGACAACTGCCACTAAAACAGTGTTTGTTTGTTTTTTTGGTTGCTTTGAGACTAGCCAACAAAGAGCAAGAATTTGTTTTTATGCTTTGGTTGAAGCCCAATACCGATCTGATCTGACCATTTTAAAAATGCCTAGATCGGCTCGATACCAATCTCCCGATACCAATCAGGAAATTCCTAGTCAATAGCCTGCTCAGAGTTTCTGGGTTAGGGCTAGGGTCTTCCCCTGTACAACAATGAACAGACTTTAGCCATGTACGACTCCGATCCCTTTGTTTGTGTCAAAGAGCTGTTAAAAATAACAGATCGTTCACAAACTTGACATTGCTAGTAGCTACGTAAATAGTGTGCTATTGTATAAGACCCCAAATTACATTTAATTGGGTAAATGTATGCATATTACCCTAAATATCTGATGAGTTACCAAGCATTTCAGTGTTTTTATGAGAATACTAAAGATAGAACATACAACAGTTAATGTAGGGACACAAGATTTCTTTTGCCGGATCTTTTTAGCCCATGCATTCAGTAATAAGTTTGTTACAGGTTACTGACTCATCGGCACCCTGTTGTTAAGTGCGTCATATTTAATTTCCCGACTCACTCGTTGTTTTTAATTACAAGTGATGCACTGGTTATGTTTTGCATTGTGGCAAATCACCCAGCAACTTTTTAGATTTTCTGGTTTTCATCTAAATGTAACTGACGCTGCTCTGTGAGAATCAAGCTCCTGTTGCAGCGACACATAGCAGCCTCTTCTTTTATCGTACTGGCAATCACTGGCATGATAGAAAATAAATATTGATGTATCGCCTAGGTGAATGCCGCGCCCGGCTGAACTTGGTATCCCTCTCTGTCTAGTGTGAATCTCAGCATCCACTCGCTGTCCGCTCCTCTTCTGTACTCGCCTCTCTTTCTGGCGTCACTGTGCATGCCAGAGCTGTGTTGCCATGGATACCACTACATCTTTTCAGCCAAAGACCAGCCACAACCACGAAAAAAAATCATTTCCCTCATCTGTCTGCGACCTCCTTGCATGCAATCCCGTCTGCCTCGCTGCCTGCATCTGTTGGCTTGTGTAACTTCCTGTCTGAGTCACTACCTGCCTGTCTGCATATCTGTCTGCCCTACTGCTGCAGCTTCCACTGTTACACTTCAAAGTTATGTTACTGTATTTTTGGTATTTTTAAGGAAACAAACTGAGGAAACATTAGTATTTTTGGATACCATCATTCCTGCTTGGCTTGTACATGCTACAATACAATATGATGGCATTTATTATCCTCATGGCATATTTTATATTCCCTCTTTCATTTCTCATTCATGCCATTCTCTCGCAGCCCCCAGTGTGCTCCCAGTTTACAGACAGACAGGAAGGCTGGCTGAGGGCTGATGTCCCTCAGCCAAAGCTAACAGCTAGCAAGGATGAAAGGCTCCCTCTCATTGCGCTGCCTTCCCTGCTGTTGTGAGATCAGTCCACTTCACATCCATTGAGAAAAATGTGTGATGAATTCACTTCACTGCTCCGTCAGCTCTATAGTCACACTTTATGACGGCACACTTTATGGTGAAATGACTCCGGAGTGTGTTCAACAACAACTCAGCTCCTTCCATGTGATTTTGTTGTGTTTAAATTTGATTTGTTCTCTTAAACATGTCCTTTTCACATCGTGCTTGGGGGATACACAGTTCATTTATAGCTGGCATACATGTTTAACTCAAGAAGTTGCTGACTAAGTCTGGTTTTCAGAGTTGTCAGGCTGGGACCCTGACTAGTCAAATTAGCTTCTATAAAGGTGTGCTTTTTGCATGTGGCCCCTTAGGAATGTATGCATACCATACATGAGCACACAAGTGGTGGATTCAGGACCACCGCATAATTTTAACATTGCAGCAGTGAGACACTCTGCAGTCTGTGGAAGTGTTACCATGACTGTCGAGTGAAACCTAATTATCCTTTATTCACAACAAACTCCCTTTGCGTAAATGTTGTTAAAAACTGTATTTGTGTTGAAGCTGTTAAGAGTGGAGCTGAGAAAACGAATCAGTGACCTGATCAACAACAGATATTGTGATTATTAAAGAATTCATTTTGCCACATATTTTTTTTTAGTTATCCCTCTTAAATTGGGCCATATTTGGTGTTTTTATTAGCTTTGTCTAATTTATATCTTTTTGAATTAGATATAAAATGATTAAAATTCTAATAACCTGATTGGGAAACTAAGAGCCATCTGGCTTAACACAAAGACTGGAAACTAACTAGTCTGGCTCTCTTTGAAGGAACACGATTATTTTAACAGCACTTTTTAACACATTGCATTTTTTTTCTCCCTTGAGGCTTTTTCTTAAGGAGCTTCTTTGCGCCATGCTGGTCTTATCAGCTGCTGACTTAAGCTTCATATTTAGCGCATGGATATGGGAGTGGTATCAATCTTATCTAACACTTAGCAAGAAATCAAAATAAACTAACAGCTAAATTCCCAATCACTTTCTCTGTGTAAAATGCTTTTTATTTATAGAATTATACAATATTTTGTATATAACATAGTCAAGCAACTCAATAGCCTGTTGGCTAACTTGTTTTTTGTCTTTGTAAGCAAAAATATTTAAAATGTTAAACCTTCTTGAAGCAAATTCTGGACTGGAGAAAATATGCAAGGAGTTTGTCAAACGGGTCAGATATCTTGGAAGTCCATAGAGGAATGAGAGTTGACTTCTGGTTAACTTGCATACATACTCCGAGCTATGAAATGGGTTGTGGAACTCAGCGTCACGCTATAGCTATATAAACAGTACTGCCTCATCCAGTTTCTCTACTGAAAATATATTGGTATACCTTAAGACAATATACTGTGTAGTCTAGACCAGAGGTCTTCAACAGGGGGTCCGCGACCCCTAGGGGGTCCGCGGAGGTACTGCAGGGGGGTCGCGAAAATGTTTTGATTGATTAGACATTTTTTTATATTCACCTCCACAATTTTTTTTAAACACACATGAAGTTCTTTTTAAATGTTATACAGCTTGGGGATTATGGGGAAAAGAATCAAGGCTCTAACTATTATATAACATATATTTATGGGCGATTTCCTGATAGTAGTGATCATAAACGGCAACAGAGTCAACCATCTTGATGTAAATAAACGATCTATGCTGCTGTGCCATACTATAGGACCGGTTTAATATAAAACACAATTTTATACAATATATATATATAAGTAGGGGGTCCCCGCTCCATCTCTCCATCAGATTGGGGGTCCTTGGCCTGGAAAACGTTGAAGACCCCTGGTCTAGACTGTACCTCATTCAGATGCTTCAACTTTCGAGTCCAGGTATTGTGCATGCTGGCGCACTATCACACACTAGTGTCATATTGGAACACTTATTTCACTCCTGTACAGTGAGACCAAACTGGTGATTTGGCAAGAGATTGCTCCCTCGCTGGCGTCAGTCACCCTACCAGCCCATGCAGGGCTGGTCCCACAATGCCTTTATCTAATCTGTTAGGCAGAGAGGCTTTTTGTCTCCTTGTACTTGATATTCTGATGTCAGTCAGAGTGGTGGACATACCGTCAACAGAGAACAGTACGCACAGTGATGACATTTAGATGATTAGCAACCTCCGGTTTGAGATGATCCATGCTCACAAGTTCCCTGTAGATGTGTGCGTATGCATGCGTTTTTGTGTAAGGGAGCCCTTGTATCAGTGTGTAGTTGTGTGTTTACAGATTAAGACAGGACAGAATTGTTTTGACCTACTTTGGCATCTGCAAAAATGTACAAACATTCCTGGATTGTGTCTTCCAGCCTTAAAAAGTCAGACTGCAACTGTTTTGTTTTCAGACAAGGAGAGCAGCAGACGTGTTGCTGTTTAAAAATGGGCCACAGTTATGAGATAGTGGAAATGCTCTGCTCAGAGTTTACAAAGTACGTTTTTAGTTTCCTGTGGAAGCTTAATGTGTTAATATGTTAACAGATGTGCAGATTGGTTTGCTGGGATATTGGATATGCATTTCAGAGCTTCCATCAGAAACTCTGACTGCCTGAGTAATTGATATTCATATAATGGGAATCAAAATTCTTTAAAGAGCTGCCACAGTATATCCTGCTTGTATCTAAACTGATGCCAAACAAATCAACGTGAGTTTTAAGGATGTAGCATTAAAAAAAAAAAAAGGATATAACCTACAGAACAGAACTTGATGGGTTCTTTATCACCCTTTTTTATTTAAAGTAAAGTTCACATTGAATCCAGTGGGAAATCTAAATGATTGTGTTTACATTGGCCTGATTAACATGCTGTAAGTATGTTATGAGTACTCTGCCTCCTTTAACACAACATATATTGTTCTCTGTAAGTTGACTGTCAACTTACAGCAGTTATAATGCTTGTATGTGCCTTGACCAAGTAACATGTGTTGGCCAGAGGGAAAAGGGTGTCATTAACACCCATTCTCGTTAGCATTGCAAATTTTTAACGTTGAGACCATATTTTGTGGCCAGGATTTGGCGTCAAAGTCTCAGTTAATGTGCTGCTCAGCTTATTTCTTATTTCCGTCTTTTGAATATGGAGAATCTTAGCCTACATTAGTCTGTGTGGAAGGTCGTGTGAATGTGAAAGCTCCTTTCATATACACTGAGGTGCTCCTGTCTTGACACCGAAACACTCGGGCTCTGTGTTGTACTGATACACACAGCACCTTCGCCTACAGCGCAAACAAGCAAATGCACACAGCTCTCTTAAAAATACCCTCATCCATCTTTGCATGCCATGACAAGCAGAGCCAGCTGTACTGTGCTGATTCAATAAGTTTAGAGGAATGTTAACAACCTCCTCAGGAATGCTGCATTCCCAAGCAGTGGATTCCCAGTCATGTTGGGGGATCCAGACACAGGGGCCTACTGAGGGAGAATACTGGGATAACCTCCACCTCCGACAGTGCGACGGTTGTGTTTTATCTTTAGAACGTGCAGTACTGGGATGAGGTTTGTAGCTCAGTTAATGTCTTTATCCCAGTGACATGTTACAGACTACAACTAATTGTGGCTATTTGGGGCCCAGTGCAGTAAATGTATTAATATTCATAAAGTTCATAAAGTTTTAAAAACCACTTACAATATCTAAACATAAATATATCAAAAAACGACACAGATATGAGTGGAACATTTTACAGAAGAAATACATTATTAAATGATCACTTATGAAAAACAACCTCTAGCCCTGGGTTTTTATGAGTTTAATTCAGAAATTATACATTAAAATGAATAAACTCCACTTCAGTTGCTCAACTTTTTAACAACTATTTTGAGAAATGTGCCTAAAATGTTGTGAGGCTATAGCTAGGACACAGTTAGCTTAGCTTAGCACCAGAAGTCTCTCCTTTTTGCCTGGCGACTGATAAAATAATATCAAATACTTTTTGTACAGGTTTAAGCATGAACTTGTTTATGAGTGAACTAAAGGTGTTGCTAGATGTGTTATGCTAAAGTTTAACGGAGCGAGGCTAATCCGCTCCTTGCTTTTATGCTACGCTAAATTAGCCGCTGGTTTGAGATTTATATTGACTTATTGTACAGACATGATTGTGGTATTGTCGAGCTCAGCAATGTGGTTTAACATATTTCCCCCAAAGTTGAGTTAATCCCTTAAAATAAGATTGTATCAACATATATACATTATTATATTAGTACAAATATGTGAAAACATCAAAAGCAGCTCTCATTAACATAGTCCCGAACCTTGTCCTATTGATACAAACTTCTCCTTAATCTATCTTTTTTTGAATTACCTGAAAGGCAAAATTTTTAGAAACTCTCCATTCTCCAGCTGATAATATCTGGTGTTTTCCTTACGATCGGCAGCCAATATAAAATCATCACTGCCAGATACAATTCTGAAATGTTTCCTGACAGTTAACTCTAGATATGAACATAAACAGTTTCACTTCTTTGACGTGTCATCTCTTGCCATTTGGAGAAGGATGTAAACTAGGATGGAACAAAATGCGGTGTGTGGAGACTGTGTTTTGTCTGCACCACCTGTTTGCCCTTGGAAAAGTTTCTGGGAAAGTGCCCTGTGTTGAAACTACACGTTCCCAAAGTGTTGCTAACTGTTTGTATCTTCATATCACGGTCAGTTCTCAGACCCGATCCAACAGGACCAAACTGCTGTCTTCAACAACTGCCTCCTTGTTCTGGTCTCAGCCCTCTTCTCTCTCTGTGTTCCCAAAGCCCCTCCGTAGGGACAGGTACCTCCATCTTCTAAGTCCTTCTTCCTCCTCCTCCTCCTTTTCCCATACATCCTCTTCTTTGCGTCTCATCCCGTCAGTTCCTGTCTCCACTGATAGTTGAACCAGCTGTGGCTTCAGCAGCAGCAGCTGCCCTAGCTCTGCACCTCTCATACACACAGACGTGCCTGTGCGGTTGCGCACACACACTAACACTGACATAGACACAGAGTGTGTGTCAACCAGGATGTTCCTGTCTCTTCCCACCGGCTCACTTGCTGGGCTGCAGATGTTTTTTCAGTCTCCCTCTGTGTCTCCCTCACTTCTGTCTTTCTTTGCATTCAGTTACTTTCTATCTGCTTTTCTTCTGTTTATAACTGTTTATAACAAGTTTCCCTCCGTGTCTGTTTGTTCTCTGCCTCTGTATAATTGTAGTTTTTAGGTATTGTTGTGTTTACATCCAGTGATTCATCAAAAGAACTTGTTGACATGAATGTACTTCAGTGTACTGTTTGTTTTTAATGAATGATACATGCAAAGTGTTTTGCAGCCTTGTGAACGTACAGGCAGAATTCATTAAGCCATTATATACACTTCACATTTATCCTTATGATTACTACATGTTTCTTAGACCTTGCTCGCTGAAAGTATATATCATCTGATCATTCATTACATATGAATCAAAAGATAATGTTTTGCCTAAATTAAAAAGAGGTGAAGGACAAAGAAATACTGTGGGCAAACTTTACTGTTTTGCCTCTTGTTAAGTTTTTCAGGCACAGTTGTGGTTTCTTGCAGATTAAAGGAACAGCCATCATTTTGTAAGCTATGCTTGCTTGCCTTTGTAATGAGAGTTAGATGAGTCGATTAACATTAATCCTGCTCGCATGTCTGAAGCTGGCAAACCTAGCTTAGCAAACAGTTTGGGAGAAAAAAGGGAAAACCGCTGGGCTGTTAAATCTAACCCTGGTGTGTTTGCCCAGATAACTTGGTTTCCAAGCAAACTTTGTTGTGGTTTGTTTGTTGTGTGAAAGCAAATGAGATTTTAGCATGAGATGAAAAGCAAAACCACTAATACGTCCATCTGTTGATTTTCAACTCATCATGTGCCGTTCTTACGATCGATTTGTGTGTGCGCTGTATATGATAATAATTGCGTAACCACGGTAACGTGTATTTGAAGGTGGGGATTTTTCCCTGGGAAATCCGACAGTCAGTAGAAGTCAAAGTGTTTTGTTCTGGTATCCTACTTTGTACATTTTGGCAGTGCACTTGCTCCATCAAGAGTAAGTAGTGATCCCTAGTGATTTTTCCCATTCGTCCCAACATTCAAATGTAGCCGAATTTTCTTGGTAGTTCAAGATGACTTTGACCATGTATTCCATCACTGAAAAAGAACAAATGAAGGCAGTATGCTTGCTTTACATAAGTCGGACATGTTCCGATTTGTTCCTGTCCCTTTATCTACTCTTGTGCAAGTGGCCCTTTTTTACAGACAAACTCCTGACATAGTCCAGACCTTATTCAGGGTTTCCCATACTATATTAATACTGTGGCGGCCCGCCAGGGTCGAATTTATTCCGCCATGGTCTCATAACTAATCGGAAATATTTTTGCACGTTTCAAAGTCTCCTCCCCCCAGACCCTCCCCTCCAGGTCGCTTACCTGTTCTGTACTAAATTTAACCTGATGGAGAAAACGGCACGGACAACTCACGTACCATGAGAAGCTATTTGTGTTGTTCACTAATGAAAATGTATGTTACCGCAACTTTTTAAAAGCCAATATTTGTGTTATTGATTAAAAACAAACAAAATGAAAAAACTCCAGGATCTCACAAACTCTTGTGGGAAACACTGCCTTATTTCTCTTTCACACATTTAGAATATGACAGGAGACTGTCTGTGTTTGACACATTGTCACAACTGGAAGTACTGGCACGTTAGCTTCAAGCGATGGGGGCCGTCTGGGAAGAGCGTGCAACAAGCAGGACATGATGCACATCAGCATGCACTCGTGCTCGATGGCAATTCTCCGGACAATTACCTGCTATACCCACACATGGCCTCAATCAGACATTACAAAGACTTTCTACTAGGGAGCTGGCAAGATAAAGTCTCTTTAATGTCCGGTCCAACTGACAGTTGTGTTTTTACATTGTTCCTCCTGAAAAGGTCAGGAGTGCAGTGTGAAAACTACTATAGATAAACTGTCAAACAACTTAAAAAAATCAATAAATTGCCAGTTTGTCAATTTTGTTCTTGAACCAAACTACGGGTATTAAAGTCTACTACATCTCTACAGTTAAAATATGACCAGTAAAACCTTGTCCACATGTAAACTGATTGGCTAGTCGCCCATTGCTCTCTGGCTGACAGTTGATTACTAGTGGATGTTCCAGGCTCTGGTTGCCTAGGTGACCCAGAGCGGAACAAGCAGAAAATCAAAATATTATTTGTGTATGGACTGGGCTTGCTCTTCTTGCCATCATCACTCTCGATTTGAAAGGAGAATACCATCAATGCTGCTCCATCTGGGTTTATGTCACGCTTCAAGTCCACTATCACCATGGTGAATTTGATGGGAGCACGTTGTGGATCGAGCTTCCCTGCAGTAAACGTTGGGGAGCCTCTTTGCTTGTTCTTGTGCTTACATTTTATGTCAGTCAACTATATCAGATGCTGCCGTTGGCTTGGCGTCAAAGTTCAGTTTAGCTGAACTCGGTACCCACCCATGTCACTTCGCCCAAGGTTCTTTAGACTATTATCGCAACAACTTGCTGAATTTCATTCCGTGGTCTATTGTTGCCACATCCTAGCTAGTCTCTAGTGTACACTCCTTAACTTCCTAAACTCCTAGTTGCCTGGCAACTGTTGTTACCCTAGACACAGTTAAATACATACATACGTAAACTTCCATTAAGCTTAAATTTGTGTTTTTACACTTTAGTTTTCTACAGATCATGTTCATTAGCCAGATGATGCAGCGTCTTTGTGCTTCTAAACATCTGAGTGGCATCAATCCTCTTGTCTAGATCTGGGAACCCTTACTTAATATTTTAAAGTACAGGTAAACAAACTAGCATGGCTACCAAAAGCTAATCTACTGAACAGCTATCTCGTCATCACCTTTGCCTTGCAAGAGGGAACAGGTCAGTGATATCCTCACAGCGTCAGAGATATAGAGAGTGAAGGAGTAGAAAAGGATAATTCCTTCCATAAAACAGGACTCAGTAATAGTGACCACATGTTTCACCACACATGCAAATATTTAACCATGCTCCTCCCTTCTCTTTGTCACACACACAAACATTCCCGCTGCCTTTCTTTGTTTTTGTGTCTGATCTACAAAGCAGGTACACATACACATTTTGTCATGTCTACACCAGCATTCCAGTGGATAGTTTACTGTTCAGTTTGCACTCGATTCCCAAATCTTGTTTTTTTCCCCCTCATCCTGTCTGTGTTTCTTTCCTCCACTGGAGCCCCAAGGCCTCCGTTCCTGTAACTGATCTTTATTTGTGTGTCCGTATCACTTCACATGGAATCAATATTTTCAGTCTGATGGTATGGAAATGTTAACACAAGTGTCAGCCACAGAAGGGAGTGCAGGACGGTACAGGTGATGTCAGGGTAGAGTGGAAGTGATGGGGGGGACAGATGATAGGAGTGCAGGAAAGAAATGGGTGAAAGAGAAGAGAGAAAAGAGGAGAAACTGAGTGAAGGAGTAGAGGAGAAACACATGGAAAGTTGAAACTAGGAGGGGGGGTGGACTCTGCAGATTTCTGGAATGATTTAAGTTGCCTGTCTGACTTGCCAGCATTGAGACGACTGCCAGAGCAGAGGACAGCAGATGTGTTCTGGTCTGGGATCGATGGATTGATGTATCAATTTATGTCCAGAGCCTGTTGTGTACATGGCTGGGGTGGTTTGCTTCATGCCCGGCGCAAACACTGACTGAGCCTTCAGGCAGGCGTCTATACTTTGGCTCAGAGATCCTGAAAGTATTTCTGCTTTGTCCAACCCGAAACATGTCTCTTTTTCGTCTGCTGAATTTACGATCATTTGAGTGTTCCAATCATTTGAGTGTTCCAATCATAACCCATGATTTGTACCTTTGGAAACTATCTTCATGCACTCTCTCACGCACACACATAGACTGTAGCCGTTAAAAGTCACCCACTGACTTCTCTTCAGTTTGCTTCCAGGCACACAGATTGTGCACAGAACCACTTGTGCTTCTGATAGCAGCTTCATAGCCTTGTGTTTAAGTCATGTCTTATAATGGTGTCAGATGTGTGCTTTCAATTTTAATATGATCATTTCTCTCTGGCTTCTTTTCCCCCCTAAACCTATCATTTTCCATTATGTTTGCTGATGAACCAAAACAAATGGTGTTTTTCCTCAAAATTCTATCTGAGGGAAGGAAGTCTCGAAGCAACTTCTCCATTTTAAAATAGATTTCTTATAATTCATGCTGTTGTTTGACAGATTGCCTAATTTTTCAAATAAATTCACTTCACACAGTGTACAAAACTGAAAATCGAATTAACTTACAGGGTAGATTAAAAGAAAAAGACCAAATCTGTGTTTTTGGCATTTTACTCATTCCTGTTTCCTGTGAATTCTTT
The DNA here is from genome assembly GCF_963514085.1 of Chelon labrosus. Taxonomy (NCBI): domain Eukaryota; kingdom Metazoa; phylum Chordata; class Actinopteri; order Mugiliformes; family Mugilidae; genus Chelon; species Chelon labrosus. The sequence continues at coordinate 2,982,540 of NC_140346.1, forward strand.
AGTGCGAGCGAATATACGTATAATAATTTAACGAACAGAGCTGTTTAATGACACATGCACCAGTTCAGGAGGCAGCACTGCTTTTGCCATTCTTTGCACTGACTTGCGTTCAGTGCAACTTTGATTAGATACCACAAAGTCAGCATATGATGAACAGGCCTGTCCACTGAATCACTGTCACACATTAAGTAAAGTTTGATGGCATCACATTACTTTGCAAGGCAGCTGGCTTCTCGCAAGATTCAAAAGAGCATGCATGAATCCATCTTGCCTGGCTTCAAGCTGCGCACTTGTGGCTGAGTCATGGTGGTTGGGACCACGCTCTAACTACTAACTAGCAGCAATGGGCCTGTTTCAGGTGTGACAGCAGCAGGAAGTGGCTGTGCGGTCAAAAGCAACAGAATGGTTCTTATTCCTTATTCCCTGTTCCCTTAATGTAAATTTTATTCCTAATATTACACCGCTTTGTTTTGTTTGTTTGTATATCTAAATGTCTGCTTGTGAGTGCATAGCACACAGATCATTCATTAAATAATAATATTCATATTCTCCATCATGGTTATTACACTAATATAGTAATAATTACAGCTTTCATATTTTGCCGTATGTCACATATTTTTATGCTATTACTATACTATATATATATATATATGTTGATCTGATTGGTTGAAATTAGCCCGTCATGGTTTCGTCCAATCACCAGTCCAGTTTCTCCAAGGACGACTTCTCAGGTACACTGCTTATATGTACCAAACTCAGCATCTCGGGCACAGTCTAAATAATCTGTAAGGTAAGGGAAGTTCAGTTTTGTCTAGTGATTGATAAGTTGGAGGGGACAGACATACAGGTGCTTATAAATTTCTGTATTTCAATGGCACCTGTCTAATTTTGCCAACGCTGCAACTCTACGTTGCTGTGTCTAACACTGAGTATTTTTGAGGCTCCATGATTATCTAGTTTATGTCCATAAGTCTAGCAGGTGTACTTCTGCCTAGGGCAATGATATTTCTGCCTCATGGTCAAATAGTTTCTCGCTCTCCAAAGTTTTACTGCTGCAGACTTTTTCAGCAAAGCCAAGCATTAATGATAAAATTTCAAATGTAGATGAATTTGATGATGTATTCCTTGAATGAATAAAAAATGACGAACAAAGGCTGTATGCTTGCTTTGCATTTCTTTGAACATATCAAAGCCAGACCTCTTATTAGCCAAGCCTAACAAACACCGCATTCAGTTTCACATTTAGTGTATGTTCAACACTAAATGATTTTTCTCTATACCAATGCTAAATTCACCTACAGACCAGGTGTAAATGGATTCAGTGTTGTCTGAGGGAGAAAATACTGGTACAGTTGAAATGGGTGATTCATGCACCCAGAAAAGAAGATCACAGGCATCCAGAGTTTTACGGCTGTATATGTTGTTTTCTTTTGAATGCTGCCTTACAGAGAAGATTTTTTTTCTTATTTTTATCTATCCCTCATCATTCTCCTCATTCATGCAACAATTTCCTCTTTAGCTGCATGTTTGGTTTGGACTTTAAAGAAACAAACTCTCATGTTTGCTCAGTCTGGTGACCTCCTCACCTCACACACTCCTGACTTATCTCCACACACACCAACCTACCTTGTGCTGGTTTATCTCGTCTGTAATAATCTCTGCTTGCCTTGAAATATTATATTCAGCCAACTCAGCCTAACCTAGATAAAGAAGTTGCTGCTTTGATCTTTATTGAAGATATATATTTTTTTCCTAATCTGCCCATTTATTTTTTCTTTCCCTTTCTTCACCTATCTACTGCGCTACTTCTTTCTCATTTTCTCCTTCTGTAATAGCAGTAGTCAACCTTCCTGTGATTACTGCCAAGTTTAAAACCATCAAATGAAAGCAGACATATGTAGATTGAGAGAAAAAATTAAAAGTCTTTTTGTGTCTTGGCCAAGAATTAAACCTGGCATGGCGGGCGGTCTTCATTTTACTAGGAAGCAAGCAATAACCAAAACAATCACGGTAACTCAATATCAGAATAGGAGGCAGGGAGAAAAAGAAGCCCATAATGACTCTTTATTGCTGTTTAACATACAAGCAGCAACACTGTGAATGGTTGATGTATCTTGGCGCAGCCTTTGGATTTGTTGGCGGGATGAGTAACTGACCGCCTTTTGGCTCCACGAGGGTGTCGGTGTGGTTGGCTATCAAAAGCGGCAAGCCTTCAGGCTGCTCCTGCAGACCTGTGGCTCTCAGCTGAATGATGGATCCGGTGTGAAGGCTGTATGTCCCACCCCGTGCTCACCACTAATGAAAACCAGGCATGAGGAGGCAGCTGCTTTTCCTGCATGGATCTGACTGTTGCCTGGATCTGAATATATGTTGTGTTGTGCTCCAGTCAGTCATTTTAGAGAGCAGTCTACCGTAGTGGAAGGAGGCTGGTCTTTGCTTACATATGGAACAGCTACAGATGGTACTTTTGAGCAACCAAAGCTTTGTTGACATAATTAGACAGAATTATACCGTCTTGTCAAGTATTTCAGACACAGTTGGTCCAGTTTACAGCACTTCAAGGAATGTTCCGCCCACTAAATTGTCTTTCAGAAATTATCAGTTTTTTTTCTCACAGTTGGAACACGCAAACATTTCATGTCTTTATTTTTTTTTTGTAAATGGGCCATTATCCGAAATGTATCTAAGTATTTGGAATCTTTAACACACATTCACTATACAAAACATTTGGCGCACTAATGAAAACAACTTCATTCTAATACAACAGTCCTACTCTAAATTTCAATTTGTAACTGTTATAATGTTCAGTTTAAGTTGAAACAGAGTCAGAAGGTGTTAATTCAACTGTATGATCATTTGGAGGATGCAGTGTGTAATGTTGTTAAACTGGATTGAAAATCTGGATTGAAAGTCTGCCCTACATAAGAGTAACATCCTGTCTTACAGAGAAGCCGAGTGGCTAACTTATTGTTCCCGATGATTATACTTAAAGGTCCCATTCAGTCAAAATCAGAGCAGAGAACGAAGGCAGATAGACTTGACTGCTACAGACTAAACAAAACTCTAAAAGAAGGGAGGCAATTTATGTTATGAATAAAACGTGACGCTGCTCTTTGTATCGTTTTCCGTAGCTCTGTAGCCATCTGGCACTGGTATCTGTTATCAGAATAATAAAATATAAGCACTGAAAAGAGTTATAGATAATAGTTTACTTAAATTTCTTGTGGGATCAGTGTTGTCAAGATCTGGCTGGATATGGAGAACGCCGGCCACATGTTCTATAGACGCTGATAAAAATGATTCATATCTGCCTTTTAGAATTCACATTTATTATTGGACACGTGTTATCTGCAGCCAGCTGTAATGAACTCTTCAGAGTTCAGAGTATTCCCCTGCCTCTGAATAAACACGCACGGGAGTGAAAACTCTATGAATGTTTCACTCGTAGCAGGCTCCTCCTCTGTGTATTTTTATAAAACCATAAAGAACAGCATGTAGAGAAGTGCACAAGTCAGCCATTATTTCTGGGCCACTCTCAATTTGGCCACACTCCCAAAGAAAACTCCAGCCTTCTACACTTCTTGACTCTCTCTCCCCTTATCCATCTCTTTAGTCTGTTTCTCCTCTGGTATGCAGTGTCATTACTATGGTATTCTATGGTCTTCATTGCTGCCACGGCTCAGCTTAGTGATTTTTTTCACACAGCGTGCGCCATGTCAGCACAGTTACCACAGAATGGGAAGAAATCAACAATCTTGGCTCTTAAAACACGTCCTTCCCTGCGCAGAGAGAGTTACAGCACCACAGTTTTGTGGGTAATTGACAAGTTGTATGCTCAACATGGAATTAATTAGTTCACTCTCAATATTTTTTTAAATTTGCTCCCCATTCACCTGACGTTAATCACAGGCATGTGACCAACCTTTACCCTGATTATAGCTTCCATAAATCATGGCAGTGACTCAGCATCTGCAGATTACTTGCAGAACTGTTCGAGGTTGATAGGTGGATGCTGTGGGTACTAAAAATATATTTAGCTTATACCTCAGTGGTTTCTGGTGGCGCTCCTCAAGTTACTGTTCTTGGCCCTCTATTGTTTCAGTTTACATGCTTCCACAGTGTTGCCGTGTTCATACGATACTGTGTGTTTCATTTTGTAAAACTAGTCTAATTGTATCTATTTGTCTCATTTTCTGTAGGTGACCTACCTGGGCAAGGTGACAATCTCTGGGACCCAGTTCCTGTCTGGCTGCACAGAGTCAGCGGTAGTGGGTCTGGTGGAACGCCGTGCCATGGGCCAGCAGCAGGGCACCTTCCCAGCTGGGAGTTCTCTGCTGGAGATCCGGCCATTCCAGGTGCGTCTTCACCACCTGGACGAGCACGGTGAGGCCTCAATAACCATGGACACCTACCAGGTGGCGCGTATCGCCTACTGCACAGCCGACCACAGCATCAGACCCAACGTATTTGCCTGGATCTACCGGGAAATCAACGACGACCTGTCCTTCCAGATGGACTGCCACGCTGTGGAGTGCGAGAGCAAGTTGGAGGCCAAGAAACTGGCACATTCGATGATGGAGGCTTTCCGTAAGACTTTCCACAGCATGCGTAGTGATGGCCGCATTCACAAGAGTGGGTCAACGGACGACTTTGCTGAGGACTCATCCACCCCTGAAGACTTGACCCCAGATGACGGTTGAACTACAACTCACTTAAACTCCTGATCCCCATCCTAACAAAGTGAGGGGTGACTGGAAGGATGGACAGATTACCTGCTCTCTCTCATTCTCCCCTACTATCGCTTTCTGTCATCAATTTGGAACAAAATTAACTGACCCTGTGATCCAACACACCCAGGATAATGAAGTAGCCTTTAAATACTTTAAAGGGAAGGTAGATGAAATGGAGTTACATAAGACCGACCTGTACATACAGGGATAAGCAAAGTGCTGCCACCTTGAGTAAATGGCCCTCAAAGACTCATTGGGGGGCTTTCAAGCAACTCTGTAATTGCCCTCATGAGATTCACCATTTCCATTTTCAAACACTGTCACTCCTGCACCTATCAGAGACACTTTTTGTGGTTCCAAAGCTTTTTCATCAAGGAAACCAACAAAACACAATCTACTCCCCGATCTTCTAACCCCAGCTATAATAACCTAATGCTACTCTTGCCATGTAGGTGTACCCAGCAGAAATATGCTTAGACCTGTTTCAGGTCTCACCTGGGTTTATGAGACTGTTGGAGCACATACATTCTTTAAATGTTTAATTATCTGGATCTCTGTTACAATGCCTTTGACCATGGTAATAGTAAACAAGGGTATGAACATAAAGCCTTTAAGCACTACTCATATCTTCACTTTGGTACCTTAGTCAGGCCCCAAAACTTATTCACAGAGCACGGCTGTTACTCATTTGGATGACAGGGCTACAACCTCTGTCTCCATTTAAACTTACTACTTAGAGATTCAGAGTATGTGCAAGGCATCTGTGAGAATATAGGTGCTAAATACATTTTAGTTCTCACTGGGCTTAAAGCCTGGGCCTATCTGAGACACCTTAATCATCCTCATCTGACTTCTCTTTTGAGTATACCAAAATTCAGGCTGTCGTTTGCCTGTCAGATTATGTGCCTCACTTTCGTCTCACAGTTGTTTGGTCTCTTACCCAGGTCCTAGCGTGTATGTGTGGCCATGTGTGCTTGCCAACCTTATACGTTTTTTTTTTTTCAGTGTGCGTTGGTGTGACTGCCACTTCTTTGTGTGTGGATGTACATTTGAGTGTTTGCATCTGTGTGTGAAACAGAAAAGTGTGGAGGATAATTGTGGCTTCTCATTTTTGATGCTTATGGAGGTGTTTTAAAATCAGACATGGTACTGTGACCATTTGCCACGTTTTCTTACTTTTATCCTGGATGAAATCAAAACACGAGTACGAGAGTCTGAGTGTGCCAGTCACTGAAGATATGTAGGACCTTAAATCGCAGCCATCCAAGATAACAACTCACGCCTGCTGGCCTCTGCTGAATGTATGAGTCCGACGTACTGTGAGCTCCTTCACAGCATCGCCCGTCGCCCATTATCTCATCATGCTATCACAGACAGCTCTAAGGAGCGCCTCTGCCCCAGAGGTAGCGAGCCAATGATCAGTTTGCTCTGCTGCCCTGTATTGCACCCCTCCGAGGGACTGAGGCACCGTTATGGGGAACAAAACTTTCTTCTTTTCTAACTGGACTATATTGAACAGACTTGAACCATTGGTGGAAATGGTCTTCAGTCAGTGACTCAAACATAATGATCATGTGGCTCTGATTAGCACACACACACATACACACACAACCAGTGTGTCAGATATACAAACCTACTTACATATGTACACACATTGTATTTGAATCTCTCTCAATAAGCTTATGTAAATACAAATGTATCACTTTCCAAATATTACAGCATAAATGTTGATAGCTATTTTAAATAATAAAAAACAAGTTGAGAACCATCATATGATACAGAAACAGTGTTATAAAGCCTACTGTGAATAATAAGTGGAGAGCCTGATAGCGGTGGCTGTATATGTGTGTGTGTGTTTGGATAAGATTGTATGTGGTGGGGAGTGGTGTGTATGGATAGGCCAGAGAGGGGAGAATGTTTATAAAGCTGTAGATTACTGTGCCATGTCTGTCTGAAAGCTCAGACGCGCTTTAAATGTTCTGAAAATGTTACCGTAAGTGTTTTCTATACAGTGTTTGCAAAGATCAAAAAAACAATTGCATATAAAGTATTTACCAAGACCAAGCGTTTGACGGTGTGGTCTGTTTTGTTTCAAATCCACATCACAATTCTCCTCCTTCACATATTCGCCGCAGTCACCAGATTGTGGCTAAAAGAAGCTTTTATTCTTGAAACTCTGCTGCATTTAAACCTAATGGATTCCCTGCTGCGGCTGCGTGTGGGAGGATAAATACAAGACATGTTCAGTTTCAGAACAAACAGAATGGGTAACCAGATGATGTCTTGACGAGGTGCCAGGACAGATGTAAACCATAACCACGCTGTCGGGCTATCCACCATACATACGTGTTGCTGCATACTGGAATATAATTTTCATGAAACAAATCCAAGGTATACACAAGAATGAGTTCTAGCATATGCTTGTGCTTTAGGAAAAAAAGTGAAGCCCCTCCAACCCGTCATTCAGGCAATTGTGACCTGGTTTGAGCATCTCACGCTTCTGGTGGCCCCCTGCTGTGTGTGGTTACAATACCCTGAAACAACTCATAAACTAAGCTTTATGGTATTTCCAAGCATGTTTCAGGTTTAAGTGTGACACATCCACAGCTCTGTCCATACTCCTAAGTAGGTTTCACTCTCCCATTCCTCACATTCCTGTCACTTCCTCAGATCTTTCTTTTATTGTGTTGTTGTGCTCCTCTCATCTGCCAGAATGCGACAGCCCTCTTCTCTTCAAAGTGCCCACATCAATAACGGTATAACTGGTTGCTCCCTGCCTCTATGGCTGGCCATCATTTTGCAGCTTAAGAACTGCAGAGAATTGGATGCAAAATGGATGCTGTGAAGAATGTTAATATGTGCGTTGAATGTGAACACTGCCTCCCTCTGGCAAGCTGAGCTAATGCTTCTGCTTTGAACATTCATTTCAGAGGACCTTTAGTGTTGCTATAAAGAGTCCAGGCCCTCATGATGATAACGTGATTGTACATGGAGGAAATAGTTTGTTTACTTTTACTTCAGATTTTCATTTATGGTAGAAAAAAATAATAATTTACAAGGCCTGAAGTACATTTTCGTTATTTCCTAATGGTTATGGTTTGATGAACGACATTTTGCACTGTCAGCTGCAATCGCATGATAATTTGTCCACATTGCTGATAATCATCTCTTCTCTGAAAGTTGTATAACATAGTTTCAACAAAGCTTTCTGCCCCGTCTCTTCCAGATCGCTGTACACAAGCTTCCCTGTTTAGATGTCTCTTTGTCTTCGATCTCTGCAGAGTTTACACCCTCCGATTGCTCTCCACTGTGCTCTTGTGTCTGTCTGACCCACTTCCAGCAGAGTGGGGCCCTGTGGGGCCCAGAAAGAGGCCACCCCAGCAGCTTGCGTCTGTGCTCCGCTGAGGCGTCAGTCAGTCAGTCAGCTCACAATACCACTCTGTTAGCGCTCCAGCTGGCTGCTCTTCCTCCTCCGAGTCCCAGAACCGCCTGTCTATCCAGCCGCCAAGGGCCCGCACGTTTGAGGTCCGGCTGGGGAAGAAAACAGTGCCAATATGGCTTCTGCTCAGGCTCCTCTTATTCTCTGGCTATCTCTGCCTTCTCTCTCTTTTCCCCTCAGCACCGGCTACCTGAGTAGGGGACCTGGGCCTCTTAGAGAAAGAGAGTGTGGTGGAATACTGTAAACATATGTGTGTAACATATGTGTGAAGTGGACCAGGAATTGTACACATTCTTTCTGCTTCTGGTTCGAATGATGAGCACGCTTTTCACTGCATGAGATGCTGTGATGACAAATTTTTAACCTTTCAAACGCTACTTGTAGCAACAGGAAGAGTTATTTTTTCTAAGAAGTCAAGCAGTCACAGTGCTGAAAAAGAACTTGGTTTCCAGATTCACAATCCAAGATGTTTATTGTCATATGCACAGTAAAAACCACAGTTTAGACCATACAATGAATGCTTTCTTTGCAAGTTTTCCTTTCCCTTACAAACAACGCTAAACAAATAAAAGAAATATAAAACCCTACAATGGACAAAACAGAAGAACTATGGTGCAAAAGTAATTTGTTAAAAGGCTAAAAAGCTTAAAAGCTGAGTTTAAAATGTGCTTTGTGCTGCAGGTACAGTCAGTGGACGTGGGTTTCTGGCCACAGAAGGAATACTGACCACACCACTCTCTGTTATCATTATTATTCTAATTTATTTACACACACACTAAACACATATTTTTCAGTCTCTCCAGTTTTAGTTTAATTCAGTTTGGCATGGACACACTGCAGTTTTATTATTATGATTTTGAAAAATCTTCTACCATTATAAACTAAGTATTCCTTGTCATCAAAAAATGCATATCATAACATACCAGACCAGACCAGACCAGGGCCAAGGCTTGGCTCATTATTTCATAATTTCATGGTTATATGACTTAGTGCTGCCTGACTTTATTTTCCAATGGTTTCAATTGTTGAAAAGCACATAGGCTAGCTGTTCCAGGAAACTATTGTGAAATAGTTTTGAGAAGAAAAAAAAAACAGACCTGTAAAATAAAACATTACCATAACAAGAATAGAAAACTAGTTTAAAATTGAAAGCACTGAATAATGTATCCTCCAGACCTCCGGATGAATGATTTCTTTCAGACATACAAAGCATTTCCTCTGATCATGTCCAGATCCCCTCTCATCCCTCCTGTTGGATGGGTCCCTGAAGCCTTCACATGATTTAAGATTGCTGTCATAATGAAATGTGGTCTGGAATGAGGAGGGGGTGTCTTCGCCTGCCCGTCATGACCTACTAAGACTCCAGACCCTCTGTTAACCTAAGCCAGAAGGAGTCAGTACGCATCGCTATTGTAATACCCTTACAGTCACAGATGAGATGCTGCCCTGAATCCCTGGGGGGACAGGAAATGTCTGGACTGAGAACCAGGAGGAGTTGATTTTTCAGGACCAAGGGATAAAGGTCTGAGAGGACAATAAGCTCAAACAGATCCTGGAGGAATGTCAGCAGCTCTGTAAGTCCTGCTGTGTAGAGTTGTTCAGATGCTGTCAGCTAAACTTACTGAATAAACTTGCTGAGGATATTTTATTTTTGTTTTTTCAAGAAGGTCAAGCATCTGTTTGGCATGTAAAACATTCTACTTGCAGAGTCTAAATGTGTCCACTTGAAACAGAAAGCAGAGTTTCTGCTGTAAACCTAAGGATGGGCTATGTAGAAAGAATGAAACATTTAGAAAAACCTCCCTCCTTGTGCAGTTTTCCCCTCTCTGTCACGAGCCACTTCCACCAGACCAGCATGGGCATATAAACACGCTTCATACGCTATAATTCTGGTTGATACTGTGAGCCAATATGAGACTCGCTGTTCTCACAGCCACGCTTTTGACCGGATTGGCTGCTCTTAGCAAGATTAACCATAGCCACTCATCACATTCATGGTAGATGTACTTTCACAACCCAGCCAACCACATCAGTGCATTTAAATATTACAGGAACATGAAATAAGATAAGAAAAACCTTTATTCGTCCCACAATGGGGAAATTGCAGTTTGCAACAGCATGCAGAAATGACACAGATATAATAAATAATAGATATATTGCACATATTAGAAGTGCTCGTTGTGGAGCCTAACAGCAGCAGGAAGGAAAGACCTATATCTTTCCTTCACACATCGAGGGTGAAGCTTAGGAGAAGAACGGTATGCTTGGAATCCAACTTGACGTCTTGAAAGGCTTTGTTGACACCTATTTTATTCTTTCTATCATCAGACGTTCTTTTTGATAACATTTTAATAGGTAAGTATTGGGTTGCTTTTCAGTATGGGCACAGTAGATATCACTTATGACGAAATATCAAATCTTATTTTGGGAGTTTCCACTATCTGATGTAGAGCATCCAATAAAAAGACCATGCCCTCTCTCTGCAAAAGACCTGTGATTAGCCAAAGTCTACAATCAGCGAGATTGAATGAAGTCTGAAAACAGAGCCAAGAGGAGGTGAAGAACCCTAGAGTCTTCTAAGTCCACTTTACAGTACTATGGGATTTTTGGCCTGTGAGTTCCAAAAATGACTGCCTACTGCTGTAAAGTAAAACAGAATAAATAGAATAAATGTCAAAGAAACAGGCTTACTTGTATTCTTGCCAAGAGTTAGATGGTACCTATCACCCACATGTCTGAACACTAAATAGGAAGCAGCATAGCATATCTTAGCTTAGTTTAGCTTGGCTTAGCACAAAAACTGGAAATATCAGATAACAGCTACTGCTGCTTTGTCCAAAGAGCAGAGAGAAGTCAACTTGAACCTTTTAAAATTACAAATACTAAAATCTTAGTGTAGAATTTAGACTGATTCTACACAGAGTTGTGTGTTAAATTAACAGCTAGGCATAGCTCAGTCGTTAGAACTGAATAATTGAACTAATTATTCCAGGACTAGTTTTTGTAAAAGTATGTTTTCAGAAGTAAACATGGGTTGTTGAGCAGCAGCTGCTGTATTTCTGGTTTGTTGTAAGTCTGCATTTTGCTTGTCGCAGTAGGCTGAAATAGCTCTGACTCAGAGATTAAATATCTAAGGGTCCCTGGTTCAGTCCTGGGTTTCAGCAGCTGAATGCTATTTTATGAGAGAGAGTTTGTTGACTAGTGGTTTGAGAAGTACACTTGGGTCACTAGTTCGTATCCCCTCTATATCCATGGCTGGAGTGCCCTTGATCATTGCACCTATCTCCCCAAACTGATCCCCAGACCCCGCATCAGTGGCCAACATGAAAAAGAAGGCATGTGGAGAGAGAGAAAGAGAGAGAAAAAAAAGTGACAGGAGTAAAGACATGGCTCATCTGGTTGGGCATGTTGCACACAGATGTTGAGGAAAGAGTTAGATATTCCAGCTCTGTCTGGTGGCGGCTGGGCCAAACAGCTCTGAAAATAAACAACGAACCAAACTGTCTTCTGGATGAGGTCATAGATGTGAATAGACTGATGTCTGAAAAGACAAAAATGTTGCATTGCACAAATGTGAACTGAGTCTGAACAAACCTGCAGATAGTACAGCTGAAGTTACCTGCATTGTCCACTTGGTGTCATCATAGCTCAGCACTTAAAATCACATTGAGCTTCTTGCATGCTGTGAAACAGGGATGCAAGAGGGGATTATATTGCATAAATACAAATGGACAAATGCTTAATATATAACAAGTATAAACCTAATTGCTGTTATTGATATGTAAAGACAAATGTTGTTCAATCTGTTTTTTCCAGCAAGATTCAAACCAAAGAAATGAACGTAAATATGAGGTAAGACGAGCACAGTGGGCTTCAACACCATCCTGATGGAATTAATCTAAATGTTAGAGGTGCCAAGAGGATATCTGAGATGTTCCAATCTCTTCACAGGCACTGCAGGGTTTCTGTATTGAAAATGTCATGTTTTTTTTTTTTCTTTCAGCTGGATACCCCTTCACAGTTACTCCCCCCCCCCATGTCAGAGCCTTTGAGAGGAGTACCAAGACGAGATCACTGAGCATTGAAGGCGGGTCACGCTGCCACAGATGACACTGTTTTTAATCAAGTGATTGTGATTGTCACTTACAGAGTTTTAAGTTAACTTTGATTTCTAGGCCATCCTGTGAAGATGAGAAGCCTTTATAAGCTTTATAGACATAGATTTATTATAAAGCATTGACAGTGTGCCTCAGCAGTGACACCAGTCTCTGTGGCTTGCTGAAGAGCCTTTCAGCCACAACATTTTGTTGTGCATTCTGAAGAAGAGGCAAGTTACCAGCATGGATCAGCTGGTGTGAAGGTGGTGTTGAAGCCCAGAATCTCTCTGCAGGTTGTTGGGAATGAGGGAAATGGAGCTTATACCACATTTTCTGAACCTAGGACAGTTCTCACAGCATGGCGGTATCATTTCATCTGATGCTGTGTGTGTGTGTATGTGTGTGTGTGCGCGTGATGGTTTGTTTGTTTGTATATAAAGGATTCATAACCTTAATCCGAGATGGGATGGATTTCATATTTGTCATCAGTGATAGGATCAACATATCCAGTGCATACACCAGATATAGAGCATCATGGGACACTCCTATTTCAAAGTAAGGGAGGCTTAGAGCAGAGCTGGCTTTGCTGACAATGAGACGGATGTTGTTGTTCTAAATTTTTCCTGTATACCACAAGTGCATGGTGCACTTGTGCGTTTATTTGTAGAGCAAATAGATTGTGGCTTTGTTTGCCGAATTTCCATCTAATATCTCAGTATTATTGTTCAGAGCTTATCAGCCTGTTAAAATAAATAAAATACATAATAATCTCACAGCCAGACATTGTTCTAGATTCCCTGCATCTGATGTCTTTTTAAGCTCTGCTGACATAACAACAACTGAGGTAACGATTTATGTAGATAAAAACACAGATCTTCTGAAGCCCTCGACAGATGTACAGCAAAAGTATTCAAATTCCAATAGAAGCAAACAAAATGCTGTTTGAGGAAAACTGGACAAATGTGTGATTTTCATAATCAAGGCCAGAAGCAAAAAGGATTGGATTTGGATTTACAAATTGTTGGCAGCCTGTTATACTGCATCAGCTGCCAGCTATTTGGAATGACTGAGATATTAGATTTTGTATTATACAACACTGTCATTATTGTGACAGGAGTTTATTTTAGTTGTCGTATGGCAACAAGTTCTTTTATCTGGATCAAACTGGCAGGGTGCTCAGAGAGCTTCGCTCAGTACACCAGTAGAAATCAGCTCATCTTGGAATATTGTGTTTTTGAAAAGCTTGAAAAATAAATGTATGGGAAATAACAGAAGCTAACCTGGAGGTATATGTTATCTAACCTCTTGAGGGATTATTTTACTATATATAGAGTGTACAGACTAGTGCAGGGATGGGCAAACTACAGCCCGTTGGTCTTTTTAATCTGCCAAAGACTGACACAGAATTGTCCAAATCAAATCATATCATTATTATGACAGCATTCATTTGTCCTGTAATGCCTGGCGTTCCACCAGGTGGCGCATTAGGCGCAGTGATAACTTGACTAGATTTTGCGGAGCTCGGGCTACTCTCTTTTATTACTCTGCTACTGCTCTGAACCCATCCGCAACAATGAGTGGGTCGAAGAAAAGAAAAGTCGACTAAACTAAATTTTTCACTGAAGTCCGGTCAAAGGCTGAAGGTCATATTTGCCAAGAAACCGTTGCGATTTTAAAGGCATACAACATCAGCCATCACTTTTCCACCAAGCATGCTAATTACGCTAACAACCAGTCAACACAAGAACAGACGGCTACCACTCAGAGGTTGGCTGCTAGTTTGCAGGCTGAGCTAAACACCTTTACCCGCCAAACTGCCATTTATTTGCTGCCATTCATATTAGCAAAGACCAGCAAGCCTTTCTCCGAAGGGGAGTTTCTCAAAGAGTGCATGGTAGAGACAGCAAGTATCTTGTGTCCTAAGAGCAAGAACAAATTATGATGCAGGACAGTGACTCGCCGTTTTGAGCTAATTGACAAAGACTTAGCTAGCAAGCTAAACAAAAAAGCAGAGTCATTTACATTATATTCCTTGGCATTGGACGAAAGTAATGACATACAGGACACCGTTCAGCTTTTCATTTTTATCAGAGGGATTAATGACAATTTTGAGATAACGGAGGAGTTATTGGTCATGGAATCCCTAAAGGGGAAAACGCGGGGAGAGGACTTGTATGACAGCGTGTCGGGGGTAATCAAGAGGCACATGCTACCTTGGAGTACGCTCGCCAACGTTACAACAGATGGATCGCCAAATCTCACTGGAAAAAACGCTGGGTTGCTCAAAAGAATCCAGGAGCGGGTGAAAGAGGACAACCCCGAGCAGGAGGTAATTTTCTTAGACTGCATAATCCACCAGGAAGCACTGTGTAAATCCGTATTGCAGCTTGACCACATAGTGAAGCCAGTTGTAAAACTTGTTAACTCTATTCGAGTGAGGGGACTTCAGCATCGTCAGTTTATTAAGTTTCTTGAAGAAATCCAAAAAAGGTTCTTTTGAGTTTTTTGAGAAGACGTTTCACCACTCATCCGAGTAGCTTCTTCAGTTCTAGGGGTTTCAGGAGGAGTTCCTATTTAAACCTCAGACTTCCCACCAGTCCCCTAGAACTGAAGAAGCTACTCGGATGAGTGGTGAAACATCTTCTCAAAAAACTCTACAAGTCCAGTTGCCTTCTTTGAACCTTTTTTGGATATACCATGACCTGAATGACTGAGAACCTTCACAGACATACTTTCTTGAAGAAACTGACACTGATCACCAGGACTTGCTTTACCACTCCAATGTCCACTGGTTAAGTTTGCGGAAAGTATGTCAACGGGTGTGGGAGCTCAAACAGGAGATTATCTCATTTTTGGAGCTGCTTGAGAAAGCTGGTGATTTTCCTGAGCTGAGTGACACAGATTGGCTTTGTGATTTAGCTTTTGCTGTGGACGTACTGACACACATGAATGAGCTGAACGTGAAGCTAGAAGGGAAAGACCGGTTTGTGCATGAAATGTACACAAATGGGGCGGCTGTGGCTCAGTAGGTAGAGCGGGTTGTCCACGAACCAGAGGGTTAGCAGTTTGATCCCCGGTATGTGCCACATGCCGAAGTGTCCTTGAGCAAGACACTGAATCCCCAGTTGCTCCCAGTGCATGGCACTGGTGTGTGAATGTGTGAGTGCTTGTGTGAGTGAATGGGTAGATCTGTGACTGAAAAGCGCTGTATAAAAGCAAGGCCATTTACCATTTACCAAATGTCACAGCCTTCAAAACCAAGCTAGCTTTATTGTCAAACAAGTCGTTTGCTCATTTCACCACACTGGCTACGCTGAAAGAGGCCCCTCGACATGTGAAAAATACAGGAAATCACTGGACGACCTTCATGGAGAATTCTGCCGTCGGTTCTCTGATTTTGGAAAAATTGACAAGTCACTTCAGCTGGTGTCATGTCCCTTCACACAAGACCCTGAAACGGCGCCACAGGAGTTGCAGCTGGAACTGATTGATCTCCAATGAGACACCGTCTTAAAGGAGAAGTTCAGCTCTCTTAATCTGGATGAGTTTTATGCTTCATTAAGCGCAGCCACATTTCTAAACATCCAGAAGATGGCACAGAGGATGCTGGTGTTGTTTGGCTCTACGTATGTGTGTGAACAGACTTTTAGTGTGATGAACACCAACAAAGCACCCCACAGTGCCCAGTTGCGTGACGAACACCTCAGATCTGTTCTGAGAATTGCCACAACAAAACTAACACCAGACTTCGATGCACTGGCAAAAAAGGGTGATCAACAACACTGTTCCCACTAAAAGTGAATATAAGTATTAACACTGTGATGCCTTTTTTATGTTTATGTTTGGTATGTATGCATCTGGTGCTGGCCCGGCCCATCTGTCAAATTTTAAAAGAACTAACATGTTCTCTGGATCTCAGGCGAGCGTGCCGGCAGGAAAAGGACAGACTGGGAGACAAAAGCTTTCTGTTGAGTCGCCGATGATTCAGGTCTGCTCGTGAACAAGTTATCATCGACTTTGAGTCGGATTGACTCTTAGTTCGGACGCATCGCAGGCGTCATGGACATTTGTGTCTGACGTAGGCATGAGCAGCAGAAGCAGAGCAATTGCAACAGAAGACACAAGGCAGCCGTTGATCACCGCTCGTCTCTTGTTGTAGTGTTTGGAGAGCAGAGCGGCCACGGGGCTCCACAGGAGAGATATAAAGTGCTCGGCACCCATGACGATGCCTGTCATCGCAGGAGTGAGTCCCAGCTGTCTGAAGTACAAGGTGAGGAAGGGAACGAGGCAGGCTTTATCGCAGGACCACAGGAAGCTGAAGGCGCTGGCAAGAGCGAGGGCTCGTTTGACGTCAATCTTCCGGTTCCTCTAACCTCTAATGGCTATGGTGGCCTGTTTAATGGCTTAACTAACAGATTCCTAATTACCGTGATACTGCATTGAATAATTGTTTTTGTTTGTTGTTTTTTTTTTCTTTTTTTTTCAGTTCAACTAACTTAAAACCACTGACAGGAGAAGTAAATAACACTGACCATCTTGTGACAATTCAATGAATTGCTGGGGAACTTTTGGACCTTGTATTGATGTGGATGTCACTTAGACATGTACTACGTACCTAGACCAGAGCAGGCACCCCCACCCCATAGCAATGACACTCCTTGATGGTAGTAAACAGTAAGCCAGCCAAACATGCTGCAATTAAAGCTTTTGTAAGCAATTTGTTCATTAAAATACATCTCCAATAATGTAAGATCGCCGACCTTTTTCTCAGGAACGCCATAAGGGATACATAGTGTGTCCCAGGCCCCATAAATTCAATGAAGATGGACTGACAGGTAGCAGACCTATTGATGCAACCGAAAGACAAACAATGGCAACAAAAGCTTCTCACTTCTAGAGCGATGGAGAAACTGTGTTTTGTTTTCTTTTTATAAAGAAAGTGTTAAATATATTTGGCTGTAGTAAAGTGTCAGACTGCAGGATGCCGGTTTCACAATATGTAGAGTGAAGCAGGTCTGGTTATCTGAGCCTCTACAGAGTGATACATCATTAACACATGGTATTTACCAGTATCTGCATATCACCATTCACCACTCCTGTGTTGTACGCAGGGTCATTTTCAGTGACAGCCATTGGTGGCTTCATTTTCAGTGGGCACAGTCAAATTAATTAAGGTTAAACCTGTGTAAACCTAATAACCTGTACTGGGATACTAGTGTCCACATAAACACAATGTGAGAATTGTTCTACCTTTTGTCTTGCACCCCTGACTGGCCCTGCCACTGTGGGCATGCTTCAGAGTTCCACACAGGGTCATGTGTGGGAAGGTATCCTGGTCAAGGTGAGTCCCGAATGAGGTAGAGCAAAAAAGTATGTACTAACTCCCGTGTAATAGGCTACAGGATGTCTGCTGTCAGAACATACGGCTGAGCAGCGGAGTGCTGTCAGATGGAATAAGGTTGCTCATCATCTGCCCACACACTCTATTGAAGATAATCACCCTATCTCCTGTCTTCAGTACACGAGGACTGAAAAGGTCACAGGTCAGTATCCCTAGATGAGGGAGACGACTAAGACTCAGTGCTACTGAAATAAGAAGCAGCTCGAATTTATAACCTTAAGATTCTTACTCCTGACACACAACATATAATCAGATCTATTCTGAAAAGCAGTTTTGGTTTACTTTGAACCAACATTTGCTAAAGAATGCACAGAAACCTTTTATTTAAAATAAACTTACAGCCGTTGTTGCTGAGCATGTAATGATGGATGCTAATAGGAGTAGAAGAAAGTTGCATAAAATGAGAATGTATGTTCATATCCATGTTAAAGGTCACATCATTGCCACATGCTTTGTGATGTGCAGTCTGGCTTGTGTATTACCATGACAAGTTAAACCACTGGCGGGGGGGGGGGGGGGGGGGGGTAGTTTTTCTTTATTATGGTCAGTTAATGCCATACCTCCTGTAATAAGGAAATTAAGTTGTCGCTGTCTGCAAAAAATCATCCTAATGAAAGTATATTGCTGAACAGTACAATGGAGCAACCTAAATGGTTCAGTCTTACCTGCATCGGATCCTCGGGCAGATGGAGTTATTTGCAGATGATCTTATTAGAGCTCGGCAGATTGTGAACATTTTAAATGATACAAAGCGCAGCGTCGCCTCACAGACAGATGCTGGACAAAAGCCAAAGCCTTTGGAAAGCCCCAAGAAAATGCTGGGTGGTGAAGTATTCAAGAAGCTAAAAATGCCTTGTGTTTTGAAAAAGTCCCAAAACAGATGTAGTTTAAGCCACAGTTTGAAAAACACCATGAAGACGTGTACACTCACTGTCAAATCTATGAATAGAAAAACTGTATATTTGAAATGTTTCCTGCAAGAGATGTCCAAATAAACTAAAAGTCCATAAAATGGAGATCTCAAGTTTCCAAATCACACTTTTTTAAAGTTGATCTAGAAGGAGCATCCACAGTGAGCTGTTAGAGGAATCACTGCAGGCGACAGGCTGCACACCTCCAACTTCTCAGCGATGTAACAACTCTTGTCACTGAGCCCTGCTGTTACAGGACTCATCTCATGTGCAGCAAAAAAGAGATCACAGTTGCTCAGAGAACAAACCAATTACTGCCTGACTTCCTTATTAAAACAGGAATAGTTTGTTTTGCTGCCCTCAGAATTCAGGATTTTTTTTTTCTCCCTTCAGCAGGTGAGAACAAAAAAGCATCTGAAGAAGAAAGAAATTTCTGGCACTTCATTTCCAAAAACTGTCGCTGTGACACTGTCTGCCGAAGACACTTGGTATTCAGGAACAGAGCCAGTGACAGAAAGACACTTAACCAACTCAGACAAGGTCTGTAGTCACAGGGAACTCCATCACCAGTGATAACACTTCGACCTGGGAAATCTCAGTCACTGATAAAAAAAGAAAATACTCATTTCTTTGCACCTTCTCAATGTGAATCATGTCTATGATTTAGGTTCATACATCAGTCTGATTTTGCCATAAAGCACATTAAATGGCATAATTTGTTGAACCCATCGACCTAGTGACTCTGTAAATATACTGTAGGTTCTGCTCTTACTAATATAACTGAGACAAATATACTCTAAATCATATAAATGGTGTTTAATGAGATGATTTGTATTATTTAGCACATACTAGAGCTCATTTTATGGAATGGAGGCAAACAGAATATTATTTTGTCACAGATTAATTTCATTAATTTGCCGCTGGTCAACGTATTGATTTAGTTCTTTCATTAGAACACTCGCCCCCTGGAGGAGCTTTAAAATTGCATGCGATGTGTTTTCAGAAGTTCATTTAGTTCTTTACTATTATCATGACATTTGTTCTTTTTAAAGTTTGGTTTGTACTCCTCCACAGAGCCTACTCTGTAGTGGGCTGTGCCATTGTAAGCATTTATACTTGTGTGCTGGAGTGTTGTTTTGTAATAGCGCCACTAAAACACTCGACATCGGCTTGTCAGCTGTGTTGAGTTTCTCTGTGTACTTCAAAGACTGACTAGAACTGAGCAGATCAAGTTGAAGATGGTTCCAATAAATGTTGAACGAAAATTACTTTGACTGAAATCATCGGAGGAGGGGGGATTTTCTGTTCTTTTCCGGGCACTGAGAAACGTGAATGATGAAATACATTTTGGAACAATCACAGACTCACCTTCTTCTTCATCACTGTGACATGTTTTACTGGGGATTGACATCAAGCAACGTTGTAGATGGCATAAATCTTACCTTTAAACAAACTATAGTTAATGGCACAGACATCTTCTTTTTCCTTTAAACCAAACTCACTTCTTTGTGAGTCCCACCATGTGTCCAGTTCATCTTCCTCTCTTATTCTCAGCATGTCTGGATAAATCACTTTTTTTTTTTTTTTTTTCTGGACAGCCTTTCCATACTTGAGCAGCTCCAACCAGCCTCTGGCCAAACAGCCCCCGATCACTTAATCAACTTCAGTGATTGAATGTCATCACTAGACTACCAACTCTATCCAACTCCATATTTTTTTGTCTGGTCTCAAGATTTGCAACGTGCTCAGCAGTTTAAGTTTATTTCCCCCCAATCCTGGAAGCTAAAGAAGATGCTTTTTAAAATCATTAAATACTACTGTGTCATCAATAAAATGCCTTTGGTATTTAAATGTTTGTGAGTTTCAGCTCCCAGTGTCCTCAACAATATGTCACAAAGACCCCAGAGGGGTTTTTTAGTATATGGAGGTCAGGAGATATTGAAAGACTGTTTCCATTTACTGTCACCAGAAAACACACTCTACTGTTCTGTAACCAGACACCTTGTCAGTTGTCCTTATTGTTTATTCAAGGGCATCTGTGGTGTGTGAGTGCATTTCTGTTGCATGTGTCTTAAGTAGTTCCTGGAGCTAGTCCCTCTGGGTCATCTAGATTTGCCTGTCAACGTGTCACATCCCTGCACCAAGCTGTTCTTGGAGAGGCCGGGCTACGTGCCGGTGAGTGAAAGCGGCTGCTGAGGGTTGTGTTTATACAGTATATGTGTATGTGTCACATTTGAATATCCAAATATCCTTTGCATTATAGACGTCTGCATAAAATGACTCATACTAGAGGTACAATGCTGCAGGTGCTTATTTCTGGGTTCATCAGTGTGATGATAGACATGCATCTGTCCATCAGGCATTGTGTTTCGCTGTACACCAGTATCCCAGGTACAAGCTTTGATTACGTTTAGATCATATTCAGGATAAACACACAGCAACCTGATTATTCAAGTCTCCATATATATGATAAATACTAATATTCTAGTTGCTGTTTACTGCCACCTGTTACGGCAGCAATCATGAGCTAACTCTGAGAGATCAAGTAGGTAAATAATGAGCATTTATTGGAGGAAACATAAACATGAATATGCAAAGTAAACGTCTGGCAGAGTGACAGTGTCATTGAGCTTGATCTCAGACAATGAAGGACGATGAAGGTAGATAGGGACAGGACCCCTGACAATAAAGCACAGGGATGAGGGAATGACTGGCCAGGAGAAGGCGAGCAAAGAGCTCATCAGATGGAAGTGACGACTTAGCAATTGAAGATGGACTGATTTTGACAGCGTGGGGAAATGGAAGCGATAAGGAAATACAACGACAGTCCACATTCACCAGAGGGATCAGATCATGAGAGGACAGACTTTCCTTATTGAACTTTCGCCTAAGCTTCATCCAAGCAACTTACCTGGATTTCATGTGTCACCTTGTGGAGGCTAAGCATCTATAATAATGTCAGCACCACAATGATACATTTTGTAGTGGTTCAGAGCTACCTCTTTGGTTTTGAGGACTGGTATCATAGAAGTAAATCTTGCCATTAATGTGTCTGTCAGATCCAGATGGTTAGCCCTGACCTGATGTATCTCATCTGTGCCTCATTGTCCGTGTCGTATTTAGCCATTGTTTTCCCTTCCCCCTATGGCAGTTTGTCTTTGAGTCAGAAATGTAAAAGTGCTTAGTGCTGACCAAGCTAGGTCAGGACACTTCTTCAAGGTGACAAGACTTTCAATCCACCCCGTGTCTTGGTTCGAGCGTTTGAGTCCTCGTCAACCACTTCCTTGTTCCAGTGTGCACTGTACGTTTTGAGAAACTAGCCTAATTACTACAGACTACAACAAATCAGCATTTCTATTAACAAATGATACAGCTTTTTCATTTCTCCAGAAGTAAGACAATAAGATTACCACCATTATTTGTCAGAAACTGAGGCAAGATCTATATATGCAACAGTATCCTAGTTTCCTTTGGAAGCATATCCAGGTCTCTCAAAACTAGGATAAGGTATTATCGAGGTTTGTGGAATTTATTCACTGATCAGGTATAAGATTAATATCAATGACAGGAGAAGTAAATACCACTGACCATCTTGTGATCAATGAACTCAGTGTTTTGCTGGGAAACGTTTGGACCACCTAGATCAGACCAGGCACCCCCAGCAGCCATCCCCAGCAGGATGCAGCCTGACACAGGCACACACACAAAAACGGTTTAGGAACAACTCAAAAAAACATGAAGAACAGCACAAGGTGTTGACCTGACCTCCAAATGCACTAGATCCCAAACTGATCAAGTATCTGTGGGATGATCCACAGAGGCCCCTCCCCTGAACCCATCGAACCCAAAGGCCCCCACTAACAACATTCTGTCTCCATACACCACAGGACACCCTCAGAAGGCCCATGTCCATTCTCTGATGAGTCACAGCTGTTATGGAGGCACAAGGGAGACCTACACAATATTAGGAAGGTGGTCATAATGTTATGACTGATCAGTGTACATATTTTTTACATGCAAAATCATAAAAATGTGATACTTCAAAAGCCCATTCATATCAACGGCCAAGTAACCATACCCACTAAACTTCTGTTTTACTGTAATAACCTGCTGACATAGTGGTTAAGTGTGTTCTTTGATAGGTTCAGGTCTGTTATGAGACCATCACATACCTCCAGCTAGGTCAGGACACTGTTAACTCCACATAAACACGAACACATGTATCTCCAAACACACCATTTCACGCTTCTTGCTCCTCTGTCACAGATCAACAGATAGGCTATATGCATTGACGCACTGGACTTTTTTCCCTGAAACTGCATCTGTCCTTGAGGAGATGAAGTCGCTCCTCTTAACGTTGCATATGACTATTTAATGAGACACTGTCCTTGGACTTGTCTCCAGGAGTCACAGCTTGCTCAACACATGAATAAATAAGGCATGGGAGCTGCTTTAGGGTAGTAGACAATAACAGGAAATATATAGAGGTAGCACTTGATCCAAATGGACTTTCTCATGAATAATAATATGTCTTTGTGAATAATTTACGTATACAGGGAAAAGACAAATTTCCCATCAAACAGGGAAGCTTTCTTCACCTCTGACGGTAATGAGAGGCTTCAACAGCTTCAAGGGAATCGAGAGCTCTAGATCAAAAACAAATTTTGTAAAATTCCTCTTAGTATCACAATACCGACTCTGTTTTGGAGTCAATCAATTGTCTCACTTAACTCTTGGTAAATAAATGTACCAACTTGTTTATTTTTGAATAATTAAAATATAAGGACATATATTACTAACAGAGGTGTGGTTTCTGAGGTTGAAATGTGGACAGGCAGCAAATATAGTTCCATAACCTTTAACTAAAATATCTGTGTGATCTCTTCCTACGTTTTACTTTGGCTGACAGCCAGTCTTCACCCCTCCGTCTCACTATACTTATTTAATAATATCGGTTTCCTTTCCTCCTGACCTTTCTCTGTGATTACATCACAATTCCCCGTCAGTGCTCTGACATTTCCTCCCCAACCCTCTGTGTTCATTACAGGCCTCGTGGGAGAAAGCAACAAGGCCGTGGGGGTTCAGAGGCCAAAGAAGGTGGTTGGCCTGTGTTTGAATGGTGGCAGCGCTGATGAAAGGTAGAGGTGTATCTGTTTGGCCGCCTGGGTTTGATAATCTATCCAGCCTCAAGTGAAAAGAAGATGACAGCAAAACAATGCAAAGCACTGACCAAAAGGCGGGTTGATGCCTTGATGTGAAAACCAGTATTAAGTTAACATACAGTGCACAAAATGATTTGTTTGCCTGAGTGAAGAAACTACTCTTAAAAAGCTATACATTAATAATGATATACTGTATACACAGTGGTCCAGATACTAGCTTTTAATATAATCAGACCAGTTTTATACAAGATATATTTTGTATCCATACATGTGGTGCACTGTGGAGCATCACAAGGTCTGCAGCAACCACAGCTGTGATTGATCTTTTAATTTATTCTGATGCGTGAAAATGCAAACATGGTGTGAAATGAGTTCCTTCCACTGTGCATGCTCTGTTTTGAGCTGGCTTTATTAGTGTAGTCAAACAAGACAGTGTCAACCTAACAAGCCATGACAAAGCAATCCTTTTCATTAGCAGAGTTCAATGTCATCCAACTGTGCCAAATGACCACAGTGCACCACACATGTTAATAAACTGACAACTTTTTATATTTAGAAAAAAAACAAACAAACAAAAAAAAACATTATGCAAAAGTATTATAGCAGTTCTGTTTTATTCATTGTCTGACTACTGAGCAACTGGGACTGACTGATTTGGCCTCCTCCTGAAAAGCCCAGGCTGGTCTGATTAGTAAGCTCCATTGGCCTGGGGAGGCACTGTCCGTGGATGTTAAATTTGAGAGCTGAAGTCAACAGGGCTGCTGGTGAAGGTGACATGCAGGGAGGGACATGAAGACTCCTGATTGTAGTGAACCTCAGTGGAAGGTTGTGAACGCAACCCAGATAGTCTCCTCCCTTAGCTCCTCCTCCTGTCAGTTGCAGTATAAAAGGCTTCAAGCGACTCAGTTCAGCCTCTTGCTGGTCCCTGGTGGTGGTGTTCTTAGGGTGGATCATCTGCTGTTCTCTTTTCTTCTGTGCTGCCCTTCTTTCCCTTGTTCTTTTCTGTCCTTCTGTTCTTTCTTTGTTAGGTTTGCTCTTCTCTTTGGACCAGGTCTATAAAGTTTGTTTAAAGTACCCTTTGGTTGATTCCTGGTCTTGGTTTTGAGATATTGTTTAACTGTCAATTCGGTTGTGGGCTTTTGTTGTGGCTTTTTGTTGTTTAACCTTTTTTTGCTTCTTTGTGCTGCAGGGAGTTTTTGTTCCTTTCTTTAATTTTCAATGCAGCCTGGGTATCGTCAGGTGGGAGGCTAGGCACTGTGGTGAGGACCTCACTCCTGTTGCATGCAAGTAGGCACTGGGGCACTTTTAATGCATGTTTGTAGTGATTATTTTAGTGTTGTACCCCAGGCCACTGGGAAGGGGCATGTAACTGGTAGTCTGCCTCCCCAACCCACTGATTTTTAGCTATTGGTTATCGTTACTGTCTCTGCCTCCTCGGTCATGAACCTGTGTCCTTTTTCTATATATTATATCACATTAGTCCTGCTTTTTATATCCTGGGGTGCAAGTCCCCAGGTGGCGTTGTCGGTCTCCCTTTTCATTTAACGTTGCAAAAACTCCCACCGTTCCTCGCCACATAAGCATTTCATTGGATGCAAAATTGGTATACACCCTCAAGTGCAGGATGATTCATCCATGTTAAATAGTTCAGGTAGTGACAACTTTGTCAGAAAGAATACAAGACTCTTTATTTCGTTGTCGAGAGGGGTAATTGTTGGGCCAAATACCCTAACACTATACACTACCCTTACACTATACATCACCCACTGCATGTATACATGCAGTGGGTGATGTATAGTGTAAGACAGGTCATATAAAAACACTTGATTTGATTCATGGGGACTTAAAGTCTACAACTTGACCTCTCTGTCTGTGTGACAGCAAGCTATTCACCATCTTCTATTTTCACACATCTGGGATGTCTCGATGCAGACTGAGCTGTGACTCCCTCTGTGTGCTCTTATGTTCGGCCATTACTCTGCAAATGACAAAACATTAAGGACTGCACCATTCAACTTAATACCCACTGAAATACCCATCAAGAAAAAATGTAGAACAGGATGCTGCTGTAGTGAAGAAGTGATAAGATAAAACCCTGTTGATGACTTCTTTCTGTTCATTCATTTTAATACAAGTAGGGCAGCTTAAATGCAGATGTATGTATAGTAACGCATATCATCTCATGCGATTGTTTTTTTGTTGCTCTTTTTTTAAAGCCACAGGGATTTATTCCTTATGTTTCCCTTCATTATTCATTTCCTTTTATATTCAAAGTCAAAAAAAGAAAAAAATAGTTATATAAAGCACAATAATGTGTGCATAATGTTGAATACTGAAAAAAAGTATACACACTGACATCAATAAATATAAATGCACTGACTGAAATGTGCAAATGTAAATAAACAGGTAAGTATTTTCTTCCCTGGACTTTGGCTGCCTTCACATGCACTTTGGACCAGGTCTGAAGAAGCAGCCCTCAGTTTATTTCTGATATGTTACGCGCACGCCCTTGTTATCCAAGCTACTGTACTACAAGCCATGCTTATATTTTATGCCCTATGTGGTCCTGATAAGAGTAAGAAATGGAAGAGCTGATGGGATATGAGGCATAGCTGGAGAGGAAAAAAACATGAGCTGCAAAAAATACTTCACCCTCTCTCTCTCTCTCTGTTTGTCTCCATCCTTCTCTCATACACGCTCACACAAATTCAAGATGCATACTTGAGCACAGACGTCCTATCTTGAGAAAGTCAGACTCTAAATTGCCTGATTTGCCTCCAGTCTTCGGCATTTTGGTGTCAAGGGTCATTCAATCATCCTCTGTGATAGACCAGAGAGAAATCATGCATAGCCGCGAGCTCATAATGAAGGGATTGGTAGGCTTATGGTGATAAGGAGGACATATACTGAAAGATCAAAGAGCATGAAGCTACTTCAGGTAAGAGCAAAAGAAAGTATTCATAAAACGTAATAAACGGAGTGATGTTCCTATGATGAGGCTGCTTTTTTTTAATGTACGTGAAATGTACTGTTGAAGAACAAGAACACATAGTCCAAAACATCTTTGCAAAATCCCCTTTTTTTTTTTCAAACAAAGTTGAAATCTAAATGGTATATACTGTAATCTTATGTACGTGATTCTGCCTGCTGACAGTGTTGGCAATAGCGGGCTCACCACATGGAGTGCAGTTAGCCTTCTGACACACCAGTTATCCACACAGTTTGAGAGAGTCCAAAAACTGAGAGAGAACCTCAGCTGAAGGGTTAATGAAGTCCAGCAACTCTTCGGGGCAGATTACTCATCTCTTAACAGGCTTTATTCGTCACCCAGGCCACCCCTCCGTCACCCCCCACCCCGCTTCTCCTGTAGACTCTCACTACCAATCACAAGTCATTACTGTTTTGGAGTA
The DNA here is from genome assembly GCF_963514085.1 of Chelon labrosus. Lineage (NCBI taxonomy): Eukaryota > Metazoa > Chordata > Actinopteri > Mugiliformes > Mugilidae > Chelon > Chelon labrosus. Next base: position 3,009,690 of record NC_140346.1, read on the forward strand.
TACAGCCCCAGGTATCCAGTCTTTCTGCATTTTGTCAAAGAAAAGTCTGCAGTCAGACGGCTGGTGAGGATTAAGAGAAAAGTAATGCAGTGTGTGGTGAGATTGTGATATTTTCAAACTTATACTTCCTTTAGACTTTTAACTAGCTGAAGCCAAAGCTGCCTTCAAGTTAGTTTACTGTGTTCACGTGAAAGTCCATATAAACGGCCTCATCTGTTGGTATTCGTGAACTTGTAAGTCGAAATTTCAAGGTCCAACAGTGTTTTTATACATGGCACAAAGAGGTGGCTGGTAAGTAAATTAAACAAATAAAGTTTGTTGTAATTCTGCGGCACAGATTTTTGTTCTACAATTTTATAATAAATCTGTCAAAAATGCTGATATTTCCAACTGTCTCTATTGTCATTATGTCTTCATTGCCTACATTAAATCACCCGGTTGTTAGTGCGCTTAACTGTTGACCTCAATGGCTTCTAGATGCCAACAGTTTCCATGGATGATGTTACCATTTGAATGCAAGATCACTAGTGCATTAGGCCAGGGATTCCCAAAGTGTGGTGGCCTGCCTCTAGGGGGTGCTCGAGATAGAAAATGTAATGTAATGCATATGTTCACCTGGCTCGCTGCAGGTTGAGCCACCTGCGTTGCACTTGAAGATGCTCAGATGGATTCTCTTTTTTTATCTGTTCTTGAGCCTGTGCTCTTTGTTAATTATGTTGTGGGTCGTGTGTAACTTTATTGCAATTTAATTCAAATTGCTGTGTTTTGTTGGGGGGAGGTGTGGGGTGAGTCAACCCGGTTGGGACACAGAAGGGGATGCATGGCCAAAAAAGTTTGGGAGCCGCTACATTAGGCGATGCCTAAGCACTGAATCTGTACCTGAGATGATCATTTTGTCTTCTCAGCATCTACAACCTGAGTATTGATTTCATAATTGATACAGTTTAATAAAAACATTCATAGTGAATAGATTTTGTCAATTTATGGAAGGATATATTAAAAGTTGGTGTAACAATGTCACTTAGTTCTGTGTGAACTAATAGACATTCTAAGACCTACAGTTGCGTTCTGTTCCTGCATGTGGGTATTTTCTCCAATAGTTTTTGGAACGCCAAAAAAGCTCTTGCAAAAGTGGCTCATATCTGCGCAGGCAATGGTCCTCTTCCATGGAGGCCGCCATGTTGCATTGCCGTGTTTTTACAGTGTGGTTACACTCTGCTTTAAACCAGGAATTTTTGCATGGCCACTTGGTGGCAGGAGCTTGGCCCTAGCCTAGTAGATCCAACATAAGAGCTGGCATTGTGCTCTGTATCTAATGTGATTTTCTGAGGTTAATTACTGCCATTCCCAAATGTCTGCTGTGCTGAGCTTGGTGCTTTTGCTCATGAGGTCATACACTATATTACCAAAAGTATTCGCTCACCCATTCAAATGATCAGAATCAGGTGTTCTAATCACTTGGCCTGGCCCCAGGTGTATAAATTCAAGCACTCAGGCATGCAGACTGTGAAACAAGACATTTGTGAAAGAATGGGCCGCTCTCAGGAGCTCAGTGAATTCCAGCGTGGAACTGTCATAGGATGCCACTTGTGCAACAAATCCAGTCGTGAAATTTCCTCGCTCCTAAATATTCCACAGTCAACTGTCAGCTCTATTATAACAAAATGGAAGCGTTTGGGAAAAACAGCAACTCAGCCACGAAGTGGTAGGCCACGTAAAGTGACGGAGAGGGGTCAGCGGATGCTGAAGCGCATAGTGCAAAGAGGTCGCCGACTTTCTGCACAGTCAATTGCTACAGAGCTACAAACTTCATGTGACCTTCAGATTAGCCCAAGTACAGTACGCAGAGAGCTTCATGGAATGGGTTTCCATGGCCGAGCAGCTGCAGCCAAGCCACACATCACCAAGTGCAATGCAAGGCGTCGGATGCAATGGTGTAAAGCACGCCGCCACTGGCCTCTAGAGCAGTGGAGACGCGTTCTCTGGAGTGATGAATCACGCTTTACCATCTGGCAATCTGATGGACGAGTCTGGGTTTGGAGGTTGCCAGGAGAACGGTACATTTCAGATTGCATTGTGCCAACTGTGAAATTTGGTGGAGGAGGAATTATGGTATGGGGTTGTTTTTCAGGAGCTGGGCTTGGCCCCTTAGTTCCAGTGAAAGGAACATTGAATGCTTCAGGATACCAAAACATTTTGGACAATTCCATGCTCCCAACCTTGTGGGAACAGTTTGGAGCGGGCCCCTTCCTCTTCCAACATGACTGTGCACCAGTGCACAAAGCAAGGTCCATAAAGACGTGGATGACAGAGTCTGGTGTGGATGAACTTGACTGGCCTGCACAGAGTCCTGACCTGAACCCGATAGAACACCTTTGGGATGAATTAGAGCGGAGACTGAGAGCCAGGCCTTCTCGACCAACATCAGTGTGTGACCTCACCAATGCGCTTTTGGAAGAATGGTCAAAAATTCCTATAAACACTCTCCTCAACCTTGTGGACAGTCTTCCCAGAAGAGTTGAAGCTGTAATAGCTGCAAAAGCTGGACCGACATCATATTGAATTCTATGAGTTAGGAATGGGATGGCACTTCAGTTCATAGAATGAGTAAAGGCAGGTGAGCGAATACTTTTGGTAATATAGTGTAGCTGCCAAATTTAATATCTGTACATATTCATTCTGCATTCGCATGATAAATCTGTTCCCTGTGAGTGGGTTTACTGAAATAGACTGGGAAGTGAAAGACATATGTATTATATATAATCACACCTAAAATGTTAAGTGTGAACTGGTGCATTTTGTTATGTTGAGGCAAAACATCAGAACAAAGAGTTTATTTAGATTACATCACTATCAAAGAGTCACCTGTCTGACATGACTGACAGTTTGCTTTCTTGAGCGCTGAGGACTGTGTCACTGAAGCTGAAGTTGGACGTGCTGTTAATTGTGTCATTCAAGAAATACTGACCATAGAAAGAAGTGGACATCTTGCATCTTGGTCTGAAAAATGCCTTCTTCTAATGACAATTTCCTAAAAATATTGATTATATTTCAGACAAAGAAGATTTAATACCTCTGTAACCATCTTACCACTGAGTTTGCTGTCTCAATTTCTAGTTTCAAGTCTTGTGCCAAACTATGTTACAACGTGATGACAATTTAGCAAACTATGATACATTTAGAGTAGAATAGACTACAAAGCTTAGTGTGCTTTAGGGTGTGGGTGATAAGCACGTGGATGGTGTCCTCAGGCTCTTGGTCAGATCCACTTGGTCTTCTTGGTCACCTCTGGCTCCAACATAGCCAAGATGGCAATGCCCAACAGGCCAGACTTGAGTCATCAAAACAATTACCCACAAACCAGTGGGCGATCTCGGGATGTCTATGCCAGAAGACAGTGTTGCATCACTCGTACATTTGGGTTTGCTTTTGTAGTTGTGTAGTTGTTTGTAGAAATGCAACCTCTGAGGTATAGTAGAGTTAAGATATATTGCACCAATAGTCCAAGGTCAATGATTTTGTTGTCCTTTACAACAGGAAAGGATTCAGTGGTCTTGAAATAAACCTTTTGTTTCAAAAGTATGCAGCCCTGGCCTTGTACTTTGATACAAAGTACATTTCTCTCAGAGTTTGACCCAGATCAAACTAGATTTTTGCATTCCACTGAATACATCAAATATTTATTTTCCAGAGTGATTCATGCATTCTGCGGTAGGGGTGGAAATTTATACAGTAAAGTTTAATCTGGGAAGCCTGAGCTTTTTAGAAGCATGATGAGAAGAAACAGAATTTTTGAAAACTAATTTCAATTTCACTTCTCACGTTCTCTCTGGTTTCATGGCTAACTGTGGTGCCACTTTGACAAAGAAATATTCAGAATATTGTTGAAATTAACTGATGGATAATGTGTTTCAGGTTGTGTATTTTTTGTTATTTTCTTCTGTGGTGTAATCATTGGGTGAAATCCTCTATGAACAGTCTTGATGTTTGCTTGCTGTTGGTCTCTTTTCTGAGCAGATCTTCAGTCATCCAGGTTATTGTAGATGTAAATGAAAGCTGAAAAAAGGGCAGCTGCACTTTTCGGAGGTTTCTTCAGCTTTCTGAAGAAGCTACTTTGGACTCACATGAGTAACGTTGCCCTTTTTAGTCTCCTCTTAGATACTTGCTCTCTTGGTTAGCTTACAACTCTTTGCATTTCTTGGCTCTTGTACTTTTAGTTGTTCAGGACATTTATGTGACCATCTCGTAGTTGATTATTTCCCCCTATTTTGTAACACTGGTATACACTTATCCAATCTTGTGGTGACAATGTCATTGCTGTATAATTTCTTTCAAGAGCAGAACAGTACATGTTACATACTTTATTCCATCTCATTGGGCTTTGCAAAAGCTCCATGTTTTTGATAGATTTTGTCCAGAAGGGATTTCTATGTCAGATTGCGTAGGTAGCCTAACATCTGGCTGGTTAATCCGGGTTATGTCCAAGCTAATATGGCTCTATTGCCCTGGGGTTACATCAGTGAGTTCAAGTGTAAAGTGAAAGCACAAAGATGCTTAACTGGTGATCTGCCTACGATTTTCACACAGCCATTAAGGTATAAAGTATAAAGGTATAAAGGCCAGATTGAGTATTTGAATTTTATTTTGCATGTAAAAATTGGTTAGGTGAACAAAATTTAGGAGATCGCTTGGGCAACAAATTGCAGACAGAAGCATCTTCCTGTCCTGAGCCAATTTGGAGAAAGTTAGGATCTCACAATTTTATTGTATTCTTCTTTATGATAGGCCACAATCGAGTGACCAATCTCAGTGGTTAAAGTACTAAACAATGTCCCTCTTATATTTTTGGGAGATTTTGTGTGCATTTAAGTGGTTTTGAAAACATCAGCTCCATCTGGTAACACTAATGTCCATGGTTCAAATTCACAAGAGCATTTCTTGCTTTGGGAATGTCCTTAATACTGCTGACCAATTCAAGAGAATAGTTTTATACACCTGCCTCTGCAAACATATCACTTTACAACACACATATAGAGAAAATGCAGCCTTTATTCCTTATAATTGTCCTTTTCATAGAATTTATCTCATTGATTGTCACTTTCTGTAATACCACTCTATGCCACAATACAAAAAGGGACTAAAAGGACGAAAACAGCACGACCAGTCCTGTACTCCCTGTTGTGCACACCAGTGGTTTGTCTGAGCCCGTGATATAAAACTTTATTGGTTGGGTACTGTTGAGACCGCTGTTAATAAGCCTCTGGAACTGTAGACCCACAGGGACAGCTGACAGCAAGGTTAAGAGGCAGCTCAAAATGGTTACAGCATGCTAAAGCAGCATCCAGAGATGAAAAAAGAGAAAGAGATAAAAAAAAAAGACAGAAAAAAGAGATGAAAACTACTCTTTTGTGCTGAAACATGCCAAATATTTCACATATTTGGGTTTTTGATTGGGGTGTTGTTACATGAATAACATGTAAGTCTTAACTATGTATATTAGAGTTCATAATGGATCTACTATGTGACCTCCACCGCCCTCCAATTAACTTGCTTTAGCACTTTCCTCAAGCGTGTGACATATCACTGCACATTGGAGGCCTCAACTAGACATGCATGAACCCAGGCTGGACCATCGCCAAGGTCGAACTCCACCTTATGCTCAGCTGGCATTGACTCTAGGTCTGTAATTCTTACTTTTTCAGCCCAATCTTATTGCATGCGCTTAGAACCACATAGGATTTTGTGAATCTGTTCATTTTATTATTGCTTCAGGCACAGTTTATTCAGAAATGGTAATTATGTGGCTTTCCGTGTTATCGTCATTGTGTACCTATGAAAAATTATATTCTCACATCTACAACTTTGCATCTGTAGATATTTCTGCAGATGACTTTGAGTTAAAATACTTATCATTAGTACATTCTACATACTAACTCAGTGCCATAAACATAAACAACACTCTAAAGTACTTACAGTAAAATACACCCACCTATCATACCCTTGGCAGACTTTCCAATGACCTTGCTTTTTAAACTAGCAGCTTGCTCTCTTTAGGAGACTGCTGTTGCTGTTCTGTCAGTCTGAGATGAACTGTCAAGCTAATTAATAGCCACCCTGCTAACAATCCTATCTATATCCTACAGAGCCGATTTCTTTTCTGAATAATATATCACCATTAGAAAGAGGCAGGTCAGTGCATCTTGAAAACACATTGCTTCATGGTTGTAACTCTCTGTGCACGCATTTGGCTCTAGGTGCATCCGCATTGTTTCAACAAAAATATATTTTGTCAGAATACATTAGCATTATAGAAAAAAATACCACTCATTTAACTTTTTTTTGTTCTTTATCTTTTGAGATAACAACAGGATAACATATCTATTGTGTGCAGTATTTCTACTTTACAGAGAGAAAGGTTGTGAAATATTATTTATCCCTTTATGCCCTTTGCTCTGTTTCTGTTCTCTTTCTAGTTTGTTTTTCTTACTCTATTCAACTGTTTGGTCTTCAAAGCAAAGGTTAAGGTTCTACAAGGAAGTGGAAGGTGATTTTTGTGTTTATTTTTTGGCCAATATTATGATCTCTTTTGTTCACCCTACCCCTGCAGGTTGACTGCTGATAAAGGCTTTGCAAACATTTACTTCATGCCCAATTAAACCTCAGCAGTATGTAGAATTTCTGGGCTGATATGATTGTTTGACAACTTCAGTCTGACACACCTGACTGTCTGGTGTACCCAAACCTATGCCCTTCACTTACTGATGTTCCATACAGGCGGCTTTATATGATTTCCTTAACCTTGTATGGTAACGTCACACATGGTAAGATGTCCATATTGTGCAGATGTACGAGCAGCTTTTAAAGCCTTATGCAGCACTGAATGGACAGAAGCAGTTTCCTGGCTGGCCTGTCTCCAGACAGTCTTATCAACAGCCACTCAGAGAGCCAGTGGCTCAATGGATGGATGGATGGCACATGACACCTACTCCTAAAACGATCCCATGATGAATGGCCCCAATTATGGCCATGACCTTTCTCTCTTTGTTATTCACTCTTGCTCCCCAATTCCTTTCATAGACTTTCTGTTGGTCTGTTTACCTTTGTGTATCTTTTGCCCACTCACTGTCAAAACTCCCTTGTCGGCCCGTTCCTCTCTCTTGCTTTTTCTTCTTGTTTACATTTCTTTCTTTCCCTGTATCTTTCACAGTGCAGCCAAATCGTATAAACTTTGTTTTACCAAAAAGGTATGTGAATGTAAAAGTCCACATTCTCCTATAACTGAGAGTGATTTTGAACTTTTGCAGATTCATCTAACACTTGCAACCAAACTCACCAAATTGTTAATCTGTTTACTAATTTACGAATTCATTAATCCATTCAGATGTCAAACGTATACCTTTGACTATAGTTTTATCTTAATAACTCAGAACAAAATGTCACCACTGCAGGTGACTTTAACATGTCTAGTTAAAGGAAAACAAAAAATGGACCTAAAACGCTACCCTGTGGAATGCCATATTCAATACCTAATGTCTGGATTCTGTTGGTGTCAGTGTAATTCCACACACTGACAAACAACAGACTATGATACCCTGAATTACATTCATCGCTAACAGAAAATAGGGGGTTTTGTCTTTGAAGAACATAATTAGATACTGTCTATATATATATATTGATTGCCATGCAACAGACTGGCAACTTTTCCAGGGTGTACCCTGCCTCTCGCCCAATGGCAGCTAGAATAGGCCCCCCCATAACCCTCCGAAGGACAAGCGCTTACAGAAAATGAATGAATGAAAATTTGCTCATAAAGTCATAGTAAGTCTATCTATAATTTCTTTGATTTTAGCCTAACAGACTGAAAAACGCTCTCATTTTAGTTATCAACCTGTAAAAATCCTGTTTAAGTCACTGGCTGTGGTGCTTGGGGTTTGGATGGGTGCTCCATCATACACAGCTAGCAGTTAGCAAGCTGATGTGGGTTCATGGCCTTGTTGCTGCATAGCGACTCCCATTGGTGGCTTGGATGTGTGGGGGATAGCAAAATGCAGTTAAAAATAATCTAATAAGCAGCAGTCATGCACTCACCTACATGGTTGTTTCCCTTTATAAATCACTGCATTTCTCTGACAGTTTTAATCTTGACGGGACTGCTTGCTGGTTCACTTCACCCAAACAATTAAGCCAGGGTTTTTCTCATTTGCTCTCACAGGAGCCATTCGCCAGTTGCCAGTTGCCATCCCATTTATCTATCCAATTAGCTTCACCTTAACGCACTGCTTTCATCTCCTAAATACTGATGCTGAATGCCATTTGGAAGCAGAGACAGGATATCAAAGTCAGCAAGAAATATTTTGAAGACCAACAGGTCACTGGAGTATCAGTCCTCAGGACCTCCACCACTAATGTGTACTCATATCATCAGGAAGTGTCACTTATATACCTCAGCACATCGGTTTTATTGTTGTTTGTAGCATGTGGCTTGCTTTCTGCAGTCTCATACTCACTTCCCGGCCCATGTTGTCATTTGAAAATTATTTTTTAGCATTAGCACCAGTCTCAGAGAGGTAGCTCAACCAAACAGCTGCCATGCGTCTTTTTATGTAGCAGTGTTCACTGGTGCACTTCAGTCTGCCTGTCTTCTGTCTTCCGCCTTATCAGTTGTTATAGTAAGTTATTACGTCAGTTGATCAATGAATAATTTACAGTTTACTGTCCTCTTACATAGTCCATGGTCTACCATGGACACATATTTTTAAAAAATATGTGTTTACACCTATCATTAACATGTGTCTCCACGTGTCTCCAGCCAGCTCCTCAGATCCGATCTCAGTTTCACCAACATCATTTGGGGTGTAGTAGAATATTTTAACAGCAGCTGTCTCTAATGGATCTCCATCGCTGTTTCAGAACCAAGAACAATGTTTGTGTTTCATGACTTGTGCACACGCAAGACCTACACGAAACTCAGATTATAACTCCAACCCTGGAAGCTTCCTTTCGCACCTCAATCTCTGGTAATAAAGTTAAATAAAGACATTGGTGAATGAGGAAATGCACGTAACTTCACGGGGCTCCTTATACATCAACATGATTGCATCAGTAGTTAAACATAAGCCGGTACACTATTTAATGACAGAATCATTCTGGCGATCATTACTAATAGTGGTTGTGTGTTTTGTTTATCATTGAATGAGGCAAAACTCTGCTGAAGCAAGAGCACCCCTTTTGAGTAGGGTTAGGGTTGTGAGCAGTTTCTAGATCTGATTAATAGTCTGGGGGAGTAATTATAAGCCAAATCCAGATCTAAATAACTGGACTGGCAATGTGGAATACAGTCCAAAGCTACTGCGATGTCAGAAATAACCATTTAGGACAATTTGTCGAAATGAATTGCCCTGCACATATCACAAATGTTTTGACAGAACTGCCATCCCAATCTTCATGTTTGCTTCTTTCTGTACTGTACAAAACCTTTCTGTGTGTATGAGTGTGTGTGTGGGTGCGTGTGCGCGGGTGTGTGGGTGTGTGTGCCCAGCTGTTTTGCCAGTGTCCCTCACCTCCTCCCTTAGTATTCAATTGTCTCTTCTCTCTGCTCCTTCCCCTGTTTCTTCTCCTTGTCTCCCCCCATTATCACTCTTCTAACTTTTCTTGCTGCGTCTGTGTTGTCCCTCTGGGCAGAAGAAGACAGATGTCTGATAGGTTTTCTTAACAGAAAAAGCCTGTGGGCGATGGATGCTGCCGATGAAGTGGATGATGGGGTTGAGGAGTGGTTTGGTTCAAACTGGGCTGTTTTCAACACTTTCCTCTCCCCAAATCGATAAAAACAGTCATTTTTTTATTTCATATAAAAGAGAGGAGATAAAGCGCCACTCTTTGAACTTGAATCTCTGGTGTGAAGGGATCAATTACGTATCAAAACAATCTTAATGGACCTGTCTGGTTAGATAAAGGTTGAATAAAACAGAAATATCAGAACAGCATGTCCTTTGTGTTGACACATGCTCCCATTTGGATTGTCAGATAAGAATGCCCAAAGCTACATTCATCTAGGAGAGGCATTGCTTGGCAAAAAAAGAAACTTCTATATAATTTTAAATAAAGCAAGATTTTGGGTAGATGAGTTGATGTTTTAAGTCATTAGTGTGGTTAAAGAAATTAACAACCTACACAGAGTCACCTTTGTGCAGATTTAAGGTCTGAAATGGGTGAAACCCTCACACTCATTTATACATTGTATTGTGCATCATCAGTTTGTTCACTGTTTTTGCCCATTGCAGCCAGTAAAGATAGAAATGCTGTGTTGATTTTTTTTTTGTATGTTTCAACAGTTTGAAAAATTTCTATTTGATGCATATATTTGATATGGATAACAGACCTTTTTTATGATTTAACATAAATAACCATAAATGTTTATTTCATGGTGTAACCATTCATATTTCTCTTTCTAAAAATGGAAACGTGATCACCTGTCTTGGCACCGTAGGTTTTCATAAATTCGCCCTCTCATAGAAAAACCTTGAATGTTCTACACCTATGTGCTGATGTTTTGTGGTTTTCACCATTCCCTTTCATTCGCTTTCTGGCGCCATTCAAACCCATCTGAAATGATCAGAACGACGGTCACTGCAAGCCCAGTCTGTGATTTAATTGCTGGTCAAACGGTGAAAGAGGAGAGGCATTGGTCAAACAAGGCATTAGCATATCAAAGGGTCAACAAGGTGCACTCGCAACCAATTAATCTCTCCACATCTGTGTGTGTTTTAGAGGACTCGGGGGAATTTAGCTTTTGAACTGAGCCCTGCAAAACATTATGTTTCTATATGTCCCCTCCGCAGCACGTAAGCCAGCTGGAAATGACTCTTTGCAAATCGTCTGACTCACAAAAGGTGGATTTTTTTCTTCTTTTTTTTTTTTTTGCCTACTTACCTCGAGAAGAACTAGCAGCTTATCTTTGCTTTTCTCCAAAACAAAGACAAATAAACACTGTATGCATTATGCTCTCCAACTGTGTTCTTGCCCGGTTGCTGAATGCCATACATCTATTAAAGCAGCAAGAGAGACTTCATTTATGTTGTTCCTGGCCTCCGGCTGTATCTGATGTTGGTTTTGTGTGTAGAAATCTATTTGTGTGATGGATTAATAGGTGCATAGTTCAGGTTGATTGAGCCTGTTATTAGCATTAACAGCTTTTGTGCACCTCTAGAATGAACTTTTAGAACTTGAGGGGAAATTGAAAACCTTTTTTTTTTAAGTGGATTGGTCAAATCTAGTAAATTAAGGCCAGCTTTAGGCAGCAGCTGACTTTCTCTGATGCCCAGGAGGCCCTGCTGTTCATAGGCCAAGCATATGTGGCAGTCGTGGGTAGCCCGTGGGTATTTTTTATGCTTATTTGTTTAACCTGCCATAATTCACTAGAACTGCTGTCACAGTGTGTTGCTGTTGAGGCAAAATTGGCCAACAGACCTGGTTCAATAAGGGTTGGAATAGTCCCAATTTTCACTCTCTTGGGAAATATGAATGATAAATATCAGGGCATGTTTCAGGTCATGCTCACTCATCAATAGTAACCAACACATATTATAAATTATATGAAAGGAAAAGAGTCCATGTAGTTTTTATAGATATGTTACTGTGAAATCATTGTAGCTTTTATGTTTATATTTTAGTCTGTGCCTCTGATAGGATTTTCTTTTTTTTTTTTATGTTCACGCATATTTTGTTTTCTTCAAGGACACACTGAACACTTTTGTGGGAGGTGGGAGAAAGCAGCTAGTGCATTTTCTAGACAGCTGGCTTTCTATGCACGAGGGTCCCTCTATACCCTTTAGGTTATCACCATCCCTAAAAGCATTAGAAGTGTTTGGCTTTTTGTCAAAGTTTGGGCTTGTTGTTCTGCTTAGCTGGCCTCTGTGTGAAGGACTAGTCCTGTTAAGAGCTCATCATACAGCCCTCGGATCTCCTAAAACCTCCACGGTGCTTGCGTGAGAATGGTAGTGAGTTCATTAGGAATGGCTTGACGAGGAGAGCTTGACGATTGTTTATATATAAGCTGATGTTCTTCCCATGTCTAGAGCACACTTGTGGAATATAGAGCTGAACTGTTGTTAGTGTTGTTCTTGTTCGTGAAAAAGTAAATATCATAAACTACAAGGATACATTATCATTCCTCACATTCCTTAAAATAATTTGTCTACCTGTGTGAGACTAAATAACTCTCCATTCCAGCAGGTGACAGTCATTCAAGAGTGAAAAGCGGAAGAACGTCAATAAGCTAGGAAGCTCGAAGAACTACAAATGGCTGCACAGAGCCAGGCTCTCCTGACTCAGTCGATCTACAGTTTGTCCTTTCTAATCATGTGAAAATATTTGTGTATTTGCGTATGAGATAAAGATGAGTTGCTTACTTTCATCATTTCCATTTGTCTTCTCGTGCACTGATTTGCTGCGCTGAACAGTCATTCAGAGAGATCTCTCTCAACATCGCGCTCTGTGGGCACTTCAACATGCTGAATTGACAATTAGTGCCAAAGCTGGGGAACACACCGCAAAAACTAGGGGCCCGGACACTCATCGACTGTCCAACGCCAGCAAACAGATGACTTTCGGCTTAGAGTGTCACAAGGCAGTCCTTTGTGTCCTTGTCTGTGGTCTTCATACAGTTCTCATTGGGTTTGCAGACAAGCCTATCAACTGTGGCATTCTGATTTATGTTTAGTATTAATCAGATTCCACTTGCCAGGCCTATTAAACTAAACTCATACTTTGCAGGCTAGATAGGGGAGGATTACTCGCAAAGTTAGATGACCGTGGGCGATTACTCATCTAGACTAATTTAGCTTGAAATGACAGCCATCAGCTCCCACACCATTCAGTCTCAGCTCAGAGTGAAGGGATCAGTACATGTGAGGGCATGTATTTGCCTTTTAAATAAGTGTGATACTGTTATCAGTAATTATTGGTGTGTACTAAAAGCTCTGTACTTGCATAGAGAAAGGAGGCTGAGAAATCAAGGGCCATGATGATACAACTATAGACTAGTACTGTAGTTTTAAATAATCTGTATGTATGAAACATAATAAATCCTTGATGGTTGATAGGTTGGTCCAATGCTTTAAAGCTAACAAGCATCCTTGATGATAGAAAACAGTTCCCCACCACATAATGAATCCCAATTTAACCCCTGTTTTGTACATCTGACTCTCCAGTGAGCATTTGCTGCCTAGCACCCACTCTACTCAGCCGGGGATTAGACACAACTAAGACACACACATACACACTGATACACTGCACAAACACACACAAATACACTCTATCCTGAGCCTCAGTGAGAGGTTGTAGCGACAGACACAGCAGGAGAGCAAGGACTGGTTTTGAAAAGTACCATTTACAAAGAAAGAGAGAGAGAGAGACAGCAGTCTAACCTCTCTCTACAAAGGCGAGCTGATCGACCCTCATGACTGTGGTAAGTGCTTTTAGCCATCTTGTAATAATACCTGTTGCTGTTTGATCTACCTCCTCTGAGGATAACAACAATAGTGTGGATGGGGGTGGGTGTTTTTATATGCTTGTGTATAAGGTGTGTGTCTTTGCGTGTGTGTGTGTGTGAAAAGTCTTTGTGAACAATGCTGCAATTACTTAGTTTTCCTTGCAACAGTGGCCTTCTCATGCCCCAACAGTTTAATATTCAGGCAAACATAGTTGTTGAGCTTGATTTTATTCACATCCTATTGCATGACTGGAGTGTTGTGTTGCCGCACATTACACTAAATCCCACGGTTGTACATGTGATCACATGAACTGCTCAGTGTGCGACACATCAAAACAGAACACAGGTTGAGAACACACTGCACATTTCACTTGCTACAGTGCACCTCAGTGACTCTTCATCTGTTTGTCAGGAATTATTTTTACCTTATTTTGGACCTTTGCAACCTGTAATGTTGTGAAATCAGCAGTGTCCTACGGGTGAAACGACCACTGACATGATCAGCATCCGTTGTCAAGCTTTATGTGAATAATAGTCCCTGTTTGAGTGCAGACCATAAATATGTGGACATTTAGACATTTTCTGCTCTTCAGGCTTCAGCACATTCACTAGGCAATAAAATAATGGATTAGGTTTACATGATTCTTTTCCTGGTGTTGCTATTGAGCATGTTGTTCTTGATTCTTACATAGCAGATTAATGATTTGAGAGTGAGGGGGGTGTCCCCCGAAACAGTCTTCTGTAGTTTATCTGTACTGGGTATTTAGGGCGAGCATTTTGAACACTGATTAGATGAAATGAATTATGATAAACAGTTCCTGCATCTGGAACTCCTTTAACGGAAGATCAACATGTGATCGCCCAGGCTGCTGTTGCTAAAGAAACGCCATGTTAGGTTTGCTGACTCCGAGCTTGTCAGACAGGCGAGCAGCAGTCAGTCATGCTGAAGACTCTCTCTTTTTTCTCACCTACTCTCTCTCTGATAAATGTAGACATGTGGCAGCCTGTGAGGCAGCAATCAAAAGATGGATTGGTGCTGCTACTCTTTGCATAAAAAATGCACAATCATACATTTTCTATTATACCGAAGGAAGTTCGGTTGAATCTCCAGCTCACAACCATTCATGCTGGATATTTACTTGTACGGAGCTTTTTTCCTCTGTGTGGTGAGGGGAGCCAGTTTTTCGTCAGAGTGCTTTAATAATGCTAGTTTTATAAACTGATTATATTTGTTTGTAATATGCTTTTATTTTCTGTGCTTGAGCATAATTAGGTAGTTGTGTCCCCATCTGTTGTGTCCTTGCAACAAACAGTACAGCATGTGATTTTTTTCTTCTTGTTTTATCTTTTTGACACTTGAAATGTTGTTGTAGCCCTCCACAAGTACTTGAAGCCTATGAGAATTAAACTTTTATTATATATACCCTGCACGCATAGACTGTAAATAAAGACTTCGGCTCTTCTGAGGTGAAGCCAAAGCAAGTAGAGCTCCCCCTGGTGGCTGACTGCAGTATAGGCCATAAGCTCCACCTCCTCCATGTTAGTGGATGGGACTTGGGCCGAACTAAAAAACTAAAGTACAAATAATTTTTTATTTCAATGACAGTTTCTTTCATTTTAGGTAGTCAACATAATACTGATGCATCTTCAAGTATCAAGTTTTCTGATAAGTTTTGGTTAGTTATTAAATGCTATAGAAACAGGATGTGACATTATGATGACTACCAGTTGCCATGCCAACCACTCCCTAAAGGGGAGGACCTGAGGGGAGGAATAAATAAATAAATAAATAAATAAGTACAGTGTATAATTCAACATTTCTTTATAACTGGTGGAGGTGGGTAGAGAGCAGTATTGATCTAAACAAAAATACGAGCGAGTCTGGAGTGTGGGCGGGTCATCAATAACATAACTCCGAGAGGTTCCACTTTCGGACCATATTGCACAGACTCTGGCTCCAAACTCTCAAGATGGCGCCACCCATATACCCGGGATACTAGCATCAGTGTGGCCAATGCAAGGGAGTAAGGACGCTTTGTCCTTGTTTATATACAGTCTATGCCTGTGCCGCATCTCATGCAATGTACAGAATTATAAGCAGCCTGACACATGCAGCTCTTCATCTAACAGCTCCGCGTGTCTGTTCCTTCTTATTGAATTACTCCCTGCAATAGTTCAAACTGATCTGGTGTCAAAAAATGCCAACAATCTTTCATGTTGTAGACACATTTATGATGAATGATAGTGGTTTGGGAAAATGGCTATGTGCCAAAAATTGCGGTGAGTGGTCACCCGAGTCGATTCTCATAGACCCCCATATTTGAACCTTTCAGCAGTAATAAACGTGTTTACAGTCTGCTACGAAAAATGTTTTCGGGCTCTATTGCTAATAGCTATTGCTATTCATGACAACTGTATGTGGGGTGAATACTTATGTAACCCGATTGTTTAAATCTTGCTAAGGCTTAATGTAACTTTACTTATTTCGCCACTTCACCCCACCGCCATAGCTCCACTCACTCGCCATCTCTGTGCCGTTTTTTGAATTAACCGCTTGCCATGTAGTGTCAGGTACTTCTAAGATGGCAACAGCTGAAGCCAAATTTCTTTGCAGCCACTGTAGGCAGCTAGAAGTAGGAGAGAGCCACAGTGACACACAGTGTAAAAGACTACAGCCGTAATAGTGACTGAGGCTATATCTTAACTTAAGTGAAAGTTTAGTTGATGGGAATGTCATTTATTTTTCAGGTATATTTGGTTACTGGACAGGTGATGGTCATTTGATGCCGTATGGAAAGTCAACCATCTGTTCATTCTCAAGAGGTGCCATGAATTTGTACAGTGTAATCCCAAAGTATATTGGTTTTGGTGGTGAAATCAGTACATAATGTTCTGAAATTGAAACACAGCGTACAGTATGTCTGTGCTGTTTCAGGGATCTTAGCAGTGTAGATGTTTGACATGTACGGAACCTGAATTGGATGTTTAAATGGCTGATGACTGCTGTAACTGTTTAGCACAAAGAGGAATTATGGAGGCGCTAACTGGATTAGTGTAAGGCGGTTTAGCTGGCTTCCTGAAGCTTCAGAGGAGGATACTGTTTCTTTTCTGTCTGCTTTTTCACTTCAAAATATTATTTTAGCTTTGAGGAAGAGGAAAAGATTGGAAAAGATGGTCCTCTGCTGGCCTGTTTTATACAAACAATCTACTTGGTTTCATCCTTGAAATTAATAAATACGTCACGTAAGGATTCACAAAGAACAAGGATGCATCAAAACAGACCAAAGCAGCATGAGGATAAAAGTTAAAATATCTGCAGCATTTAACCCATTAGATGCTTGACTCCTCGCTGAAGACACATCGTGTGAAAGGAAATGGACAAATAGAGAGTGCCAGCAAGAAAAGAATTGGGACTGGCCTTTACTCATCGAACTCTGTCACCCACTAGCACAATAGGAGTTCGGGAAAATAAAGTGGGGAAGGAGTTCTTTTAATTGAAGCATCCAAAAGGCCAAAGGTTGACGGTGTTCACTTCAGATTGCCAATATCGTTCCTGTGATCTTTATCCAAGAGTCGACTGCTTAATTTGCTGCCTCGCTGTTGCTTCAGCAAAACTTCAGTGCACACACAAACACGGGGACAAACACACTTGAAGTCTCACACTGCAGAGGAAAATGAAAACACAATCACACACGCATAGACATTTGTGTGTGTAAATATACTGTTTACATACTTTTGACTTTAAGTTCCACCACTAAACGATGGTTTGAGTTAGGAGAGTTCTTTCGTTCATGACGACTTGAGCCAGAACTGACTTCATGTCACCTCCATTGCTGATGATAGTGTATTAGGGTTTGGCAATTTCTATCATCATTATTATTTTTATCATTTTAAGTTAAAATAAGTTTTTCTTTGCTAGATTTATATGAACATAGATAGGCAAAACCATTTAGAGAGGATATATGTTGACTCTTGATATGAAAAGATGGACAGAAAAACAGTCTGTCTTGTTTCTTTCATTTTTGTAGCCATTCTCTGCATTCAAAGCTTCTTAACCTGTGCCAGTCAGTTGTTAGGTTTGTGTGCTCAAGAATCACCTGTGTCGCACTTACCGGCTACACGCAGGAGCATTTTTCTTCTGGGCTTTTATTCTGATTACTGGTGTGAAAATAGTGTCCGTGTGCAGCAGCAGCAGCAACTGGAAACTGAAAGCAGAAAGTGTAAAATCTACTTACAATTGATTCTTACAATCATTTGCACAGTTCCTCAAATCCCTGCTCCGCTATCCAACTGCCCTCTCTCCTCTTTCTTCTCTCTTTCTTCTTCTCTCAATGAGATTGTTCTTCTAATCTTCACAGGAAGCAATAATGTGCAAGTAGCTTAATAAACACCCTGCACAATTATAGAGTCGGGAAATTACCAAGTAGGCTAAGAGCACGCTACTATAGAGGGTACTATAATGTCCTTGCAACCCTTGCATCTCTCAGAAACAGTGAGTTAATAATAGTTGGGAAACAATGGCATATACATCACCAGTCCACCCTCTCTGGCCAGTTTTGCTTCTCTCATATTGTTCTCAACAATGGAGGATAATGACAACACCAGAGGACTCTTTTCATCTCTGCCCCACTTTGTCTCACTGTTTATGTGTCGCTATCACTCGATGCTCTCATCTGATTTCTCTTTCTGGTTATCTTTCACTTTCTCCTCCTCGCAAACACTGTCTGACACACACACACAGCTGGGCAGGAGGCGGAATGTGGGCTGTTAAATTATTCAAACTCCTGGCAGAAAGTGTCGCCATCGCTGGACGCAAATGAGCCTCCATTCACAAGTGTTTATTTATAGACTTTATGAGACCAGTACAAAGGCCGTGGCTCCGATCATTTCCTGTCCATTCTCTCAGTGTAAATGGAAAAAATTTCATTGAGGAACAAGCTCCAAAAAACCCTGACCCTCTGTGTCTGTGTGTTGAAATGTCTTGCGTGTGCATGATAGCCGTCCCCAAGGACTTGCTCAAATACACAGTACAGTTTTCGGTAAATTCCTTTGTTTATGTTCCTTTATTTGTTTGGTGTTTCAATGCAAAAAAAAGAAAAAAAAAAAGAAAAATCAGTTTGAGAGTATTTTAATCTCTTAGGCTGTATCTCCATGAAAGGAGAGGAAGTTAGACCACCTCTCTTTCCCATTCTACTGTATCTCCTGATGGTCTGCTCGTTTGTTCGTTAATTTATTCTGGAATTATAATATATTGTAGTTTACAGTGTCTAAAATGTAGTGTACTATCTCGTACTATGATGCTGTATATCTATTTAAATGTTATGTTATGTATAATTTAGATATTTAATTAAAACATCTAGCTCGTTCAGCTCTTTTTTTCTGCTCATCAGTGACTGCACTAAAAGTAGTTTTTAATAATTAAATTGAGTCTTAATTGAAAAATACCAAATGTCTGAGTTAAATATTCGATATCAAGCCAAAGAGAAAAAGCTTTTTGGAAAAAGCCTTTCTGACTTTAATTGCATCTCTCTGTGGTGTCGCACTCCTCTGATAAACGGTGGGCATTTTCATTTAATAATTTGATTCCCTAAGGATATTTGTGATGTCTAACTACAAAACAAAAACCAATCTATTCTATTTAGCAACTCTAACTACTCTGCCCGTTCTTTCTGTAATTGTCTGTGTGGGTTCAAGCAGCCAGTGATAGAAAAATGGCAGACAACCAACTGACATACACAGCATTCCAAAAACTTCACAAATGTGTGCCTGATGGTATTGTTGTTACTACAAGATCACAAAATCTGCTTTCTTTTGATAAACTTTTGAATAATGTGCATTAAATTAAACAGCATCAGTTCTAGGTCAGACTGTGAACGTTTCCATCTTCCACCTAGACAGAAAATCCTAGATGCACATAAAATTGCAGAGGCTTTGTTACACAACAGGCAGTTACAATAATGCACAGCTTACTAAAAATCCCTGGCAGCCTATAGAGAGCACACATCCTGGTAAAATGTGCTGAAAGGTACTGTCAGAATGCTGTGCCTAGGCACGGAAAGACAAAATTCCAACCAGACAAACTGACTAGAAATTGCTCTGAAAGACCACCTTGATCTTGCCCGAATGTTGGCTCACTGTCACTGAAGTAGGTGTTGGTCAAGATTATACCATCTATTTGTGATAATGACTCCAAATGGAGAACAAATTCATTCATTCATTTATTCTAAAATAAACAATTTTGAAGTCTCTTAAGTCCCTACATGATCATATGAGATGCCACGACAAGACATGAGGAGTGCTGCCATCTTCTTATTTGATTAAATGCCATTTAATGTCAATGCATCAATACGACCCAGTTTAATAAAAAAAAAATAATAAATGACAACACGCTGTGATCCACAAGGCAGCTTTTTTGGCAGCCCTTAAAAAGAATGCTTCCCTGAAATGCCGCCAACTCAGCATTTTGTCCCTCGATTCCATGGTCAGTATAATAAGCTGTCTAAATCCAGGCATTTTAACCAAATCATATGGCTTATTGGTTGGGCTATGTCCCTAGACCAGGAAGTTAAAGGAGCAGTATGTATTATACTGGCCTCTAGATTACAACCAAATATGAAAACCCATAGTGGCCATGCTTTCAATGGTGGTGTCAGTGTTTGGTTTGTGTGTTATGACCATGCAACGATCTTGTGCACCTGTAAAATCTAATAAATTGACTATACTAACTCATTAAGTACTACTTAGTTACAACTATTTCAATATACCATACAACTAACATTCACTTTTTGGGGTTGTTTAATTCATTTCATTTAGTGTTCACTACTTGACACACATTGCTCCTTTCTTAAATCAACTGACTTCGGATTTAATTCACTCAATAGTCCACAGTCACTTAATCATATCAAATAAATGCTTGAAACTACACAATCCTCTCAAAACCATACACTGACATAATTTGTACGCCAACATTCAATATTTACTATCACTTAAAACACAACAGTGATCAATAAATATTGCAATCAAATACATAGAAGGCTCCAGTGGAGATGAACTAGAGGTACAGCCACCCTGTACCATACCATGATACCATTTTTGGCCAGCTAACCTCAAAAGCAGGAATCTAGCAGCTAGCAAGGGCTTCATCAGATTTGTGTGAGTTTATGGCTCATGCATTCAGGGCTCCAGCTGCCAGGTTTTCTAGCTGAGTGTGAATGCATGAAGCATGCAGTTAAAGTAGTTTTTCCCGCTGCGTTTCAGGCTTTATTTTTCAATATGTTCATGTCGTCAGTCAGCTCTAGTCGCTTAGTAATTCCAGCTTTGTTGCTAGTTTTGTAATGTCCTACTACTGACACAATCCTGCAGCTCAATCTCAGTGCTATGTTGAGTTTTATATTATGTTTTTAAATTTTGCACTGTACCTTTTGTGTTTTTTTTTTTTTTTGTTGTTGTTTGTTCTTTTTAAACACACATTTCTTTCCCAGCATGTCGATTTTTCAAAATGGAATTGGAAAGAAAACTCTTTCTGTATTTTACTACTTGGAGCTGGACTCTTGTATTGACAGTTTGATTGTCTAGCAGTTAATCTTCATACGACACCTGGCCAAGCACGTAAATTAGATCCTATACTACTCCAACTCAATTTGACCAAACTCCCAAGAGTGCAAGAGAAATTGTTATGAATGGTATATATCACTTGTCCTCTGGTGTGATTTTTAAGCCAATATTTATTCTGAATTTGAGCACAGCACCCTGAGAACGTAGGAGGAGAATCAAAGCGTGCTGTCAGAGGTGAAATGGTCCATTGCAAGACTATCCATCAAATGTTCAGCTACAGATGGGCAGACAGCACAAGGGACTTTTTTTCATGCATGTTCCCGCTGCACATGTGCCAGTGTGTGAATATTTGTGGGTGCCGGGGTCACCACAGTGGGCAGAGGGGACTGGGGTTGAGCAGGATGCTGTCAGGACATGGATGAGCATCCACCAGCGTGAGCAACAGTTTGACAGCTGACATTCTCCAGAGGAGAGTGGGCTGAATGGGCAGGAATAAACAGGTTACCAGCCCGGGCATGCTAATGAGGCATAAGCCTTAATTGTGTTTGGATTGGTTATGTGTGTGCGGTGTTAATGCTCTTGTGAGTCAAAAATAGTATTCAATAATGATGTGGGAGCTGGACACATGCTGTTTCTCAGCTGTGAGCATAGACGTGAGTTTCGCTCAATCTGGAGGGAAATAACGACGTTCACCCCCGTGAAAAAAAAGGTAAAAAAATTTTACGACAGCTGTCAGCCCACGTGCGATTTACGGCATACAGCATGACTGGTGCAGCTGAAGGAGAAGCTGCCTCCGGCACCGCAGAAGCAGCTGATCCACACAAACATCTGAGTTATTTCCTAGTATACAGTCAATGGTTATCAAAAAAGCAGCACAGATCCTGGTGGAAAAAATATGACGGACTGGGGAAGGATGGGCAGGCCAGTAAGAGATTCTATTGAACAAGAATAGCTCGAGGCTACTCAAAAAAAATAAATAAAAAGGCGCAATCTGTTCATTTTGGAGTCTATGAACTTAGTTCAAAATTAAAAAATGTGAACTATGAACTTGAACTGGTTCTCTCTATCTGTGTAAACTGAACATAAAACTAGTTCTTGTTAGTATGAACTTCCACAACACTGGAGCTGGATGTGTCATGTGGCTGTATACTCATGCATGTGGTGTCACAGTCAAAAAGATGAAAGCTTCAAAAGATTTGAGTTTAGGATTAACCATTCAGGTTCCTACCGATAGGGAAGCGGAGGTTATATCAAGTCATATAAAATCAAATGTCAAATAATAAAATATTTTATTAGCAAATGTTTAGAATTCAAAGTCCATTATGAATTCATATTAAGCAGATGACCCAATAGAAGGCTTTTTATGTGAAACATCTGTGCAGGAAAGGTTAAGCTTCACTGAGGGTAGGTCAACAGAGATTTAAATACAGCTAAATGAAGGCAACTGGAAATAACTTATAAATGACATTGCATAGCAATGTGCTGATATTCTGTTGCTATAGAAATGCACTTTATACTTAGCCGACAGTTTATTCAACCTCTTCCACGTCACAGCAATGCCCAGTAATAGCTTAACAGGGCATGACATGAGTACAGTATCAACAGTATCAAGTAGAGCTGGGATACAGGATGAATCCTGAATCTCTGTTATCAAGGCAAAAAGTCCCACAGTAACAATTCTGATGTCTGTTGTGCATGCTTTTTGGTCAAACCCTAGTAAGCAACGAGTCTACAACAATTGGTTTACAAAGCTGACACCTGCACGGCGAAAGCGAAGAGTTATGTGATGTGTGCTTAGAATATAAGAATGGAGGATAAATCTGCATTTCCCTGACATATTAAAGCTTCTGAGGGAAGCTAGCGTATGCAGTACACCGTGGAAAAGTAGTAGTAGAATGTAGAGGCAATGCTGCCGTCTCTTTGTCTTCCTCTGACTTTGTATCAGCACTCAGGAGGCGAGAGGAAATGTGTTGACAAGCTTAAAAATGCAAAAAAAAGGGGGGGGGGGGTAAACAGGAAGCAAAATGGAGGGAGATGAAGGGGAAGAAATGGAAATGAAATGAAAGAAAGGTAGTCTGGGAGAGAGGGTGATAAGAAATGTGAATGAGAAGGAGGAAAGGAGCCTGAATGTGTCTGCGGAAGCAGGAGAGAGACATGGAGGTATAAAGAAACAGGCACAGAGACCTGGAGGAGGGGGAGGTGGAGAGGTGTCCCTGTAGTAATCCTGTTAGAGAGGGGGAGATCAGCTTGGCCGTTTGTTGTGGTCACTCAGAAGAGATTTTCTTCTCTGCTCTTTGAAACATTACAACATGCCATGGATATCCTTTAATTGAATCCTTTTGCAGTGTCACTATTGGTCTGTTCCTTGTGAGCAGGTGTTTCTGTGCAAATCTCCCGTTGCTCTGTGTGGAGCTGCAGGACACTGAATAGTCTCCTTTTTCCAAAGAACTGAATGGTGAATACGTGCAGTGCATGTTTCAGGCAGTGTTTGTTTATTTCGCAAGGACCGAGAGAAATATCTCATTCCATTTTTCCGTCAGACATTTGGACATTTTAAATCGATTCAACCTGCAATTTCCATGTGACTAATTGCTAAACCATGATTTTTAGTTTTAAATGAA
The DNA here is from genome assembly GCF_963514085.1 of Chelon labrosus. NCBI lineage: Eukaryota > Metazoa > Chordata > Actinopteri > Mugiliformes > Mugilidae > Chelon > Chelon labrosus. The sequence goes on from NC_140346.1 coordinate 3,033,354, forward strand.
TGAATGCCAAAATCATTTAGGTCATTTACAGAAAGCAAATCCGAAACAATTTTATAAACCTGTTAAATGTCTAAATGCCAAACATTTGCTAGTTTCAGTTTGTCTTTAGGACATCTGAAATGTCACCTTGACGCCTGGAAATTTATGATAAGAATGCAATGGGAAGATTCAGTTAAGTTTAAACATGGGGATACTGGTGCACAATTTTTAGTTTTTTAGTCAAAGAACTTTATAGGGTTGCACTCGGTTGTTCACATGGAAACTGACAGTAATAGTTGTCAGCTCACAACGAGCACTGGCAGACCCCCGTAATTTGAAGTCCAAAAGAGGTGAAGGAATTTTGGGGAGCTATTTGTGCGTGCAAAGAAAGTAAAAGAGGGAAAAATACATATCCTTTGCAGATGCATTCATTTATTTCCCTAAAAATAAAACTAACATCAGCCGAGTTAGTCACATCAAGAGGGAGATTTTGTCCTCTATCACTTTTCCTGGAACCGAAGTCCATACATTACACTGCATCTGAAAAGTATGCAAAGAATTACAGTACCGACAGTTCTGTTGTCTATGCAGATCCATGATTAAAAGGCATATCTCTAGCCCGTGTACATACGGAACTGGATGTATTCAACAGTTCACAGCAGCTGTGGGAGAGGGGGTTAGGGAATCTGACTAGACACGTGAAGAGCATTAAATACCCATGTAAACTAAACAGTACCACACTGAAAGACATTTTTTTAAATGTTCTGTGGCAGTGTAACTTGGAAATTTATTGTAGAGATGAGCTCTCCGTCTCAAATTCTTCTTTGTCTTTCTCTTCTTTCTCTGTGCTGAAAGGTGTGCGCATAGTTCTCTGCTGAAAGGAATGTTATTGTGAAAATGATAATTTAGTGAGTTGGCAGTGACCCTCCAAGTGTGGAAACGAAGGCATTTTCAGATGGCAGCCAGTGCGTGAGCCTAAACCCTGGCAGTGGGTGTTGTGGGATGAGTGTGGCCTTATCTTAGCTAGCCAAGGAGCCCCTGGATCCCTTGGCTCATCACCCAGCAGCCGATTACCTTCTCCCTGAATCTCTGCATTGTTTCCTATTATGCCGAGGAGCATGCGCTGATAAAAGTGATGGAAATTAAGCTTACTTTAAAAAAAGAAAAAAAGCATATAGTTTTAACATACTCTTGGGGTTGAATAAGGTGCCTTGCTCTGTGAGCTATAAACTTCTCATAGAGAGTTAAACCAAAATCCAGTTTCTCTATGTGGTAAAAAGAAAGCAGTGTCATGTCAGGCTGCATGGATGTGCTCTTTAGTTAAACCATGCCTTCCTTTCTCCTGCTACACCACAATCTACTATCCATTGTACAAACTGGGCAATGCTACTTCTGCAAGATATTTGCAGCTCAATACAGTAGTTCATACCTGAGTTTGATTAAAAACACAAGGAGCACTAGTCTTGATTTAGTGGGTTAGGGTTAGTGATATTCACCTCATTCAAGACAAAATGTCTAATTTGTTTGGATTAATATGATAAATCAACCGGGCCTAAATTACAGTATATTCATTCATTCATTCATTCATTCATTTTCTATACCCGGTTATTCCTGTTAAGGGTCGCGGGGGTCTGCTGAAGCCTATCCCAGCTGTCATCGGGCGAGAGGCAGGGGTACACCCTGGACAGGTCGCCAGTCCATCGCAGGGCCAATAACAGTATATTAGATACTCAAATATTTGTTCTTGACTGTCACATTAAATATATCTGCCACAGTGCCCAGTGACATGTACATTTTCCTGAAGCTGTGCCTGAGCCTGAAGTAGGACTGTAGTAAATGTTGTAAAACCAATCAAGTTTAGGTATAACTGATAAAAAAAGCAGTTAAATGCAAGCAACCATATCAGAATCAGAAAGTGTTCATTGATCCTGGCAGGAAATCGGCTTATGCTTCTGTTGCTCTCATTTAGGAAAAGAAGTAGAACATAGGTTTCATACGTTTCCTGTTTCCTGGAAATGTCAAAGAGAAGATTTAAAGCAAAATGGAAAATAATTGTTTTCTGGTGCGTCACTACTGTGGGAAAGGTTTTTAAGTTAATGGATAAAAATGTATTGTCTAAATGTTGGCGTTAGGGAACAGTCCTGACCATTAACAAGAATAGTAGGTAATGAAGTTCAGGAAGATAACCACATCATATCCAAGAATGCAAACAGTGGTCTTGTCATCCATCTGCTGAAACTTCCTGCTTCAAAGACAATGTGAAATCTGGTTTACACACACATATCGGGGTACTGTCAGGCTAACTCATACTTTGCTCTACATATTTCCACAAATGAGCGATGCTGTGATGTTCCTGTTGATGAGAGTCTGGAACCGGTGCCGCTTGTGGTGCACATACATAGTCAGTAGTAGTCACATGTACCTGGCAGACAGAGTGAAGGAAGTTGTGACTGTCTGAGCAGAGAGCCGGGCAGTACTTTTTATAGTGTGGGCTGAGCTGCCTGTTCCCATGCTTCTCCTCTTTGCTCCTGGTGATTAGCTCAGTTTGTCATAAGACAGTGAGGGAGAGACTGGAATAAGCTTCACCAAAGTGTCCTAGATTAATGGATTATAGATAAATGGAGGATTTTTTCTCTCACATTGATAAATGAAACTCTAAATTCTGGTATTCTACCTCTCTGTCTTGTTCTCTCTCTCTCTCTCTCTCTCTCTCGCTGTCTCTCTCTCTCACACACAAACGCTGTCTTTACTTTTGCGGCTCGCTCTTTTTCCACAGTAAGGAATTGGATTTTTAATCTTGTTCTATGCAGTGTGGTTAGCCTGCTCACGGCTGGCTGCTTCCACACATTTTGCATTAAGAAAGGTCACGGCCTCTAGGCTGACACCACAGTGTAGTTGGGTGGGCTGCCTGATGCCACAACAATTTGCTGTTCTCACTCTTCTTTCTGTCACCACTGGACTCTCAAAAGTACTTACACCTTGTCCCTATTTTTACTTTCCTTCCTTGTACCTCGGAGACGCCTGTCTGTCAGAGGGACATAATATTCCATTCTTACTGACATGCCTGCTCCTGTTCTGTGTTAATTTAAACAGCCATTTTTAATGTCAACTGAAACAATATTATATTGTTAAGACCGCAAGTGAATGGAAATTAGCATAGCTTAGCTTAGCTTCAAGCATGCAGGGACAGCAAACTTGTTTTTTATCTAAGTATGGCCTGCTTGAAATTGCATGTTTGATTTGATTAACAGTCCAAAGATAATTAAAAAGTCTGTCAGTGGGGTATATAACTAAAAAATATTTAGCTTTTTGCTTGAAAAGTTGCCATGAATCCACACCATTTGGTTTACAACATTCCTTCAAATAGGCACAAGTCCTTTTTTTCACAGATTTGATTAATTTTACAATCTGAGTCATTTTTCAAACAAATGTTTGGCAATTGGAAGCTACTATTTGGTGGCCAATTATATTCTCACATTTGTTGTGCAGGAATGTTTCCCATTATAGCTTAGATGATTACTATCAAAGGTAGTTCTCTATAGTTTTATGCATTCAATACAAATTGTCTGACAATTACAGTTTGAAAAAAAAAAAAACACAGATAGGGTTAGGGTTATCAGATATGAGTTTTAAAGTGAAGTTAAAACAAATCATATTAGGACTCATGAGTGTGTGGTCATGGTTTGATCAGATTGTATTGGCAGTGCTGGAAACATCCACACAACTAATCAGATTTTAATACAGAAATATGTGATGGCTGAGGTCCCTGAGCTCCAACTGAGTACAAATGAAAAACTGTGAAATTGTGTATTTGGACTTTATTGCTCAAGATACTAAGTTGATTGAGGAGGAAAATATGAGAATATAAGAATAAATGAAATGTGAATACATTGTTTCAGCACTGAATTTAATATTGTTCCCTGTTGAAAAGGTCAAGCCTCCAGCAACACTTGTAGTGCATGGAACAACTTTGTAAACATTTAGACTCTTGAACTTCATCGGGGTCATCAAGAAACACAGTGCAAACAGCATTTTAAATAATGTGTGAAGTTAAGAAATGATTCAATTTAAAAGAAAACGACGACTAGCCAATTACATGCATTCATACCCATATCCATACCAGCCAGGAGCACCCTAAAAGCGTGGGTTGGACATATTGTCATGTGGGTTTTGTCCTAGACTGGCAAAAAGAGGAATGTTCAGCAAAGGTCCCATTAACATTTTTCTCCCCCTTTATTCAACACATAATTAAATAGTTTTACACAATCAGTTCTGTTTACACACAATTACAGTTATATTGCATAAGTTTTCATAAGGGATTTTTACCTGCTGCTTGTGGCTTGAGTTGTGTGCCAAACTCTGGATTCCGCTGGTTTAGACAGCAGGCAGACCACAGGGACCATGCAGTAGACAATTTATTATTCTGATTCATGATACTTCAACGGCACACTTGCAGAAAACACTGTAATACCAGAAAATCAATAGTACCGGGCACCATGCTGTGGTTGAGAAGATGATGTTCAGGCATGAATGTGGTAATCAGAAGAAGGGTAAGACTGCTTCTGAATGGCAGAAAATGAATTCAATTATTTCTGTCAAATATAATTGTCTTCTTCCAATATGCTTCAGGGCCTGATAGTGTCTGCCCTCTGGGACAGACACACACGCACACAATGTGTCCCACACAATGTACGTGTGTGTGTCTGTGTGAGGTTGGGAAGTGATTTTCTGACCTCCATAGGTCAGCAGCACTGAAGCCCCCGCCAAGAGGAGAAATTGCTGCATTTAACTGACAGGGCGGTGGGAGAGATTGGGTGGAATGACAGACAGATGGCAAGAAAAATATAGGTCATTGTTATTCCACAGGGACATATGAATTGCCCTCACAGGGGCATTTAACTGTGGAAGAATCTTTCTTTCTTTTGGTCCTTCAGGACTTCCTTTCATAATTTTTTTTTTTTTTTTTTTTGTCATTTCTTTGTTGACAAACAGCATAATGTCAGGCCAAGAAAAATACTGAGGTCCAAAAGTTACGGACACACCAAACCTACATCAAAGGACTACCAGCCACCTCACGTTGCCTGTGTCTGGACCAAAAAGTTGCACTTGAACACACAGATTTCAGCCCATGGCTAACTGGCAGATATTTGAAATAGTAGCTCTTCTGGGAAACCTGTCTTCCTATCCTCTATTTATCAATGCACTTGCGTTCTTGTGGACTTGTAAAATGTCATCACTAGTTGCCCAAGTACTGTTCCAATTCCAAGTATGCAACTGACCAAGTGCAGTCTATATCCCTGGTTGTGTACTTGCCCTGCATGTTTTATCAAGGACACATCGGGAGGTTACTCACGTAGACTTCATACATCCAGGTATTCCAGAATGTATTTTGTGGGTTTTATCAAGTATGCCGCTGAGCCAGTTCCAGAATGATCATCCTCTGTGCGTCTGAATCAAACTTGTCAAGTACAAAGTTTGTGTATTTGGTTTTGCTATTGATACATGTTCTGAATCTGGCTTATCAGCTGGTCTACAGTTTATTAATTCTAGGTAATAATATCATTATGAAGACATTGATCTCTTTGAAAGTTTTTCAGATTATATATAGTAAATATATAAAACAAGAAGAACCTTGTGTGCGTTATTTGACCTTCATTGTATGGTTTAATTCTGTTTTTGTTGTAGGTTTCCAGTGCTCTAAGCTGATGTTTCTTTTTTCTTGGCTATGATGTCCCATGTGGATCTGCTAAATATTTTAGCAGCAGTCTTCACATTTCTGTCACAGGACGCTGAGGACTGTTTGGTTTTTAAGTGTGTTAAGATTTGTTTTTCTTTGCAGCTCTTGTTTAACTGTCCCTGCACAGTGGGAGTGAGAAATAAGGAGATGTTCACACTGAGTTGTACAGGAATGTATCCATTATTTTTTTCTCCTTATTGTTCTTTTCCCCAATTTGCTTTCTCTGTAGTGTTCATGTGTCCAGCGGGAGTGTTGTACACTAAGTGGAGCAGAGCAGCATTTCAGAGAAGTAGTGACCTAACTTTCATTTGCTGAAAGTAGTGTAAAAAACATAACTTGGCTGAAATCGAGTAGTGGAACAAATAGGCAATTTTAATTCATGTTAATCTATAGAAGTATTTACTGCAATTATGATAATAAATTAACAATGAAATGCCAACCCATTGCATTTTAAATGTATTTAAATGTGTTGATTAGCTATTTTATATAGTTTTATGCGTTTATAAAGGTCAGATTTTGGGATCTTGGCCAAAACTACTACAGTTTCAAGAAGCTACCTTGTAACTTGTGTTAAATGTTGTGAGCATGTCTTTTTTTTTTATCAACTGTTTGATCTGTTTTCCACCAACTAGGTCATTTAATTTACTAATTTAACAAAATTGCTACTGAATATTGAAATAATAATCAAAAAACATTTTTAAGACTTTGACACAGGAGACAAAACACCCTTCCTCATGCAGAAACGTACTTTGTCTGACTTTACAACCCACCAAGACAATGACACATGTTACACTGGGAGTCAGTGGCGATGGCAGATTCTATGAGAACATGGTGACTCTGCAAGCTTTTCTTTGGCACTCTCCCTGATATTTCATAATGTAAATGTAAATCATTGAATTAGCTCGAATAATGAACCCCATATTAATCATATTAATGATGCATATGTGCAGTCCTAATTTTGACAGTTTTAACATGTTCAAAGGTGGTAGTTGTCTTCTGTCCTGGGAAGTCTGCGGATTATTTTGAAACTGTTGAAATGATTAACTTTCACTATTTGTCACCTTATGGCAGGTTATTTCGTTCATTAACTTCCTGCAGTGTTCCAGTGCTGGGAAATTGCTTTAGTAATCGCTGTGCTCATTCGTGACGCAGTGAAATATGAGCAGTAAGTCACTGCCGTCACATGTGGTGACAGTCACTAGAAAGTGGACTGATTTCAACAATATTAGTATTGAATTAACACCTACATCCTCCACAGTGAGTGTCATGTTCTCTTCTTTGTTGCTTGAATTATCTAGCAGTGTGTTTTACAGTTTTTTTCTATTCAGTTTTGAGAATGTATGTAAATGCTTTTTGATCACTCATTATTTCTTCATCACACTTGTCACTAAGGAGACAATTTATTAAAGTTGCAATTAATTTTTTTCCTATTAGAAATCCTTATTTCTCTAGGTAAAGTGGCTGGAATACTTGAGCCATTAGCATACTCATGGCAAACTGAGACAGAAGAAACATTCATATTATTAGCTACTGACTCTTGTAAGACCTTTACAATAAAAGAGAATTACTGCTAATAAGAAAACAAGCAGGAAAGACAGGAAAGAGACAGAAGAGAACAATAACAGATAGTGACAGTGAATGTGCGGAGAGCCTGATTAGACTTGTGGCCCTGTATGAATCCTGTAGCGTGGTGCTACGCCACATGCCACTGATCATTAATATGCACCGTGGAGCTACGTGACACAAGGCCATAGTCAAGGCAATTTCATTTCCTAAGCAGAGCCTCTGAGGAGTTCATTTCCATTGCCCTCCAACCACAACTGAGTCTGAATCGCATTTGGAGGGAAAATGTGTTGCAATTTGCGGAGGTACGGATGAGGGAGGGGGGAGCGTGTCCAACTCGCCGCCAGTTAAAAGGCAGAAATGACACAGCAACACCAAAGTATAAAATTTCATGAATACGTGCTTCCCTCTCTAGTGTGTATACTCGCGTCTCTGTGAACCACAGCTCTGTCTCTCCTTTCGATAAGGGAGATTGTCCTGCCTCTGGCGACAGTCATGGGGGCTAGAACAAGGGCTTCACAACATTAGAGCCACTTGTTGCATTTCCATTAATCAGACATGCCACTCACATGCTGAATACTGCTGCTGATGGACACTGATGGAATGTGGGTGGTTTTCTTTTGAGATTAAATTAAGATCTTCTATCACCGGATATTGTCATGTCTGTTTAGCCTAACTTAGCACAAACACCAGACCAAAAGCAGTCATGTAAATATCCTAATGTAAAGCAACTTCTTCATTTTTTTTTTTGATTTATAGTAAAGTGTTAAAGATGATTAGCTTCTGACTTTATGCTACTGTACAAATAAGACAGTGGTATGTTCTCATCTAACATTTGATGAATAGAATAAGCACATTGCTTTAGCCAAACATAGGTTCTTCCTTAATGTTTTAGAAAAAATAAAAACATACGAATTACATATAACAGTTCCAAATACATTCAAATTTTAATGAGAAGTTTAACTGACAAAGGGGTTTGCACACAACTCCACATTTTTCACTCTTTGCACATCAGTTCTAGACAAAGCCATATGGTTCTTGGGTCTGTGACTACCTAGTGTTCTTAAGGCTTCCTCTGCCTCCAACCAGTGCCAAACCTAGGTTCTAGGGCAGAGGTCTTCAACAGGGGCCTACTCAAATCCATGTGCTATCCCCCCAGGTCCAAACAAAGCAGACTCTACAGAATAGATAGAAGGTGGCCCCTAGGCCACATTTGAAGTGTTCCAGAGTTACAATTGGTTAACAACTTGCAGCATTGTATGTACAATGGTGTATGTCCATCTGTCGAAAATCTCTTGTAAAATTGGTTTGCGTACGTTAGGTCTTTCAGGCATTTTGATTGTGCTTTGCTAATACCACTCATTTTTTTTTGTTGAGAAATTAGCAGTCACATTTTCATATTCACTGACTAATTGGTCTAATCGTCAAAGGTCAGACAGAATATTTTAGTTCCTGAGACAAAAAATTCTTGGGTGGCTGTTTGGGTGGAGGACTTCAATTATTGCTCTTAATTTAATGAGTACATTTCAAGCTTATAGGGTCATGTTTGCGAGATATAATGGCCCTAAAGCCCAGCTTACTATACTTTCCTTTTTAGCCTGTCCTGCCCAGTCTGTCTGCTAAATCCAAGATCTAGAGAGGATAAATGTCCAAGGGACAGTGGAAAGCCTCTACATTGTGCACCGAGCCAGAAGCAGCTACAGAGAGGACTTAGCCAGTTCAGGTCGCAGCAGAACACAAAGAAGAGCCAAAGAGATTGCGTCTGTTCAATCAATGGCGTTTAATTAAACTGATATGGTGAGCAAACAATGCAGTCGTTCACCGGAGCTACTCTTCCTGCTGTGGATAAGCCACCTTGTGTGTAGTAGATGTCAAGAGCAGAAGTTGACTTATCTGGACTTACTCCATCACAAATAAACACACTGAAGGCTTTTCTTTTTGCAATTTTACATAATGCTGTAGTAAATTAACACATGCAATATCGAGCATACACACGGACAGGAGAGGTGGTGAAAGAAGTGTTAAACAGGAAAGGGAATTATGGTAATTACATCCTTTGCCATCTCTCTCCGCATTTCTTGGCCGCAGCAGTTGATGGATGATATGTAATCGGTGGTCTGAGATAACACATTATTCAGTCACTTGACAGCATTAAATGACAGACTTAATTAGGTTAAGTAAATTGGTGTTTTTCCATTCCCTTTTATCTTGACATATTTTGTGCACTGTAAAATTAGTCAGCTACATTTTAAATATGCAGTTTTGTGCAAACTGTCTAGGCAGCAAGCCTTTAGCGCTCATGTTTTCCCGATCCTGTCTATATTAGTGTGCAATCAGCAAAGAAAAAAAACACCTGTCATAACAGTCAGGCAGCAAAGAAAATTTCTTTATTGTCCTTTTTCTTTTAAAAAGAAAGAGAAAAGGAGGCTGAGCTGGAGATATGGCTCTGCCTCCCTTGCGTGAGTGCGCCAGAGGAAAAAGCAAACCAAAAGGCATGCTTTTTAGCAAAAGGTCAGAATGGGCTTTTCTTGCTCTCAGTGGATTCTGTATCTCACTCAGGAATAAAGAAAACAACAAACGCTCCTGCCAGGGTGACTCACACATACTTTAAAAGGAGATTAAATTCCTGTTTTTCCCTCCTCCCTCCCCTCGCTCTTTCCACTAGATTAGTAATGGTGTGATCTCCCTGCAGATGAGGGACATTGTCTTAAACATCGTAAGTCGAGGAAACGATATACTATGCTGACAATTTTTAAGCACTGTGGGGAAACACTGTTGTTTGCCATCATTTATTCTAAAATGTATCCTTAAAAAGAAACAAAGCATTGTGTTTACAGTAGTAGCTGGGGAGTCTTTTTATCTTTCCTCATTACCTTAAAGAGGGACCCATACTGTGAGCTCAAGTGGTGTGACACACTGAATGGCTGGTAGGGGAGCCAATACATACAACACTGGGTTACATCTGAGCCACTCATGGCTTCTTGTTCAAAACTGATGACCCCAGAACCAAGAGCGAGCATCTGAGGAAGCCGCAAAGCCTCAGAAGATCCCCTGTAGATTGCTTATTTCATGGCCCATGTGCACGATTTCACAGAGCCGACTGATAAATGCAACTTGCCCCTCCATCCTCTAGTCATACTGCAAATTCTCTGCCTCTACCACTTCTCTTGACCCAGAGACAAACACTATTAATAGCTCTCACTGTTAACAGTTAATGGTGCAAGAATCAAAAGCACTGAATCAATGCTAAAAAAGCACTACTCATGTGCTCAGACCATATATATACATATTATTTTTTTTTTTTGAGTAAAAGGAAGAAAATAAAAAGTTACTCTGTAGTTATTTCAACCCCGTCTTTGCCCAGAAAAATGCACTAATAAAGTCAATTCATATTCTGCCACAACACCTTGACACGTCCTTAAAAATGACATATCTCCAGAGGCACACAAATACGGACTGCTGACGCACTGCAGGCATTGCAGTATGTAGCCACATTTCTGACTCTTCATGCACCGTGCATCACGCATCAGAATAAAATTGGGGCCTCAGAGACAATTCCAGCGTAATCGGAACATGTTGGTTTATGTAAAAATCTGTTCTTTGATTGTGGAGAGATTGGAAAACTTTCAAGAGAGGTGTTAAAAAAGCATCAACACAGTATGCTAAAAAGCAGCACAGAATATTGTGAAATTTTCACAGAGCATTGCAAGAGGAATGAGAGTGAAGGGTTAGTGTGAATGTGGATCTTTGCGCTGCTGGGGGTTGCACACACTGGGGCAGAAGGTATGTGTTTGGGAAAACCAGAGGAATACAGCAGAGGAGGAAAAAGGAAAGCACACGAACACGCTGCAAGAAGTGCAAACAACAATGGAATTTTGCTTATTGGATGCCAGTTCAAATGATCTGACAAAATACACAACTATTTTTGCCAAGTTATGCTTTATGAAAAGAAAAGATGCATTATGTATATGCATCTTTAACATTAATAGTTACTTTCAGACACGTATGCTCATAAGGGATAAGCAAGGTAAGCATTGCCTATGAAGCTGCCTATAACGTTTTGAAGGATTTGTGGTAAACAGGCCAGTTATTTGAACTGGCAGCCAATAAGCAAAATTCTTATAAAGAATCGGGTTGGTAAAATAATAATAATAAGAAGAAAGCCAACTTGTGTTTGTGCTCATTTCCACTCACCTGTAGCAACCGTCAACAACTCCTCAAGTCCTAAAGCTTTGAACAACAAGTGCATCTACTCTCATCACTGATGGTGTTTGCACTTCTTGCAGCACATTTTTGCTGGTGTTTGCTGGTGCTGGGAGTTTTTGCAGCGCGTTTCTGTTTTCGGTTGTGTGCATTTGCAGTAGTGCACCTGTTGTCAAATGGATGAAAACGTTTTTGTTTTTTTAATTTGCCTGTGTTCTGCCTGTTTGCATGTGCTTTCTCAAGTTGTAGTGGGTTGAGCTCTCTTGGCCACCGCAGAAATGGAAGTAGAGAAAAGAAATTCAACATAATAACAACAAGATGGCTGAGATGGAATGCGACAAAGCAAATGAGAGAGACATCTATCAAGATTGGGGAGAAAAGAAGAAACCCAGTCAGGGTCTCTACATTTTTTCATTTTTATGAAAATACATGTTTTGACTTTTGTTATTCTGTAAAAACATTTTTTTTACTCCCACCAAAACAGATTTTTATTAACATTTTTAGTTAAAGGTCAGAGCTGTTTCTAGCTTTTCTGTCACACCAGTCTGCATCTCTATTGTTCCTTCATCAGCGACAATGTCCAATATCAAACATACTCTCTTTCAGACTAGATTCATTCATTCTCCTTCATACTCTTACTGGACACCACCTGTGGCAATTTTAGTGAGAGGTGTCTAGAATCTGTTAAGAAACTTAAGTCAATAAAACATGATAGCAGTGCTACATGGAAAGACCGCAGGGTGCTTTTCTTTGAAACACTTACAAAATATGAGGACATTTTGAGCCTGTGTGTGCATGTCTGTTTTTGAGAGAGAAAAGCATTTTCATGAAATTCCTTCCAGTTGCAGAGATGCTGCACATCAGGCATGGAGATATCAGTCCATCTGAGACTGATGTGACCAGATTAAAAAGGCAGGAATGTTAAAATAGAACAAGCAATATCTACAATCACTGTATTTTTCCGCTGATTGTACTAATATGCACATTTGAAGGTCAAAAATCTTAATTTCAGTGTTGCAAAACGTATAGGGAACATGCATAAAACACATCTTTACATGATTCGTCTGTCTAAACAATATCTAAATATTTCAGTGAGTCCATGCATATCTCTTGTATTCATCATCTTGCAGTTGTGCATCTCAATTAAATCTTAAGGGCTATATCTGATATAGTAAATTAGTTAATCAACTGTAGCTGTATTTATGTATTGTATCCTACAATCTATCAGGTGGCCTTATTGTATTGTATTGCATAGATACAAAGTAAACAATAAAACCACTTTAACACCACTGGGCATTTACAGTGTCATTTTCCTGGATGCTACCACCACTTAGTGTTGGATACAGTGGAAGGAAACAGGAATGCAGTGATCATAATGTAAGAACAAGAAGTATTTAAGAAGAACAGAGGAACAAATATTTTGGGTGTTTGCTGAATAGACTACAGGCCACTACTACTTTTATTCTTAATTAAAAGAAAACTAAAAGTATAATAATATTGCTCCGCAGTGCTGGACAAACAAGCCTGCTAGGAGCAAGTCTCACTGGTTTAAACTCATTTTTGGATTTGTCCTTATAAATCGCATTTCAAAGAAGAAATGAAGAAATGATAATAAGACCCTGCCATGTAGGTGCAATCTATTATACTGTCTTCACAGAACAATAACAGTGACAATGGGTGAAACTACAATAAGCATATTATATTACACTGTAATGGTAAGGTATGTGAGCAATAATCAGTGTGCAAAGTGCTCTGTGATAACAGCTGGCCCCTTCAAACGAAAAGAGGTTTATATCAAGTAGTCTATCCAAGTGGCCATACAAGAACAAGTGCTAATGTTTTTTTCATTGCTCTAATTATATTTCTATATTCAGTGACAAAAAGAAAAGTAACACAGAAATCGAACGTGATAATTAAAACCATATCTTTACACATTACAAGCAGCTGAAATGAGGTTTTTTGTGGAGTGGCTAGGCTTGGCCTTAAGCTTGGATGGGGGGTTGATGATGTTGTTAAAGCAGCACTAAAGAAGTTTTCCTCTTCGGTCCCCCTACTGGTTGGAAGTGTAATTGTCCATTACTTCCGTCGTAAATAAGTAAGCCTACTGCATCCTACTGTCGCAGGCACGTTATTTGTTTATGCAGAACCGGCTTTGGAAACAATCAACGATATCGAAGGATGTCCAGTGACAAGGTAGAGTATGTTGCATGATTTTACGAAAGTATGATGTATTGCAACATTAGAATGAAGTAAAACAAAATAATGACATTGCTTGCTATTTTTATTTCTGTGTGAAACTGTAAATTTGAAACGGCAGATTAGCAATAGCCAGATAGGTTTACATAAGGATGAAAAATAAAGAAACGTATTGCCTAACAGTTTAGCATGTAATAGCCATTTGCATTGTCTGTGAAAATCTTGTGAATGTTGTTGAAAAAAGTTTCAGAGACCGTTGTGAACTACGAATCAACAACTTTGGGAACGATCAAACATTTGGGGTTATTTTGGCAGTTATTGTCTTAGCTTGCAGTGATAGTTACAGCGATATTTAGCTTAGCGATAGTTACATACAATAGCGAAAACCTTAGCTAACATGAGCCATAGCGATAGTTACATATATATTAGCACAATAGCTAACGCCTTAGCTAAGATGAGACGAAAAAATAATTGACAATGTATTGTACACCGATGCACACTGTTTGAAAAAAATATTACCGGTATTACTTACAAGTCCAGCAGCAGCAAAGCCAAGTCGCCATCGAGTATGAGCCGGTCCGATATTCACTCTCGTTTTAGCTCTTTCTTTATCATGCTCTCGTTTTCTTTTCTTCGCCTCATCGGACAGTACACTCCTCCTTTTCTTTGCAGGGTCTGTCATGAAGCTGGTATCTTCCACACACCTGCTGAGTGTTCTCTCACGGATCTGATTCACTCTCTCACTGATTTGAGCCTCAACCTACCGGATTTTGTAGCCGCGTTGCCGTAAAGCAGGTCAAATTTGTAGTCTTTTTAGAACTACAAAAACGCTACCCGACGAAGCAAAGTTACATAGTGCGGTTACAGCCAATAGAGGGCCGCAAAGCGAATACAGAATTGGCTTTCACCCGGTTTTGAGGTGATAAATCACTGAAACTATTTTTGAAACATTATTTTAAGGTACTAAAAACTCTTTAGTGTTGCTTTAAGAAGCTAGATGGCGCGTAGTCAGCTGCGTTGAGTTTCTCCGTGTGCTTCACATGATGGCAGTTGGAATTGGGCTATTCATCTGGGGTTGGAGCTATTAAATGTTCACCGACGGTTACTTTTGCTGGCATCAACACAATGCACACAAAATTAGTACATGGTGTGTTGAAGGTAGATGGTGGGAGAATTTTCTGTGCTTCACAGCTGTTTTTTTATGTCAAGCTTAGGCGTGCCTACTGCGTAGATATGACATCTGGAGGGTGCTCAATGTACAGTTGAGGTGGTTAGGGAATCTGGTAAGCATGCCCCCTTGAAGGTTTACTGGATCACACAATATGACCAGAATATGCAGGTGGGATTCCATATCTCGACTGGCTTGGGGACGCCTCAGGGTTCCTCAAGAAAGAGGGACTAGAATGAGGTCCATTGCTCGGGGTTGGGCCATCCCGAATACCTTGCTTAGAATGTTGACACCCGACCTCTATATTTGGATAAAATAGATGTTTACACGGTTCAGAAACTTGAGCAGTTGTTGGCAACTAGGTGGATCGTTTGCATTTTAAGTTACGTCATAAACCTGTGGCATTTTAATACACCTGCAAACACATTTTAAAGTTTTGTTTTCCTCCATATTCAATACCTTGCACTATAATTTGTTGGCTATCAGGGCCACCTGCCAGACAAACTAAAAGCTTCTGGAAACCAGGACATTTTACAGCTAATACATAATGTAATACTTTAAGGAAGAATGGAACACAGAGGCATTAATTCTCTTCTCCTGACTATTTTCTGAACACCCATAGACGCAAGTGTTCACCAGTAGAAACCAATAGCAATTTTAGTGTTTCCTGTTTCGTACAACAAAACGGCATCATAAATTGTGTTGCTATTTGTTTTTATAAGACAAGGTTGTGCTTTCAAACAATGAAATTAATCAATACAGCATTTGAAGAGTGAATAAATTCAGTTCATGTGTTTCTTGACGTCTTAATTATCATGCTTCACCTCAATTTATTGGGCGGTTTTTGAGCCAGAAATGGAAGGTATACCAAGTGACCTGTGTGGCATGGGTAACCTTTCAGAGCACCGTGTGGATAGGCCGGTCTGGCCGACCATGAATTAATACACTCCCACCCCTGCCTCTGCCATTGCCTCTGAGGGAGCAGTCGAAAACCCAATGTAATCTAAGCAATATGCTTCGTTTTACCATTAACTGTAATTGGCTCCTCGTTTCATATTGAGCAGCTTGTGCTGACAAACATTCCTCTGCCGGGAGCAAAGACAGATGCTCTCGTTCTCTCTTTCTCCCTCTGCATCTGCCGGTCTCGGCTGTCTCTGAGCCCTTTCCATCTTTCTCTCCCTCCCTCTTTCTGCATGTCTGCCTCTGAGTCTTGCTAAGCTAATCATTCTTTAGAGCATGATGCCAGTAGATGCAGGAGACCGTGCTGGAACCAGGGATGATTATCTAGTCTTTGAAGCAAAGCATTAGTCACACTGTGAGATTTGAGATGAAAATTTCACGTTAACACACGTGTGTGTTAGACGGTGGATCTGTCTGTTACATTATGCCCCTTTGGTCTCTAGAAGGAGCTGTTGTTTGAAGAATGTGTGAATGTTAAATTCTTTATTAATATTAATCAGAACAACTAAAATGAATAGCAAGCAGTGCTATACTAAAATCCAGCATGTCTGTCTGTGCCAACCTGTATTATAAAAGTTCATGTTGGATACATCTGCAGACCACTTACTACAAAATCAACACTTGTCTATACTGTTTTATATTAATGTTTAGGAAACTCAAACACATTATTAAAATTAAGGACATATAGCTATCCTGGCTAAAGCAATACTTACTTGAAGCAGCGGGTTGACAAATTTGATATAAAATCACAATCTTTTCCCCAAACATTAATTTTATTGCTAGAGTTGGATATAAAAAAAAAAAGATTAAGTCTCCATCTGAACTAAATACAGCTATTCTCACTTTGTTTCAGAGCCACATATGCCTCATTGGCATGCAGTCATATTTTATTCTTCCGTCTTTAGCTGTGAAGACTGTAACTGGCTTGTGTTGGCATGCGTGTGTCATCACTGAACAGTGAAACAGAGAGTCTAGTTTGCAGATCAGACAATGAGCGTGATCTCACTCTTTCAAGCAATAGCAGAACAAAACCCAGTCCCCCATGTGGAAAATAAACTCACTTGAGATCTCACTGACAGCTTTTGCTCCCCAGCTAAATGTTCACACAATTGATGAGTCAGCCGTGATACAGAAATAGGAGATTTTTTCCTTCTTTTTGTCTCTTTCATTGTGTCACACATCTTGGAAACATGCTCTGCACGCTGAAAAGGGAGACACAAACTGAGGCGCCGTGTTCACAATAAAGGAGAGACTTTATTAACCCTAAGACACATTTCATTGTGCAAATGCGTTCAGTCATGCCAGCCTTGTTTTGAAGCTTCACTGGTACAGTGTTTGTAATCAGGTCTCTGTAATTTCCAGCTGTGAGTGGAGTATAATTTAGCAGAAATAACATGGAAGGAGAGATGGACAATGACTGTACCGTAGGCTGAACAACCAAAGTCTGGCTCCCTATAATTTTCTAGAAATTTCAGATATGAAGCTGACATTCTGCTGATCTCTCTCTCTCTCTCTCTCTCTCTCTCTCTCTCTCTCTCTCTCTTTCTCTCTCTCTCTCTCTCTCTGTTGTTGAAGGGGTTAGTTGATTTGCGCGAGTGGTGGATGCCCTCGAAGGTCACCAGCTTTCTGCCAAGGTGTCACTCACACTACACCTCTTAGCTGGGAGTTAGATGGAATCAGGCACTGCCAAGATGGCGACGGCCAGATTCGCGACACCAAGCTTCAAAAGAAAGAAAAGCAATAGGATCAAGGAGAGCTGTCCATGGTTATGTATGGTGGGATAAACTAAGAATTCAAGAATATATGGATTACCTAATCCTGAACATTAAATATTTAAAGTACTTTTTATTAAAATTCAGCATGGCAATAAAATACACCGAACAAACATGACATTATGACCATCTTCCTAATATTGTGTAGGTCTCCCTTGTGCTTCCAAACCAGTTGTGACTCATCAGAGACACGGGCCTTCTGAGGATGTCCTGTGGTGTCTGGTAACAGAATGTGGGGGCCTTTGGGTCCTATGGGTTGAAGGGAGGGGCCTCTGTGGATCATCCCACAGATACTTGATCAATTTGGAGGCCAGGTCAACACCTTGTGATGATTTTCATGTTTTTTTTTTAGTTGTTCCTAAACCATTTTTGTGTGTGTGTCTGTGTCAGGCTGCATCCTACTGGGGATGGCATCATGGAGTGTCACTGCTATGGGGTGGGGGTGCCTGGTCTGGTCTAGGTGGGTGGTACATGTCTAAGTAACATCCACATGATTGACAGGTCCAAATGTTTCCCAGGAGAACATTGAATTGTCACAAGTAATATTGGCATATGCAGCATAAAAATCCTACTATTGGCCTGCTGCACAATTTAAGAACAAAAAAGCAACTTTAATCTGGATTTTAGAGTCACTGAAATGCATAATAGTGCGTTTTCCATCAAAATATACTTGACATTGAATATGTCAGATGCATTATGTGAAAGCACAAGTTTCTGCCATGCCTGTAAAACATCAGTTGTGGCAAACTGTGCCAATACAAGATTTCAGGGGTCATGGACTCTGATTGCACGGAATGACAATCTGTAATATATTTTCTGAGAATCATAAAAAGAACATTGAATTTGTTACAAGATGGTCAATGTTATTTACTTCATCTGTCAGTGGTTTTAATGTTGTGGCTGATCGTGTATATATTAATTAATGTGATGCAGCCATTTTAATTTAAGAAAGCTCATTTACATAAATTGGCTGTTCAGGGAAATGGGTGCACAGTAATGGAAGATTTTGTGAGCATAATTATTATGATTGTGAAGATAACAGTAAAACATTTCTGTAAAAGGTTTAATTGTCCTGAAATCTTATTTCTATCAAAGCCACTTTCCTTTTTTTTCAAACATTATTTCTGTGTCTTCTTGCTTTGTGAATACTTATTTTTTCTGTTTTCTTATGTCCCTTTCACTCCAAAAAATATACCAAAGGGATGAACTATATCACATCAATCACAAAGGCCACCAAGAACTAATTGCATCAAGGGGTCAGATGCACTATTTGTCACAGAGAGTGGCAGCATTTTGA
Source organism: Chelon labrosus (assembly GCF_963514085.1). Classification (NCBI taxonomy): domain Eukaryota; kingdom Metazoa; phylum Chordata; class Actinopteri; order Mugiliformes; family Mugilidae; genus Chelon; species Chelon labrosus. Next base: position 3,052,229 of record NC_140346.1, read on the forward strand.
TTTTCCATTAAGGTCACCTTTCCCACACCACCTTGCTCAGGCATCACGTAACAGCTGAGGGGTAGAGTGAAAGGGTCAGCGCCACTGGAGACCTCTAGATATGGCAATTTTTTGATGTGTTTGTGTTAAAGTTTGAAAATACATCGGCTATACATTATAAATATACAGTACATGCACTATGCATGTACAAATATAGAGATTTACATTTTCTGCTCTGAAGCTTTTAGACAAGAGCATCATAAATGATGCATGCACAGTAATTAGCAGATTTTACCGCTATTAAAATGGCTCCTTTCCATAAGTCTTTTTTTCTGTTTTGCTCTGTGACCATATAGTGTCTCTTTCTCCCTAAACGCCCACATTGCCCTTCTTCCCTTTCATCTTACAACTGTCATCTTGCGCCATCCCTAATTACAGCCATTAATTACACAGTACTTCCAGAGACCAGATGGATTTGACCTCGCGTTATTTGTGACAAAAGACATGAGGGGGGGAGGTCAATTTTCTATGCAGCCAACTGCAGCTTTTCTCCTTTAAAAAAAGAAATCATCTGTTTCTACCGTATTTAAATTTAGATGTGTCACATTTCACCCTGCTCTGTGAACAGATATTTACATACTGTACAGAATGAAACCTGAGGGGGAAGAAAATGTGCATTGCTATTTGCTGCATTCAGACATAATGCAGGTTGACGTGATTTACTCCTATCCACGGGAAAAGAGAATCAGAGAGAACCACGTGAGGCGGGAACATCAATACAGATAAAATCAGCCAACCACTAGGCACAGATGCGCCTTTGTAACATCTCGATGCACAGACTATATCTCTTAGTGAAGAACCCCCAGAAGACTTACATACACTCAGATGACAAGACATGCAGGTACAAAACACACATATTTCTCTGCGTATAGTTTTATTCCCACACAGTACAGATATACATCACTGGTGTGTGTCAAAGCGTTCAGTAACAAGGGACGCTTGATTATCAGTACTTCAGTCACCTTGCAATAAGAGACAGAGGCCTATTGATTTGTGGGTCAGGCTAATATATGGTTTTGACTGGTTGCCTGATTTAGCACAGGCACACATGCACACGCAGACAGACACACACATTTGTATGGCTATCTTTGTGAAGACCAGTTAGAGAAAATTTCTTGAAGCAAAGGTCTGGAAAATCCTAATATCTAACTATTTAGTGTGATACATATTTAGTAGCCTAGTAGTTGGATCAGCATCTGCATGTAATCAATACCTAACTCATCAATTCAGTGCAATTCAATAATGTTTTGACAATGCTTATCGTCACGTAACATAGAACTGAACATGTCTGTATGACTGCAGACATGTATAATGTTCTCTCATTAACTGAATAAAAGTGAGCTGCATTTCAAAATAAGAGAAAATAAATAAAATATGAAATATGTGCATCTTCAAATGAAGTGCTTAACTGTAGACAAATTAAATAAATGGGAGGAAAAGTCTGAATTTCCCCTGAGAAGGGATACACAGACTTAATTGGCTGAGTGTTACCACATGGGATGGCTTAACTCGCTAGCAATTGGTCATCCACTAAACCACTACTGGAAGCTGTGTCAGTCAAAATACAAGCACCCCATTTTAAATCATAACCTTCTGTTTTTGCTGTAGGTCCGGGTCCATATGGAACAGCTTCTGGACCTGGACCACAGCCCACCTATTAGTGACCTATGCACTAGCCCTTTACCTTAAGCCGAACCATAACCTAATTGTAATCTTTACCCTAAAACCTGGTCTTAACCCTCAAACATCCTTGTAAAGAGGTGAGGACCGACCAAAAAGTCCTCACTTTGCACAAATGTCCTCACTCCGATGGCGTAAAACTCTAACTAGTCCTCAGAAAGATAGATGTACATGAGCACACGCTTGCACAAACACTTATGTACGTATATCCACTATGTAGCAGATTGGTGAGTCATTTATAGAACAAATATCGAACGGGACAGTGTGTTGGTGCCATGCTTCTTTTTCAAGAAACAAGATACAAGATCGTCTGCACATGATACCATATTAGTAATGATGTTATTTACAGTCTTGCATTGTCTAGCCTCTATTTAATCTATTTTCTAGACTTCACTTTTAGCAATTCTCCTATGGTTCACTTTCTCATTCCGTTCTTATAGCAGTGTTGGGCTATTGTTTTTGGTTTTGAATTAGTAGTATCAGTATTAGAATGAGTTTTAGTTCAGATTTCGTGCACTAGCACAAACATATGAACAGACTGACACATTGGACAACTAGCTGGTGAACATAGAGGAGCATCTAGCAGGTGAGGAGCTGCTTGTTTCTTCTTAGGAAGTGGTGGAGACTAACATAGAGCAAAGGAGAATTAATATTTTTGCCCAGAAACACAGCTCAGTACAAATGTTAATGTTGGCCCACTTTTCTCTTAATCCTTAAACAGACTAGTGGTTTCTGAGAGTTGTGTGTCACTTGCGTTTGTTGTCTCCAAGTGTCTAAAAAGCAATTTAAAGCCTTGATAAAGAAAAAAAAAGTAACACTTTTCAGCCTTAAAATACGACTGAGATGTCAACATGTGTTATTTTATATTGAGGAGCAACTTGTGAAATGTGCCTGAAGATAATCATTCCTTTCAATATACCATGAGTTAATAGAGAAAAGGTCAAACATCTGTGGAACAACTATAACAGCATTTATTTACACATATAAATCCCACACGAACCAGCCTTGAAAGCTTGACAGCTTCATTCACTATTTCCGCTCTATCATTTGAGGCACACCACTTTGATTGTACTTCATTATGTCTCTGCTCTCCATTATCCAATCATTTACCAAAGACTTACAAAAAAAAAAAAAACCTAACCAGAAAGCTTGGCCTAAATTGCAAAAATCTGAAGTCATCACCCTGGTAATGATGTGATCATACACCTAGCCCATCTTTTTATGAGAGTGACGTCAAATGAACAATAATATTGCAGTATCTGCCCTGAGACAGACTGAAGGAAGTGATGAATGCATGATGAAAGGAAGGCAAACTCTGGCTTATCTACTCTAGTTTTAGTGGTGGGAAAGAAAGTAGACAAAGTGGTTCAACGTGGCCGGTGGTTGGGCTGGTTTATCCCAAAAGTTCATCCTTCGTCTGAGAAATCCATCTACCAGTCCAGTTTGTGATCCAGATGTAGACCAAGGTACTTATAGGACTGAACCACCTCTACACACTCCCTGTTGATGGTTACAGGCTGCAGGTGAGGCCTGGACCTCCAGAAATCCACTACCATCTCCTTGGTTTTAGCTGTATTGATCAGAAGGTGGTTTGCTTCACACCATGAGACAAAGTTGTCCACCAGATTCTTGTGTTCCTGTTCCTGTCCATCCCTGATACACCCCACAATTGCAGAATCACCTGAGAATGTCTGCATATGACATGACTCTGTGTTGTACTTGAAGATCAAGGTGTACAGGCTAAATAGGACAGGGGAGAGCACAGTCCCCTGTGGTGCTCCAGTGCTGCTGATAATAGTCCAGGACGTGCAATTTCCCAACCTGACATACTGAGGTCTCTCAGTGAAGAAGTCCACTATCCAAGAGGTGAGGTGTGAGTCCACTCCCATCTCTGTTGGCTTGTCCCTCAGCAGCAGGGGCTGGATGTGCTGGAGAAGTCAAAAAACATGATCCTCACAGCAGCATTCCCCATCTGTGAGAGAGTCGATGGCGCAGGTAGAGGATGGAATCCTCCACCCCCACCTTTTCCTGGTACACAAACTGCAAGGGGTCTAGAGCGTGGCGGACCTGGGGCCCGATGTGATGGGGCAGCAGCCTCTCCATCTCATAGTTTTCATGATGTTGGATGTTAGGGCGACTGGTCTGTAGTCGTTCATCTCCCTCGGCCGTAGTCGTAGCTTCTTGGGGACAGGGATGATGCGTGATGTCTTCCACTGCAGGGGGACCCTCCTAAGGTGTAGGCCCAGATTAAATAGCATACTGCTATCGACAGAAGTTAAAAATTTCACCTCACCTCACCAAAAACTCATTCATTCATTCATTCATTCATTCATTCATATTCTGTAACCGCTTGTCCTGTGAAAGGTCGCAGGGGGGCTGGAGCTGGGCCAGAGGTGGGGTACACCCTGGACAGGTCTCCAGTCCATAGCAGGGTTAACACAGAGAGACAGACAACCATTCACACTCACATGCACACCTATGGCCAGTTTAGAATCACCAATTAACCTAACCAGCATGTCTTTGGATGGTGGGAGGAAGCTGGAGTACCCGAAGAGAACCCACGCAGACACAGGGAGAACATGCAAACTCCACACAGAAAGGCCCAGCCGATCTGAATTTGAACCCGGAACCTTCTTGCTGTGAGGCATCCGTGCTAACCACCATTAACACTCATTTAGCCTTGTGCAAAGTACTACAAAGTTACAGTGAGTAACTTTTTTGTCTTTTTTGTCTTCTTTTGGCTGCAACCAGGTGCATCATGCCACCCATCAGGCGTACAGGGAGAGATCGTACAGGGTGATGCATTCAGTATCCACTGATTCACTAATGGCACAGTATCTGAATAATATCCCGTAGTGTGTTTTGCACTATTATTTTTAAACCCTGTGACATTTGAATGTTTGAGACTAGAGAGAAAAACATCTGTGAAGTTTTTCCTTAAGTGTGTGATGTAAAGAAACGACAGTCAGAGCCCAGCCTTGGTGATATGGCCTATGTTAACAAGTGCAAAAAGGAAATAAAGTATACACTTGTTACACTTTTTGATCAGCCTGAATTGTTTGAAGAAAGAGACAACAAAGGAAGACTTAATTTGAGCAAATGGACCCACTGCATTCAAAGCTGCAAGTACTTCTTGTTTGTACATTGAAGGATGACACCAAATGAGATGACTTTCAAACGGAAAGAAGTGACACCTCTTTCGTTCTTTAATCTTGTTGTTGGTGACAACACTTAATGTTTGTTAATCTTCGTCAGAGTCATTAAGTTACTCCATCATGTGTCTCTTCAGGTGGCTGCCTATTAAACTGCCATCTGGTTAAAGCTGAAGCAATCTCTGCTCATTAGTTGGAAAAGATATCTCATTACATTCATTCATGTTATTATATTCTTCAAATCAAAGGCCCAGCATGAAAGGACACACTCAGCACTGTTTACTTGTATTGATTTTACAAAGTGACATATACTATTTGGTCGTCACTCCCACTGAAAGTGTTCTTTAGCCACTTAGTAAGCTAGAACACCTACTATTGATCAAGTAGTGGGAATTCGTAGGTGTTTGGATGTTTTCACCATTTAAACACCACTCCTCCTTAAGTATATAATATGATGAATTGGAAAATGCTCAAAATCAAGTGCTCACTCTGTTGTCACCCAAACACCAGCTGGTTCTCTGTAGTGACATAGTCTGTCAGAGACTCAAGGATCCAAATGTTGAGTCCATGATGCTATGAAAAATGTTTTTTGACCATATTGTCCAGACCATCTACAAGAAAAAAGAAGTTCTTCATGAGAGCAAGGTCAAATGTATAAATATTCAGTCAGTGTCTCTCAAGTGTATGGTGCACATTCTTGAGCTTTAACAAACACGATGAATGCAGCCCAAAACAAAGCTGATTATCTTAAAAGTCTGAGTCATTCATTGTTTATGTGCATATTTACTTGCAAGCTGTCTGCTTCTGTCCTGCCTTTGCTTGAGTATTTCAGTGTTTTGGGGCACCTCATGTTGTTAATAACGTGGTCTAAAACTCCACAGGGTAGCTTTTTAAGTGTTTTTGTGCATTTGAGTGGTTATTTTTGTTAATAGTTGGCATTTGAGAAGTAACAGGAAATGGTGGCAGACGAGGAGGAAGTCTGAAGCAAAGGAACTGAACTGTGGATGCAGTCACAGTATGTCAATCCAACGCACATCCGCAGAGTTGTGGAGTGTCACGTGTCAACTGTCAGCTGTAACACACATCTGATGTGTCATAAAAAGACATAAAAGACATAAAAAGTAGTGAAGGTACGGCAGCCTGAATATGCCAGTGGAGTAATTATGATTAAACCTGATGGTTTTCTAAGAGGAAACACATTCACATGCTGGGAAAGAGTAGTTTATTCTGAAGGGCTGACACATCACATGTTAACGCACTTCCAGATCATCACAAATGAGTGGGCAGAAAGACCAGATAAGTTAAACTTGTTTAAATGTTTGTGCAGATTCACAGCTAAAACTGTTATGGAAAGAGAAAAATCTGCATAAAAGTCCCTTTTGTCAGATTTATAAAGAATAATTAATACATTCCTGATTCTGTTAAATGAATCTCCGCCATTACTGAGACATTGCCATGTGCACAAGCATTGTTCACCATAAAAGGATGAAAAAACCTTTGACCTTATTTTAATCTTCACCTTATTTCACCAAGACCTAATTCAAGAAAACCTTGTGCACTCCAGGTCTGAAGAATGTATGAGGTCTCATCTCAGATTGTCCTTTGGATAAGGTTAATGTCTGGAGTATGCTTGCATGTATGCATCATTGGAGGCATGTGTTTACATGAACACCAGTGTTGCATTAATAATAATTAGTAATTGCCCAATATGAACAAAAATACCTAAGACTTTATTTATCCCTGTGGGGAAATTAGGGTGTTACAGTGGCAGGGAACAACAGAGCAAGATACAAAAAGATACAAAAAATAGAATCAGGTAAGACAAGAGAATTATTATGGTACATAAATATTTACACATTATATATTATATATATAATATACATATTATTATATACAATGCATCAGGTTTTCAGTAGCTAACCAAAAAGTTGAAAGAACTAACTAATGTAAATAGAGGCTTGAAGTGGTAAGGAGGCTTAATATACATATTGACATTCATGAATATCATGAATAAAACAAACTCCAATAGGAGTTGCACCAAATATTGTACAAAAAGACATGAGGTAATGACAGGGATGAGTTGGTATATACTATGGTCTAGTATGTCCAGAGAAGAAGCTCAGCAGCAGTGCTAAGAAATGCTGATGTTAAAGAGTCTTACTGCTGAGGGGACAACAGACCTCCGGAAGCAGTGGGTGCACTGTGGGTGCAGCAGTCTGTGGCTGGAGGAGCTTCCTAAAGGGGGTGAGAGGGGTTGTTCCTGATGTTTGACAGTTTAGCCAAAATCCTCCTCTCCCCCACCTGCTCCACTAAGTCCAGAGGACAGCCCAGGATGGAGCCGGCCCTCTCGATCAGTTTGCCCAGTCTAACTCTGCCACACCAGCAGACCACGGCGTAGAAGGTTGCCATGCAACTGCAGTGTCATAAAAGGTCGGTAGTGTCCTACACACCACAAAGGACCTCAGTCTCCTTAGCAGGTGGAGTCAACTTTGTCCCTTCCTGTATAGGACATTAGTGTTGTCCGGCCAGTCCAGTTTATTGTTCAGGTGAACACCCAGGTGTTATATTCATCCACAATGTCGATATCCAATCCCTGGATGTTCACCAGTGCAGTTTGTGTTGCCTTCCTTTGGAAGTCAATCACCATCTCCTTTGTCTTGGTGAGACGGTGACTGTGTTCACACCAGTCGACAAGGTCCTCGACTACCTTCCTGTATTCCAGGTTGTTCCTATCCAATACCCGTCCAATGATGGCTGTATCGTCCAAGAACTTCTGGATGTGGCAGTTGTCTGTGTTATACCAGAAGACTGAAGTGTAGATGGAGGAATGGAGAAAGTTAAGCCATTCAATAAGAAAATAGTTCTTAATAACATGTTTGATAATAATAATGTTGCAAATCGAAAGCTCCACAAAGGGCGGCAGCACTTTGCGCCACTTTGTAAATACGTGCATCTTATTGAATCATTTTGTTTAACGTTCATGCAAACTGTTTGGCTCAGATTCAGAATAAATGCTGTCCATGTAAGGAATCTTTACATCTGGTTCCAGGAGTGCCTTGTACATCATACAGTTAGTTTGCAACATCACACACACCAGCCCTAACTTCATTGTGTACCTGTGAGTCAAGTGGAACATGAATTTGCCACATGTGCACATGCATGTGTAGACTATAGATGTTGTTAAAAAACACAGACTTAGGTGGTGATTGCATAGTTTTGAGATGTAGTGCTAATGAGCTGTATTATGAAAGCAGACAAGTAATAGTAAATTGAAACCAACATAATGAATTGAATCTCAGAAGTTAAAAACAAGGTCATGAACTATGATGGTATTTAGGCAATTACTGTGCCAATTATTTTGGAAAATATCTCTCAAGAGGGGAATCAGGCGAAACCTTGAACAGAAAAAGATTAAGTTTCTCTCCTCTCTGCCTCCGCCTGCTGTTTGTTGTGACTGCACGTTGGTCGTGTCTCTCTTGTGTTTACAATGGCGTATGATCTGTGTTCACTGATACTGTCAAGTGTCCTTCTCGGTTTCCTCACACCACGGAAGAAGCCCTGAGTGACTAATGGCTTTTGACAGGGCAGAAAATTGATCAAGTGGCAGCTCCAAAGCTCAGTGCTTGAAGTGCTTGAATGACAATTTGGGGTCATAGAGACTGTAATATATTAATTTAGAGCTCTTGTATCAAGGCCGAGGTGTAGTGTGGCACAGTGCCCTAAGCACATTACCAATGCACAAAATGTAATTATTTGCAGCGCGCTTGTGTAGTGTGTGGTTAAAATCAAGTTTTAAAAGAATCATAGGGGCTTCTAGAGGCAGTCCTGTGCAGCTGACCATATGCTCTGACCTCAGTACAGAGAAGCTAAGCCAAGGAACTCCACGTGGAGATGACAAATTAAATCAAAATATTGTTTTCTGTTCATAAAGGCCAAACATTGCAAACACAGTGATTATATGAATACTGGATGTTGTACCTCACAATATTGAGCAATAGACTGATATAAGCCAGTACTGTTGGAACATGAAAGCAGAGAGTGTGATGGGCCTGGCGTCAAAGTCATGTCAGAAAGATTTACCCATTTTTCTCCCTTTTTAAAAAAAGCTATGCCTTCATGGAGAGAAATGTCAAATGTAGAGGGTGGTTTGAGGTCACTCCACAGACTGTATGGCCACTCTGGTGCTTTCTTGCCTCTCCTGTGTAGTTAACCTGTTAATAATCAACCACTGCAGGTTCCTAAATAACATTCTTTATAACGTTAATTAAAGAACAACAATAAATTAGTTTTTTATTCTAGAGGTTTTGATTTTAAAGGGAGTAGCATAGTCTCTTGTAAAATAACTACATTATATTAGTGCAGTTGTCTTAATCCATCTGACTGCATTAAGCTGTCTCGGGCTGTTTTAGTCTCAGTATAACTACACATGGGAATTGACGTATTAAAGTGGCCGTCATAACAGTCTGTTGCCAAACAGGGTAACAATGTGGGATTTGTGCTTATGGCCCATTGAAGAAATCTTGTGATTTTTTTTTATATTTACAGAATTTTGATCTGGGAACATTGGAAATATTAAATCCGTGGAGACATTTCTGTCCAAATCAACAGTTAGTTATCTCTGACTGGTTATGTATTAAGCTGAAATCAAACAAGCCTCACAGATTGGATCTCTAGGAATAAAAAATACAATCCAAAAAAAAAAATATATGCAGCTGCAATTACCACTTATTGCCACAGGGAGTACAACACTGAGATCTTTGAGATTTCGAGTTCAAGTTACTGTTTGTGTAGTGTAGTGGTAGTGTTGTCTTTATGTGCTTTGGATTACCGATAATGATCCATCATTACACACTGCAGTTCAGTACTTAAACCTTATATCTACAATGTGTGTGTTTTTGTTTTTTCTACACATGAAATTATTTTGCAGACCAATGAATTCAGACATTTTTATTGCCATGAATGTGTGCGCTTGTGATATAAATCAGGAAAACACTGCAGCACAGTGGTTAGAGCTGGTGCCTCACAGCAAGAAAGTCCTCGGTTCGAATTGATTCTCAGGGCCTTTCTGTGTGGAGTTTGCATGCTCTCCCCGTGTTTGCGTGGGTTTCCTCCAGGCACTCCTCTAGGCACTCCCACCATCATCAAAAAAACAAAACATGGGTTCTAGGCCCCGGGTCAGGTTGGACCCTCCATCTGACCATGTAATTTTGCTGTACAATAATATATAATGACAAATAAAGCACTTTACCTTTAGCTTACCTTTACCTTATATGTAAATATGGGAAGTCAAGGACTCTGATGTCCTAATTCCATTGTCTTCCTCCACACTGTTTTCTCACAAACACACGTGCTTCCCTTTTATTACGTCATGTTTCTAGTTCGTAGTCCTTCTTAATAATTTCCAAAGAGCTATAACATTAAAACCTGGTTTTCTTACTCACACGTCACACCTGTTGAGTGATGTCAGGCTTTGAGGAAAAACAAAATGGAAAACATCTATTTATGTATATGTGCATGATGATGTCATTTCCATATGTATACCATATGTGTGCGTATCATAGCACATGTTATATATGCTCAAGTTTGTCCAATAAATGTGTGGGTACATGTGGGGGGTGTATTTGGCCAGTGAGAGAAAAAAAGGAGCATTGAGGCAGCTTCCAAGGTGATACCTGGCTGAGTCAATGAGGCAGCACGTCACCATAGAAACCCGACAAACAGCGTGATGAAGCAATTAAGACAGGGCTTGACATACGTTAACGAGCTCTTGGCTGAGCCCCCCTGCTTCAGAGCTTGTTAAACCTCACATGTGTGGGCAAGTAGCCCGCTAATGAGCCAAATCTGCAGTATGTAATCAATTAATCTCTTTGACGAGCGTACAGAACAAGGGAGATCATACTTTTCAAAGAGTTGGAAATTAGAGAAAGAGAATGCTGATTTAGTTTTTCATGTGGCGTTCATTTGGACTTGATGTTTGCTTTTTTCTCTGGCGGCTGCAAAAAATATGTTGGGTCCCAGTACGTATCATTAGGCAGCATGTCACGTTTAGTAACATGTGTCTGTTGTAACATATTAATTGTAACTAAAATGTCATGTCAGATTTTGATAAATGGATGCAAATAAACTGTACAAACGTTACTGCAATGCCCATACAAGTCTTTTAGCCGTGGCAGTGGCTTACTTTTGTTGACATATACACCTTCATCTTGCTCTTTACTCACAGGAATTCTGTTTATTTGGCTGATGAAAAACCAAAATGGAGTTAGCCACTAAGTTTGTCCTTCTCATTCCCAATATACATATTCTCAGGCCAGACATCACTATGTTTGCACTGAGGAAAGAACAGAAGCTATTGGACTAAGATTGGATTGACCCCTCACTGTCATTGTACTGTGTCCTTTGCCTCCCATCCCTCCTTTCTCGTCGCGTTTTCTTTTCCTCTATAGCATTTGAACCTGTTTATTCAAGGGTTCGAGTTGTTAACATGCAGTGAGCAGCTTCTTAGCTCACACGTGATGAATGCCGTCTGTTGGTCTCTTTCCGTCTCTCCCACCTGTTATTGCTCGTCATCAAAACACATTCTCGCAGGGCACGTCCCCCTTTCATCACTCAGCCAATTTAATGCAGTGTGACTTTATGTGAAGTGTTGGCTGTGCTCACCTCATTTAAGCTCAGGAGAAGGAATGTGCAGATGCTGGCAAATGCAGTGCAGCACAATTATTGAGGTCAGACTAATTTAATTTAAAGCCACATAAAGAAAACGATCCTTCTCAGTATTTTTTAAAAAAATAATTAGTTTTTTTTGATGAATACGTTGCCCGTTTGACTTTTTAGTTGGCTAGATAATTTAAACATAAATGTTAATGGGCAATTCCACAAAATGTGCTGAATGAAATTGTCCGTCAGTGTATACAATTTAGCAGTTCTATACTGTTATTTGAGTAAAAACAGTCTCAATCTCCATATGTGTCCAAATGTGAGGGCAGCAAAACAAACTATTATTGTTTTATAGAAGTAGTCAGTAGTTTAGGAACTCTTTCCATCATTCCGTGATCTGGTTTTATACTCAACACAACATAAGTCTGTGAACAGCAGGTCACAGTGAAAGGACTTGGTTACTTCACTAAGGAGGTAGAGGTGTGTAGCTCTTCATCTACCAGCTCACTGCGGCTGCTCCTTCTTCTTCCATTAATCCCTGCAATGTTTTACGCATTTTTGTGCTACACTCCTGACAAACACATTGATTTGCAGCGACTTCGTCATAATAAAACTTTGTCAGTTAAATACTTTTAATGTGAAGCTGCAGCAGAAAAAAATAGACACAAGTACAAGATTAGTTTTGTTCCTGAGCACAGCAAAATTAGAGTTTTCATAGTTTGTACAAGATTAATCCACTACACTACTATGGCACATGTGTACTGCACCTATTTATAAATAGCCCACCTCAGCTGCAGTGTGTCACAGCGTATCTCAGTTCAGTTTAACAACCCCACTGACACAGCAGATGTGCCAACAATGTGATTCATGTTTTTTGCATCCTGTTAAGGAGTGACGAGTGAGACCTTTTATTCTTCCCTCGTCACTGATTGTGCACGGCACTGTGTTTGTGTGCAAGCTAAAAGCCTAAAGTGAACAGCAGGAGGAGGGCATTTCATCATTGTAAGTGAGGATGTGAAGTTTTGGAAAAGGATAAACGTGCTGTGATACAAAATGGAAGATGGTGAGGAAGGGGGGAAAGAGGAGACATAGAGAAGGACAGGGATTAAATGGATGAGAGCACATGCTATGCTGGGCGGCTGTAGCGTTGGCTGCCGGTTGCATACTTATCCCTAAGGGTTATACCACCTCGCTAATGGCTGCAGAGAGGATTGATCTAGACAACATTACACGAACGCTTGGCATCAGGCTGCCAGACACACTTACACATAGATGTAAATACATTTACATACGAAGACCCATTCACTCGCTTACCACACACTATTTATTCATACACCAGCCCCACACATCTGTCCAGAACAAAGAACTAAAGTAAACACACGGTGCTGTCAGTATGTACTCTCTGGAATTGAATGCACGTGCAAAGAAATCACTAAAGCTACCAAACACTTTCAGGTTGCTTGCGGGCCTCATTTAGAAACTGTATGTACATAATTCAGGGTGTCTGAAAATAGCCCTGAGATGTAAATAATGCACAGGGGCCATTAAAGAACTCTAAAACATACCCGGGGAAGGAGGGAAGGAGGGAGACAGGATGGATGGTGACAGGTGTGACTGGAGGAAGGAAAATTAGAATTGTTAGTTAGTGTGAGTAGTTTGTGTTTGTCCAAACAGTGTTCAAGTGGATGAGACGCTATGTTTAAGGAAAAAGGAATAAAAACTGCTAATTAAGAGATTATTCATGAACCACGTGTGCATTTGAAAGAGCGCCTTAACACTTCAGTCTAAACACAACAGAAGACAGACAAAACCACAACTGCTGAACTCATTATTAAGGTTTCAACTATATCTACACAGCTGCTCCTATGTGTTTTGTTTTACCTTGCTGTTTACAGCAAACATGATCCTGTAAACATGTCATTTTGTGCTCACTGAATATAAGACAGACCTAAAGTTACTGAAACTTCATTCACAGAAATGTCTTGCAAAATGTGTTTGGCATCTGAGCTCAGACCTGCTGGGCTTCATTTTAAATAGCTGCATTTTACTGACACCAGGACAGGCTGCAAAAGTGCAAACTGCAGGTGTTGAACCCACATCTCTGTCCCTCAGGGAACAGTGGTTATGTTAAAAAATCCATGTTGACTGAGTTTGTTTGTTTTACAAAATCAGTGAGGATGATGTGTGTGCAGATTCAGTGTGTTGACGACTGGTCCAGTTGGGCAAGGACTCTCAGTCAAAGTACAATGTTTGATCACTGTGTTAATGAAGGGCACAAACGCATCGGTGCAAAAACAAGTGAAGTAATAAATGTACATCACAGATGTAAATCAAGTGTCAGTGAAAACTGCAGTTGAATGGCCACTTGGGATTAGCACCAAAAATTTGTCTATTTCCATGGCCCTCCATGCTAAAATGTCAAACTTTACAGCAGAATTTACGACATCGTAGGAAAAAAAAACGTATTTGGTCTCTATGGTAAATCTTCTCATTCATACCAAGACAAGAAGTTTTATATAACTCACCATTTTAAATACTATTTATGTCTATTAAAACTTAAATTAATGTATAACTAAAGACATGACCACATTGAGTGAGCTGTGGTTGCTGTCACAGGCCGCTGGCAGGCTGGCTATTCATTACCTGCCCGCCTCAGCTCTACTCACTTTTCACCTTTCCTCTCCGGGAAACTATAGGGTGACATCACAGAGCATTACCTTATTACGCCTTAAATCTCTAATTCCCCTTTTCAAGTTTCGAGGAGTCAGTGTGATAATTCACTCAACAACATTCGTTCTCACCTGTTATATTTTTAAGAAGATTCAGTTACATTTTCAGTTAAACATTTACCAGATAGAAACAGACTGGACAAGATGATCATGGCTGACCTGACCTGTACACTGGCTGAGCTCATTTGAATTGTGTTGTACTTAATATAAATGACAAGCTGAAAATCAGTTTGCTGTGACTACATTTTAAACCTAAATGTATTTGCCTTGGAGACTAGGAGCATTTAGAACCTTTTGTTATCCAAGTTGTATAGACTATATATCTGTTTTGTCGAAGGAATCTGGACAGAAAACTCATAAATACCTCCAAAACACATTCTACATAATGCAAGGTCAAACTGATACAGAAATGCTCCTCCGTTCTTTATTTTGCTTCCAATTTGTCCTCTGATTGGAGCATTGTGCTGAGGCTGTGTTGATTTGTTGAACCATGCTGCTTGAGCCCCATGACCATAACCTGCAGATAAATACACCATCAACTTGTCCTAAAAATAGACCCACTGCTGCCTTGCAACACAAAAAACAAAATGTGTGCACATACACTCTCTGTCCCATGCACCCACAACAAACTAGGAGAGGCAAACTCACTTTTTGCACACAAATGTAGAGCCTTAGCAACTGGAGTCAAACACATAATTACAGTCGCACCTTCAGGGGCCTGATACCCCAAATACCAACAGCAGACGTAGGTTTTACAATTCCCCTAACAGCAGATGCACACAGACAAACAGTCCCATCCAGGTGTCAGGTACATGTGTCTGAGTGTGGACACTCACTGGCCCAAGGAATCCTTTGAGGGCATTTGATGGCGGCACTCCCGTTTCTACACACATGCAGTACACACACATCTCTATCATCTGTCTCTCATGCTCTCTTTTGTCCACACCCCGCTACGTTCCAGCAGTAGAAACAAGGCTGCTGTGTCCGCGTGAGTCACCTCGGCCCTCTCCCACAGGGTACTGCACTGTCACACCTGACAGGCCACATCAGCCAAAGAGACACTCACCCACCCATCCGTCCTCACACACACAGTAGACCGTACCTGTTCAAACATGTGTATGTGTGGCGCGCGTGTATGTGACGCAGCAAGAGTACATGCATTGTACCCCGGACAAATATGTTTTCTGACAGGATCGACTGAGAGAAGTTGAACTCGACACATATTCAAATATTTACAGAATATTAGATCAGGATTTCCATCTAATTTCACTTAATTTCTCTGTTACAGTTCTTTAGTCCTTATCTTTTACTCACAAGTAATAACAGGAATGCCTGTTACCTGTCATTATGCTCATCACTCATGGGCAAAGCCAGACTCTTCAATGGTCTATTCCTCCAAAGTGTATTAGATTTAATTAAGTAATACCATAAACATTCATTTCATATTTGTGCTGGAGGTTGCCAAATTGGAGATAATGATTAAACAAATAATATGTTTATAATATTACTCTGCAGGGTGTTTATGTTAAACTGTATATTGAGCCTATAGGTTTCACTGTAAATACCAGACAACTCTGTGTTAATTACACTGTAAACCCGAACAGTACTACTGACTCAAAAGTATTGTGAAAACTACAATCAAAATCCGCTATCAAGTCAACCCAACTTTAAGTTACTAAGTGTTCCGAACGAGGAGTGCAGTTATAATTTCGTGCTACTTAAATTGTCTGAATGATCATCACTGTCTAACTCAAAACCTTTGAATGCACGGAGGCGTGCAACGTAATGACGTCAGTGCGTCATTACATTGGCGGGACCGAAGGATGCAAGATCATACCAACATGGCGGTCGGGAAGCGAACAAAGTGCTTCATCGTTAGCTGAAGTTAAGAAAACTTGTAAGTATAAGGGTAAAGTCTTCTAAAACTCACTTGCATGTTGTTTAATTGCATAAATGCCACAACGAAATCGTACTTTTTGGTTTGTCTGCGCTTTTTTACACATTCAGCTTAATACGCGGTCACAGTTACCGGTCTTTGGTGAGGACATGTTGCGTGAATTGAGTGCAATAATCATAATGACGATAAATATTTTCAGTCGACGGTATTGTTATTCTTTATAAATGTGTTTCTATTGGTAATGTTGAGATTTGGTTGAAAATAAGCCGGTCCGGTAAAGCCGCCTCCCCCTCCCCCTCGAAGTAAGAAGCAGGTGTGGGGGGCAGGGTTCCCGCGGAGTCTTAAAAGTCTTAAATTTGATAATGCCAATTTAAGGCCGTAAAAGGTCTTAAATACGAGCATATTTTGCATTGTAGGTCTTAAATTACATTTCGTCAAGTCTTAAATCCTTACGTCCATTTACCGCTTCATTCGCATTTCGTTCAATGCGTCGGTGGCATTCACAGTTAGTTCTGTGTGTTCTGTGTAGTTCTTTATTAAATATAACTATTAGCGGTACGCAGAAATTAGCCCGGTGTTCAGCCCGGTTTGTAATGTGTTGCTGCACCGGGTATGGTCCGATCGTACGGCGCAGGCGAAGCGGGGAGATTTTATCGTCACATAACGTTTGTTAGCGATATGTATTTATGCCTTTTGGATTCGAGACTTCTGTCACATGAACCTCGTTGTCAACTTGGGAAATGGGCAAAATGTAAGTTTAATGATTGCTGGCTTTGTAACATGGAGTTGGAGAGAAGCTTAGCCACGTTTGCTAGTAGTATGCTTCAACATGAAGTAGCAGGCAGGAGACGAAGTGGAGGGAATTATGCACAATACATTTATTAAACAGAACCATATAAAGCCAGGTCTCACGGCGTATTACAGAACACTATAATAACCGATAATAAAACGTTCGTGGCATGTAGCCTTCACCAGCGTCCACGTTACGGAGATGGAGGAAGTAAAAAAAAAAAAAAAAAAAAAAGACGGATTCAAGAGTGCCACCTGCCGAATTAAGCGATGAAAACAAAGGAGGCGCCGCCGTGTGGTGTAAACTGGTACTGCTCCATGTAAAACTGGCTGTTAACAGCTTGAACGAAATGATTTCGTTGCTTGGCTGAAACGCGCTGAAAAATCCTTATGAGGTGAACTGCATTACAAATCTATGCATGGCACATTGGATGGAGGAAGTTGGGACATGTCTCAATGCATGTTAAATCACGTCTAGAGGATAGTTGATAGTTGAATGACAATACATTTTTATTATTTTGAAAGTAATTGTGGGTCTCTGATTTTCGTTATTTTTTGTACTTCGAGTAGGTCTTAAATTTAACCTATAATGGTCTTAAAAAGGTCTTAAAAAGTCTTAAATTTCACTTGCTCAAACCTGCAGAAACCCTGGGGGGGAGGGGGAGCGGCGACTTTACCGGATAATGCAATTTTCTATGTTCAAAGGGATAAAAGAAATAACTATGAAAGCAAATGTCATCTCTAATTGTTAAAAGATTAGATTAACTATAATAAAGGCTAGGCTATATATGTTGCACAGTTGTTTAGTCTTTTTCGTCAGAAAAATAGCTTAGTCCACAGCATTTAACAAAGATTGGAAAGGGTTCACAATTACTTAATTTATTTTTAGCTAAAATATTCTAATTAGAAATTTGGACTGCATTATTTGAGTGGTTTCAGCATACTATTTTATGTCATCCCACAGGATCAAACACCTCAAACTCCTTACGCCGGTGAAGAACAGTGAATGGCACAGACCTCTACGGTAAAAATTCATCTTGAAAGAAGACGACTTTTGTTGAGTAATGGAGTGGAAGTGCACACAGCTTTTCAAGACTTGGAACGTAAGCCTTAATATATTTATATAAAAGATGTCCTCACTAATCACCTTTTACGATTGGAGCTATTTTGAAGTGCCTTGGTGTTGTAATTAGGGCGCTAAGGCTCCATTCTCTCACCATCACATACATGCTCCTCTCTTTCTTTGTCTCTCTCAGACACACCCCTAGCAGAGGTCCCAGGGAGTTCTCAAAATTTCTGAGAGGAAATTTTCTAGTTGAGCCACTTAACCTTAATTGGAGGGAGAGAGGAGTAGTGGAGGGGGTTATCTTTGTATAATTGTTGACTGGGCAGCTGTAAAAAAGTGTTCAGAAATACTTACCAGTGTACTTTTGCATTATGACTCTATTGTGAAATACCTATCCATGTTCTTGCTGAGTTACGATGACTCAACAAGAAATACTCACCTGTTGCAAAAATGCAGTTGTCTGATTCATTCAAGCTAACCATATTTGAACCTCCATGTGCATTTTCCAGAGTGAGGAATTGGAGGAACCAGATATAACTGACACTCCTGTTGGTATCCTCACCGTGGTAACAGAGAGGAGTACATCTCCAGTCGTCTTCCGTCCTGCAAGAACAGCCATTGTGGTGGAAGGCGAGTTGGTAATCATGGACATTGCCACGTTTGCAGATGCATTTGCTTTACTGTTTGGGCTGGTTTATGCATTGCATCTGGACTACCCAAACACCCTTGTTGGCACGTTCACCTTCGTCCAGAAGGTATTCATGGGGTTGGATGATGGTGCTCCACTCAGACCTTCTTTGCTACGTTTAAAAAGTGACCTTCTAACAACAACTTAGAAGTTGTGTCTTCTTTGAAATGGCACCTACATGTAAAGGTGTTAAACTTGAAAAATTACCTATTTCCAAGCATTTATTCAAGTAAAATATCAATAGATGTGTCATGTCCTTCTGCACCTCTACTGGCCTTGCAGTGCAAGTGTCTTCAGCTCGCTTTTAATTACCTTAACCGGCCACACATGAAAAGATTGAATAAAAGGCATCGTTGAAGAGGCCTAAGACGACCACTTTTCAGCTGCAGAGGCTCACCGTGTCTCACCTGTCGGCTTTTTGTTTCGTTTTAATGACATAAGCCCTTATTTTTGTTAAAAAGGCCAGTAGAGGTGCAGAGAGATGTGACGGATGTAACATTCCATAGTGGAAAAAGCAAGTACACCCTGGCATCTGATGCTAGCAGAAATAACTTCTTGTAGGTGTTGTCCACCAGATATTTTGAGCACTCTTTCGTGCAGAAGTCAAGTTGCAAGATGCTTGAGGCCCAGTCCACTATGCCTGCTATTTGCTCAGTGGATTTGCTAGTGTGCTTAGATCACCGTCCTACTGAGACTTCACATTATCCGCTGGCACTGTTAACTGCTGAATCGGTAACTGTAGGCTGTCAGACATTTGCAAAGGAACCCCAAACCTAAATATGTCAACCAACATAAATCTCATCCCAATGTGAAAAGTTGAAAAACGTGTCTTCTGTTACTTTGTCCAACCTTTTTTTTAGAGCCTATTATTCCAGTAGGTTTGGTTGTTGCTGATACGGGAGGTTTTCTCTGCTGTTCTTTAAGTACAACCAAGGCCTTTGCTTCTTCTACTGGTCAACACCAAAGGTTACCTGCAGAGACTTCTTCCCTTATAAGATGCTCTGGTATTGGGCTAATTTCTTATTTTGTGGATTTAAAGGTGTGTAAATATATGGTTCTGCTTGGTCAGAAATATTGAAGAAGTGTATAAGCTCCTGCTTAGAGGTTTGATGTTTTACTGTAGTTGCTGACTTACTGAGTTAAAGCTGTTTAAAGTGATCCAGTATGCACCAGCGGTATTATTGTTGTAGCAGTTGTTATTGACAAACTAATTTTTAATCTGCATCATCACACACATACACAAATGCGCACACATACAAGTAGTTATCTTGGTTTAATGGTTGGTAGTCTTCAATCTGCATCATAAATTCGGCATATTTGGTATTCAAATGGACACTCGTAACTTTTTTTTTTTGGACTATAAGCAACAAGAAAAGTTAAAAAAAAAATAAATAAATAGAAATTACATATCAATTTAAATTTGTTACTCTATAAAAATATTGTGGCTTCCTAACGACAATGTTGAAATTGTGGACAGCATGTTTGTTGTTTCATTGTTTCTTTGATTGTTTTGAGATGATGGACCAAAAGGGTGTGTTTGATTTGTTTCGTTTGGCCTCTCTTTTCAAAAGGCATATTTTATATCTTTAGATTTACTTTTTGGTTATTTATTTAATTTATTTTTTATTCATTTAAAATTATTTCCATACGTTATGTTTTTCAAGCCATAGATGTAAAATAAGTTCCCAATGCTTTTATCACATGGATACAAACCTGTTTTTATATAATGTGTTTACGGTTCATGTTCATAATATGCAAGGTTTCTGAATAAAAACTGAAATATTATATATTTGTTGTGTGAAGAAGTTTGAGTATTCTGAACTTAAAAAAATAGTAGTTTATGAGCTGTGTAAAATTATCTTTTTGATTACTAGCCAGTATATTTTTTTGAGTTTTGATGTTTTGATCAATTAAGTACCATAGCATCAGAACAAGTAATTACAAAGAAACTATAAAAAATATACAAATTAAAAACAGATATTTTAAGTACAGTACACTCACAAATTTAAAAGAAAAAAAGTACTATTTGAGTGTCAGTTAATTATATTTTATTATTTTATTACATTAAAAACGTAAGTACCCCAAACTTAAAAATTCTAACTTACTTACTCAAAAACTTTGATGTAATCAGTTTCCACAAAAGTTTTGAGTATTCTGAACTTACTCGGGTTTACAGTGTAGGCCTACATTGTTTAAATGTGACCAGGTCACATTCTGTTTGTGTTAAACAGCACAGGGACATAAGGCTAATCCTATCCCGGGCACAGTTTCTTCCTGTCTTATCTCATCACCTTCTCTCTTTTGTTTTCTCTGTCTCCTTGTTGGTTCTTTGTCGTGTTATATCTTCTGGCTCGCAGCTGAGTTTTGCCTGATTAACTTTTTCCACTTTAGTCTGTGTGAAAGGAAGCATAGGGTCAGTTGGTATTTATATGCAGATGTTACAGGCCTCCAGAGAATCTGATAATGTGAAATATATGGAGAGTACTTAATTCAATTCAATTCAATTCAATTCAATTTATTTATATAGCGTCAATAACAATACAAATCGTCTCAAGATGCTTTACAAAAACCCGGCCTGAAACCCCCAGAGCAAGCCTGAAGGTGACGGTGGCAAGGAAAAACTCCCTTTTAACAGCAAGAAACCTTGAGCAGAACCCAGCTCATATGGAGGGACCCATCTGCCTAAGGCCAGCCGGGTACAGACAGAAGAAAGAGAGAAGAGAACAGCAAGATAAACATACATCTGTCATAGATACACATATCTGACTAAAGCGTACATGTGGATTCTTATGATACAAACTGATGATGTTACATGACAGTTTGAAAATGGAAGAGGAATCATAGGCAGGTTGGAGACTTAGTTCTATTTTCATTTTCTAGTTGCCTAACAATGCCTGACAATTTAGTGGATTCATCATCACGTTGACATCATCAAAGAACAGCTGATCATTGACTGGACAGACTGATTTGTCTCCATATAAGTTGTCCTTAAAGTTCTGGTTCATGATAGGTGTTGAGATGTTTCAAACCTCCTCTCCATTTGTAATGTGGACTCGACAGATTTGGTGCTGCACAGAATACGGCATCCAATTGTATGTAAGGAAAAATACAGAAATGTATATATTTCAGTGTGTCACATGATACATCATTATGACATGGACCACGTATGAGGACTCCACAAAAGATAATATACTATTCCGAAGGTTGGAGTCGCACTGAGAAGACAAACGTACCAGTGTTACTTGTGTCCAGGGATGTCCTGATCAAGTTTTTTTGCCCCCCAATCCAATACTAATCTTTGTGTCAAAGACACTTTTCTTTTTTTTAAACCCAATGTTCAGTGTTTGTTGTTGTTTCTGTGCAGCCTTTGCGTGAGTGTACTCAGCGTATTCCAAGTATTTTTTGGGTGGTGAATCAAGTTGGTAGTATTGAATGCCGATCTCCTACTATCACCTTGCCAAACATCCACATTGCACAATTTAGAAATTTCTGTGTGACTGATAGGGTGGCACAGTGGTGTGGTGGTTAGCACTGATGCCTCACAGCAAGAAGCTTCTGAGTTTGAATACAGGCCGACTGGCCCAGTCGGACTGGCCCAGTCAGACTGGGCCTTCCTGGCCCATAGAAAGTCACGCTCATTAGGTTAATTGGTGATTCTAAACTGACCATAGGCCATCTTTGATGCTAGAGGAAGAAGACATGTTTTGATGGTAGATGGACATGGTTTTGGTTTATGGTATACCTGAAATAATTACAAAAGATCGGGCTTGGCTGAAGCCTGATACCTATGTGATCTCCTGATACTGATTGAGACATTCCTACTAGTGTCTATGTGAAACATGTGTTGGGATAACAACCAGTTAGATCATGTCAGCTCTTTTCATATTTTGTAGAGAATAGAAAATGCAAAAAAAAAAATGCACGAGGACACATGCACAGCACATTTCCAGAAAGTGCATCCAGGAAGTATTCACAGCGCTTCACTTTTTCCACATTTTTTTATGTTACAGCCTTATTCCAAAATGGATTAAAAACATTTTTTCACAAACACCCCATAATGACAACATGATTTTTTTTTTTTTTTTTTTTGAGATTTTCGCAAATTTATTAAAAATAAAAAAAAACTAAGAAATCACACGTATTCACAGCCTTCATTCAACATTTTGTTGATGCACCTTTGGCAGCAATTACAGCCTCAAGTCTTTTTGAATATGATGCCACAAGCTTGGCACACCTATCTTTGGGCAGTTTTGCCCATTCCTCTTTGCAACACCTCTAATGCTCCTTCAGGTTGGATGGGAAGTGTCAGTGCACAGCCATTTTCAGATCTCTCTAGAGATGTTCAGTCAGATTCAAGTCTGGGCTCTGGCTGGACCACTCAAGGACATTCACAGAGTTGTCCTGAAGTCACTCCTTTGATATCTTGGCTGTGTGCTTAGGGTCGTTGTCCTGCTGAAAGTGAACCGTCGCCCCAGTCTGAGGTCAAGAGCACTCTGGAGCAGGTTTTCATCCAGGATGTCGCTGTACATTGCTGCATTCATCTTTCCCTCTATCCTAATTAGCCTCCCACTTCCTGCCACTGAAAAACATGTGTCTGGTGGGTCTGGTGATGCGTAGTGCCTGCTTTCCTCCAAATATGACACCTGGTATTCAAGCCAAAGGTTTCAATCTTTGTCTTTATCAGACCAGAGAATTTTGTTTGTCATGGTCTGAGAATCCATCAGGTGCCTTCTGGCAAACTCCAGCTGGGCTGCCATGTGCCTTTTACTAAGGAGTGGCCGCCGTCTAGCCACTCTACCGTACAGGCCTGATTGGTGGATTGCTGCAGAGATGGTTGTCCTTCTGGAAGGTTCTCCTCTCTCCACAGAGCAATGCTGGAGCTCTGACAGACTGACCAACAGGTTCTTAGTCACTTCCCTGACTAGGGCCCTTCACCCCCGATCGCTCAGTTTAGACTGTTGGCCAGCTATTGGAAGAGTCCTGGAGGTTCCAAACTTCTTCATTTATGGATGATGGAGGCCACTGTGCTCACTGGGACCTTTAAAGAAGTAGAAATCTTTCCGTACCCTTCCCCATATTTGTGCCTCGAGACAATCCTGTCTCGGAGGTCCACAGACAATTCCTTTTACTTCATGCTTGGTTTGTGCTCTGATATGCATTGTCAACTTTGGGACCTTACATAGACATGTGTGTGCCAATTGTGCAATTAAGCCGTAGAAACATCTCAAGGATGTTCAGTGGAAACAGGATGGACCTGAGCTCAATTTTGAGCTTCATGGCAAAGGCTGTGAATACTTATGTACATGTAATTTCTTAGTTTTTTATTTTTAATAAATTTGCAAAAATGTCTTTATTCACATTGTCATTATGCGGTGTTGTGTGTACAATTTTGAGGAAAAAATGAATTTAATCAATTTTGGAATAAGGCTGTAACATAAAATGTGGAAAAAGTGAAGTGCTGTGAATACTTTCTGGATGCACTTTATGCATAATGTCATCTGTTGCTGGTAATGTACTGTAAAAGGCAAAAAACAGGAAATGTTACGTTAATTATCAATGTACAGTATTTCAGTGACAGTAGAAAGTACATTTTAGTCTAAGCTGTTTGAGAAACAAGGCAGTAAAGTGAATTGCTTCCCATTTCCTGCAAACACAAGAGCTATTCTTTTGAAGATTCTCCGTGGAAAAAGTGTCTCTACTATTACTGCTATTTTTTGTTCCGGTCAGCTTCCTTGCATTAAAGCAAAGATTTACAAAGCTGCTTTTATCTGACACCCAACTCGGTCGGTGATTAGATGACACATCCTGGAACGTTGGTCTTCTATCCAGACCAACTGTTTAGTTAGCACATGTCAACCTCTCCAGACATCCCACGGTGTGCCAGGGATGTGCTGAGATCTAGCTACTTCTTTTATAATGGCGATTTGTTAGTTAACTTACAGTCACAAGTAACAATTGACACCAAAGCTAACACTGTACCAGCAGGAGCATTTGCTAAGGAGCGCCTGTCCCTCCTCCCCACTGAGAGAGTGGGCAAGGAGCGAAACTCATGTGGGAGAGGACATAAAGAAGCAGAGAAACAATTTAGACAAAGAAGCACACACAAGGCTTGTGTGAGTCAGAGGGCTGAAAGAATGATTTGCCATTCAGTTAGCGACTGCATCTGAAACAGAGGGCAACGTAACTGTCAGACACAAGCCAGAAGACCACCGGCCTTCAAAGATTATCCACCAGCTCTACAATATACTTGCAGCTTTAAGTACTGAAACTTTAGTGAGGTAATAATATAACTCGAGGATCCCCCTCTTTGGGAAAGAGAATTTGGAGATTAAATTGAAGGGAAAACTCGTTGTTTGTATTTGTTTTAACTATGAATTCAGAAGGTCCCTTTCCTTACAAACTTAGTTGGTTGATAAGATGTTTTCAGTTCTCTGTTTATACCCTGCCTGGCCAAAAAATAAAGTCGCCACCAAAAAAAAAGGTCGCACACTAATATTTTGTTGACATATTTTGTTAGCTTTGATTACAGCACACATTCTCTAGCATTGTTTCAATAAGCTTCTGCAATGCCACAAGATGTATTTCCATCCAGTGTTGCATTCATTTTTCACCAAGATCTTGTATTGATGATGGGAGAGTCTGACCACTGAGCAAAGCCTTCTCCAGCACATCCCAAAGATTCTCAATGGGGTTAAGGTCTGGACTCTGTGGTGGCCAATCCATGTGTGAAAATGCTGTCTCATGCTCCCCGAACCACCCTTTCACAATTTGAGCCCCATGAATCCTGGCATTGTCATCTTGGAATATTGATGGAATAACCTGGTCATTCAGTATATTCAGGTAGTCAGCTGACCTCATTCTTTGAGCACATAATGTTGCTGAACCTAGACCTGAGCAACTGCAGCAACCCCAGATCATAGCACTGCCCCCACAGGCTTGTACAGTAGGCACTAGGCATGATGGGTGCATCACTTCATCTGCCTCTCTTCTTACCCTGATGCCCCCATCACTCTGGAACAGGGTAAATCTGGACTCATCAGACCACATGACCTTCCATTGCTCCAGAGTCCAATCTTTATGCTCCCTAGCAAACTGAAGCCTTTTTTTCCAGTTAGCCTCACTGATCAGGCTACACAGCTGTTCAGTCCCAGTCCCTTGAGTTCCCTTCACATTGTATGTGTGGAAATGTTCTTACTTTTAATATCAAACATAGCCCTGAGTTCTAGTGTGGTTTTTCTTTGATTTGATTTCACCAAACATTTAAGTGATCATAGATCACGATCAATCAGGATTTTTTTCCAATCACATTTCTAGCTCAAAGACGATGGTTCCCTACTATCCTTCCAGTTTTTAATAATGCGTTGGACAGTTCTTAACCCAATTTAAGTAGTTTCTGTAATCTCCTTAGATGTTTTCTCTGCTTGATGCATGCCAATGATTCGATCCATCTTTTCCACAACCATGTCGACATGGTTGTTTAAGGAATGAGAAGCTACTCATTGCATCGGTTGAGGTTAAATAACTTGTTGCCAGCTGAAAGATAATCGCCCATGCAGTAATTATCCAATAGGAGGCTCGTACCTGAGTTAAATCGAAGTGGCAACTTTTTTTTTTTTTTTTTTTGGCCAGGCAGTGTGTAATTTGAAGGCAAGAAAGAGAGTCATTGTGGTGAAAGAAATGTTTGAAGCCCATTGAGATACAGGTTGTTTGACAATGCTCTACATGCAAAATATTTCCATGGGACTCGTGATCAGACACAGAGCAATGGCGTAGCTGGGATATAGTGTAGCTGCATTCATAGAGCATCACTAGATTCATTGTCTGTTTCAGTGTTTCCAACAGATCAATACTATTTGATCAACACAGCTGTCTGCACTGCCAGACTGTCCTTTTCAGATTTTCTTCCTGACTTTCACAGCATAACAACACTGATGTGTGTATTAGGTGTAACCCTTGTCAAAACACTAGCTCAAAGCATTCCTGCATGACCCTGAAGTTGGTTGTTTGGCTGGTTTTGTTTTTTGTTTTTTGTTTTTTTGTACTTTTTAAATCAGTTTGTAAATGAGTCTTTTGAAAACATTTTTCACAGGCCTCTGAAATACTAGCATGGATCACAGATTACATTTAGATCCTGCATCTGGACTTTTAGATCTTTAAGCCTGTTCCAGATTTACTTCTATTTCTGTGTCGCTGATAGTTTCTCACTAGTGGACGTTCCAGATGCTGGTTACTAAGGTAACCCTTTTGTATATTTAACACTCCAAATGTTTCATAGTGAAACAAGCAGAACATAAAAATATTGCTATGGTTGGAGCTAGCTCTCTAGCTCTGTCGTCACCAATAACCATTTTGGAAAGATATACAGAAAATACTGCCACCACTCTGTCTGGGTTCAGCTAACTCTCTTAGCCACTATCAGCGTGGTGAACTTGGTGGTAAGGAACCAAGGCTGTGGATAATGATGTCTTGTGGTAAACGTTTAGGGAATTCTGTGTTTGCATCATTTATGTCAGTCACCCGTACCAGTTGCTCCCATTGGTTGTTGCCTCACAGTGGGGATGGGTTTAACTTGGTATCCACCCACTTTGGGTTGCATATGTTTTTTTTGGCCCATCATCCCTTCAGCTTGAGGAATTTCATTAAATTCCATGGTGTGTACACTTCTTTAGAGTGTGTTGCTTCACACACACTAGTGAAAAGGCATTATCAGGAAGCCCAGCTTAAATAATAGAGACACTAAAAAATGTCAGTGCTTTTCATAATAATATACCGTAAATAATTATATCTGTGATGACTATGAACTCATTATGTCACTGTCACCATGCTTCTAGATCTTAAATTCCCGCCATCACATTATGAGGTGCCTTTACAGGACTTTGCACTTGCATATGTTTGTTGGGCTGTAGTCTGGTGTTGCATGCTGGGGCAGGTTCAACTGTTTTTGCACTGAAAAATGTAGCATGGAATTAAATATGGACTACTGTATGTCACTGATTTGTTGACCAATAAAATATTTTAAAACACAGCTGCGTTTTGTTTTTCTTTTTTTTCTTTTTTTTACATTTGAAAAGATATACCAGTAATTAAAATTACAGTAACAACCTGTCTACCGTGAATGCTGCTGTTAGACATAAAGGATCACACACCACAGCTGTATAGCACACTGAAAAGCAATCCATTCTGTATATACTATATTACATCAGTCAGAAAAGCTGAAGCTGTATACAGAAATCCTTCAAGGTAGGCAAAAAAATCAATAGGCCAATTTAGAAATCTCTTTACAATACAGTACAATCACTGTGCCAGTAGGCAGGCAAGCTGGGCACATGGAGCCAAACACACATGAGGTTATCAAATATGCAGTGGGGAAGGGAAGGGGGGTGATATAATGAAGCTCAGGACTCAGCAGCTCAGAAAGTCTACCTACAGTATGTACTATTGCCTGGGTGTAGTTAATGATGTAACTGAAGGAGAATATACATAGATCAGGCATAACATTATGACCACCTGCTTAATATTGTGTAAGTCTCCCTTGTGCCTCCAAAACAGCTGACTTAGCGGAGGATGGACATGGGCCTTCTGAGGGTGTCCTGTGGTGTCTGGCAACAGAATGTTGATAGTGGGGGCCTTTGGGTCCTATGGGTTGAGGGGAGGGGCCTCTGTGGATCATCCCACAGATACTTCATCAGTTTAGATAACTGTAAGTCAAGATATTTACTGTGTCTCAACAGCACTTCTGCCTATTGGGAGCTTTTACTTAACCTGCTCTTCACTCCTGGTGTGTGACACATGACACATTTTTGACACATTTGCTACATGTGATATGCCTATACCTTTTTTCTGTCAGAGTTTTTTATTTATTGAAGCTCACCATCAATGATGTGGTGCCAGGACTGAAACCTGCTTCAGGCAGCTCTTCCATTTCATCCCAACTTTTCCTGAGTCTTGTTACCTTAAGTTGCTCAGTAAATATGTGGCCATTTGCAGCCTCTCTATGTTCCACACCAATGCACACGCTAGCCACAAACAGCGGTGTCTGTGGGCAGAGGGAGCACACACTCTGTGGACCATGGTAATGGCAGGGAAATGTCAGTGCGTCTGTTTGTGCCCTCTGCCTATCCATCCCTCTGGCGTCATCCTTCCTCCTCCTCTCCTTTTTGATTTTCCGTGGGGCTTTGGGGGGCTTTTGGAGGCACACCATGTACTACAGCTCGGAACTCACTGTTCCTTGACCTCAGTTTGTATTGCTTTAGTTTTTTACCACCATATCAGAATTATATATATATATATATATATCCGTCTGATATATGTACCCTTTATGCATTATTTTCTTGTTTCTTGTTTCATGTCATTCCGGGCTGTGCTTCTGTCTAATAAAACTTTCTCAGCCTCTCTGACAATTAACAACGCACTGTTGAGTTGAGACAGTACTAAGCAACGGTGAGCTTCTCTTTAGAGAACAAGCTCCTCATCTCTCTCTGTCACTTAATTGCACAACAAACTGTCACAATGTGCTGCAGTATTCCAGACTGACAGACTGTGAGGCTCCCTGCACACGTTATTCCTACTGATGACTCATTTGTTTGTCACCGTCTCCTCACCCCTCCATACTCCGTCCCTCCATCCTAGACCTACTTTGTCACTTTCTGAAAACATGAGAAGCGACTGCACAGATTTTACTATGTGGTCCACAGATGATCCTACTGAAAAAGTAGTTAAGGAAAGCGTTGTTGACTGAAAATTATGTCCCGTGAAGGTCATTAATCTGCAATTACCAATTGGTGTTGAGGAAAACTGACAAAATCCAACTTAAAGCTATTAAATGCACCAGGAATAGTAAAAAAAAATAACCTTAGGCATTCATTATTTTCTGAATTGTGATTCATTTGCTTCTGTACATTTTTTAACTTTGTATGAATTACCCTATTTATTTACATTGCAATTTGTTTATTCAATCTTTTGTATTTACATTTTTTATGCACTTTTTGGATATTTACAAAGGTCAGTGAATAAAGTTATTTTGATACGCCTTTCATGGCATGTTAATTTATTGAGTCATCATTTATTTAATGGTAATTTTGGCAGTTTTGGTCCGCCATACAGATTTAAACGACTGGACCAAATGAGAAAACCACAGTCATAAATCAGTTTAGGTACCTTGCTGTAATTAAATTCATATACATTATAGTTTATTAAATTTGCATCTTAAGTAAGGCAAAACAGTAAGATAAGATCTGAATTTGTTAGTTCAAGTATAACGGTTAATTATAAGAAAAAGTAACAGCCTGGCAGCTCACTAGGTTCTTTTCTTCCTGTAATGAATGTAGCAAAGGATCTCTAGTTTATAATGCTGCTGATTCTCTAATAGCAGTTAAAGGCTATAATGGCTAAAGCACAGTAATTAGTACACGTAACAGCACTGAACAAAGCACCTATCACTGTAATGACTATATTTGCCTCCATGCAGTAGCACAATACTATGTGTGTGCGTAGAAATGTTATTCGTTTGAACTGAAGCACGAGACATGAAAAAAAGCAACTGCACAGTACGTAAGTAATTAATAAACGTGAAAGGTACACAGATGGAGGTGCATATGGAATGTAAGTGAAGAAGACATGAAGGAAGCGTTAAGGTTATCAGACTTCAGACAAGAGGAGATGGAGAACAGCATTCAGCAAAAATGACTTCAATATGCATACATGCACTTTGACACACATGCACACTCTGTTCCCACTTTCCCATTTCTCTCCTCGTTTCCCTTGACTTCATGTGTTCAGACGCAATTAAAAGAAAAGGAGAATCACTTTAATCCAGGAAGAGGAGAGGAGAACAGAGGGGACTCTTTCTGGCCGGTGCTGTAGCGAGACCTGGCACCACACTGAAGCCCAGCTAGCACAGAAAGGCCAGAAGGGGCTGCATGGCCCATTCAGTGACGCCAAACTGCCATCCCGATTTCCAGCACCCACTGAAAAGGCAGAGCCAGTAATGCTCATCAATGTCACAGTGCTCCCCAGGTCCCACTTACCTCAAATCCTCTGCTTCCTCCTCCCTCCTCAGACTGACTGAAAGGTCACTTTAACATAAATCACATTGTTCCTTACATTGCCCATATTAGACTGACTGTGTGAAATAAGTCATCAGTCCCGGCAAACTGAACTATAACGACTTCGTAACATGTACTGTAGAAGTGTCTCATGAGGAAAGCCATATGGTTCTTCAAGCATTTTGAAGCAAAGTGCGATGTGTTATTTGCAATTCCTTTTCCTCTCAGCATGGATTAGATGTCCTGTTGCGCCACTGCTATAATAACACCTGAGACACACTGAGGGTGTCACAGTTGTGATGTGTGAAAATTCATGACGTGACAAGAACACACATCGCTATTGTGGGAGATAGCTTCAGACAGTCAAATGGCTCATTAACCTTGTTTATCATTTACACTGGGATGAAAAAAGGGTAATGTCTGCATTGTACGGTATATTATGTTCAGTTTATGTAACAATAGTTCAGCCCATGTCTCTTGTGTGTTCCCTGTTTGAGCTGTTTTGCCTCCCCGGGCCTTTACAAAAATTATTTATTTATTAGTTTGTATCCTTCACAGTCTTTTCCATAGCTCTGATAATAATTACATTGTGCTCATCAAGTTACAGTCATCGCCAAGGACTGCAAAGTCATCAAAACTGCTAATATGAGGGGAAACCACAGAGTATAAAGACGGGAACCTGTGAGCTCTCCAAATATCTCAAACATGGATGTTGCCATCTTGGTCCTGTTCCATTACATACACATAGATTGTATGTAATGATAGTGAGCTTGATCCCATTTACAAAAGTGAAAAAAAAATCTCCAGAGCCTGTGCATGACAATTACATTGGGATGAAACCTTCTCCATCGCCTGCTTACTACTGCACAAACTGTGGTTGGAAATGACATCACCAGTGCATAACAGTACTGGCTGTTTGTCACAATTTTATTTGGCTTAACTTGTGTACACAGTGGGAGCAAGTTGTCTATGTTTATATACCGTCTATATGGGTAAAAACTGGAGCTGGCAGATAATCACATGAATAAACTCTCAGGTCTAGCAAACCTAGGAAAAATAATTTGGAGAAGAAAATGTAGATGAGCAGTAAGTGTATTACAAACCATTATAGACCATCTTTTGTTGTTCAACTTTAATCTACTGCTCCTGCTATTTATGTGCAGTTTTCCTGTACAATAAGTAATCAATAATGTTGACCTGCTCACTTTTGAAGAGTGGTCTGGATAATCTGGCTCTAAAGTACAACCATTACTGACTGAGATAATGATTGAGATCTATGACAATAAGATCCAAGTTAAAATAAACCACAAGATATTGCAGCACTTAAACAATTCTCTGCTTCAGACACAACAATAACAATGTAAAGAGACAATAATACAAAGAGAAAGCAGTATGAAAATCACAATAATATATAATGGCAGTCACTTGCGTCTTTTAAATCTTCAGCTATAATTATCTCTTAATCATGAAAGCTAGTTGTGAGCAGATTATATATAAGGATGGATGAACTTGCCATGTATATCACATAAAGAATTGCTGAAGTTCTGGCACTCCGGGCTAATTCAAAAATGGATAAAGCATGGGTATGCATTTTGGGATGCCTGGCTATCCCACGTCCACACAAGTTACCTTGGCAGGACAAGAACATATCTGGGCATTTTGGTACTTCGCATTTGGTATATTATGTACTTTGAATTTGAACAGTACTTGTGCAGCAAGTGATGATGTTTCACAAGTACCCAAGTACAGTCAAGTGGTAATTTCAGGAAATGCAGTTGTTGATACTTTGGCATTGGGGCGACTGTTGTTGGGGAAAAGAAAAAAGTTTTTATTCTGAACATTATTCAATGCAACCCAAATTTGATTTGTAATCTTCAGTCTAAGAAAGAGGGGCTTTATTGGGTAAGACAGGTACCACACATTTGTTTTAGTGAATTGGTGATATCTCTGCAGTCATTTTTGAAGGATTGTGAAAAACAGATTGCAACCAAACATTATGCACAGGTCATATTTTAACCCTTACACCGAATGACCCCGTAATACACAAGTCAACCTCTCAATCCTATTTAATGGCTCTAATGATCCCTTCAAAGAGAGATGGAGGAAAAAATAAAACACTCTGTACATATAAGATGCGATCAGATTACTCAGTGTGCTCCTGTAGTCTATTCACTTGGACTCACTCTCTGTCACTGTATTTGTGTATTTGCTTGTTTTTTCAGTTTTTTGTTGACATGGGTTTCCAGCCATATCTGACAAAACCTACCATGGGTATTGAAATGTTCTTTTTAATTTAAAATTTTATGTCTCTTCGTCCACATACCTTCTAAGTGCTTGTAGACATTGGATCTGATCAAAGAGTAGTCATCAAAGCAAGAAAGCGTCTCTTGATGTTTATCTCCACGCTTGCAAGAGGCACTCTGAATTCCCCATAAACCTCTGCCTTTGGATCTTATATACCTCTTACAAGAAAGTCTCTCTCAGTGCCATAGCTCTTAATCCTTTGTGATCTTGTTTAGAGCTTGGCCCTTCATTTCCATCAATGGCGGAAGAAAGGCTGAAGTTAAGAATAAGAAGTCAGGCTGAGAGTTTCTGGTAATAAACCACAGATTTAATCTTTCAGATCAATAAGACATCAAAACTGTCTCCTGGATTGCCCTCCTCCATGTGTTTCTCTGTTAGAGCAGTTTTTAGTGGCTTATTTTCTATTAGTCAGTGGTCAAGATGGAGTGCAGAGGTGGGTAGAAAAGTGGATTTAAAAAGTATTACATTCCTGGCTATGTGATTGATGTTGGCTGGTATATCATTTCTAGGTACACCCAAACCAATCAAATCTGTTGTTTTTCCTGTGCTGTAGATCTGCTTGAAGAGGCTGAAGTGCACTGATTGTCTTGTCTGAGGAGGCAGAGATGTTACTTCACATGTAGGGGTTTGCTGCTTGAAGTGTGTACATGTTTTCTTACTGCCCTAACTGTTGATGTGATGTCAAAGAATGCAATACTGTGTTTCTATCAGTAAAGAGAGAAACAGATGGTGTAGCCTGTATGTTTTCTGTGTTCAAAGCTTTAAAGCATCTTGTTCAAACCCTTGGCAGGATTAACCTCTCACAGTGCTCCAGGGCAAAAATGGGCTTTTATTAATCTCCTGTTCTTCCCTTGGTCTATGCCTTATTCACAGCTTTTAAGGTTGAGATACTACCTGACCCCAGAAATGCTGGGTTGCTGAAAGTCTTCAGGGCTGTTTCAGGATATGTGATGCCTAAACTCAAAACTTATGCATATCCTAATGGAAGTCTAAATCTGGATTTTATTCAGACGGACAAATGGATTGGTGCAGGATCAGCACTAATACAGGCACTGTACTGGACTAAAATGGTTTGGTACAACAAGGGCGCTTAGCTGGAAGGCACACTGTTCACCTATGTTGGTGAACTTTGGGTAGTGGCCAAAAGAATGTCATAGTGGATTCAAGCAGCCAAAATGAAATGTCTTCATAGAAAAGTTGGGCTCAGCCTCGGATTGGATGAACAGCTTTGACATCTGGAAGGGTCAGTTGTGGTAGTTTGGGCATCTGTTTAGGATTCCCCCTGGGTGCCCTTGTAGATTTGTAGATTTACTGGGCATGGTCAGCTGAGAGGAGACACCTTGGGTAGACCCAGAATTTGCTGGACAAATTACATATCTCATCTGACCTGGGATTCCTCATGATGAAGTAGGAAACGTTGCTAGGGACAGGGATGTTTGGAATAGCTTGCTTACACTGTTCCCACTCCAGTCTGACTATAATCCTTCAGCTGACTGGTCATGTGGACAAATAAAACTGTTATCTTCAGATTAATTTAACTGGCCAGAGTCCACTAGCCATGCTCTAGCTGACACATTGCAACATATTTCATTCAACCCCATGATTTTATTTTGAAATAATACACAGACTCATAGCCAACTAGCATGCACCTACCCATAGTTATAAAAATAGAACTGTATGTTATAATCTGGTGATTGGTATAAGAACTACTGTCTACTTCTTTGACAGCGTGTCTATTAGTTTGAAACCAACTCTGAGTAAATGTTCAGTAAACATTAAGTAAGTCATAATGAGCCGGCTCCATTTGATTGGGTGAGTTGTGAAAATGGGCTTGTTTTCAGAAGTAGTCTGCACTTCCTCCTACCTAAATAATAAATTATTCCTGGAAAGTTATTCTGACCAGGACTTTGAATCTACAGCCTTAGTGTTTTGCAAAGTTGTTAACCTAGCATTGAGTCATTGATATAAGCAGAGCTAAGGTTAACTTTTATTGCAAAATAAAAAAAAATGACGGCATCATGCTGGTCCAAAAACACTGTTTGTTTACGACTTGATTAGGCAAAATAAAATATTTGATTAGGTGTGACCACTTAAAGTTAGGGAGAGTGGTAATAGTCAAAAGAAACCAACATTTTCTGTTGCTGGGATCTGATATCTCACATTTTGTTGCTTCCATCAGTGTAGATACTGCAACAGGGAAACATAAAAACATAAATAAAAGAATAATGCTCATGTTATTGTCTTATTTTGGTTCACTTAACAATTCCTGTTCTGTTTGTTTTCATTTGTTGCCTTTCCAACATGACTGAGTTCAAATATTGCCTTTTTGTTTTACTAATATACTTGCATGAAAGGCATTAATGGGAATTAATTAAGTTTGCATCCATCTTTAGCAATCAAGAGGATGTGGCCTTATTGTGTTACAGGAAGCAATTAATGAGGGTGTGTGTGCAATGGACGTAAGCGTCAACACCAGCCTAATGACTTCATCGCTGCATGCTCTGACCTCATTAAAATGCCCAGTAACTTCATTAATTTGTGAGGAAACCTCATTACAATTCTCCATGACCTCATCAAACCACTGACAACTGTGCTGTATGACTACATAATCTACATCACTTTTACAGACAAGGAGAAGCTCGTGCACCTGTTTGTCTATAGTTCGACGTAGTTTGCAGAATAATTACAGAACATAAATGGCAAGATACAGCAGTTTAAGGTGATTAAGTAAGCAACATGAGGATTTGGATGTCTGCGTTCACATTCAGTGTCCAACTGGGTCTGCTCTGATATCGTGGTTGATCTGAAAGTAGAAGCATTTCAGGGTGACCACTGATACCAAATATTTGGAAGGAAGAACATTCAAGTTATAATGTGTGATTTTGTTACAACAAATTGTGTATTAGTCACCCATACACATCGCTCACTTTAAATGTCATTTAAAATGAGATGTTAAAACAAAGTTTTATTATAAAAGCATGTCTATCATATAGGGGAAGTGTACAGCACGTTTAAACAACAGTCAGGGCACAGTGTAACATAGCAAGCCAAATTACTTCATGCCCAGTGTGGGATGCCCATATGTCGTACAGTACACCATATGGATGGTATATATAGACCATTAGTTGCATAGCTAATGAGGTATTATGGAACTGTGGCGGAAGTGCTTGTGAAAGATGTGATGTTATAAATTTAAATATTGGGATGCTTTAAAAATCTCAAGCAGATAAATGGACATGTTTAAGGATCCAGCTAATGAATACTATAGAGTTGATTAATAATTTATAATTTAAAAGAAAGCATTTTTGGTGATTAAAATACATTAACAGTTCCTTTTATCTGTCTGTAGTTTTACTAGGAGCTAAATCTAAAATACGGCCATTTGTATGCGCACTATGTATCTAAAACTGTAACTAGACGTAACTAAAAGAAGTACATCTTGACTTTTGAGACATAGTAAAGAATACTCTTGTAACTTGTCCTTTATAAAATTCATTTATTTTTACACTAATGTAGCTTGATTGAAATGCATTAATGTTGTGTAATCACCAGCAATGGCTGCATGTTTAACCTTGCAATATTTGGATTTTTTTAGTTTTTTGTTCTTAAAAGAAAATCAGTTTGATCAATCAATTTACATATTTTATTATAAAGTGAATAATGAACAAGAAGTTTAAATCGAAGTCAGTTTTAAATTTACAATTTGCCAAAAATGTGAAATCCATGCAAAATCTCATATAACATTACAACTGAATGTATTGGGGCCAATAAGTCTACAGTCCATAAGCTGATGCCTCACATTTCATCTTAGCAAAACATTTGGCATGTTCAGTGCATAGTTTCACTCTTTTTGGTTGTTTGCAGGCTTTGTCATCTGAGATATTTCATATCAGTGCATTCTTTAGAGCCATGTGTGTTTTTAGTCATGTCTCATTTTGTGCGTGTGTGCACAGTGTGTGAGGAACAGGTGAAGACTCACTGCTGTGCTTTAAATTGCTTACATCCACAATGGCTAAGCCAAACACCTGCCAGATGATGCAGAGGAAAGCTGCAGGACAGAGACGGCATCAAAGAAACGCAGCCATCTGTTCCCACCTTCTGACACTGATATACTGTGTGTATGTGTGTTTGTATAAAGTCTTTTATCCATCCAAGTATCACTGTGTGTTTCAGGTAAAGAGCCTGGGCCGATAAAGTTGGAGAACAGGCGGTGAAGCAGACAGAAGATGCTGTCATCACTGTTTACTGTGCTGCGGACCTTTACCCAGCTGTAAGACACTTTCTGAGTTTCCTTTCCACTTAGAATGGGGTAGTTTTGTGTATTTTTGTGTGCTATTAATGTAATGTTTAGTTTTTCCTTTTAGATACCTTTGACTTCAATTCTGTAAACATCTCTTTGAACATCATTGACATTTACATGGACAGTAGTATTCCACTAATAATCAGAATAATAGCAGCCTCAGTCAGAATGCACTATGACAATCCATGTAATAGGAAATTATTAGCTCCTAATAATCATGTAAACACTTGACCCGATCATTTCTCTGATCAGATTGAATACATTCTGCTCATTTACCTCACACTGGGTAAACAACAGGAGACGTAATGAGTTTCCAGGAGGGACAGAAGCATGATGGTAGCAAAATGAGCTGTTCCAAAAAGTGTTTGCAATGATGAATGGAGCCAGAAACAACATGGGCAGCAGTGCTGAAGACATGGGTCCATCTCAGTGTGGTTTTATATTCATGGAATTCATTCAGCGTTCAGAATCAACACAGCCAGCAAAACCACTTGCATCAAAAATGCTATATTCTGACATATACATACACATATATTTTATGTAATCATTTTATTTAGCATCCATTATAAAGAGCTGATTTAGAATCTCTAATCAGAATGATTTCAGTCAGGTTGAGGAAGTATTGTCCTTGTAAACGTAGCCACTGAAAAGTGTTTGACTAATATCTTTTGAGTTCTCTGGCTGTTTTCACAGAAAACATGAGGATTCAGTTGATGTTGTTTAAGCCCACAATGAAGTTCCTCTTGCCATGACTAAGGAATTTTACCTCCTCTCCACTGGGGGCACACTTCTTTTTGCTCCACCATTAACATCTGTCTGCGGTAGTCCAGGGATGATTACAACACTTAATTGCCACAATTTATCATCAGACCTAAGCTAGTGTTTCCCAGGGGACTCGAGTTAGGGAGACAGAGAGGGAGGAAAATGAAAAGGCAAGCACTTGTACATGCACTGGGACTGCTGAGGCAGAGAGCTGGTCATAAAGCACTAATGGATACCAGGCTGCTGAGAGAGCACAGGCCTCTGAGATACACCTCATCATCAGCAACTGCGGCAGTGTCTCAGGAGTGAGGCTTGCATAACAGGTGCCACCACCCCCTAGCCAGACAGAAAGATAAATGGGACAGATGGTGAAAAGAGTGGGGGCACTGTGTGTTTTATGTAACATTAGAAGGATGTAGAGGAGCAGGATGTGTTGTTGGTGGTAACTTAAAATTGGCAAAAGCTGAGGCTCAAATAATGCGCTGTATTTTGTATTTACTTTCAGGAGAAATGCTTTTGCCATTTCAGCTTTTTCATCCATGTCCCTTCGCTTAGGAATAGACTAAAATACAATTTTAGTTAAAGAGGTCATATTGAGGAAAAAGACATCGCCTGGAAAAAGATAAAAAACATCAGCATTAAAACAGCATCATGCAGATGTTGAGATCAAGCTTCAGGTGAGCGCTCTGTAGGACAAAAGTGATGAACGGTAAAGGGCATTAGAAACACCTGCTTCAGATGCTCTGAGATTATTCAGGCGGAATCACCTGGGGCTGACTGAAGTAGAGCAGAAGATAATTGTAGGTCAAAATGTACTCCGGGATTAGATTTACTTGGATGTGTACGCGTAGCACAGGTGCGTGAATGTGGTCCATTTGTCATCACTGGTCTCTGCGTCTGTGGACAAGTGTTGGGAACAGTATTATAGCTGCCAACAGTGGAGTATCTGCAACAATTCTGAAGAAAATCAGTTTTAATGACCATGGCACAAAAGAAGCAATATAACACGTAATGATTCATTGTTTAGTCATGAATCTGGCATTTTTTGGCAACATAGGACCCTAACACTTCAATCAGAACAGCTCTCAAAGCAGACTGTGTTGTGTTGATGTGCACAAAAGGACACCTGAAGTCTATTTTTTCCCAGTAACTACAGTGACTGTGTGTTTGCCTAAAACTTGTGTGATCTACACTTAAATGCTGTGTCCGAATTCAGCCTGTGTAAACGCTGATGGGTAACTGAACCTCGATAATGTACTGCTCACTCCACGCTTTAGTGGCCTCAGCTGGACCATGGCACCAACCCTTAGCCTTGCTCTTAGTTTTTCAAAATGCTACAGTGAAATGTTCCCTTAGAAATGAAAAACTGTGGCAGGATACATTCAATAAAAAAAATAAAATAAAATGGGGATAGAAAGTTTGAAGCTCAGAGTGGTTGCTCTGGCTGTGGTCATCTGGGCAGCCCCTGCCTGGCTCTCATTAACTCTAATTGACCATTGACTGTAATGATTGATGAAACCTTCATGACGTCATAGGGTTCTTAAAGGGGAATTACCGTTTTTCACAACCTGGACCTTATTTCTGGCATAAAATCAGATTGTTTACTCACCTATATAACTTTGGTGTCATTTGGAGTCGCTAGGAAGATATTTAGATCCAGCGGAGCATATCCATGTAGTGGGTGCTGTTCCCCGTTGAGTCCGGAGTTACCTGTTATCTATTCGCGGACGTGCAGCGGTTTGTTGTTCTGTGGCCAGCTTTTCCTCTCTCTGCCTCCGCATCCTCCTTTCAATGAGCTCCTCATCCATATACTCTGGCTCAAAACGGTAAGGACGTCCATCATAAACAAAGTCGCCGTCCACAACTTCAGAATCAGAAAAATATTCAGCTATGTTGCAAAAAACTAGCAGTAGCAAATTACAGGTAAACAAGCCGACCGTCGCCGGTCGTGCGACGCCTAGAGATGACATCATCCAGGTCAGAAGGTAGTGGATAACAGGTAACTCCGGACTCAACGGGAAATAGCTCTAGCATATCGTAACAAAATATTGGTGAAATAAACGAGTTTTGCGGCAGATAATGCGTTATTTAGAGGCTGCGTTTCGGTGCCCCGATCACTCCCACTATATGGATATACGTGGCACTCCGCTGGATCTAAATACACTATATTACCAAAAGTATTCGCTCACCTGCCTTTACTCATTCTATGAACTGAAGTGCCATCCCATTCCTAACTCATAGAATTCAATATGATGTCGGTCCACCTTTTGCAGCTATTACAGCTTCAACTCTTCTGGGAAGACTGTCCACAAGGTTGAGGAGAGTGTTTATAGGAATTTTTGACCATTCTTCCAAAAGCGCATTGGTGAGGTCACACACTGATGTTGGTCGAGAAGGCCTGGCTCTCAGTCTCCGCTCTAATTCATCCCAAAGGTGTTCTATCGGGTTCAGGTCAGGACTCTGTGCAGGCCAGTCAAGTTCATCCACACCAGACTCTGTCATCCACGTCTTTATGGACCTTGCTTTGTGCACTGGTGCACAGTCATGTTGGAAGAGGAAGGGGCCCGCTCCAAACTGTTCCCACAAGGTTGGGAGCATGGAATTGTCCAAAATGTTTTGGTATCCTGAAGCATTCAATGTTCCTTTCACTGGAACTAAGGGGCCAAGCCCAGCTCCTGAAAAACAACCCCATACCATAATTCCTCCTCCACCAAATTTCACAGTTGGCACAATGCAATCTGAAATGTACCGTTCTCCTGGCAACCTCCAAACCCAGACTCGTCCATCAGATTGCCAGATGGTAAAGCGTGATTCATCACTCCAGAGAACGCGTCTCCACTGCTCTAGAGGCCAGTGGCGGCGTGCTTTACACCATTGCATCCGACGCCTTGCATTGCACTTGGTGATGTGTGGCTTGGCTGCAGCTGCTCGGCCATGGAAACCCATTCCATGAAGCTCTCTGCGTACTGTACTTGGGCTAATCTGAAGGTCACATGAAGTTTGTAGCTCTGTAGCAATTGACTGTGCAGAAAGTCGGCGACCTCTTTGCACTATGCGCTTCAGCATCCGCTGACCCCTCTCCGTCACTTTACGTGGCCTACCACTTCGTGGCTGAGTTGCTGTTTTTCCCAAACGCTTCCATTTTGTTATAATAGAGCTGACAGTTGACTGTGGAATATTTAGGAGCGAGGAAATTTCACGACTGGATTTGTTGCACAAGTGGCATCCTATGACAGTTCCACGCTGGAATTCACTGAGCTCCTGAGAGCGGCCCATTCTTTCACAAATGTCTTGTTTCACAGTCTGCATGCCTGAGTGCTTGAATTTATACACCTGGGGCCAGGCCAAGTGATTAGAACACCTGATTCTGATCATTTGAATGGGTGAGCGAATACTTTTGGTAATATAGTGTATCTTCCGAACGACTCCAAATGACACATGACAAGTTATATGGGTGAGTAAACGATCATATTTTATGCCAGAAATAAGGTCCAGGTTGTAAAAAATGGTAATTCCACTTTAAAGGAGCTCAGTGCGGTGGCTTCAGCTGTCACCGTTTTGCCTGTGCCTGACTTTGCCTATGTCTCAGCTAATGCAAAAATTCGCAAAGAAGTACAGTGGGCAGGTGGGTGACACTGAGGCAAATAGCTAGTAACCCATGGAGGCACCCACCTGTCAGAGCAGCTCGGCCCTAAATGTTATAAAAGGGGAAATTAGGTACAGAGACAAAAACTGTTCATGTACTTATGGTGTAAAGGTATCTGAAGATGGAGGTCAATGGGGATTGACTCACTTTTGGAGCCATGCTCAAATAGCCATTCGAGGAGCTGCAGTTTTTGGCTGAACTTTTCAGTCTAAGGGGTTGCTGTTTGCTCTGCACAACACAGAAGGAAACATTGACCCTTGGCAGGAAACAAAATCTTTTTGGGTCATTGTGTTCATTGGAATAAGAGGGCGCCATCTTCAAGTCGTGTATCCAGTTGACATAGAATGTCTCTAATGTGTTATTGGTGCAGCTGCAGTTAAAAACAATTAAATCCTTTTGTTGCATTTTCTGACTAACTACACAGTGTCCTTCACCTATAATAAGCCCATCTGCTGAAGTATGTTAATGTATTAACCCTAAATATTTAACAGCGATGAGTATTGAGTAGTGTCTCATATAGTACAACCAGATACGTATGCTGGAGTTAGTTGTCTTCTATTACATGCAGATTGAAATCCTGAGTGAAGCATCTGGAACAGAGTCTTCATATCAAACTACACGGTTAAGCATCAAGCTGAACAGAAAGCGCACAGCTGTGATCCCATATGGCATGACCCACCAGCTTGGTTTTCTCTAGGAGCTACAACGTCCAAATTGTTTGGGGAAATGACTACCAGTATTAAAGACAGTTTCTGGCTCTGCCTTGTCGAAAACATAAAATAGTCTCAAATCAAGAGCTCTTTGTGTCTGTATGGTGAGCAGGGCTGTTGCTCGGTATGCAGGTGTTTGGTGCTCTAAGCAAGCAGTCATTACTCAGGGTCTTCGTCTGAAGTATACTAATCAGAAAGTAAATCAGCAACGATTTTCTCTCCCTTTTTTGTTCTGTCTTTGTCAGCCGCTTTCTGTTTATGCATACATGAGCTCACCATTAAGCGAACCAATGCTAATGGCCTTGTGCCTTCCAGTGATGCTGTCCTCCCTTCATTTATTGGGTTTAACTTCTACATCCCTCCTTTCTTCCCAACCTTTCCATTCTCATTCACATATACGATCTATGTCACAATGAAATGAACAGCTGGGTTGGAGTGTCAAACAAAAGGATGTGAGCAGTGCTCTCTGTGGTTAGGAGGCAATTTTCTTTTAGCTCTTGGTTTTACAGACTGCGTTGCTGTTTTCATTTCACTCTACTGCAAAATGTTTTCTTCTGTGAGGGAAAAAGAAAACATTGATTTTCAACAGAAGGGCATAAAAAGTGACTTTGGCTTTTCAAGCCAGTGCTGGGAGGTGAGAAAGGCTCAGTTATGAGTGTTGAGCCAACATCACACCTCTCAGTTTGCTACCAGGGTCAAGGAAACTGTTCGGAAAGTGGAGCAGCAGATTCCATGCACTGACCGGGATTTGTCTGTAGAAAAGCTGTAATACCTTGTGTTGCTGGGTAAAAATCTAGGGCAACCTTTTCATGGGCAATGTCGAGACTGCATTAGATTTGCTGTCACCAGTCGTCTTGCTAGGCCAGTGGAGTGACTGTGGCAAGCGCCCTCATTCCACCGTTTCACAATCCTCTCTCATTCATTACACTATAACCAACTGACAATTTTGGCATCTGTTTAAGTGAAGCAATGATCACCAGAGCGACATTGTGAAGTGCAGGGACTGGAGGTTGTGATCTGTTCTGATGGCAAAGGACCTGTACAGAGAAACAGTCTCAGAAACCTGTGAAAAGGACCTGTACATTATTATGTTAATGGTTAACACTAGACTAGGTTGAGATTATGGGTTGTGGTAATAATGGGAAGCATGCTTATCTTCAGTCATTGACACTGTCATAGTAAGCAGTTAAAAAGCAGTTTGCAGTATTTTTGGAACTGTCAAACTATATTTCTGTAGCTGCATTTTAAACACATTCACTTAATCCACTTCAGTGGGGTCAGTCTAGCCACGTAGAATGTACTGATTCTAGTAACACTCATATTCTGAAACATCTTGTTTGCACACCTCCCTCAATTAATATCAAACATGAGATTTAGGGTTTAAAATCTAGATGAGGTGTCAGTAACACCAATGACAGAAACAACTCTACAAGGATACTGAGCAGCTGATGCTGTTGTCAAGCAAAGCTAAACAATCGATCTCTAGGCATGGGATTATTTTGGGTGGTGCATTCAAGGCGGCCCATTTTTATTTTTAAATCAT
The DNA here is from genome assembly GCF_963514085.1 of Chelon labrosus. Classification (NCBI taxonomy): domain Eukaryota; kingdom Metazoa; phylum Chordata; class Actinopteri; order Mugiliformes; family Mugilidae; genus Chelon; species Chelon labrosus. Next base: position 3,096,235 of record NC_140346.1, read on the forward strand.
GTAGTGTGTGAAAGGTTAGAGAGAAGAATATCTGTGAAGTTTAAGGTATAGTCTTATGGAGTTTTAGGGTTGTTTTATGGTTGCCATTGCATAAGTGGACATTTTTTAGGGGTATTCCAGATTTGCCTGGTTTGCCTCTCCTGACTGTGCTCCTCTGGTGCTTAGGGAAAGTGAAATCGTCAACAGTGATCTATAGTGTTTGTGCAGGGTCAGATACATAGATGGACCTGTGCCATCTCAGCATACAGTATGAAGGACTGTCTGCTGAGCTGCCACCCAGGCCAGGTTTGCCACATGGAGGAGCAGGAATAATGAGAAGTGGGACTGAAGGTCATTAGAGGCACAGAGGGTCTTTTTCATACTGATAGTTGATAGGCTGACAGTGAAGTGTGGTCAAAAAGAGGTGAATGGGGCCATGAGACACAAGTTTTACTGTGTTTTGGAACATATGCAGTTTTATGCACAAATACCAGCACACACATACTGGGTAGATGTTTTCAAGCATAAACATTCAGTATATGTGGAAACCAACACAACAACAACAACACAGAGGCCAGAATGCTTCAGCAGATGCTCCGTGGTTGTAGGGATCAGATGGACACTGTTTCTGTACTGGAGACAACATTGTGGTTGTAGGATGCCTGAGTAAATCTTCAGCCATCTGTCCCAGCACATCTCTGAACACAGGCTGGACCTGGCACTACTCTAGAGAGTTACAGTAGGTGGGTGATCCTACAAGTATAGAGAATTGAAAAAAATGTATTGTCAAAAAAAGTCCAGACCTCCATGGCCTCATTTGGAAAGAGCAGGCTCACATTTTTCTTTTCTCTCTGCTCTATGTTCCTAACTTCCCCTCTCTGTACTTCCTGCGGGTGCTAACCCAATATTGTCCATCTCACTGAAAATATGGAGCCAGTTTAGGAAGAACCTTGGCCTGTAGGTTCCTTCCATGCTGACCCCACTGTTTAAAAAAACATACCTTCAAACCCTCAAACACAGACCCAACACACAAATCCTGGCCCAGTATCAGCAGCATTAAAGAACCGTACACAGATGGCATTTTCTCATCTTGTGCAGAACTCCCGTCAAAGTTTAATCTGCCCCCACCTTTTTCGTTTCTTCCAAATTAGAGACTTTGTAAAAAAGAACTTTCCCCACTTCAATAGCTGCCCACATTTTGCTGAAAAACTACAATAAAGAAAGTTTGAAAAATAAAATAAACATCTGGAGGTTTGAAGGTGATTAAACTGGCAAACAACGTGACAAAGAGTTGAGAACATTAATGCCACTCTTACGTCTGTATGAAACTTAATATAAAAATATGAAGGTACAGTTAGAGACTAAAAGCGGGGGTAGACTGCTAGCAGGGCTCTGTTTTTAATTGTTTATTGTTTAAGTGTTTTTAATTTAAAAAAATATGCTCCTCTAAATCTCACTAATTAACTTTTTTTTTTGTTGTTTGTCGTTGCTGAGTATTCTCATCTATGAGGTTGCCAGGCAACTTGCAGGGGCCAAAAAAGTCACCCCTCCCAACGACGAAATGGTCACACATAGTAAAGGGAACAAGTGCAGGTGTATTTTTACACATTTTCCACAAATGGAGAAAGATACTACATGCTAATTAGTACGCATGTCACCTCTGGACCACCTGCCTTGAGGTGTTGTGCTAAGCTAACAGGATTTTTAGAGTAGTTGTGCAGTCATGTGATATCAGAAAGATTTGTTTCCAATGTTGAGGATTCACCTGAAAACCCACAAACTCAAACAGCATTCTTAGACAGTTTGGTACGTCCAGATTACACGATGTGGTCATGATTAACAAACATGTTTGATTTGAATTAAGTTGGAAAGAAGTCAGACCATGACCAGACCAGACCAGACATCAGAAAGATCTATCTTCCTGCAAGAAAGCATATATTTCCATATTTCTATATTATTCTTATTTCACAACTCCTCCAACTACTACTCCATGAGGTTACAGGTCTGTAGGCTGTAATGTGTGAAGCTTATGTTTCAGATTTTAGCACCTTTAGATATACATTATGAACAATAGTGAACAACAGTAGCCTTACATGTGTGCCAATTACTCTGTTAATCTGTGAAGGCTATTTGTGGACATATGGTGAGAATGCATGAGGAATCTTTTTTATTATTATTATTTATTTTCTTATTCATCTCTTCCGTTTTCTTTTGTGATGTGTTTCTGTGTATTGCACAGACAGCAAAGATACAATTTACTGGTCAGAACCAGAGTTAATTTTGACAGCCATTAGTGATTTAATCTTTGTCTTCAGGTGAAAATGCTTATTAGTCTTATTAACGTTTTAGTGATTTTTATAGACTTTTATAGTTTTAGTCTAGTTTTAGTCAACGAAAGTCATTGCATTTTTGTCAGCTTTTAATCATTACATTTAGTCAAATTGTAACTTTACAGGATTATAACTTTAACATTCATTTTATATGTCATCTTTAGACAAAATAGTAATCAGAATTGTTCTCACTCTACACCAATTTAATTAAGCTTATACATGTGGCAAACATTTGAATCGAGGTAACAGGCTGCGGCTGTAGCTCAGTAGGTAGCGCACGTTGTCCACGAACCAGAGGTGTTTGAGCGGTGATGGCACTGGTGTGTGAATGTGTGTGTGCTTGCGTGAGCGAATGGGTAGATGTGTCTGTGACTGTAAAGCGCTTTGTGTACCAATAGGTAGAAAATTCTACATATTCCTCTCCAGAGCTGGAGATCGTCCTGCTGTGCTGTCTTTGATCATTCATAAGGTTGGATCATGCATTACAGACAGATGAAAGAGGCACCAAAGCTCAAGTAAAAATGACAAAAAAAATAAAATAAATAACATTTATTTTCTCAAACTTCAAATTAAAGTGCAACAGATGATCAAAAGCAATACAATGGCTGAACACATATTCCTGAAATAACATGTCTGTCAGTGCATTCAAGAGGACAGTAATCATAACTATTGTTATGGTATTTTAAGTACAAACATAATGAAGAGAAGCCACAGCAAAATAGTATGTTAAGCCCTAAACAACTTGAATGGCATACTGTATTACTTTGAGTTTGGACTGCAACACCAGAATGATTTATTCTACTACATTTATGGATGGATTTTAGTTTGCTAAATGCTATTCCATTATATACTCTACATGGCTTAAACATGTGTCAGTAAAAAGTCAGAAGGCAGTAACTTCATGTAGTGCAAAACAGCAACTAAAAAAGTATTTAGATGAGACTTACTTACCGTAATGGAGGCTAGATAAACAGCAGGGTGATGCACCTTCAAATACCATATTTTTCCCACCTTATTTGTAGCCACTGGGTTGTGGCAGCTTCCTAGTTTAGTAGGGTACCATGACAACAGACTGCATGACATCAGATAGACAAACACCCTTATTCCAATCCAATGACTGTGGCACACATTTTGAAACACAGTCAGCCCGTATGAAGAAATCATGTTTTTTTGAATGTCAGTTATTCAAATAACATCCTATCATATCATTTTAGCCCTGTCTTGTCTAATTATCAGAAAAGGGCACATATTTTGTCATAAATTTTATCATCTGACATTAGTTTTAGCTCGCCAATGTCTTGTCTTAGTTGCAGAAAAAATACTCGTTGACGAATGTTTTTCGCCCTCGTCTTTGTTAACAAAATTAACACTGGTCAGAACAATTGACTGTCACTAAAGGTAGATGATTAGTAGGATTCCTGGGTGATTCCTAGCTCTAGCCATCTTAGTGGTATTCGCTTTATCCTGGCTAATTCAGCCAACCTATCTCTCAATGAAGCCAAGCTCTTGATAATGCATGACTTCAAACACTAATAAAAATTCCATTGTTTAGTTATATAAAAATTCACCCCTGTACAGTTGTTGTAGCGACCAAATGGTTGTTCACTTTATTTCTGCTGTGAAGTTGGATATTTTAACATGGAAATCTGTGGGAACTGGCTTGTTTTTGTTATTTTGTTTCAAGTGGTCAGTGCAGTGTTTGGTACTTCCTTGTTGGCTTTATTTTTCAGCCCCAGAGGTTGCTGCATGTTCAGAACTAAACCATAGGCCTTTTTGACAGTTTTGCTTGTCAGTAGCAACGTAAACAATAGGATTTACTATTGCTCACATTATTCAAACTCCTCAATAATCCATGACGGTTTGACAGTGAGGCAGCATGAACAATACCAGGACCTTGAAATTAAAGTAGCTAAATGGAATTCAGCCATGAGTGATTTTATTTATTTGTACCAGTGCTTTACCTACTGTAACATGACAAAGGCTCATAAAAAGGCCTTTCAGAGGTGAAGACCTGCTGTGAAGAGGAAATGAAAATATTTGCCCTTTCTCTTTTATTCTTTCAAAATTGGTCATAATAAAGTCACAAGGATAAAAGGAGCCATGCAGTGAAGGGAGTCTCCAGCCAATTTAGTTAAACTACAAGTGAGGAAGCTCCGTGCGCCAGTTGACTGAGACAAACCGTTTACAGTGAGCAGCCTCTCCCACAGGCATCTGATTCGTGACCTTTCAAATGATTGCTGATTAGGAGCACTCAGCCGCCTCCAGTGAGGAGGAGAGGGAACCAAGGAGAGCAGAGGAGAGGTAAAGGAGGTCCTCCCTATCTAAACATCAGCGTGTGCTGTATTTTCATTCAGCATTTGCAGTCTCTCCACCCGGGTTGAGCACACACTCTGCTGATAGAAAAAGCATCAGTCACTCAGTTAAAGCAGTTCTTCAGCAAACACGATCTCGTACACTGCCAGGGTTTTCTCACTGCTGGGACAAAGAATTACTAAAATTGCTTCAGTAGATTGCCACTGTTCTTTGGGGAAGAACATGGCTTACAGATGTGTGATGTCTTATTACTACCATTTAGTGACACTGTAAATTGTGTGTTGTTTGATTTTCCTGTGATCCTTATACAGTCTCTCAACTATTCTATTTGCAAATCAATCATCTTATTTAGGTGTATATTTTAATTGGATGTATTGTGAATTCCAAATTCAGGTTTCCAGCAGTGTCTTTATGCATTTAGTTATATGTACACTTCAGATGTGTACTCTGTACTACTAAATAATTCTTCCTTATGTTTTGGTGGAAACTGAATGACCACACGGACATAGTGACCATAATCCATGTGGTCATAACATTTCCTCCAAAACGCATGGTACATGACGTAAATCTATATCAGTAGTAGTCCTATTGTCTGGCACAATATGCAAACATTTGCGGTATCCTAAGCAAGTTGGAGAATTATGCATGACATTTGGGTAGGAATGGAATAATATAAGCCGTGAGCCCTGGGTTGGTTGGTGGGGCCAGGACCACAGATGAGAAATATGCAGCTCTGCAGATCATAAACATGCAGCTCCAGGCGAAAGATACTCTCAGAAAGGTGAGGGGGAGGGGAGATGGAGAGAGACTAGGGAATAGGTGCTTAGTGCATTATGGTAAGTCCCCCAGCAGCCTAGACCTATACCAGCATGACTAAGGAATGGTTCAGTGTCACATAAACCAGCCCTAACTTTAACTTTTACCAAAAGGAAACCTCAAAAGTAGAGAGGGTCTCTACCTCTCAAACCCAAAAGGGAAGCTTTGTCCACAAGAGAGGAGCATTATGGCTGATGGCTCTGCCTCCCATCCTGCTGTGGCTCAGTAAGTAGAGTGAGTTGTCCACGACCCAGAGGGTCAGTGTTTCGATCCCTGGCACATGGACCACATGCTAAAGTGTCCTTGAGCAAGACACTGATCCCAGAGTTGCTCCCGGCGCATGGCACTGGTGCGTGTTTGTGTGAATAAGTGGGTAAATGTGACATTGTGACTGTAAAGCAATTTGAGTACCAGTAGAAAAGCACTATATAAATACATGCCCTCACCTTTTTTTTATTTTTTATTTTTTTAATTTAAACTAGGAACTTGTGTTTCTAAGGATATGAATCTGAGGAAAAACAGACAAATAAATGATATTCCGAATCTGGGTCTGGTTTGTCCTTTTCATCCAGGTTATTTCCTCCTCTGCTGGGGGCACCTGATTTTAAACATCCATGTTTTGACACATTTTAACCTTTGTGTCCGTACATAACATATATAGGAATGGTGGTCGATCACTGACATTGACTTGTTTGGCATGGAGGATTGCTGTCTTTTCCATATTCTGACTACACAAAGGGAAAACTGTGTTATTGTAAAAGTACAAGTGTCTCTAGGGTTTGTCCTAATTCCTCTTCTGTGGCTGTATCAGATAGGAACGTAAAACAAGAAAGAGCAAAAATAAATACAAACAGGCTGGATGTTTGACGAAGCAGTGAGGAGGGGGACAGAAAGAGAGAGAATGAGTCGGCGGCTGCGTCTTTCTCCCTCTCTAAGGACAGATGTTTTCCTAAGATTAATATTCCCACTCAGAGTTTATTCATCTGTGTTATCCTTGCACTCACCAGGTGATTTCATGCCTCCTGAGCAGCCACAAAGGCTTTCTTTCCTGTAACCGAGATGTCCACCGTGTCACAGATTTTAATAAATGATACTGATAAACCCTGCTTGTGGTGACTGGGGGTAAGGCCAGGCTAAATTTAGCCCATGACCGAGCAAGCATTGATCTGACTGTTTACGCACGCTGTGCTCCATTCATAGCGTTCCCATTTCTTCATACATTTTTAAACTGTGGAAATCTTTGCCACTAATGCCTCTTCCAGACAAGTCATTATTCACTCATTGCCAGTTGTGGGAACCTCATCCTGCACTAAAGGGAGCAGCAGTCATTACAGTTGTCCCCTTTCACTGTGGTCTTAATTGATCTCAGATTTGAAAGGTGGCGATGAATTATGAATCACCGTTTCCACTGACGTCTGGCCGTGCGTCCAGTGTGGCGTTCGTCTTCTCTCAGTCCGCAGGTAATTGAGTGGGCTTTAGTAATAAGGTCCATGATATTGATCTGTGGGAGGTCATTTCCTAGCATGAGAATGGCTGATCAAATTTCAGAGTTGCCACAGTGTGCACACCTACACTGTTTATGTGTGTCTGTGCAAGTGGAAGATAGAATGACATAGAATCACAGTCAGCCATTGTTGAGGCTGCACCATGAGCTTCTTAGACTTAAGTGTATTACCTTGCGTCTCATAAATATCTGTAAATCCATACCCTGTCCCTCTGATCTGACTCAATCTAAAAATCTTCTTTGCCATCTGATGCCTCATTTAAGTCCTTCACCCACCAAACGTCTGCACTACTTTCCCAGTCTGTTGGAAAAACAGTGGGAAAAACACTAGCAACTTCTAAAGGCACGTACCTGTCAGACAGAGCAGAAACTCCCTTAATTGTGCATAACTTTGCTTCTTTTTTTTTCTTTTTTTTTCTGAGTGTAAATGAATCAACCTAATATAATAATAGGTAGCCAAGATGTGATATTCATGATATTCAAGACACTATAGTGCTATGTATATATTTTATAGTCTTATTAATGCCTAAAGATCTGAGAGTATTCATAAGACGGATCATTAGGACATGCTGTTAGCTCTTTCAAATCTAGTACTCAACACTAATTATCTCCGTCACTGCCACATGTCCCTCATATCTAGCCGCGGTCTGTTATTCAGCCCCTTAATTAGACAAACCCTGCCTTCTTTCACTGTGCTTATACATGGGTCGCAGACGGCATAGTTAACCTTTTAAAGAGAACCCTTTGTCTCTCAATAATCCTCAGTGGTTGTTATAGTGCATAGTGCTCCATAATTATGGCATGGCCTTGACCTTCACTGAGTCTGTTACCAGTAAGAACCAGTAATTGAAATGTGGCATCAAAGCACCTGGTATGCCATTTGTTCTCCATGTTAATTGTGAGTGTTAATTAAGTTCCCTCTCGGCAGTGTTTACTCCCCTCTACGTATGCGTAAAGTGTCTCACAGCAAAGTCCGACCAATAATGAGCAAACAGATTTGCACCCTTGGTGACCACCACATGCTGGCTGATTAAAAATGAACAAAGAAATCAGATTCCTTTCAGCTGTTTTTCAATGTTTAGTTTTTCAGACTGAGTCACAGGGGTGCTGATTTCCATGCCCATATCCAGACTGTGTGTACCGTATCATGTTGAAGTGGACAGTTTGGGATATTTAGGTAGCCTGGCATAGAAAGACTCAATTCTTATCAGAATCTGGAAACATCCCATTAGGATTTTATTACTGGCTGTGTTTCAACCAGTACCAAGAAAGAAATACCTCTGCAAGCAATTGGATAGTCCTAACATTAGTCAGAGGGTCCGGGCTCAAATTGATGCAGCAGTATAAACAGCGCATGATATGTTAAATATCAGTTATGTTAAAATCACCATTGGTAGCTTCATAAATAACAAAAGAAGAGTACTACAAGCAGAAGTAGCATTTTATTCCAGGTTTTTGATGACTTTTTTAGAGAGGGATTTTTATAATTATGATCATCATCATTGTAAGCAGTGTAACCCATAGACACATTATCTTATTGATATGTCGTCCTCTGGTGTGAACTGATTGGATGTGTGTGTCCTTTATCAGCATTTGTATTTCTCCTCTGCACGATTAAAGGATCTGAAAAAGTAAGAAGGCCATATCTCTGCCATGTGAGGAAGATTAAGGAGGACAGACGCTAATCAACTGCCAAAGGGAGACCGAGGTGATGGATAGAGAGAGTAAGAGGGAGGATGAAAACAGGGAAAGAGAAAGAAGGCGAAATATCCAGATAAGGGGAGAAAGATTATATGTTTCAACCAGCTGCTCAGATTTTCAATAATCTTTGCGTTTTAGTGATTGAACAGTGAAGTTGAGACTCAGACAGTCATGTCCAATACTTCTAAAAGATATAGTATATTCTCTCCACTAAGGCTAAATCAAAATCTTTGTAAATTTCCTATGTATGCATGTGCTGACATTGTCATCTCCGTTAAATACAATTTATTATATTACAAACCAGCAGGCCTGTCACTGACTTGGCTCAAACAAGGCCACCGGCCGTGCCAAGCAAAAACCTGCAGGCGTCCTCCCAGCATCAGACCGGAACCTCAATCTGTCACCACTACCAACTCCCACTGTTGCACATTACTGCTTTTTGCAGCTAGCACTACCTCTCCTGTCATCCTCCATCTCTCGCCAGCCTTCAACAGTCCCTCCAAGAAACCTTCAGTGCCTTGTGAGCATCTTCCCCAACCAGTCAACCCCCTAGCCATCCTTTAGTAATACATCAGTAATCACATAAGCAATGTCAAGGAATTAGAGAAGACTGCACTTCAAAATGTGTGGTCCCAGTTCTAAAATTAAGATTGATGATAGCTGATTGTCACACTCACTAAACTCCAGAGCAACACATCATGCAAGAAGAACACATCCAAAAGGGTTTTTGAACTGGGGCATTGGAGCAGTAGTAGCTCAGCTTCACTTTATGAAACAATTTACAGACAGATTGAGAAGTGAGAAACAAGGGCAAACTGAGGTAAAAAAAAAAAAAAAAAAGATAGAGCTGAACCATCAGTCTGACTTTAATCTGCAGAAATAGCCTCCTTCAGATGAAATTGTGTCTTGTGCTGAGGGCCTCGTAAGTGGTATAACATTTACACTATTGTTCTGCAATACAGCGGAAAATCGGAATGATCATATAGCCACTTCCTTAATTCAAGAGATCAAATGAAGTAAAACCAAGCATTACCCTCCAGGGTTAAAAACAAACTAAAGGCAATGTGGGATCTAGGAGTTCCTCAAATGGCCACTTGAGGTTGCATCTCAAACCGAGTCAGTCCCCATTAACCTCCATGAAATGCCCAACTATTTTTGCCTTTATAGCTAATTTTGATCATGAATGGCAGCTGTATAACTCACATATTTAAAATACATTAAGTCGTATAGTTGAGGACGTGGCCACTTTGAGTGACGGGTGTATAGCTCTCTACATCTGTGTCACCCTGACCTAGCTCCATTCATGCTCCCCCTATATGTCCATTTTTAAATTAGCCAAGAGCTAGCAGTCGCTGCTAAGATGGTGACAGCCAGAGCCACCATACTGAGCTTCAAAATCGCTCTTCAGGTTTCCTACAGGTGCTGTCAATGAGGTATTGGCCATCTATATATAGTATCCAATCAATAAGGTATGAGAATAAAAACTACCAGTATTATATGTTTACACAGCAGAAACAGTGAGTAGAAATGTCTCCAGAGACATTTACTATGCTGATGTGCAGAGTCTAATCCAAACATGTCCATCAAAAAATAAACATCCCACTATGAAACTGACAATGACAACAGTTTTTGTTTTTTTTTATAAGCAGGCCCTTTGAAAATCTGAACTTATTTGATGCATCTAGATAACAACACATTGCTATGAACATTTCCATATAGTTCTTCTGTCTTTTGGGGTTCTTGCTCTGTGTGTACCCTGAAATGAGCTAACGTACCTAACACTTGTGAAGCAAATCCAGTCATCCATCCATCATTAACCTTTTCATGTGATTATAACGATCGGGTTTCATAATGATAATTTTCTATTATGGTGAGAACACAGGTGGAAAAGAAGATAGATGGAAAGGTTAAACAAAAATAATGTGGAATCAGTGAAGTGCTTGGGGCCAGTGATTACTCTGATTAACAAGGCCATTAACTTAATGCTTCCTAGAACTCACTGTCAGCTCGTAAACACTGCCTTTCCTGCACCTTGCCCTTGCCCAATAGTAACATATGTGTGAGTGAGGATGGCACGGCCATGCAGTATCCAGTTTCCTGACCTAACACCAGTCCTGGTTCATGTTGGAGGCTATGGCTGACTGCCTCAGGTCACAACCTCACAGTTGGGTTGCTGAGAAAGACAAATTGACCAGCAATCCCCGCAATGGCTGTGGTCAAAACCAGTCAGAGCACACAAGATCTACATACATCAGTGTGCCAACTGTGTAAGACTTTCACTGTTGGCCTGCAACATAGAGGTCTTTCCTCTGAAGGAGGGGTGGATCCTCTTTGATATAGGACTGTGGCTAACCGTTATTCATTATTGATTAGTTTAGCAATTATTTTTTAACTCATTGTTTCTTTCATGAGCCTAAAGTTGGATTTGTGTTCTGTGTCAGATCTTCACTAGGTTCACTGTAGCTCAGTACCCTAGACCGCAGCATTTTCTGTCATTGATGGCCAAGGCTGGCAAACAGTTACATTTTCTGCTTCACAGCCTCTACTACTTTGTCTGATTACAGCCATGCATAAACTGGCCGACTTTTAGTGAAAACTCAGTGAAAACCAACCAGGTTAAGTTGATGGAAACTCCTAATTCGCTTTTTGGGGCCAGAGAATGAACTTAATGCATCAGCTTAGTAGAGACATCAACAAGAAATAAGTAATCATAAGCAGATTTTTTCCTTGTCTCCCTGTTTGTGACAGCCAAATGACGTGACATGAAACCTGAACTTGTGCAACTTGGCACAGTGCAATTTACCAAATGCAAGCAGTATTTGATTGGGTTGATTAGGAGTCCACAGTTATAAGAACTCTCCATTTTTAAATGTGAGAAGGTTTATTCTGAGGTCTTACCCACACTTCCTCACTGAGGCAAATTGTGGTTTAATGGCTTCACTTAATACCAGCCAGAGGACTAGATTGTCTTCCCCACCCTTAAATATAATACTCAGTAGTTTTTATTCTCATACTCAAAAGCCTCACATGGGTCACAGTAATTTGCAAAAATTCAGAATTTTAATTGTGTTAAAAGGGTTGTATAGACAACTTACAAGACAACATGTGTAGTGAAGTACAGTGCTGATTACTATAAGGATTGAACCCACAGGCCCCTCAAGTGCATGGATGAACTCTTTGCACTGAACGCAATCTATAAATATCTTTCCACGTCACAACTACTCAGATTCATCCTCGCATCTTCTCCTCTCGCCTCACTTTCCTCCTCTCGCGTGACATACTTCCGTTTTTTACTCTATCATGAAATTATAAATGCACCCACTGTGTGCGGGCTTTTGAGAGTGAAAGCCTGTACACCAGCTGATTCACTCTTCATTTGGTTTTTACTCCCAGCTTCTTCAGATGTCTCCTCTCTGCTGATGAGAGCTGTCCGCGCTTTCATCTCCACTTCAGTTGTTCTTCTATCTTTTATTTTAAGTGTGCAGCGGATTAGTTCACCCCCTGAAAAGCCTTTTGGATTAAGATGTGTGGAGGGCAATTGAGAGGATGATGAAAAAGAAGAGGAGGCAGAGAAAAAGAGAAAAGAAGAAAAAAGAGGAAGATAAGGAGAAGAAAGTAAGAGGAAGTGGGGCGAGGAGTTAAGGGGGAAACACAGAAGGAAAGCATCATATTTACAGGAGAGGATTGGATTCCTGTCAGTGTTTGGTATTCAACATCTGTGCTGCTTCATGTGCAACAGTTTGTGCTCTATTTCTTCTTGGTTAGCTGGTTGTTTTTCATGCGTCTGCAGAGCCAACATGTTGGCTCCTTTGAAAAACACAAAAACTGACTCGCTGTTGCTATGCGACTGTTTAAAACTGTTTCAAACAAGTTCTGAACCCCTGTGATCTTCTGCTGGAATGTTTCAGCGTTAAAATCTTCAAAACCATCAGCACCTGGCATGCTGTGCCTGAATGCTGCATGTGAGAATCTGTTACTGAAATAATGTATCCAGACAAATACCATAAATACTGTAAGGAGAACCTAGTAGAAAGTCAGATGCCTTTTGATTGACTTGTATTTTCAAAATCTGCCATATCAATAATATTGGAGTATTATTGATTTGGCAGAAATTATATTGGAGAAATATTGGAGTCTTGTTTAGTGCTGGTATGCAGTGGTGTCAAAGCAAGGACAAGGGTCATGGGCTCCCAAGGCTGATTGATGTGTGTTTGGAGTGAAGGCTGGCCTTTGTGGTACAGTCCCACAGAACTGCTACTGTGGACTGAAAATTTTAATGCTGGTTATTAAAGTGCCAGAACACACAGTACATTCCAGCTTGCTGTGTATGTAGCTGCGTAGCTGCAGACCTGTAGGTGTGTCCACACTGATCCCAGTTCACCATTGAAACGGCTACAATAGCCGCATTACCGAAAGAACTATACAATGAAGAAATGGAAGAAGGTGGCCACAGAGAAGCAGCCGGAAATAGTAAAGCAGAAATACGTTACTGCCAAGCGCACCAATCCCAGCTCTTGCGTTCTGTGTGGCGCACAATTACATCAGTGGGGAGGTGTACGTGAAGTGTAGCTACGGTGTCAAATTGACGTGGAGGTATAAACCACACATTAGTCTGATTATCTGTGGGATTTGTTTGAAAAGTGAATCCCCATATTGCAACTTATAAGACTTACAGGATCTCATGATAAGGACTTTTGCCAAGTACCACAATGACCTCACAGGTCTAGAGTCCATCCTGTGATAGGTTAGAGCTGTTGTGGGACCTACGTCAAATTAGGACATATGTATGAACCGTTGCATTACAATGTGTTTATTTCAGCTCAGTGTACCTGATATTCTGAAATGTACCACATGGCATAAGTCTTCACATGTTTGGGCAGTCTCTTCTCAAAGCCATTCATGATGTTGTGTTCAAATGTCCTGACAACAAAGTGACCAGAGTTGTTGTGTAAAGAATGACTGTGAAGGTTCTCAGTCATCCAGGTCATGGTATATCCAAAGACATTAAAGAAGGGCAAGTAGACTTGTAGAGTTTCTTGAAGACGTTTTACCACTCACCCAAGTAGCTTCTTCAGTTCTAAAGGTTGTTACATACACGCAATGCGCGTATGTAAAATGTGGGAGATGCGAAAGATGGACAACGAGAGGCACTATTCTTATTATTTTCGGATGTCAGCCAGTCATTTTGACAACCATGAGATTTGCGGTCGCACTGCAAATGTTAGCATCTGGGAACTCGCAGAGTGGTCTCTAGCATTTCCCGTTTCCCCCATTAACCACACCCAGTTCCAATTTCTGACCAATCACAGCATAGTTGTCGAACAACAAATAAGAACAAAGTTCTGGCCGGTTGATGTGTCGAGAACAAGCTGTGAGAACTCCCAAAAGAGGGCTGCGAAAAACAAAATGACGTATCCTTAAGGGACTGGCGGGGAGTTTTCAGTCTTAGCTGTCAGTCTTAACCTCTGTCCCCAAGAAGTTTCACCCCCCTTCACACTTTGAGACTGGAGCCACTGACTGATAATGGATCGTTAAAGCATTCATTAAGGAAAGAGGACAAGGACAAACAGTCCTCCCCTCAAAGTATTTAGTCGTTAACAGACACTAATCAAGCAAGTTTCTGATGGGCCACACCGACAGATGTTCCTATTTAAACCACAACAACCCCACCAGTCCCTTAGAAGTGAAGAAGCTACTTAGCTGAGTGGCAAAACATATTCAAGAAGCTCTACAAGTCCAGTTGCCTTTTTAAAAAAAAAAAAAAAAAAAACATTTTTGAATGTAAAGAAGGAGGTTCAGACACAGAAGTTTAGATTTCTATTTCTCCTAGTCATTTTCTCTGTGCTGACCAGTATGTTCACTGTAACTGTGGTTATTTGTTTAGCATATAAAAATAAATTAAACTCAAATATGTTTGTTCTGTTACAGAAAAATACATTGCCAACATGTAACTTGTGTAAATGAGAGGTCTGTCTTATTGGCGGCCAAGAAAACCGTATATTCTTTGGTATAATACATCGTGTCATAATAATCTCTGGCTTTTGTGTTGATGCTGGTATACTTCATGCTCTTAACTCTGATCCTATGTCTATATTTAGACAGTGCAGGTGATAGAGGGGATTGTGGTGATGTTCTATTTGGGTCACCTTTTAAGGTCACTCATGCACACGACCAAACGGCAAAGTCTGCAGTGATGCAGTTTGAGTTTCATTTCTGCCAAAGCTAGAATACGTTGCAGCTCCATCCGTCATACTTCATATATTTCTCTTATGCACGTTTAATTGCAGGTACTAGCTGCTTGATCAATATTGCAACCATTAACTTTAAGACCTGTTTTTGTGTGTAGGATGTGTCATAAATATTTAACCGCTGACCAGTGCTGCAGTAGAGTGTGCTCACATACAGCCAGGCATTAGCACACACACGCTTTGAGACGTTTACTGGCAATGGACATCCCATCAATGCCCTTGTGTTTACGGTGGTTGTGGCATTTGCACACACACACAGAGTAAAGGAGTCTACTTAATCTGTGTTCTCAAACACACATTACCTTCAAAGAAACCAAACAAATTGATTAATCAGATTATTCATTGATTATTAATCTAATGTTTATGTGTCTGGCTGAGGTGACTCCTTACCTTTCTTATACCCTTTCATTTATTCTAGCTATATTAGTCTCTCTTATATTTTCAAATGATTAAACCTGACTATTTGTCTGCATTAGAATACATTCTGCTTTCTTAGCAGCTCATTGCAAAGATTTATTTTAAAAGACTGAGCTGCAGAAATTGCATTCCTCAGTTGAGATGCATGAAATTAGGTGGTGGAGTCCATAACCATGCAGGGCATTAGCTGAGAAGTGCTGGCTAATGCAGGACTGGTGCTATTTATATCTGAATCTGTAAGAAGAGATTTGGGTGAAACTGGCTGAGCTAGACAAGTTCATTAATGAATGTCTTTATTAACTAAGGGTGCACAAATAAACGCATTTCATTTATAGGCCTAATAACAAGCAAAGCCTAAGAGCTACCAACACGTGAGTCCCCTGCACCGCTACGGCGAGATTACCATCTCAGAGATTGGCTTTTGATATTGTGAGAGTTGAAGGAAAAGCAAATGGCATCTAGAGGGAGACAAATCACATGGAGGCTGATAACAACATGAAATAATCTATTTTCTTTGAGTATGAGAAGCATTCCCTTTGGCAGAAATGATCCTTTCAACAGAGTGAAGATATACTCTCTGGCCACCATGCCAATCCATAAAAGCATCATTTCTCTCTCCCCCTCACACACAGAGACTCACAAACATATAGAGCAGATCTCATCAGGACCCCTGCCTGCTCTGTGCTCTCTTTAATATCCACCATTCACCCCTCACTTCAGTCTTCCAACATTATTCTCAGTGGGATAACTTTGAACTGAAGGTCACCGCTTCCTTTACCCCTGTCGGATTTCTGGTGACCGCCCTAATGGACCAAGGAGGCAAATGTTACCCAACACACAAGATAGAACCCATAAGATAGAGAAAAGATGGAAATTACTCTCACTGGTCTCTTATTGCTGCCAAGAAGATGGAGATGATGGCTGTTTCAACTGGCAATTGGGAATCTTTTCTGTGTGTGTGTGTCCATAAAAATTTCCACGAGAAAAACTGTCAATACAAAAAAGGTTTATGAACAAAGACAAATGAAGATGTATTAATTTTGGGTTTACACTTGCCAACTGAAATCATTCAGATTGAAGATTCCACTAAACTGTATACGTGGATGCAGGAAATGATCCATTAAGATTTATTTGTTTTGCCCAAAAACATCAGTCTGAATAGAACTTTTTCTCATTTTTCTCACAAGTGGTTCTGTCCACTGTGGAGCTCTGGATCTGTCAAAGATTTAATGGAAGAAACATTTCTGCCCATGGCAGACAGAGATGGACACATTTGTGTCTGTGCTGTCTCCATCTTCATTCATCATTTCAAAAGTTTTGATCCTCTCGTCGTTTTACTACCTCCATTTTTCTATACCTCCGAGAAACTTCATGTGAGGCAAACGAGCCCAGAAAGAATGCAGTTATTCCACCCAGAAAAAACAACCACGATCAAATCAAGTGTTTATGTGGTTATTATTATGTGGACATTAATATTTCCCTTTTGACCAGATTAATAAAGTTTTACACCACACAACAATCTGATTAAAAACTCCCTCCAGTCTGTTTCGATTGATGCGCTTACATTTTTCTTCTGTCAAGGCTATTGCTCTAATCATTAGTGGAAAACTAGTGTCCCTGTAACCACAACAACTGCCCTATCTCAGACACAAGATGATATTCAGATCCCCTGTAAGCAGACCCAAGAAGACACTCAGAAGACTGTATTTCCATGGAGACTGGTCAGTTATTATCCGCTATTATCATGCTAACAATGCAGTGTCAGAGGGCTGGGTTTGTCTTGCTTTGCTGGAAAAGTATGTTGTACTGGCCTCATGTGCTAACAAGAGGTGGAGCACCTGCTACCACAACGAAGAAACAATGCAAGTGTATATCACATGCAGCTCAATAATCAGTAAGTGAAGGCAGTGTATCTGGAGGTATACCAAAGCCTGAATTTTTACCCATACTCACAGATCATGTGACTTAAAAGTCATTTGAGCTAAGATGGATTCATATATTATTCTCTATATCTCGTGCATTTCCATTGTCCCACACCTCTCTGTCTTCCTCGGTCTTCACTGATCAATACATTCATTACGCATGTCTTCGAAAAACTCCTATTACTGTAAGTGGTCAACTTAGGTTCGCTCAGATGTGGTGAATTGGTACCAAAACAAATACAGTGCATACATGTGCGCGTGCGTCTGTTTATAAACGCGCGCGCGTAATGCCCACAGCCACATCCAAGCCCCAGCCTGCGTCGTGCTGCTCATTACGTTTGATCTATGCGGAGCTCCTGCCTGCGCCTTCACTCTGCACTTGGCGGATAGACAGGCGGTGGAGTAGTGCTGCTGCTGCTGCTGCTGCTGCTGCTGATAGGTCCCCACAGTCCTCCTCCAGTCGCGGTGAAACAGTCTGGGATTCCTTCAGTGTTCGGTTGGGGATGCGCATCTGGACCGAGAGCGTCCCGGGGACAATAACGCGTCGAGGAGCTCCTCCGTGCTTGTCCTCCTGCTCCCCACAGAGGAAATAATCACACGGGTTCAGGACAGTTTGGGCTATTTTTGTTGGAATGGCAGGCGCAAAGTGCCTTCTGAAAAAGCCGAGGTAAGACGCACTGTTTACTATTCCGGAATCTTGTCGATCAGCGTACAGGCGCACATTCCCAAATAAAACCTGCATGTCTCCACACTTTACTTGGATGGCTGGTATTCAGACTTCATTGACTTTGTTGGATTTGTGTTGAAACTTAATTTTTTCTACACCATTTCAGATTATTTTTATTTTTTTTATTTTTTTTTATTTAGGATATATTAGTTTAGATATTAGTCAAACGCACTGGAATAAACTGATGTGCCAATGCGCCATACATTTTGTGTTGATTGAAAATGTGATGATTTTTAGACCGAGGTTCAGTTATTGTTGGAAAGGTGCACTGCATGCTGTGAGGCACTAAAGGGGCTTTCATAGTACAGGCTACTGTCAGTGTCGTGGAGTAAACAAGATGTTTCAGCTCGCCTGGTCTGATGGATAGAGGTGTTTGGTAATGGCAGCAGTCACGTTTCCCACGGAAAAGATAAATTTGTACACGTTTTAATAAGTTGTAGTCCTCTATTTCTTACTGCTTAGCGAACCTTAACTTGCCGTATTGATTATTAAGTCAAATGTTTTCAAAAGCAGTTAAATCCGCCAAAAGTTGTTGGTTTGTGGAGTAACCTGGCCACTTTGCCCCTGGAACCCTCAACCATAACCAGTAAATCACAGCGGCGGACCGGGCTCTGAAACGACATAAAAAGCAGACATTCCAGGTGTTAATTGTGTCCTCGCATTGGGTTGATGGCCGCCGGGTACCCGGGGTCCTAAGGAGCACGAGAGCGCACCAACCTGTCAATCATCCCCGCGTCGTGATGGAAAGATGTTTAAACGCAAAGATTAGAAAGGAGGTCGTGCGCGGCAAATCTGTTCAGCTGGTCTTCAGTCTGTAGTTTTTGCGAACATTATTCAGCTCATGCACAGAAAGCACGTTAATTTGTTCTTTTGTTTATTTGTGTTTTTCACATTTATTTATGTTTTTTTTACATTGTATCCATCCAGTTTTCTAGTCTTCTGCATGCATCTGACAAATCACCGCACTGCCTCTTTGTGTTTGTACGTGTGTGTGTGTTGGATGGGTGTTTTGATGCCTTGCAGGCATAGCAGCCTATTTAAAGCTCATCATTTCCACTTATCTCCAGAGGACTTTTTTCTCCCCTGTGTGTCCAGTCATTCACATCCAACTCACTTTGACACAATTATTTACATCAGCCATGTTCTTTAAATCCAAATAGATGCAGTTGTGTGATTCCTTGGGACCCGCAGAATGGAAAGCTTTTAATTTGCTTTGAAGTATGTGCATTACAGGGGCAAGACAGCTGTCTCTATTTAAATATGCATCCCCAGCCTCTTCATTTTCCAAATTGATCCTCATTAATGCCATTCGAGATAAGCTTCGATTTGGCTTATCTCTGTGAAAGCGCGCAGAGAGGATAATGATGCTCTTCTGTGATTTTTGAGTTTGCCATGTTGTATTTAGCCTGACAGACGTCCCCGTAGCTACAGCTTATTGAATAATTTTGTCTCATGCAGCAACTGAAGGTCACATGTTGTATTGGTCTGTTCGTCTTGCTACAATCATCCGTCGTTGCTGCAGTAGCTGTGAGATTTCTGGATCTGCCAGTGATGTTTTGGAGTCTGAGACATGAGTGTAATTATACATTTCATGCAGAGAAAACAGATATAATGTTCATGGTTTCTTATCAATTATATGATAAAAAGGTTTTGGTATTTAAAGACAAGCACCTTAAACTCATCTGTGAATTATGAGACATGTCACCGTGGTTGGCCAAAACCGAGGCATCAGAAACTGTCCTGATCTTGTCTTGCTAACATATGAAGGAATTAAGGATTTAGCACATAATGTTGAAATAATTCTCCTCTCTGACAAAAGCTGTCAGCTAAATTCACTGGGAAAGCGCCACGGCTCGACACATGAGCAAATGTGACAGCCAATGGGCCGCTCCAGTCAGAGCGAGTCCTCACCGATTCCACATTTTTAAAAAGTGGAGTGTTACGCGCTTGATGAAAACTTGCTCTGACAAAGTCAACTCTGTGCCCTTTTGCCTTGCAGTAACTTCCAGTCGTCTGCCATGTTTGAAGGCTCAGAGTCCGTCGAGGTGGAGGGAGGCAGCACAGAGAGCACCGTGGCTTCGTCCATCAGCGCCTGTAAGAAGGTAAAAAAAGAGCTTTCTAATCACTTGTCAGCCACAGTTTGGTGATGCTCTCTCTTGATGTGACCTTGCACCTGTATGTCATATTTCTGTTTATCAGTTTGTGTGTTTCCAGCAGCGTAAGAAATGTTAATTTCCTGCTCCTCTGGGTGCCAGGTACACCCAGGGGTTCTGTAATAAGAGGGACAGCCAGGCCTTTAGGCCAGCCCAGTAGATTTATAATCTCCCAGTGCCATAGAGACAGGAGGGGAAATAGTACAGATCAATGGTCTGAGGTGGAGGCTAGATTGAATTTCTTTTTAAAGTATGTGTAGGTCTGTTTATGTGTGTGTCTGTGCCTGACTGTATTTTGGGTATGCGTGCTGGAGGACTTGCTCATTGGTGTTCCTAATTAGCCTACCGCGCATGATCTTAACTGACTTCCACTCGAGTGTCCTGCGGAGACATGAGATGACGTCTCTCTCGTAATTGGGCCTCAGGCTCCACTGACCCGCACTAGCAGCCTTTCATATGATCACTCCCAGTGAGATCAGCTGAGGCTACGTCACCTTTACCTGGCCAAAGGCCTGCACAGATGGCCCATTCCAGAGGGTGCAAGCACAAGGAGGCATCGTTTCTCACTAAAAATACACAGTCAGAATGAAGAACTCGCATGTGGGCGTCATATGTCAAAGAAATTGCATGAGAGTTATTTTATCCATTACTTGATTTTAATCTTTTATCTGCCGTGTATTAGCAGTACTATCAGCTGTTTGAAATGCACACATCAACTAGTCTCACTTCTTCATTTACAAGTAAATAACAACCCCATAACTGTTACTGGCATCAAGGGAATCTTTAACTTGGTCCCTGAAATGGTCGCAACTGGTTGGCTATCAGAACGGTTAAGTCAGTATCTAACACAAATATGCCAAGAAGAAAAAATATTTGTCTGTCGCTGATAAAAGCATTTGCGTGACTGCAGGTTTCATCCTAAAGGCTTCATTAACATGTTGCTCTAGGAAGGAGACTATAGCTGCCACATATATAACGCCCAATGTCTTGTTAGGTGACAGGATATTGATTTTGTGCTGCGGACACTTATCCTGAAGTAAAGGTCCCAGGGAAAGGTCAATAGATCCCCCTCATTCTGAAGGGGAAACACAGAAGCTGGCAGATGAAAGTAAATGGGTGACTCAGAAGGTGTGTGTGTGTGTGTGTGTGTGTGCGTACATGTGTGGGGAGTCGTACGCTCCCGTGTGCGTCTTTTTGTGTTTTTCATGCTACCGCGTCTGAGCAGAGCTTGTCTGTGTGCTGCAGGTGATGGGCAGTAACAGTGTGCTGGACTCTTCAGAGTACTGGCTGAGGAATGAGAAAGCTCTGTGCAGACTGGGCCTGCTAGATGACGACTCGGAGGGCAGCTGCACCATGGTGAGTAGCATACTGAGAATGATGAAACACGTGCACCGCTTTGGCAACAAAGCCGGACCAAGTCAACTCTAAGTTTAGAAGCTGCGGGAGGCTTGATTGTTGCCCTGACTGGCAGCAAGCAAACAGCTTGAAACTTGAAGCAGAAATGGTTTGATATGACATTTAAAAACCAATCTGCTGCTGCTGCTGAGTGGCTTTTAGGCAGGATGATGGTGAGAATGTTAACAGCAGGATGTTGGTGCTACCTTGTTGCGACTTAGTTGACAACCTTCGCTTATATGTTGCTGTGTCTCAAACTTCAAGCATTATGTTGACACAGGGGACGTACTGACATTACTAAGTACATTACTGTGTTTAAACACAGTGTTCCTCTAACTAAGATTCTTAATATCTCAGTGAAGATGAACAGAAAAAAAAAGGATCGTGAGACATTTTTCTGACCACAACACCTGTCTTCCTATGCCCAACATGGCGCAAAAGCTTGTATTGTGAAAGGTGGAGTTCATGTTCAGTTGATAAATGTTGGAAATATATCTGAATATGTGTGATTTTCACTAGAGTTAGGGTTAGGCTACGCTTACATGGACAATAATTACAATTACATGGATACTAAACAAAATCACCTGATGAGATGTGTGTTTACATGGCCCAAAACATCAAACCTGACGTGTGGTTCTGCCCTGGCGAGTCTGCCACAAAAAATAATAGAAGAAGACATTTTCTCTTCCAGCTGTATTGACGATGCTGAATTCATTCAATAGAAGAAGATGACCAAGACAGACCCACATTATCAGATGGAACCGCACACACTGATTCCACCTT
The DNA here is from genome assembly GCF_963514085.1 of Chelon labrosus. Classification (NCBI taxonomy): domain Eukaryota; kingdom Metazoa; phylum Chordata; class Actinopteri; order Mugiliformes; family Mugilidae; genus Chelon; species Chelon labrosus. The sequence continues at coordinate 3,118,523 of NC_140346.1, forward strand.
TGTTCATCTCAAACTCGCCGTTTTGCTGTGTCCCTCCAGTGACACCACTGTTGTGGCGTTAGTAGTAGCAAAAGCTGTGTTCATGGGGTAGCTGATAGAGGAGAAACGTCTTGCTAAATAACTAAAAATTCATTCTCAAAAGAAAAATATTTGAACAACATGAACTTCTGCTGTTCTCTTGTAATCTGGTCCTGATGCTGTAGTTTAATTTTCTGGCAGTGCTGCGAATGAAGAGGAGGATGTGGTTGGTGATTTGCATTTTTGAAAATGCGTCGGAGAGGTCGCCTTTAAAGAATGTGATGTCTCATGAGCACTTTGCTGCTTGAACATTACCAGAAGACTTTCAGTGAGCAGATGTAACCGTGCAGCTGGATTTGGCTTTCTGGTTTCTAAAAGCTCAATTTAGTCTCAGGGGGTCCTCGGTAATCAAATTATTGGCTGTTTTTGTATAGCTAATGTGCCTCTGTTGTGTTAATATATTCGCACTCTGTAACTCTATCCTCGGACCACGCTGTCTGTCTCTGCTAATTTCTGCTTTCTGCTAACGTTAGTGCTTGCATGTCTATATCAGGTGGCCTTACCTAAAAATGTAAGTTAAAGTCATTACTTTGAATTTGTCTGACAACAAACTGCACAATTGTTCACATTTTTTTCACCTTTGTGCATGTGTTGACTGACTCACCAGCAGTGCTTCCTCTCGACATGATATTCTCACAGTGCTTTGCACTAATATAAATTTCCTTTTCATGATTACTTAATCATTAACAACATCACACCCAGATGTCAGTATGACAACAAACTAAAGCAACTTACTGCACACGCATAAACTAATAATGTTCCACCACGTTTTACCATTTTAATAGTCACATTAGTCATCTTTAAGTCACCAATTACAAAACACATCACATTTCTGTCGGCGTATATTTTGTGCAACTGTTCATGAGCCGTTTCTGTGATTACGAGACTAAATACAAATAATGAAATTATGATGCTTATTTAAAGTGACATGCAATGTTTTATAATACAAACAGTACTTTTGGCTGAAGGCTAATTTCTGAATCCATTAAATCAACATATAGTTTTTAATCCCAAAACCTCCTTCAGGCCTGTGGCATCATTTAAAATGTTAATGTTCATGAATCCACCATCAGGAGAACACTGAACAACCATGGTGTGTATGGCAGAGTGGAAAGGACCAAGCTACTGCTCTCCAAAAAGAACATTTCTGACCATCTGTAGTTTGCTAAACATCATGTGGACAAGCCAGAATACTAATGCAAATGTGTTTTTTGGACAAATGAGACCACAATAGAAGAGTTTGGTTTAACTGAGAGCTGTCATGTCTGGAGATTAAACAATTCTGAATTCCAGCATATGAACCTCATCTGGTCTGTGAAACATGGTGGTTGTAATGTCCTTGTTTGACAATAAGGATTCACATAGTTGTGCCACTCACAGGCATGTGCAAATAATTCTTTCTTTTTTTAAGCGGTACTGTACAGTAGTTACATTTTGAGGAAATTTAATAAAAAAATGTGGATTTCTGGGATTGGTTTATTCAACGCATAGACTGTTAGTAGGTTAGGCAAGGACATGGGAACATGCAAGGCTTTTAGCTGCTATGTCCACACATGCTTAATCCTCACTGTCACCCAAATTTCACCTCAGATCACTCACTCAAATTGCGAGTTGAGCATGAATTGCAGTCAGGATTTTCATCTGTCAGTGGCTTTCTGATGCTTGTCGAGAAAAGACCCATTTGATCCTTCCATTGCATCACTTCAATTTTTACAGTATTAGTTTTTTAATGGCATAAACTGGATCAATAATCTAAATAAAACATCTGTACCACTGCGTCAAGTCTCGGCGTTTCACAACCTCTGCTGTAGGTGGGACTCATTATAAAAAGTAGCTGCAGTATATCATCAGCTGTTTCTGACATATGCACCCACACTGTGGTGATGGCCTAATAATAAGTGTAGATTTCATCCCCTCTGGGGCAAAATTAATTTTCTCACCTTCAGCTTAGCTGTTTCTTTTTCTTTTTTTTTTTTAATCAATTACATATTTGTCATTTATGTATTTTTGATACTGAACTGCAACGTCTCTGAGTCAACTTATTGATCTGGGTTTAATTGCAAGACCAACAGGATCGGCCTCTTCTCACAGACAGAAGCTGAAACCTCTAGTATTCATTTATTTCTCTAGAGACTAAAGGCCGCTCTCCAGCTATGGTACTGACATGGCTCTAGGGATTGCTCTGTCAAGTCACGACTGTTTTGATCCAGGCTGGTGTGTCTCACTAGATCGATTGCCATGTCATTTGCTAGAACCATTTCCCTCAGGGTGGAATGCAGCAACTTTGATCATCCTTCAAGTTTTCCTCATTCTTTTCCAGGACTTTAGTTCATGAACAAACATCTGCAAAACTAATGCCTCAGTTACCTCAGCTGCGTTTAGAGCTAATTTGTTAAGTTTGGATAGTGAACAATGTTCTGAACATGGGTATGTAATCACATGTTGTGAGGATTTTAGATAGCTGTGTTAGCTTTTAGCTCAAAGCTTTGCTACACAGAGGCACAGAAGTAAGTAAGCTGCATGGCTCATTTTAGTGCCACTACTGTGCATCTGTCATTTTATTGCACACTTAATGTTTTAACAGGTTACATTAAAAATGTGTAGACAACTAAAAGGTGATTAAACACAGCAATTACAGGGTGTTTGACCCTTATTTAAATGATACCACTAAAACTAAAAACCTGTATTTCGTATTATTTTGAGTTTATGTTTTTAATTTGCCATTCTCTCCGTCCGTGGCTGCGCTGGTTTAATTTGTGTAAATGCCAGCAACACAACACTCTTTCAACAATTTCCCATGCTGCTCCTTTAAAGATGCCTAGAGTGTTTGGTGATCATTACCAAGATAACAGGAATAGCAGTAATTTAGCAAAGAGCACCGTTCTCGCACACTTGTGTCGCACTTTGGAAGTGTGAGCAGCCGCCTGCTGGATTCAATGTTCCTAAAACCCCCCGATACAGGCAGTACTCTCAAGTTGTATGCAAGACTCAGACAACTGTGTGAATTTTATCTGCAGTCTTTTCAGATTTTCTTTTATACCTCGTAGAGATTACAACAGCACTCCTCTATTATAGATACTGAACCTGCTTCTGTTGTCAGTGAGGCTTTGGTATGTTGAAGTCTGATGGTGTCTGAGGATTTTTTGAGGGCAGATGATCTGTACTCATCATCAGATATAGTCCTGTAAAGTAAATGTATTTCTTCTTCCTCATTTTTTTACTTGGAATGCTATTTGTGTCGACTATTCATCCTGAAAACAAAGACATCAGTCTCGGCATCGTCGTCCTCTTGTCAAGTTCTTACCTGAGTTTGGGATTAAGCGGACAGTTGTATCCTCTTGTTCTTGCCATGCAGAAACCAAGCAGCTTCATCTTTTTTTGTACAAACTAGACGATGGCTGGCTTGTTTTCTTTACCCCGTGTCTGGTTTCTATGAATCAGAGGGAACTTCAATGGAACTTCAATCTGCGAACAGATGTGGCCCATCCTCCCTCAGCATCGCTCTTGGACTTTGACGTGACAAATTGCTCCACTGATGCGCATTACGCTGTTCAGCAGTTTACGCAGCCAATCAGTGAAACAGATCTGACGATGCTGTGTGAGGAGTAAATCCTTCTGTCCTCGCCTTAACTGAAGTGTGAGACATTGAGAACGAGAGGACGAATCAGAAAAACAGTGTAATGAAGTCATTTAGGGATCTGATATTTTTATAGACCTTTATATGTAGTCCAACAGGCTGAGTTTTCTAAAGAATGTTTGTCTGAGAAAGTAAAAGAAATAAATTCAGCGTGTGTGTATTCAGCGACGGGAACGGTCCAAAATAGTGAGTGCAGAAGTCCAAAAACTGTGAGCTAAATAAAAGATAAAAGCTTAGGATTTTCTGCGTTCCGCTCCATCACCCACCTCTGTCTGCATCATGTTGTCACCTTTGATCGTTCACTCATGTTTTAATGCATGAAGTCACAGAGTGTCATGTTGCTGTGATAGTCACGCTGAATTTTATCACACTCCTGAGTTGTTTGACAGGGTGAGCATTTTGGCAGAGAGGAAGGCAGTCCCTTATATTTTCCATTTTGCGAGGCAGTTACCTAATGTTTGCATATTTCGGAGGTGTATTTCCGTTTTTTGATGTGCTTATTTGACTCACATGAGTGTAAACTTTGAGGTAAAACAGAAGTGTTGCTCTTATGATGAATAAAAAGATCACATCCAGACACAGTCAAAGTTACAGAAATTTACTTATGATATTGCTGCTTTTTAGAATGAAACGTAATCACCACACTTGTTTTCAAACACAGGAAATCTGTTTCTTGACCATCAAGTACGACTTAGCCTGCAGAGCCTCTCCGAACACCCTTCGTTCCTCTCTCCCATCCGCCTTCCTGCTTTGAACTGAACCGCGGTCCCTGGAGGAGAGTGATCCATTCATCACCAGATTCAAACACTTCACACTCGGGTAGTGTGTTTTGTCCTGGCCTGTCCCTTCCTGGCCTACAGAGAGGGAAAATAGAATAAATACGCCGTCAGCCGCAGCAGGAACGCTGACTTACAGCAGGATCATGGCAGGAAGAGACACTCTCCTTCTTTCTAAACCTAACCTAAACCACCTCTCTTCAAGTTTTTACTTTAGACTAGCTCACTTTGTGCAAGGCTGTAGTCTAAAATTGATGCCTCTTAAAAGGAGAAGCCATGTTCAGGTCAATATTAGTTATTAAAAGTGAACAGCTTTGGACAAAAAACGGATTGACCGTAAAAGTGATAAATTAAAAATGAGTCCATAATAGAGGTGGATTAATCTGCTCTCTGCCTTCTTCCCAAATTAGTTTTAGCCGTGATATAAGAATAGTATCACCCAATATGTGGAGGCACAGTAAGTAAAACGCAGACTCGATGTCCCTCTTTTATTAAGATTACATTAAGTTTTGGGCGGCACAGTGGCTTGGTGGTTAGCACTGATGCCTCACAGCGAGAAGGTTCCGGGTTCGAATCCATGGGCCGACTGGGCCTTTCTCTGTGGAGTTTGCATGTTCTCCCTGTGTCTGCGTGGGTTCTCTCCAGGTACTCCAGCTTCCTCCCACCGTCCAAAGACATGCTGGTTAGGTTAATTGGTGATTCTAAATTGGCCGTAGGTGTGCGTGTGAGTGTGAATGGTTGTCTGTCTCTCTCTGTTAGCTTTGTGATAGACTGGCGACCTGTCCAGGGTGTTCCCCCGCCTCTCGCCCGATGACAGCTGGGATAGGCTCCAGCAGACCCCCGCGACCCTTAACAGGACAAGCGGTTACAGAAGATGAATGAATTAATGTAACAGTTTTATCCTTATTGTACAGTGGACTGTATAAAGATAGACAATGGAACAGTTCCTCAAAAGTGAAGCCAAAGCAAGTAGAGCTCCCCCTGGTGACTGGCTGCAGTATAGGTCATAAGCTCCACCTCCTCCATGTTAGTGGATGGGACTTGGGCCAAACTAAAACACTAAAGTACAGGTCAAATAAATACTTTAAGGATGGTTGCTGCCATTTTAGGTAATTAATATAATGCTGATGCGTGTTCATTGTTCTAATAAATTTCGCTTTAGTTAGTTATTTGACGCTATAGAAAGAGGATGTGATCATGATGACTGCTCTGTGAAGTGGTCCCATAGGACCTTGAGAGTTGGAAAAAAAAATCAGTACAGTGTTAATAAAGCAAAAAACGCGTCTGGAGGAGGTGTATTCAGCTCATTGATAACGTGTCTCTGTCTAGCTCCACTCTCGGGCCGTACCGCGCAGACTCTGGCTCCTAAGTCACAAGATGGCGGCGCCTGTATCGCTGGAAAAATACCACTGCAAGGAAGTGGGGACACGTCCATATTTACAGTAAATATTTATATGGTTTAGACAAAGAGTCAAAGGGAGGATAACAAGATGTTCACTTCTTGGCTGGAGTCTAACAGGACATATTTCAACCAAATGCTCTTAATCTGGGAATCCATTTGTTATTGTCTGATTACTTAGATGTAGGGCCATTGCCATAAAAGATAAGAGAACTGAGGTGGTGTAAAGAGAGAAGAATGTCTGCAACTTGGTAATTTACATAGAGTTCACTAACAAGACCACACCTCAGTATGTACAAAGAAGATTATTTTGATCAGGGGGGATGGGATTTCGAGGGGATGAGATGAAGGGGTCCAGAAGATGGGGATGAAGGAAGATGTAGAGACCGATGGTCCTCTGATTTTCGGATGGAGGAACCAAGGGAATGCGATTCGGGGAGGGGGCATATCTCTGGGAGCTTCGCCTCCATGTGTCCACGGTTCCTGCAATGAGATTGCAAAGGAGAAGAAAGAACAGATAGGATTGGGGGGGAGGGTTTGAGAACTGAGCCAAACGGGCGAAGAGAAGTTAGATGCACCTATATAGGCAGGTGACATGCAGTCATCAAGTTCTGCTCTGCGATTTGGGAATGACGAGCACAAAATGTCTCTGAAAAGGAAAAAGGCAAGAGTGAATTCGGTAGGTGTAATTTCTCTTGATCATTGGAGAGATTGTAATTTCAGAAAGAAGAAGAAATGTAGAGGGTTTTTGGGGGAAAGGGTTTGGGGTAGAGATAGAGGGAGGGAGGGGAAAAAGGATGAGGTCGAATTCGGCAACTGGGATGTAGATGGAACTGATACGACCTGACCCTGGCTGGACAGGGCTGGTGGAAATGGGCTCTGTTCTGAATCTGCATCGGTGCTTAGGGTCGGGGTTACGTCTTAGGGACAAACTAGAAGTCCTGGATCTGAGCACATTGTTGCTCTGGTGGCGGGGATGAAGTTTTGGAAAAGTTGGAAAAGTTTTGCCTTGATGTCGTTATGATGGAATCGAATGCCCTTCTCTCTCAGGGCACGCTGGAGGCAGATGACTGTCCAGTCTGAAATGTTAGTCGAGTGTAGAGAGTACTGGCCAGAGGAGGACTGACGACAGAGGAGCGGCCGGTACGGTGTCTTGTTGCCGGCTGGCTGGGTTGGTTTCTGGGTGGACGTGGTTCTGGTGAGAGTCACTGGATGGAGGAAAATGACCGAGGTTTTTAGAAATGTGGACTGCTGAACGTAGTCGGGAAAGGTGTCTAGCTGGAAGCGGATGAAAAGAAGTGGACGGAAGAGGAGAATCTGGGATGATTGATGGGAAGTCAAAAGACTCGCCGTCGGACCCGTCAAGGACCAACTGGCAGTCCATGGTGGAGGTAGTTGATTTGGTGAGTGCTAATGAACGCCTGTGGGAACTGAGCCAAACGGGCGAGGAGAGCTTAGAAGCGAATATATAGGTAGGGGTGGGTAATTGGATGTTTGAGGCGTGGACTTGTTCCTGAACCTAAGTTATGTAACTTAATTTAACAGTTTAAAACTATGAATTACTTTCAGGTGTTTTCTTGACAAACATGACACGTTTAGCCTGGAAGAACTTTTCATGCCCACAACATTTTTGAGGGGAAAAGTTGGGGTCACTCCATTGGGAGTTGATTATGCCCTGACCAGTCCAGTCATTTTGGCAGGCTTTATATAATGATGGACAGAAAAGTAACAGTGACGTAATAATTTACGTCATCTGAGCCCCTTTGAGTTGAATTTGTTTAACAAAATTGCTGAAAATCAGTTGAACAGGTATACAGGGTATTTCATCTCTTTTGCTCTTCATGTGAACTGTTTACCTCCCTACAGACAAAGACTGTTGAAATATGACTGGTTAACTTGGACTACCAATGAAATCCAGAAAGCTTTTGGGAACACTTTCCCCTTGCCCAAAAATTCAGCATATTCATATACAGATATCTGTTTATAGAGATTATGCATATTAACCACATATCCACTAATATGCCCACTCATTATCTTGTTTTTAACTTTGCTATAACAGTTTATTAACAAATACATTTGAAATTAATCAAATTACCACAATGATGATAATTGCCACACAGTAAAACTGAAGCCTTTGAGGCCCCTGAAAGTCTGGGTCACAAAGTGATTTCCCCATTCGCTTGGCTGCTAATCCAGTGCTAAGTGCAGGTTAGCTGTTGGTGCACTGTAGGCCATGGTTAGTAAATACATGGCTGCCTGAGCTAAATATTGTGTACTGTTCTGGTGAGGTGGTGCAGTCTTGTACGTTGTAGCTGTGAGTTAGGTGAGTACACAGTCATGCGTGTTGTGGATGTGTTATGGAAGTCAATATCAAAGCTAGGCTGCTCCAGAGATGGATGACATTTCAACTAAATGCTCCTTAATCGGGGAATCTGTGGGCAGACAGAATATGGACAGAATATGGGTTATAAATGATTGGTAGCAGCTTTTTATTTATTGCCTCAAGCACTGTAACAATCACTGTAACACCTTACAAGCAGCATCAAATCTGTTACTGCATAATAAACTTTTAAAAGTTTTTGGTGTTATATAGTACAGAATTACATTATAATAAACAATATATAAACAATAAACAATATAATACGGGGTCATCAATAGATAGTGTAATAAAGTAATTGTATATACAATTTCAAAAGCTTAATGTAGTGTTAAATCATTTTTAAAGCAAGGACCTCTCATCTGCATTCAATCTTCAAGTTAAAGAAAAAAAGATGATTTTTATGATGACACTTTGCATTAAACGCTGTGAAAAAACCTTGTGATGAAAACACATCTCTGCACTTCTGCGAATATGTAAACAACACATGAAAATGTATGCCTCTCAAAGACACTGGAGCTGCTCAGCATCAACCGTTCATTCCTGCTGTTAGCCATTTTCATCACAGAGTTCCTTCTTCCCTTGTGTGAATCTATTAACATGTCTCTGTCCGTATTAACTGACACATTTGTCACCTCAGTATATACTCCCCAGAAATATTATACTGTACATTCCACCTTTTTTTTTTTTTAACATTTTCCATAACTATATAATTCATGTAGTGACAAGAACCAGGACAAAATCTGATCCTTGGTATTCTCTTCAGCCCAGCACAGCTGTTGAATGAAGCACACATAGTTTTAACATCTGGACTCAAGCAGAGTACATCCTACATTTATTTATTTTTGGCTGCAAAGTTCTTGAAACAACATACCAGATTAATAGGAAGTCAGAGATAAACCAAAAAACAAACAAACTCCATGTGCAGCATGTGCAGTTTCATCATGCAGCCTTTCCATTTACGCTTCATGGACAGCTGATGTTATGCAGTTTATCAGCACATACTTAAATGTATGAACACAAAATAAGGCTGTTTATAGTCACCAGACTGTGGAAACAGCATGCCTGTCTGGTTTCTGCACCAGCACTGTTTTGCTTGTGGGTTGCATCGGAGAATTAATATGGCAGAGTCACTGAGCCTTGATGTTGTTTCCCCCCTAACTTCATTTGAATTAGCTTACACATAAAATGGATTATAATTAAAGGTGCCAGCAAATGGGATAAGTCAAAACACGTTACCACACAAGGGGCTATGTTTAGTTTCGTGACCTCAGAGTGAGAATACACTTGTATTTGAGGCAACACCATGGACATTAGCGTAGAGGTTCAGATTTGTTCATGTAGGTCAGCCATAGATGACAATAGTACTAATGAGGGTAAAAATTTCAGGTGCAGCCCAAATATGAATGATCTGCACATTTCTTATAACCTTATAATCCACCTGCTGCCAAAACTGCATTTATTATTTCAGTAACTCTTTAAAGTAGCCATATTTTACTGTTGCCTCTGGGAAGAAAGAATGCACACAAAACAAAGTATAGAAAGGGCAGATTATTCAGCATAACAAAATTTTTCAAGTCATGAAAAAAAAGAGCAAAAAAAAAAAAAAGAACAAAAAGCTGCATTTAAAGCAAAAAAAGGCGACAGAAGGACCACGAGCAGCAGCTGTGTGTGGGAGGATCAGAGTAGTGAAATGAAAGGGGGGCTGCCAAGGAGGAATGAAGCTTTGATGGACAAAAGAGACTGAATTTTTGTAATGGTTTTTATATTGACCACGGCTGTGCACATAATGTCGTATTGAAACTGTGGCTAAGTTTCTGCATAAGCTCTGTTGTTTGTGTGTGCAGTAGAAAGAAAAGTGCCTGCCTGACAGTTGTTAGGGGCTTGGGCATGCACACATTGTTACCTCCAGTGATAACAACAGTAGCTGAAACTGGCTATTTGGCATTTGGATTGAGCCACGTAACACAAAAGGTGACATAAATATTGAATCCATTACCACATCAATATAGACGATTTATAAATGACAGCGAGGAATCGAATTATCATTCTATTAAAAACAAAGACAAAAGAACTCCCACTTGTGCCATCACCGTCTTGCCTTTTGGAGTCAGGCGTGACCATATAATATAACAACAGGGTACAGCTGGACAAGAGCGATGGGTGGATCACGACTGACTGACAATCCATGGATTGACAAGATGTAACAACTACAAACCTAATGCTGATAGCATTTGGTTAAGCATACCGTTTTGTTCACACCTTGAATGTATTGCCACTGTATTAACACAGCTAACTCTGGCTAGCTTGGTTGGCAAGGTGAACACATAATTACATGTTAAATGTGACCTCAATTATGATGCTAATGTTGGCAAGTGAAAAGCAAACCTGAGTCAAAAATCTAATCAGAGTGTATTTCAGCCCAAGCAAAAACTCAATAAGAAATGTTCAGGTGATCATAATCTTACAGTAAACCTTCATAAGTGGAAAACACTGTGAAAGGGCTAAGAGAAGTTCTAAGAGAAATGGACTACGGCATGGTCCCTTATGTCTTTGTTTTTCAAGACAAGATGCCCTTCATGTTTTTTTTTTTTTTCAAGAAACACTGATTCAAACACTTTTTACTTCTCCGCTATCTGTGATCGCGAAAGTTGCTTCCAGATGTTCATTTCCTTAGGGTCATTTCCATTTGGGTCTTAGTCATCCATCAGCGCAGGTGGCCAGAGTCACCCTGAGTTTCACTCTGAGTGGCCAATGCTGAGCACAGCTGTACATTTGCATGGGTTGAGCACCTAGTGAAGTGAGAAGGACCGGGGAGACACCGTGATCTCTATTGCAGCCGGGACTCTGACACAACACGAAGCTGTGTGTACATGTGTTGGTCTTCACACGATTTCTCCAGGTCATTTGTTCGACCAGCTTCCGATGATTTATATTAGATTGAGCATCGAATCAGGGAGTCCCATGATATGGTGCTGCTGTGAACAGTTATAGTGAGGGTATTTGAGCGGATGGATGTCATGATTATTTGCCAGCGATACATTTTTCTTTTAACTCTGCCCACAATATAAACTTGGAAGTGGATATATTCAGTACCTTCATATTAACACTGGATCGCGTCAGGCAGAAATGCCGAGTAGGTGGTCTCACCTGTGCTTACAACTACTGGATCGCATGATTACTTTTAAGTGACAAGGGTTAATCATAGCTCTACCTTTGGCTCATTGTTCTGGTTTTCCAACAAAAAGCTTTTTGAGTTCCACCAAAACATCTCTGGTTCTTAAAATGGTTCACCTGGAAACCAGGTGATATTTAACAATCCATCCCCTAAGTTTTTAACATTGTAATTAAGGATCAGGGGAATACATTGCCTTCTACATCCTCTCTTTTCAACCTATACGACTTGCCTACTTATGCTGTCATGATTCACACTTAAGGTCTAGGAAAACCTGCTGTTATCTAATTGTAGCAGAAACATTGTGTGTTATTAACATAAACTAATGTCTATGAATGAATGGAACTGGTTCAGTGTTAAAGGAAAAGGGATAATTTGTTTCCAATTAAAGTAGGCAGTAGGGGTCGTACTGACTAGTCGACTATAGTGCTGTGCCATGACGCTTTAAGCAGGAAGTCGACTAGTCACTGATCACGTGACAGTAACAACACAGATGATGCCTCAGAGAAGACAGGTGAGGAGCCCAGTGGGTCACTGCAGCGTACGAGCAGTGGTTCATCAACTGTGTGGAAATACTTCACTAAAGATGAAGCCCATTCTACTGTGACATTCAGGATATTGTCAGTCCTGAAATACAACAAATGTATTTGTTCTGCCTCCCAAAATGTTAGCTGCTATACATGGAAAGGAATTCAGAGATATACCGTTTTTTTTTACCTGGCTACACTATCTTACAGTACTATTAAATGTTACTGACAGTGCAATATATGTATAGAATATAGGCTAATAGGATATATATGCAGTGCACATATTGAAAAGCGCATGTGTTAATGTTCAGTTCTGTTCTATTCGTTGACACCAAGCAAGAGCCGCATATTACAAGTGTTACTGATGGTGTTTATGGTGTTGACGAGGTCAACTTACAGAAAAGCCTCCGTCAGTTGTGCAAAGCATCACTCTCTACTGTGTTTTCATGTGTGACGTCATTGACTAGCCGACGTCAACTCAACTTTCACCACATATTAGTCAACTTTAAAAAAAATCCATTCAAAGTCGTCCTAGTAGGCAGACAGCGACTAGCTGGTAAATACAACAGAGCGTTTGCAGCTAAAAAAAACAAAACAACCCAGATATTTCCATCAGGATTTAGAAGAGACCAAACACAGACCTGGAGAGAATAATGAATTAGATTCCTTAGGTGTCCGAAGACAATACTCCAAATGGGAGCTAGCCCTCTCCGTGGGCCGATGTACTGGATGTGTTCAATAAACAGCTGTTTGCTAACAGGTTAGCATTAGGTACAAGTAGGTATGTTTATAGTGTGTTTCTGCTACCACCTAGTGGCCAAAAAGTCAGTTACTGGAAATTGATTCATATAGTTTAGGTTGTTGCCTAAACTTAAAAATAACAGAAATATGTCAGAGATATGTCAGTCAACTCTCCAACTGCTGACAGCTTTCAAACTGGTTTATCACTCTCATCTGGAGCACTAATCACATCGCTGAGTGTGTCGGTTCTTGCATGGTATCAATTTATCAAATCAGACTGTTGCTTTCACCCTCTGTCTCCATATTTCTGTTCTTCCCTCCGTCTTTATCTTCCCCATCTGATGTTTACGTGTTCAGTCCTTTAGAGACTAGCTAATGCGAGTGTGTTTCGTCTAATAGCTATGTCTGTGAAAGCCTGATAGAATCAGAGCGTGTCCCTTAGGCTTGTGTCGCCGTCAGACGGCTAGATGGCCCTCTGCCTCCCAAATTTAGAACAACTGCCTCTTGGATCTCACCGTCTGATGGGGTTAAATTGCTTCAACCCCTTTCAAGGTCAGAATCGTGGATCACTCGCCTAGTTTTGCCTGTGTGTTATGTGCGGGCGATTTGTGGCAGGCAAGGGGAAGGTGCCACCGCTGCTTTCCCTGGCATGATTTCCAGCATCAGCACAAGTGAATTGTGCTGAGGTGCTGCTAAGTTAGGATGTCAGACCTCCCCTTCATATGTTAATAGAAATGTAATGTAGTAAAATGCCAAATTGAAACCCTTTAATTTGTCCATATTTGCATCCAGGTACTTTAGATGAAAGAATAACGTGACGTGACGTCTGCAGAATGACTAAAACATGATTTAAATGGGTCAGCAAATGGCAATATGAGGCCATTGTCTTTGTGTTCTGTAAATGGTGTATATTAATCTCAGGTCCTGGGAGTACGTTGTTGACATTTAACAGCTATTCTTACTAAAAGGTCCTCGACGCACTCAGTAAACTGATCTGAACTACAGAGAAGCAAATGAGCAAATTGTTTTTAGCCTTCAGTGGGTAGATTGTTATTTTGAGGGAGGGGTAACCTCTTGGTATTCAGATAAATGATATAAGTGACACATGCAGTCCATGAAAAGCACAGGACAGGAAAACTATTTGATCAGGGTGAGACAAGAAATACACTATTCTGTCATTGTTAGCTGTCAGTTTTTTTTTTGTTATACTTGGCTGACTCTTTTCAAGTGGCAATTTTCATCACATTAGCTTTAATAGTTTGAAAAAATATTATGTTTGGCTGGAGGGCACCAGATGGAAGGTGAGGGGGAAATTGGCCCGTTCCGAAAGTGGCGCATTATCGCTTCAGCTGAAGAACATTTCATCCAATCTGACTGTGCAGACAGTTTTTGCTGCTCTCTGCTATTGTCCTTTTCTTTTTAATCTCAGAATTTTCTTTGATGAAGGAAACCCAGACCGCTTGTCAAAAGAAGGGAACGTATTCAAGTAGCAGAATTACAGCTTGGAATATAAACTCATGAGTACCATGACCTATTTTTTGAATCTGTAGCTAGACAACAGAAAACATGACATGATTTCCAATAGAGGAATATAGGAAGTAAAGAATATACTTTTTCATGCCTGGTCTGTTTCTGCTTCTATATCGTGACATGTCTTCCTGGAAATAGATCTATTTTTATGTAACGCAGATAAATGAGAACAGAAGAGAATCATGAAGAATATAAGCTGTCCCGCATGCACTGTTTAGAATCAAGCTCAGGTTCTTGGAGGGAAACGATTTCAAACAGTGATGTGTGTCAAGATGTGATTATACGACACTATATATATTTCTATTTCACAGGTCTAGAGAGAGGTGGGAAGATAGCAGCAGGTAGAGCGGTAAATGGGGAAGGCAGAGGCAAAAAAAAAAAGACACACAGCAGGATCCCACCTGTGCGTGTTTTGCATTGAAAAGAGAGTGATGCTTCAGTGGCTCACATTAGGACTAGATTTCATTTGTAAAGACAAGCATGAGAGCATATAGAACTTAGACTTATTTCGAAATGTATGTGACTGAGATGCAAATGTGTCCCTTCCAGCAGAGCACTTCACAGTACCCTGCACAAGCATGCTGAGTATGGCTGCTCTTGTGGGAACTAATGCTGCGTTCCGGAAAACTGGGACGTCTGAAATTTCAGGCCACCTACTAGGAAAAGTGCTCTGGAATGCCACTTGAAGTCGGAGGTCCTACTTGTAACGTTGGGGCAAATTGATCTACCCCAACTTCACTGAGATGCAGCAGCCTGACGTCACAGAACAATGGCGGAGCCCATGGGGATGCACACCGTGAATGTTAAAACATAATTTACTAGACTATAAAATGCATTTATCTGGTCATACTAGATATCATCATATTACACAACATGACTTTTGCGTGAGGATATGTCGCTATAATCTATCTGCATAAAGTTACTAGATGAAGTGTAGCCTAACGTTACAAAAAATAAAAGTCTGACAAAAAAGAGGTTTGTTGAGTGTCTACAGTTATACAGAGAAAAGTATATTACCTATTGCTGGTGGAAAAACTTTGGGAGACCTCAATTTCGATCATGTCAGAAACTTCTGAAACAAAACAAATATTATCTTATCGCAGTCGGCCATGGTTGTTGTTTATGTTCAACTTTGTTCTCCTGGAACGCTTTGAGGTCACATCCAGCACAGTCCAAGTGGGATAAATCTGACATCCCAGCTTTCTGGAATGCAGCATAGCCCCCTTTAAATGCTGTTGGAACTGTGCTTTATTCATTTAGCCACACACAACTAACTTGGCCATGCCAGTTTAGATCAGAAGCTGTGTGCTGTAGAATCAAACGGCGGCTGCTGGGCAGTCCCAGGCTCCCAGCACTGACACAAGGGCTCCATCATAGACCATTAAGCCAGCAGCCGGAGGCGAAGGCGTGTGAGGAGATGGAGAGAGTGACAGAGGCGTCGTGAAAGAGTGGAAGCAGAGAGACAGAGAGTGAAAGAAAATCATTTCTGGTTTGCACCTGCTGATAGCACCCTCTGAGAGATGAGAAGGTCTTCTTAGAGAGGGCTCTGCCAGGGAGAGACACTTCCATACGGTGGTTATTCAGACACAACAGACAGCTGCTGTAGTGTTTAATGGTGAGCCACTGAAGGGAAAGCTGTCATTCTGTCATGTTTGTAAGATTTCTGCTTAAGAAATGTCAGCTGGAAAGGTAGTCTGCAACTTTACCATTGCAGCATTCACATCTGACATCTGGGACGCTTTTTACTCCAGTTCTTCTTGTTGGAAAAAAAACAATCACACTGTCTTTCTCTTTATATCTCAGATCTGTTTTGTAAATCTGGACCCTCAGAAGACAGACTGTCGCGATGACAAAAGCATCAAGGTGAGCAGATTCCTCATCCACACTCCTCCGTTGCTTCCTCTCATCCCTCCTCCTTGCTCTGCTTTTCTTTCCTGCCTACTTTCCAGCTCCCTGGAACTCTGTTTCATTGTTTTTCACGTATACACACTGGCTCAGTTGCCATGGATCCAAAATCATTAACCGGCATTTGAGGGTTGATTTGTTTAGGTAATATGCAGATTTTGCAGCCTTTTGCAGCCTTTTGCAGCTGGTGGTGGGCGATCAATAAGCATTCCACATGGTTTTCTCACAGGAAGGTTTTATAATTATGTGCCCCTGACTTGGAACCAAAGAGAATACATTATGTTCAGTTTTGAAGTCACTTGAAGTGCAGCTTTTTTGTCATCAGTCAGCACTGTCTCTGAGCTCGGCATATATCTTGCAGAAATTGGCCTCAGTGTCTCCAGACCTGCCAAAGCTTGTTGAATTACTGACTGTCCACCAGCCGAAGGAAAATGAGATCCTACTGCTCGGTGGCCTTGAAGCATCAGACACTTGCCAAGCACACCCACACTCCCCCCCTCAGGTGAGTTTGCAGTGATCTTCATTGAATCCTTGCAAGCATTTCCAGGCTTTGAATTACCTGGCCTAGGCTGTGAGGCAGAAAGTGCAAGCTGTTCTATTGTCAAGCAATTTGTGTAATAGATTGGAACATTTTGTGCTAGGAAGAAACTACATAAAGAAGTACATTCATTTAGTCTATTATTTCTCCCCCTTTCCCTTCAGTGAAAAAGTATCCTCACATCTTCTGTGGCATGGAACTGTCCTCACAGCCGATTAGACATTTATTTATTTTTAAAATAAGGCTGACTTGTCATTGATGCTGTTCAGACCAAATATAGTCATTAATTGGGATATTACAAATCATATTTTAGTCGTTTAATTCATTGTCACCAGATCTTGTTGAAACTTTAACTTCGTTGTGCGCTCGATGTGTAGGGGGTAACTCATGTAAACTTGAAGTTACAGATCAATGGATGACTTAATTAAAATCATTATACATTTTAGAATACTTTTTTTCTTATTTTAAATAGACCCACAAGTAATTAACGAAGCTTTAAGTTCTGTATGTTTCCTGTTGATAGTGTTTTTTAAAGCTGACCAAAAAGACAATTAAACTTGCACGAGCAATTTCAAGGAGTTGAAGCCTATGTAACACTATAATTTGTGGTTTAATGTATGTATTAACATTGTGTGTAGGTATATTTAGTGTGCTTTGTGTGTCAAGTTTGTGTAGCAGTATTTAATAATTGTAAACCTTTGTATAAATACATACCGTATAAAAACATACATGGTGTTTGTGCATAATTGGTATCTGTACATGTTCCTTACAGGGCGGACCTCAGCAGAGAAGTACTGGTGTGTGCCTGGTTCAGTGTTCAGGGAAGAGGTGCTCGACGCCATCTGGCAGCATAATCTTTGAGATCAACAAATTCCTGATTGGCCTGCAATGGGGAAAAGAGCGACAGTTCCAACAGGGCCGAGCACCCCGGCAGCGGATCGACGACGACACCAATCGCTCCATCTCGTCCATAGAAGAAGACTTCCTGACCGCCTCAGAACACCTGGGAGATGACAGCGAGGATGATGGCTTCAGAAACGGTAAGCCTCATTACCTCCGCTGAGGAGGTTTTGTTTTCAGCTGCATTTAATTGACATAATAAGTCCAAATCTAAGGGAAAACCAATTTACATAAACCTATACATCAAAATTAATGTGCCACGTAGAATAAAATGGGAGAAAGAGAATACATTTACATATTTTATGAATAGTCATAGTTGCAAAGATACTGCAGCCATTTATATGTTGGATTGCCTGTTCTGTATGTGTTGATGCTGAGCATGATTTATTCTGTCATCATGGAAATAATCATACATAGTTGCTGCTTTTTATGACTCAGTATGCAACAACACCGAGGTTAAAGGATTTCATCCTACATCTGGATATGTGAACATATAGCCTAAACAGCCTCAAGGTCCTCTGACACATTTGCATTACGTGTTTAATCAGTATGTTGCCTTTAAAGCTTTTGAGAAAAGAAATCTGTGCCCTAAATAACATGCAACACAGCCAACTCTAAACTGAGTCAGTCTGTGTTCATATTAGGTCATTACCCATAAAATGCTTCCTACTGTGTGTACATGGTTTAACAGTGGTTAAGGTGTTGTTTGCTTGCCATTAGTCCACCTGATGATGATGACAACGGTGGAAGTAATGGTAGCCTTACACCCGCAAGCTTAGATCAAGATTAAAAATAAATATAGCATGCTGTGTAGAATGAAATCCTGCATTTGCGGCTGAGACAGCTGTGTAGTGAGCAGTAAAATATTTAATAGTCACTGAGAACGTATGACACAACAGGGAAGCATATATTTACTGCCACTGTGTTACCCTGGTGATAAATCTGAAATATGTTGGATGGAAATAATTCTCTTGATCCAAAGGGAAATTGAATGGGACAAACCCGACTCAGTGGAGGGTAAAGCAGGGTAATATTCTACTCTCGGCTTGACATTTTGGAAACTGATGGAGCTGCTTTCTAATCAGTGTGGACATTTTTCATTCCCTGTCTTTCTGTGTTTTTTCCTGTCTCTTCACAGAGCCAGAAAGTGGTGACCTGGGAGAGAGCTTGGTAGAGGCTGCACAGAAACACTGCGTCAGGCTTGCATATCACAAGGGACAGCTGGCCCATCATCAGACCAAGGAGGATGCAGAGGTGAAAAGGGAAGGGCATCAGCGAGGAAGCCTCCAAACTAAGGAATCTGCTGGTCACTATGCCACCAATCTGGCTGAGTCAGTGCTGCAAGATGCCTTCATACGACTCTCTCAAGATGAAACCTCCTTTGTTTCTGAGGCAGCTGTCAGTGTGTCCCTCTCTACTCGTCCTTCCAACTCCAATGGTCCTTCAAAGACCAGAGAGCCTTCCCAACAGCGCACCTGCTCTTTTGAACTCCCAAAAATTGTCATTGTGCAGAGTCCTGACAATTCTGATGGGGCTGCAGAATGGCCAGACACCCAGGCTTCTCATGTGCCTGACCACAGTATCGCTGCCAAAGCCACAGAAATGCCACAGAGTGAGACACATTCCTCTCATATTCCCCACCACAATGGAGGACACGCATCCAGACATATAGAGATGGCTTTGACCTGCGCTGCCAATGTTATCGGCACCATTACAAGCCCACAGCTGACAGAACAGCTCGCCATTGCATCTGCTTCAGAAGAGGACACCGAGGAGGAGCTACAGGAACCAGAGGAGCGCGGTGACTACTCCTTCTCCTCAGCTATGTGTGGCATGGCTCAGGTAGCTGGTGCTGTAGCTGCTGTGGAGCTAACAGAGGAGTCAGGAGAAGGTGTTGATTCTGATGCCGATTCCGCTGAAGCCTATACACCATCACGGGGTCTGATGTCTGCCGCCGAGGCCTCTGCAGCCTTTACGCTGCACTCCAGTGTGGCAGAGGGTACCAGTGTTGAAGCATTTCGTGCCAACATTGCTGAGGTCCTCCACAGGGAAGCAGCTGAGGTGTTGACTCAGCCACAAGGCTACAAGAGTGTTGCCCATCTGCTGGAGACCACTCACAATAAGATAGTAGACGGCATTACCTGTCCAAAAAGGTGCTACATGGATGAAGGAGAGGTGGATGACTTAATAAATGAGGTGGCGGACAGCCTATTCAAGCATGCATTAGAGAAAGCTAAAAAGAAAAGAGAACTGGAGGGTACTGGAAAAGAGGCACCAAGCCTTCAGATTTTTCTGCAGGACAGTGTAAACAATTTGCTGTTTGATATTCTTTGCGTGACGCAGAAAAAAATCAGTCATATCTCTAGATGTGACCAAGAGTCTTGTGAAACACACAAGGGTGATACTTGTATTAAGGAGTTCGTTACGGTCAAGGAGAGCAAGGATCCATTAAGTCAACTGCAGTGCTTAGTTGCCCATAGCCAGTCCAGTAATAATGAGAACCACAGCACTATGCTACACTGTACAGAGAAGTTACCTGTGGTTCAAGGGTTGAAACAGAAATATGTGATCGAGGAAAGTGATCTCATTGCATCTTCCTGCTCACCATACAACAAAGAACAACAGCAGCAGTCACTGTGTAGACAAAATTATTCTAAACCCATATCTTCACTAGCCAGAGACTTGTCTGACCCCCAGCAGAGTGGTGCCGTCAGAGAACCTTTAAGTGAAATCCCAGTTCACAGCACAGAGAGGAGGGGTCGACTAGGGACAGGCAGTGACAGCAGACAGGCTTCACTTACCCCCCAGTCCTCCCTCAACTCTTGCAGTTCTCTGCTTTCTTTGAGAGTAGACTCAGAATCCAGGGCACCTATTACTTGCTATGCTGATGATTTAGCTACTACAGTGGTGTCAATGGCCACAGAACTAGCAGCCATCTGCCTTGAAAACTCCACGGGCAAACAACCCTGGTTTTGTGCCCTAAAAGGGGCATGTTCTGAAGGACCAGAAGCCTACTTGATCCCTGCGTGTCGCACTGTGCTCAGGAGGAAAGAGGGTCAGAGCAGCAATGCTTCCTCCAGGAAACATCGGGCCCCACGTCTCAGCGAGATCAAGAGGAAAACAGAGGAGCAACCAGAGCTAATGGAGCGGTTGGTCAACCGGGTGGTGGATGAGTCAGTCAACCCTGATGAACCACAAGATCCATTTGCTCTCTTTGCGTCTGAAGTCACAGCCAGGATCATGAACTGCCCTGAACTTAATGTGGTGGATACCACCAAAACAGGTCAACAACGCAGCAGGCTGCAGTGTGAGAGGTGGAGCCGTGGGAAGGCATCTAGTTATGAAAGTATTCCAGAAGAAGACGCAGACCCCTCTGGCACACCCAACACCCTGGGCCCTGGCAGTCGGTTAGGGCAGAATTTGAGCCGTGGTAGCTCAATCTCTAAGCAGTCCAGCTGTGAGAGCATAACGGATGAGTTCTCACGGTTCATGGTGAACCAGATGGAGACTGAGGGCAGAGGCTTTGACCTTCTGCTGGACTACTATGCAGGAAAGAATGCCAGCAGCATTCTGGCGGCAGCTGTGCAACAAGCTGCGTCAAAAAAAAATGGTCACCTTAATGTCAGGGCTACTTCCTGCTTGTCAAAACAGTCTAGCACGGAGAGCATCACAGAGGAGTTCTACAGGTTCATGCTTCGGGATATGGATAAGGAAAACAGAGAATATGGCATTGCCAAAACTAAAGAATGGAGCAACAGCCTATTCCCCCCTTCTCCTAGAACACCCTTCTGTATACGTCAGTCTTCTGTCCCGGACCGGCGCTCCTCAGACTCACGACTAACTGTAAACTCACCCATTAAAGCCAACTCTTTTGATGGATTTGCCCGCAATGTGCATGGAGAAACGCTGAATATCTTCCCCACCAACTCTGTGTCAGCCACGGGACTGTGTAAGTCAGACTCCTGTCTCTATCAAAGGGGTAAGACTGACCAGATTACTGATATGCTAATTCACGAGACCTGGTCGAGCTCCATTGAGTCCTTGATGAGAAAGAATAAGATCATTGCTGATCCAGAGGACAGCATTGAATTGGAGGCTGCAGGAGACTCCCAGCCCCACGTGCAGCAATTTGCCAATCGTCTGGCCGCTGACATTGTTGATATTGGCAAGTCTGCACACGGGGGACAGCAAGATGTAGCTGTGGGAACATCTGGGTTAAACCCACAGCCGCACATGCCGGTTGGTGAAAGGAGGCGGGGGTTCAAACAATCTCATCTAAGTTGTAGTCGGAGCAAGTCGAGCCAAGAACAAGCTGGCAATGGAGTAGGGTCAAGTGACAGCGGTGCACCTTGCATGAGGGGCCCCAGAGATGTGCCGCTGATCCACATCGAGGGGGATCAGAAAGATGAAGAGCCTCTTTTAAACCATGAAAGGAGAGTAGGCGGACCTCAGGAAACATCCCCTGACGTGGCAGCTACAAAGCGTACGGAGAGAGCTACAGCCAACAACAGCAGGTATTACACTGCTCACAGTCCCGGTGTGACAGCCAGACCACTCATTAAGGCAGGAAGTTTTATAGCCCAGCAGCAGAATAGTTATACATTTGTATAGTTAGACCTGATCAGAGTAAGGGAGAGAAATAAAGTTTGATCAAAGCGGGGCTGGCACAAGTTCTATTTACTGAGAACACCGATCTATTTTAGCCGCGTGTGAGGTTTGTAAAGCCTTTGGCTGGGCTGTGACTCACACTGACTGGGTGATGTACTGTGTGTGCAGAAAGCTTTTAGTGGCTTTGTCTTTTATCCACTGATGTGCTGTTGAAATCCCCCTAATCAGAACAGGCTGCACTCACACTTGAGTAAAACCACAAGACACTCGCAGGTGTTTAGATTACCCTGATAGAACTAAAATATCTCTACAATAACAGAGAAGAATTTAGACGTGTACTGTCATTTTAGACAAAGACTGAGCAAGATTCACTCCAAAGTCATCTAAACGCAACTTCGTATTTATAGTATAATTGTACTACATGATCTGATAAAAAATTTTATTCTCAGAAAAAATTTCACACTGTTTTGGACACTTTTTTTAAAATGCTGTTTGTTGGGAGAATTCACAGTACGAGACAAAATAGAATCATCATGCAGTGAGGATGACTTTGTGATCCTCTTAATTCTTGAAAGCAGAAGAAGAAACTATTAGGGCCATCCAATTCAGAGATGTCAAAAGCAAGAAGGATTTCACCTGCTAAAAAAAGGAGCAGCAGAATTATACAGATCATTTTCAGCTCTATTCCGGGTGTCAGTGGTCCAGTTTGATACGCTACTAGCAAAAGAAACACAAAACAAAAAAAAAGACATCCTATTTTGGCAGTCCAGCTGATCATTAGTGATCGACTTTATCTACACAGTTGGTAACAAGATTTGCCTGTATGGTGGTTCAGTGTGATCAAAATATCTGTGACGTGGAAGAAAAACGCAGAAAAGGTTTTGTAAACATTGATAAGACATGAGGTGGTCGGATATATTTTTAAGTGGGCGAAAATATTTTACTTGCTGTCCTTAAGAGGACATTTTAGTAGATATTCCATAGTGAAGACTGGAACATAGGATTCAAATGAAGTCACTGAAAGTGTGTATTCCTAATGTGCAAAAGATGTATGTACAGTATGTATTGTGTATACATAGTATAGGAGCTGAAAATTAAACTATAACATCCGTAAGAAACAATTAGATCCCTAAAATAAGTCATGTTCAACAGTGAATGAGTGGAAAGCTGAAAGCCTGAAGTCACAGGGGAGTCACGAGACATGCTCCCTTTCACTCAGCAATACATGTAATCCAGAAAGTAGTGGAGTGCATCTGTTCATCCCTTGTGTAAGAGTGCAACTCAATCAGTCGCCTCGTCAATAAAACCTGATTTCCCTCTAGAAAAGTTGAAGATGGCAGCTCTCAATCATCCGATTATGACTTAATTTAATCAGTTTTCTGAAAAAAACAAAACAAAACAACAAAAAAAAAAAAAAAAAAACACTGAGAATCCAACAGAGCCCATGGGAAATGCAGTTTGCTGGTGCACTGAAGAAATTAATAGCTATCTTTTATGTGGTCTAGCAAACTCCAAAGGATTGTCATTTGTGAAACATTACTGTAAATCTTTATGATTAGAGCACAAATTGATCTGGTACTACCTTTTAAATTGTTTTTTAGATTTAACAAAACTTGTTTACAGCGACAGTGAAAAGAGGAACCTCGGAACAATGGCCAAAGTTAACTATACATTGCAGCAGACATTGTGCACAACCAGTTGATGGTCACTCCCACCATCTTGCGGTTTGCTCTCCCCAGCAGTGAGAGGGACAGGCCAACTGTGGCGGTGGCTGCAGTAGTGAAGAGGGACAAGCGTTCAATGAGTGCTAGCAGTGAAGAGAGCATGGGGAGCTGGTCTCATATAACCCCCGAAGATGACCCCCACGAGGAGACCAGTAGTTTTATCCAGCTGAGCGAGGGGTCAGTAACCGTTGCTCCTTGACGCCGCTCCAAACGCTGCTACTCCCACCCTCACCCCACTCTCATTGGCCCATTGCTACTGACACTTGTGTTCCCCTGTGCCAATGCCAGTTTACTCCCTGCTGCTGCTGCTGCTGCCGCAAAATCCACTCGTGCTAAAGCAGTGTATGGCAGAGAGGTCACCCCACAAAGCCATACAGGGCCAGACCCTGCCTGCACCCTACGCTACCTGCAGTAGTACGCTGCAGTGGTACAGGGCTGTGATATCGCATAACAAAAGACATTTACTACACCATGCTGTGCTTCATCAAATTCTCATTTGTTTACCCAACTAATAGTGTGGAGTCATTGCTGTGTGTTCTACGTGAAACAAGCTAACATTAGAAAACGTTCTGTTTCGCTTTAAAAATACAAGTTACAGGACAACAGGCCAAATAATAGTACTAACACCAAGTAAGTATCTACATATAAATGCTTTTAATTCTAAAGGCGATGTTGTGTAGTTTTAGGAAAAAGGAAGCTGGAAGGTTATTTGTGTTGCAATGATACTGCAAGACTAGTTGTCCGCACCACCATAACACTTGCTGCTGATTCCAACCTCTCCATCTACCCGCTTACTTAAACTCCACCTCATCCCTGTCCCATGCTACGACACAAGGGCATGGCTGCCCATCCACCCTACCCACATAAAATACCTCCATCCCCATATTCAGGTGGGCTTGCTGCCAGACAGAAATCACCAGCTTGAGCGCCCAGTTGTGCTGCAGCTGCTATTTAAATGTTAATCACGAGCTAACAAACAACATGACCTGCATCACTGAGCTTGGTTATTTTTCTCTTCACAAGTCAGCGATTCTCTTGGATGTCGAGAGACAACATACAAATGACACTACAGTTTTGTTTTATTCTTTTGGTTACAGGAATGGCACCAGCAGCACATCGAGCCTCGGATTGGCAGACCTGGATGCTTTTTCTGATGTTCCCAATCAGAGCACAGTAATCAGGTACTTGTCACTGTCACCCACTGGTGCTGAAATATTTCTCATTACTGTGTCACTCTAATGTCTATAATGACATGTTTTTAATACGGCAGAAAGGTTTCAGATAGTGGTTTCATGTGTGTTGTCATTCAAGCATAGATAATGTCCTTTTTAATAGACTTGGGAAAAAAAACTCCAGTCTGTGCCATTTATTCTGTTCTATGTATTTCAAGTGTAATATCAGTACAGTATTGGTTTTCTGCCATGCAGATAAAACTTGTAATGTGCAGTTTTTAATTACTTTTTTTATGGATTAAATAAACAAAATACAACAACATGTTATTTAGAGGGAGCTAATATTCAGATTTAGGGCCAGGCTAGCTCTTTTCTCTTCTTTCCTGAGCTGAGCTAACCAGCTTTGGTGATAGCTTAATATTTTCCCATTCAGACATGAATTGTCTCATCTAAATCTTGGCAAGAAAGTGAAGGAGCATATCTCCCGAAATGCTGCACTGTTCCACAGAATTATCTCAAAACGTTACCCTGACCTAGTTTACAGTTAGACTTTACTGTTTTATATCTTTCTCATTTGCTCACAGTGAGGAGACAGAGAAAGGCCACCTGGCAGGAACCAAGGAGACTGTCTTTGGTGAGTGTAGCCTTGGTTTCTTACATCATCTCAGTTTTATCTACTTGTTAATTATTCACCCCTCCTCGTTTTAACATCTCACTACTCACCAGGAGCCTTTGAGTGACTTGAGGTACAGTATGTGCTTGGTCTCTGTGATTAATCCCTCCAATGGATGTGCCTGAATACACGCAATTTTCTTTTATGAATTCAGGATGAATAATTAAAACGGGTCCATAGCTCAAAAAGCATCTCAACACAAAGTTCATCTTTGTTTAATGACTTACGCTGCAACAAAGCTTATTCCAAAGCGAAACTGAGCCCAGGATATTTTTATTTTATGAAAATGAATATGCCGTGTGATTGCATGCAAAGAGGTTTTGCACGCTGGCTTCTGATGTCCCGGCAAGTATAGAACAGAACAAATTCTCCGTGCAGTCCCATGAGGGCAATGACGGAAACATCAAGGTGTGTTATGTAGAAATGACTTCCAATGTAGAATGTCCTGTTACCTTTGATCTTTCAGAGAGCACTTCAGCAAGAACAGCAAGCGGCGGTAGCAACCTCAGGGAGCTGTTGGTGGTAAACTGCGACCTCGAGCCGGAATGTGTGGACTCAGAGCTGAGAGTGGCGCTGCAGTGGATTGCTGCCTCTGAGCTGGGCCTTCCTGCTCTCTACTTCAGGAAGTCCAAAGAGAAGAGGGTGGCAAAGGTTGGCATAGCTGTGATCAAGTCAAGTAAATGTCATTCTGGCTACATTTACATGGACAATATGTCTTCAAATTGACTGAAACCATTTAGATTAGAGACCCCGACTGAACTGTTTACATGAACAAGATAGATAGATAGATAGATAGATAGATAGATAGATAGATAGATAGTTTCTTTATTAATCCCAAACTGGGAAATTTCACTGATGATGATGCGATAAGATGTGTTCACATAACCCAAAACCACATTTTCATAGACTTTTTTCCTCACTTTTATCCAAACGGTACTGAGACTCTGAATTAATTCAGTAGAAAGTGGATGAACATTTTAAATGGTGCTGCCCACATGGATTCCTCCTACTACTACTACTGCTTGATAAATGATGAGATCAAGTGCTCACATTGTTAGGTGCTAATTTACCTATTGTACAAATGATCAAAGATTACACCACCCTTTTCAATCCAACGGAAAATTCCTTCAGATAACTGCTGTCTGTTGCCTAAGGGCTGGATGAGGACTTTTCTGAATCTAATTGGGCTATTATTGTGATTATTAGCAGAATACTGGTGTCCATGTAAATGCAACAACTGATTTGTGTCTAAATTTCTTACCATATGGTTGCTTAATATTACTCCAGTACATCGGAAAATATCAGATTATATTACCTTGTGTAAAGCAGACTATTACAGTACATAACCATAGAATACATCTGGATATTATTATATATTTATTGTTGGATTTGTTTTGTGTTCTCTCAGTTCCTGAGGGTGGTTCACCTGATGTCTCAGAAGGCATGGAGGATCGCGGATCTGTTCAGCGCTGTTGTTCAGTTCTGTAAGCTACATGAGACTGAGGAAGAGGTGGGCCGGTCTCTCCAGTCCAGCCTGTTTGATTGGCTGCTGGAGAAGCTTTAGGATGGACTATCCTCGTTATACTGCAAACAAAAACACACATGCTCACTCATTCTCTCACATTTGTAACATGTTCCTGACTGTTCCCCTTGTCCTGCCTCATCACACCAAGTGTCTCCTACAGCAAGCTGAAAGCACAAGGCATTCAGCATACTTGAGAAATTCATACCTCTCAGTCTTGTGTTTTTTGTCTGCTAGCAGCTATGAATGACCAATCTCCCTTTAACAAGAGCGTGTTTTTGTTTTCAGATTTACCTCTCTGGCGAGATGCACACAAACAGAGCAAACTCTTATGGGTTGGACATTCCTGATGGGAATAAACTAGCCCTCTTTTAACTGATTGATCCAGATTATATATAAATATATATATTTACAGATTGTCACAACCAAATTATGTTTATTTATGTATTATGAAGGAACACACGAGGTAAAGTACTTATAGAAGATAGGAAAATCAGGTTGAATACTGTCCCACAACCTTGATATGCTCTAACATTTTGTATCAAAACTACTTTGTAAAAGAGGCTGTTCAGATGTAAGCCCAGAAAAACATCATTCACGTTCTTCTGATAGCCACTTAGAAGTGTACATTTGCTTAATGTAAGTGAAGCATCCATGTCTTCATTGTGTCTATTGGCCAATATACCATCTCTGTTGTGAAATTAAGTTCTAAGTATGTTATTTTGTTCATGTTACTTGAGAACTGATTATTTTGGATAGCTGTACTGTACATACTGTAGATTTGGAACTGCTGCACCTTGGAGTAGTGGACTGCTCTCTTTAGCTTTTACTATGTCCGAATGACAGAGTAAGGTTTGTAATGTTGAATTTGTATGTGGATTTGGTCCGTTCATC
This sequence comes from Chelon labrosus, assembly GCF_963514085.1. NCBI lineage: Eukaryota > Metazoa > Chordata > Actinopteri > Mugiliformes > Mugilidae > Chelon > Chelon labrosus. The sequence goes on from NC_140346.1 coordinate 3,146,699, forward strand.
TCTCTACTTAGTGGTAATCTAGTGTTACATAAGCATCGGGGAGGGGGAGGGAAAAAAAAGCACACGATTCAGCTGTAAACTCTGTCACAGTAGAACTGAATGTATTTATCTTTTGACATCAATAAATTTCTGTGATGTGAAATACAAGCAGTCTGGATCATTTGTAATATTCAGCCACGGGGCAGTGAAGACTGTTCAGGAGCAGATTCATTCACATTAGTATGACGCTGCATTGTCTGGCTTCCCAAAAGCAGGTCACAGGAACAGTGAGTGAGTAAAACAGCCCTATGATCTAAGGATAACATCTGAATAACAGCTAGAAAGCCCTTGTATGAATTTTTATCATTTTATTATGTATTCTGAAAATACTGTCTAGGTACACATCCCAGAAACATACAAGGCGTAAGGAATAAAAATATAAAGGAAACAGAACAAAGGCAAACATTTACAGTAATGCTCATGCATGAATATGAGTAAATATAAAGGGTTTTTTGTACTGCATAGCATTGCCATCAAAAGTAAGAAAAATGTATTTGGGGTGTTAACAACACAGGTAGCAGAGTCCTGTTAAGACAATATTTAAACAGTGAGCTTTAAAGGAGTAGTTTGACAAGTTACATAATGAGCTTACTCACTTTCTTGCCAAGAGTAAGATGACACAATCCGCTCTTATTTCTGTCCACATATAGATGAATCTAACAGGAGTTACATGCGCAAAAAAAAAATAAAAAATTGACATGAAGTTGTCACTTTGAGGTTGCAGCCAAGACTCTGAGAAGGCAATGTACTGTTCACCAGAAGGGATTTGACATACTAGGGCATGTTCAGTGTTACATAAGACAATGTAAAACCGAAGACTACAGTAACTGTGTAGATCAGATTAAAACAATGAGATGGAACATGCTAAATTATTCGTTTGCTGTCTGCTAGCAATAGAAGGCTATGTTAGCAGTTTTCCTCTGTTTCCAATCTTTATACTACTCTAATCTAATCACCTCCTGTTCTCTGTGCTATATATGATGTACATATATTAAAGTGTATCTTTCCTTTCCTGTAACTCTTTGCAAAAAACCCCCCCCAAAAAAACAGTCTTCTACAGTGTCAAACAATTCCTTTAATGCCCGGACACACTAAACCGACATCAAAGAACTACCAGCATCAAATGCCCACTGTGACTTCGTCTCATGTCGCATCAAAACATTGCACTTGAATACACCACAATGACTACAACTAATGGCAAACTAGCTGCCGTAGCCGGCCGTAGGCGCCACTCTGCACCCGTGTGAGAGGAAATAACTCTCCAGACCAGCAGGTGGCAGTAGTCTGTATTTGTAGGAAACAAAAAGAAAACCCAGAAAGGCTAGCTAATGAAGCTAGGATAAGCTACAAGCTATTGCGGAGCTACAATGCCTTTTTTTTCCTGTTATGTTTTCATCGTGAAAGTATTTGAATGTTCAGTTGAAGATGAAAAATTAGAAGAACCTTGTATTTAGCAACGCTAAACTGCAGAACCAATCAAAGTGATCTCTCTCACTGAAGTGCTCGGCTCCTGTTTCAAGGTGCTGTACTGACAAGCAAAGTCAATACAAAATAATGCAAAATCAAAGGCCACAGATGCTCACTAAGGTGGCCTGACATTGGCCAAAAGCTAAGTGTCATCTCAGTGTACCACTATCACTAGAACCTAGCTGAACAATTTAACTACTTGCGATGATATGAGCAATGTTTCCATACTGTGATGACTTCCAATACCACCTTAACCTCACACACAGAGCTTGAGAACCAGACTTTTACCCAAGAATTTATTTTTTTCCCCTCTTGTCATCCATAATTAAACAGAAACAGAGTAAATGATACAAACTGATTGTTGTGTCCATGTATATGCCCGCCTCAGCCTCTGAGGGGTCAGTACCAGATCCGGCATGTGTTATCCTTGCTGCCTGCAGGGGAGCACAAACAGGTGGTTGCACAGAAGGACACAGCTGCCTGCTTTTCATCTAAAATGTGCAATTAAGGATTTGTGACAGCTGGCGAGGAGGAGTTTATTCACTGCTCCAGGCCACATTTTAACAGTCCGTGGTTGTCAGATGTAGTGTGTGTGGGCAGTGTATACCTGTAATGATGGTGTCACCCTCGTAGTTGAAAACACAGGAGAAAATCTCGTCAGTGTGCCCCTCCAGGATTTGCAGGCACACTCCAGACTGAACATCCCACAGACGAGCTGTCTTGTCTGAGCCGGCTGTCAGGACCCTGCTGCCCTGGGGGCTGAAGCAGATCTATGAAGAGAAGCAGAGTTAGTAGAGCTGGCCTTATTCAGAGGTGGGTGTACGCTACATGAGCTACAGAGTGCTAAATAAGAGATTATGCCAAAAGTAGTGGAAACCACAAAAGGGGGGAAAATCTATGAGTTAAGAATGCTCACCATGTCAGCAGCATTGACTCCTGAGGTCACTGAATTTAAAATACTTAAGCAGGATAAAGACACCAGTGGCACTACTTAGTGAAGACAATTAAATATCAAAATCATGGCCGAAGCGGATTGTGTTACAGTCCAGGTTTATGGTTCCCTGAATGGTTTTATATCCTAACTGTGAAGTAAAAGGAGGGATGATTAAATGAAATTGGCTCCAGACAGCCATGAAAGTAAAGTATGTTTTTATTAAAACTCCCCAGCAGGAAATGGAAACTGACTAGAGACGAAGCTGACAAAGATGGAAGATTGGAGGAAGAAGACGAGAGTGGAAGTTGTGACAGGTGCCAAAATGAAAAAAAGATGGATTAAAATGAAGGGAGAAGAGAAAAAAGCATTAGAGTACAGGAAGAAGGTATAAATAAACTAATGCTTTGTTCTGTTTTCATATCGCATACTAATTCTAACCTGATTTTCTAAAAAGTGGGCTAAAAAAGTTGTGAGAATTCATAATAAACAGTGCTGCTGATGGACGAGAGTGGAAGTTGTGGCAGATGTCCTGAGGGACCATTTTTTAATTCTCATGTCTTGAGTCACTACAAATGCTGAGCATCTCAGACTGTCATTTTTCTAATCAAAGCTCCCAATTAAATCTAAATCATTATAAAAACCACTCCACAGATACTACTAGACTGGCCTGCCTGGTATTCTGCCTGTGAAAATCAGATAAAGAGGTGTGCCATCCACACATCCACCTGAATCCCTACTCTCCACAAAATTCATAACATGAGAGGTGAGATTTCCATCAGGACTACTCTTGTATCCAAAAGCAGTCATTTCAGGCTCAGTTCAGAGCAAGAATGAAGCTCATGGCGTTTCAAGTTGGGAATGATTTGTCTTACAAGCAGGGACATTTGAAAACAAAAGGTCTTGTGATATCCTGGCATGTGCTGCCATTCACTTGAATCCACAAAGAAACACACATTGGGGTATTGCACATAAGTCAGTTTATAATTTAGTGAAGAAAGGAGTAACAAGGTGAATTTACTCGAAAAGGGATTGAGGCATGGTGAAAATAAAAGCATAGCTTGTGAGATACTGAAATAGAAGTCAGTGAAAAAAAAAAGGGTTGAGGAGCATGGAGGGGAGGGGGAGAAGTGTCCTGTTAGGGAGAGATTAGTGTCATAATCCTCTGGAATCATCCTCCATCCAGCCTATTTATTACTGGCTGTCGGATGTGTTTCAGTAAACACGTAGAGAGAAACCCTCAGAGCCAGGACCCGTGGAAAACACACTCAAGCAGAGCATTACACCTGACAAAGAGTAAATGGGTAAAATCCCTCCCATTAAAGAGCAAGGTCAGGGCAGGGTCAAACAAACACACATTCAAGTAACAGCAGGCCACGTTACACAAGATTAACAGTATTTTTGAGGATGTTGGTTTTCATGGTACGGTGTAACTTTTGTACTCTTGGGTTTAAACACTAATAACACAAGGTCAGAGCATTCTCACTGATGCTCTGGGATGACACAAAACAGCCTCAAGCATGGACTTCTGTCCTTCCACTTCAGCATCACGCTTTATCTCGTGTTAGGAAGGTAATAAGAGGAAATGTTTTATTTAAAGCAATGACAAGGGGAGCCGTAGCTGGAGACTAATGTGATACAAAAGTCACAAGCCCATTCACACCTGCTAGAGGCCTGATGCATCCACAAATTCGTTGTGGTGCCCCATGGCTAGAATGGATAATACTAAAAGTGACTCAACAATGGGCTTTTTCTTGTTTTCTTTTTGTGACCACCATAGCTTCACTAGTGTGTAGGATTCCCATAAATCCTACACACTAGTTCTTTAAGATAATTTTCTAATTACAGCTTTAACATGAGCTCTATAAAGTAGTGTCGCTAGGTCTGTTTGCCATCATTCTGATTCACTTCTGAGAAAGAATTAAATTGAATGTAAATGGACTCTTTGTTATACATTTGTAAAATGAGGGAAAAGAGAAAAACATCAATAATAGATACCAAATTACTTCTTAACAGGAGTAAAATTGTGAGATTTTATATTTGAACAAACCAACTAGCTTTAACCAGCTTTAATACAAATCTTGACTGCAGACTGAAGGCTAGTAAATGGTAAATGGCTTTGTTTTTCTACCTATTGGTACTCAAAGCGCTTTACAGTCACAGACGCATCTACCCATTCGCTCACACCATTCACACACCAGTGCCACGCACTGGGAGCAACCGGGGTTCAGTGTCTTGCTCAAGGACACTTCGGCATGTGGCACATTCCAGGGATCGAACCCCTAACCCTCTGGTTTGTGGACAACCTGCCACAGCCGTGGTGACAATAAATAACCTGTGGAGTAGATGTGTGGGGTTCGTGGCCTTACCTTGGAGATCTCACCATCATGACCCTCTAATGTCAAGAGACACTGATGTGTGGCTGCACTAAACACTCGTGCTGTACCTGAAAGACACAGGCAAGATTCTTTGTCTTGCATGTACTTTTTCAAACTTTTGATTTTGTCGCAGGAAACAATACTATACACGGCTGATACAGAGAATGAAGAAAAGCTGTAAAAATATAAACTCGTGCATGAGATACGGTACTTGCTAGTATAACATTAATAGTGTAATGTAACATTTTTATTAAAAGAACAGTTACTCTCACCATCAGCAGAAGCAGTAGCAATGAGCTGACCACTTAAATCAAAACACACATCCAACACCTCCTCTTTGTGTCCAACTAGGGTTGCCACGCACTTCCCACTGGCTGCCTCCCACAACTGCAAACACATAGCAAACCATGCATTGAGGGAGAAATCATATAAGCAAAGAACGGGGACAAACATACACACACAACTCAGTCTGATAAAATACATTTGCATGTTGCTGCCGTCTCTCTGAAGCAGCTTTATTTTAGCCATCTCCTCTAGGGGGATGCAGTGAGGTGGCTAATTCTCACTTGTGAGCATGACTCATCCTGCTATAATTAAGGAATTAGGATTTAATTTTCTCTCCTTGATATGATGGAGACCTTAGAGACAGGACGTGAGGAGAGATGGAAAGAGGGAAATTGAGGAGAGCGAATATGAATGACAAGAGCCATCCATCTCAAATACCTATGTCCTGCAGCAGTTTAAAATGCTAAGAGGATGGCTATTACTGTGTTATAACTGTGGCAGAGATTTTGACAAAAAAAAAATAAATCAATAAACCACACACAACAAGGCTGTTGAAGTCGTTCAGGCAATAATATCTCACCTTGCAGGTTCTGTCCATGGAACCAGAAACTATGAGAGAGCAGTCCCAGTTAAACTGAACGTTGCTTATTTCTCCCATATGACCAATCAGAGTGTGGATACGTCTAAGAAAATGAAAGAAAATATAGGAAAAGCAGCAGTTATTCAGTTAACCCTTTTGCTTGCAGAAGTATGTCAGTACAAAAGGCGACACATGCATAAAGCAAACAATACATAATGAAGCTGTCCGACCTTCCTGAAGCTACATCCCATATAGCTACTGTGTGGTCGAAGGAGCCAGTGACAAGTTGATTGCCTACTGTGTTAAAGCACAGAGACAGGACCTCTGCAGTGTGACCCTGGATGAGATAAAACAAAAACAAAAAAAAACAGAGAAGAACTCACTATGTCATTTCCTTTCTCCCTCATAGTCTGTATTTTCTCTCCCTCTTTTCCCATGCATAGAAAATACTTAATAAAAAGGGGACAGTTATTTATTAAATCAAACATACCTTTGAGTTTAGCCTTAGGAGTAGAATACCATTTTTTAAAATTAATTGAAAAAATGAGCAAGCACTTAAGATTCTGCTCTTAATTGAGAACTGGGAGTATGACCGATTCTTCATGGTGTGAAATGCAAAAAAGAACAGAGCGCTGCTCCTATCTGACACAGAGCCCTCCAACCAGCCAGTCACACCACAGACCCACGTGCAGCCTGCACATCAAAGAGGACTCACTACTCCCCGAAGAGTGCGTTATCAGCGCCTTATTAAAGAGTTGCATTCACCATCAGATCGTTTGTGGTTATGTGAGGTGGTAAAAATACTTGCCGTCAAGGGCAATTAGCAGCATTCAGTTTAGCGGTAATCACTTACACAAGCGAATTCAGCGTTAATTAAAGCATAATTAATGAAGGTATGTGAGTCACAATACAAGAAAAAAGATGAAACAGAAGCAATGGGAAGCCGCGAGTAAGTAAAGAAATGAGATCTTACAGTAAGAGTGGCCACCTCCTCCCCACTCTCCACGTCCCACAGCTTGGCAGTGGCGTCCATGCTGCCTGTGGCCACCAGTGTACTTTGGGGGTTGAATGACAGGCACACCTACACAATACAACACCAACATTTACAATTACTTATGTTGTATTATTCCACAACCCCAAAAAGGATCTAGGAGAAATGTATTTCTTAGCTAACCACTAAATATGAACCAATGTAGAGCCATTCAACTGTAGCTTAAATGACCTCATATGACCTCTGACTCTACTAAAGCACTGTAAGAAGTAAGGGTTCATTTGAAAATGTGCATACACCCACAGTAATTGAATACGTTTCCATTAAAACAGATTATAATACATACTATTTCTGCCATGTGTCCCCGAAAAGTATGAAAACATTTGCCAGTCTCTGCGCACCACAGTTTACAGGTCTTATCAAAAGAGCCTGTGGCAATCTTGTCTCTAGGAAGAAATAAACCAAGGAAAGGGTGCATTTTAAGATTAAACATTCTTTTGAATGTCAAACACAGATAAAGAGTTCTCATTTGGTATTCAAGTTTTGCTGAAACAGTTCATTACCCATAGGGGTTGTTAAATGATATTGCATACACCACATTTCTGTGGCCCTCCAGTGTGTGAAGCTCTGCGCCGGAGGCTGTGTCCCAAACTCTACATGTTCTGTCATAACTCCCAGTTATAAACCTGCAGAGTGTGAGAGAAGAGAGCAAAGAATGACATAAGTCTTTGCTCAACTCCAAAGAGCCACACTGGTGAATGTTACAAACTCACCTTGACCCAGATTTGTCAAAGGCAACATTTGTCAGTGGCAGTATGTGGGCCTTAAGCTCCTGCAAAAAAAGAAAAAGGAAAAAAAGAGAAAGATGATTGAAAAACTTAACTTCCAAAGCACTTCCGTTATTGACTTCATTCATCTTTAAAATTGCCTGTGTAATTTCCACATGTATAATTCATCTAACTAGGATCTAATGACAAGACCCCTTCCTCCGGGCTTACCAGCACTGAAATGATTTTCTTCCCTCATTCAGAACAGAAGCAAAAGTGCTCATTTTAAGACATACTGCAGACAAAATAAACCAGTGATCAACGTATCCCTTAACATACTGAGACACACGTGAAGATCCCTTTTTTGTTGTTATTGAATTTTGGCATGTTTGCTTTGAATTCTTAAACTTAGTAATCTAAGCACTGCTGCTCTCTAGTGAGTTTTTGGAACACTAACTAATTTCAAAGCTCCACAACATTTCCACAAATGTAAATAACATTCACTAATCAGGGCACTATCTCCCTAATACTGCTGGACTTAGTTGATATTGCCAACAATTTCATCATCCCAAGTCATTTCAACTGCTTGCGCTGAATAAAGTAAAACAGAAGGCAAAATCCCCCCACACAACACAGTACTTGTGTCAAGGTTTTACTGACGCAGGGCTTTTGATGCTTGTTTCATTAAAACAAATCGGACATTTCACAATCTGCCAAGGGACCTTGACATAATGGAAAAGCTACAGTGTTTATAACTGTCGACTAATACAAGTCCAGAGTCTGACCTTGCAGAAGCAGAACCTGTGGTGGTCCTGCTGGCTTTGTTTCTGCTGCAGTCGAACGATCAGCAGTTTGACCTGTTCAGCCCGGGACTCTGTGATCAGAGGCTCCGATTTCCTGATTTCTACCACCAGCTCGTCTGGGTTTGCTCTGCCAGGAGTGAAAAGAGTGAAACTACAGATGGCATGGCAACATTACATAAAAAAATGTGACATAGATAAAAAACAAAATTCTTTAAAAAAAATATCAAAGACAAACACAAACATAAGATGCCTTGTTTGATATGAAATACCAAGCAACAAGTATCAAATCCACACTAAATGTATGGAAAATACTGCTCCTTTTCTTGTCATAGCCACAAGTTTATTAGGTACACTACTGAAAATGATATAATCTAACGTAACAGTCCTGGTCTTAGCTCCTTGGAGGTTATGGTATTCAGCATTTTTTTTTCATTGATTGAAGGTTATGGTTTGTAGCACTAATGAGTGATCTAGGCTAAATAATGGAAACAGTTTAGTGTTTAATTCAATCCAATATAACAGCACCACAAAGACCGGAGACTATTATATTAGAATACATTAGTTTTCATTTCTGTATCTAATGAACTGGCAAGTGAGTGTATAAACACACTTTTGAGTGCCAGAATGATCTGAGATATACTGTATTTACCTCCTGGCAGTTAAAATATGTCAATCTAGCTAGCAACAGGATTTACCTAATTTTTTTAGCATCTTCAGGTAGAGTGCTGAGATCATGAAACTACTTTGGGACTAGTTAAGAACAGTATATTTACAAGGGATGAAAGACAACCACACTGTTACAGAGGATTATTCTGAAGTGACACAGTAGACAGAAAGTCAAAAGTGTTATCATGTTACAACTCACGCACTCTGGAGTCAAATCCAGAAGGTCGATTGATTTGGTCCTCAAATATCCTCCTTTCTCATATTCCAGGATTATACCTGAAGAGAAGAGAAGAGAAGAGAGTCCTTTATTTATCCCACAGTGTGGAAAAAACTCATGTTCAGCTCCCAGAGCTTGAAACTAAAGTTAGCCATAATCCTAAAAGTTTACCTTGACTACACCAATAATCTTAAAGCAATTATCTTCTCGCGAGTTTTCAAATAGCTTTAATTCAGCGACCCAGCATTTGGGCGTCACTAATTAAATCAGCTAATGCTAGACAAACGTTACGTTTATATAATAAAAAGTTGAAAACATTCATGTAAAGCAGTGTCACGTTGTTTTGAAGAGATTTGACGTTATATTTAAGGGGTAAAACGGATTATTTGTATTACCTGGTGGATAATATCTGATGAGAAACCGCTTGAGTTTCATGTTGTCACCGAGGTCTCGTCACATCACTCACTAATCAACAAACCGTTGCTACGCCAACGAGTCGAGAGCATGCGCAGTACAAACACAACGTTATTCGGAAGTTGAACTATGAGCTGTGGCTTGTTCAAAACAAATACGCATGCCAACACGTGTGCTCCTGTGCTTTAATATCATGGATGCATCATACAAGTCACCTTAAGCGATGCCTACAGTGACTTTTTAGTAGCAATGTATTGATGCCTAAGTAACTGAAGAACACTAAAGGAATGAACAATAGTTTGCTGTGAATTTCTCTTTGGGATCTTAACAGCTAAGATGACTGATTGTTGTTCTTATCAATACTTTATTATTATTTCTATATTCACCATTTATGTTCTACATAGGGAAGTCACTTACATATTCCCAGGCTCATCTTCATGTCTCTGCCTCATTTTCTTTCTATTAATTTTGTCTCCTGTCTTGCCTGATATCTCACACTTAATAGCTTGCACTCATTTCATCACATCCCACCTTGCCTTCAGTTCCCTAACAGTTCAAAGTCTATTGCCCACAGAGCACGTGCCGATCATAAAGATTATCTGTATATTTTCTAGCTACTGGTGAGCACAGATACACTCAAAGTCACTGAGGGACGGTGCAGGTAGTCAGACTTTAAAATAAGACAGAGGTGCTCAGGTGGTTCCCCCTACAAATAAAAAACAAATACGGACATTCGACTGAGCGGAAAGCATGGGCTGCTGGGCTAAGATGAAGTCATCTGGATGGGTTTATCCCACCACAATCCTGTCACTCTATGGGTTTTTGGCTAATTGTAGAGTAGCAGAGCCCTTTCTGACGCCGTACCTCATTGGACCATACAAGAACATCTCAGAAGAAGTGGTAAGAATTGCAGATTGTGTTCTCAGGGAGTTATTGTACCGCCATCAAGTATCTTTTATTATCCATTCTGAATGACAATGAGTAACGCATGCCATGGACAAGAGAGATAAATGTGATCAGAAATCCTGTTCGTAACACTTGCGGTTTGCCACAGGTGACCAACTACTTGTTTCCTATCTGGACGTACTCCTATCTGGCCTTCCTTTTTCCAGTTTTCCTCCTGACTGACTTCCTGAGGTACAAGCCCCTCATTGTGGTACAGGGGCTTTTTCTTGTCACAAACTATGTCCTACTCTGCTTTGCCCCAGGTCTTCCTGCTATGACCTTCCTTCAGGTCAGTTGAAAAAAATTTTTTAACAAACATAATAATAGCAAATATGATAAATGTGTATTCGGACATGGATTTGGTTTTGTGTTCCTGAAATACTATCAAAAAACAACGTGTTGTAACTGATCATTACTTAGCAGTACCAGCTCAAGATATAGTTAATGCACTGTTGATATAAAAGGAGTCATCCAGACATACAGTGATTTTAAAATTGTTCCATCTGATCAACAGGTCAACTACGCTGTAGTGACCTCCACCGAAGTGGCATACTTCTCGTACATTTACAGTGTGATTCCAGTTGAGAATTACCAAAAAGCCACTGGTTACCTGCGCAGTGCCATGCTGGCTGGATACACATTTGGTGCCAGCCTCGGCCAAATGCTCATCTCCCTCGCAGGTAAAGCTTCGCAGCCTATAATAAACATAAAATAGATCAATAAAAAAGTTTTAGATAGAATTTCTAGAGTCTCCTCCAAAATAATATGAAGAGCACTCAAATAAAGATTTCCTAAAAGAAAAGTTTCAATATCTACAAACTACAAAGAATATCATGATGCTCCAATATATGAGTGGAAGTACTGATGACGTATCAACTTTAATCAGCAGAGGTGGACTACTTCTTCATCAATGCTGTCACTCTGGGGATTGTGATTGCGGCTTTCCTCGTCTCATTTTGGTTGCCCATGCCCAAAAGAAGCCTGTTCTTCAAAGGGAAAAAGGCTTCTGCTCTGGGCTCGCAGTCCCAGCAGGAGGGGCCTCTGGGAGACAGCAGGCCTGAGGAGCCAGCGATGGATAAGGACGGAGCAGGCTCAGCAGAAGAGATGATGGAGCATAACGGCAGCACTTCCTGGTGCAGCAGGGAGAACATGGTCGCTGCGGGACATCTACTTTGGCAGAGCTTTAAGGAGTCCTACTCTTCCAGGCATTTTCTTTTTCTTATTCTTTTCAAATTGATGCACACATTTCAGTACAGAACGTCTGAACAACATTGGATTATTACTCGGATTGGATTATTGTTGCACTTTTCTATAATGTGTTCTTAGGTAATGGTGGAAGCAGCCTTATAATTACAGTCATTATCATAATTTTTTGCAATAATTATCACCATGCAGACAATTAATCTACTGGTCCCTGTGGTGGGCTCTGGCCACAGCTGGGTATGTGCAGGTCTTTAACTACACCCAGCTTATGTGGAATGACATAGAACCGTCTAACACATCATCCATCTACAATGGAGGAGTAGAGGCTGTGTGCTCTCTTGTAGGTAAGATTGGGAAAGATCTGGATAAAAATCTTTAGATTTTTATGTGTGTGTGTGTATATATATATATAAATCCTCTGAAAATACATTTATTTAGCTAGCATAAAGGAAATAACCAACATATAGTTAGTTTTGGATAAAGATCTTTCTTGACAATATCAAAAAGCTCCGGCGTTATTCCACTAAATGCCTTTAATGACAGTGCATTATCATGAAAATACAACAAACCACTCATAAGATAAAGATTTGAGTTTTATAATAAAAAAAACTACTGAACAATGCACACAAAACCCTTTTTAATGGAAGAGTGAAAGATTGGTTATGTTTAGAAAAAACTAAACTATTTCACTCAATTGGTATGACTGTGTAAGTAAAGGAAAAATCAGAGAGAGAGAAAAAAAAATATTTTTTATGTCAAAAACCCAAATTAATTTGTGTAAATAATTGTTTTGCCAGAGAACATATTCTTGGTTTTGGTCTATTGCCAATGTCAAAAGACACCAACCTTATCCTTGAAATGACTTCGAAAAGCACTGTCATAAAAATAAAGGATCATTAAATGAAAGAAACAAAAAAAGATCTGAAAAAAAGCCGGCATGTATAAGGAAAGAGTGAACATTGCTTTTTAATGTTGTAATCTCACATTAGTGCAGAAAAGGGGAGAACTGGAACCAGGGTAGAAAAGAGGACCACAGTCATGCCCCAATATACAGAGCGAAATAACATTTAACAGTGTCATTAAAAGCTGCAGACGTCTGATGGCAGAAGCCCAATAAAAGCTTGCAATTAAATCAAAACATCCGTGCTGTTCTGGGTTATATGGCGTAAGTGTTTAAATGGAAAATGTGTATTGATTTTTAAAAGGAATAGCAGCACCAAGGTGCGCTTGGCTAGGGCTCAACCTAGCTCAGTGTGAAAAGGAGAAGAGTAATTGCTTCAATTAAGGAGATAGAGCTAAAAGGTAATGGATTGTCTGATTGCTGCTGATAGCTGAGCCCAAGAGCTGGGTGAACATGGTTCATCATCATAGGCGGGTGCTGTGGAGGTCAGCAAAGCTATGTGTGTGTTTATGATTCTGGTTAGAGACCCTTTTGCCCAACATTTAAAGGGCAGAGATGTCTGTGTTAGGATTAAAAAATGAATCAGGAAACACAACAAGAGGGATGTAAACTCAGCAGAGTTGTGCACTAGTATGCTTAATTTTTCTCCTCCATGGGTCAGGTTCCGCAGCAGCCTTCTCTGTAGCCTACATCAAGGTGACCTGGGCCGTGTGGGGAGAGCTGGCCTTAGGGCTGTTCTCAGCTGTGGCAGCAGGCGCCGTGTTTCTGATGGGACTCACCAGCAGCATCTGGGCGAGCTATGCTGGTTATATGATATTCAAATCCTGCTACATGCTGCTCATCACCATCACAACGTAAGTTCACAATAGAAATCCTCCATTTTCCTCCTATATGTCAAAGCTTAAGGGAGTTCAAGCTGCTCATTGTGTCTGGCCAAAAGTTCAAATCCCGAACATGGTCAGTTTACAAAGCTATGCAGAAGAAAAGTACAAGATATAAACTTAGAGGCGCCAGACCTGAGTTGCTTGGGATTTTAGCTTGAAATATGATGCATTTTGATCCATGACAGTTTCATGCATATAACCATGTTCTCGTATAAGCATTTTGTCCCTTTAGATTTCAGATCGCATCTAACCCCTCCATGGAGTGCTATGCTTTGACTTTTGGGATCAATACTTTTGTAGCCCTCATACTGCAGACCATCATTACAGTCATTGTCGTTGATGAGGCTGCACTGGGACTGGACGTTCGGACACAGGTACTTTTGCGGACTTCTACACACCCACTCGTCAGTTAATTAGGTACACTAGTGAAAACAAGTGCAGTCCTGCACTAAGTCTCATCTTCATGAAGGTTATCGTATTCAGCATTTGTTTCAAACAACATTGAGAGCTGTTGATTCATCTGTGTTTTAATTTTGGAGGCTGTGGTTTGTAGTACTGTTGAATTCTACTGAGTTGTAAAAACATGTTCCTATTCTATTATTTTGAGCACCTCATCATAGTCAGTGGGCTTTAATTCAATCCAGTTTAACAGCACCACAAACTACATCCTCCAAAATGATCATACAAATAGTTCAGCAATAACTGAACATAAGAACAGTCATAACACTGCACTGTTTTATTAGAATGGATTGATTTTCACATGTTTTTGAAGTGAGGAGTATAATTTAGTGGCAGCTCTAATTCACCAGTGATAATCTCCAAGTGGAATCACAGAAAAATGTGAGGACAGAGCGACACCTGCTGGTTGTCATGTACTGTTGCAACTGTTGTGGTTTGCTGTAGATGTATTCTTGGTGTGAATGAAACAATGCTAGGGATGACAGAGGTGTCTCTTTGCAGTTCATCATCTATGGCAGCTACTACGGTGTCATCTCACTGCTCTTTCTGATCCGAGGGACCTACACCGCTTGTGTAAATCGACACTATCCTGAGCCCACTGAAGCCAAAGAACAAGAGTCTAGTGTGGAGGTGATCACTGTTGAACGGTTCTGAGCTGTGTCATTGTCACTTTGTTTTTGTGGAGTAATAAAACAATCATACAGAAACATTATTACCGGCCTTTAGTTGTTGAGTCACCAAATGTTTTTCTTAATAGTCTGTATATGTATTTAATATTTAACTTGGTAACTCCACAATCTAAAGCGGAAGTCAACATGAACAATAAAATCCTGACAAAAATCCAATTACTGATACTTGAAATACAATCCAGAGTTTTGTCTTCTTGTATGTTCACATTTGTACACATGTGTCCCAGCTTTAGCTCGACAATTGCCAGTGTTGTGGACCAATACTGCGTAGTACTATTTCAAAAGGAATAAAAAGCAAAAACTAACTTATCTTCACTTCCGGAGCAACTTGCCAATAACACAGAAGTCAGCAAGAATGTGCTGCTCTTTGACCGGGTTGTTGATTGACGAACTCTTTGGCGTGGACCCTGCCTGCACACCTAGAAACACAAACACGCATCTGGAACAGGTAGAAGAACATGGAGGCAGTGAAGAGGTGGAGGTCAAGCTGGAGATATCCAACCACTCTGCTGTGCATCTATGGATTCTTCAGCACAGTTAAACCGCTGGAGCCTTTCCTCTTCCCATACTTGACAGGACCGGACAAGAATCTAACAACTGAACAGGTATAGAAGCAAAGGCAAAAAGACTTAATGGCTTGAGAAAACCATTAATCAGAAAAATATACTTCAGTAATTCAAAAGAGCACTCACGGCTGAGTGTGTACAATATTTAAGTTTGGCATGATTGTGCAATACTAAAACCAATAAACCAAACGTAGTCTACATACTTTTCTGCATTTGCTTAAATTACATCTACATGTTAAGTCATTACAAAATTACCAAGATGAATATAATAAACTTTGTGATGATAAAAGCAATAAATATCCAAAAAAAAAACATTAAAGAAATGCAACTAGGCGGTACCTACTACAAGTCCAGTTGCCGTTCTTTAACGTTTTTTTTTTTTTGGATATTCATGCCTTATAAACAACGGCCTTTTCATATCATTACTTCTCTAACAATGTTTCCTTGTCAGGTTAACAATCAAATCTTCCCTGTGTGGACATACTCCTACCTGTCCGTGCTGGTGCCCGTGTTCCTGGTGACCGACTGGCTGCGTTACAAGCCTGTAGTAGTGTTCCAGTGTGTTGCCCTCTTCATCACCACAGCCCTGCTGCTGTGGACTCAAAGCGTGCCAGCTATGCAGGCCATGCAGTTCTTCTATGGGGTGGTGACGGCCAGCGAGGTGGCCTATTTCTCCTACATCTACAGGTCACGTGCTGTAGCTTGAAGCACTGTCAAATGTTGCGTGTTTGCATTTTGAATTGTTGGAACCTTTGTGACATGCTGAACATGCTATTCATTACAGTGTTGTGGATCTGAAGCGATACCGGAAGGCCACCTCTTACTGCCGCAGCATCCAGCTCCTTGGATACACAACAGGCTCTGTGCTGGGTCAGCTACTTGTCAGCTTCAGCCTCATGTCCTACAACAACATCTTAGTGTTAACTCTGGTTCTCACTGCCATCGCCCTCTTCACTTCCTGTCTCCTGCCAATGCCACAGCAGAGCATGTTCTTTCACAAAATACATCCTGGACCAAAAGCAGAAATGGAAGGGACAAAGAGGCTCGGGGATGGGGCTGTGGATGCAACCGAACAATCAAGTGCATCAAACATCTCCCTGGAAGAAATAAGAGATGGGCAGGAGGAGAGCGGAGAAACTGAGGTCGCTGCAGAAAAAGACTTGGATGATAAAGGGCCTGTGGCTGAGGAGCATGAGGAGTCTGTTGGTTCAGAGGGGTGCAGCCGAGTCCTCCTGCAGCTGTGGAAGGACTTCCGCCATTGCTACTCCTCTAGACAGATGCTGTACTGGTCAGTGTGGTGGGCGATGGCAACGTGTGGCTACAACCAGACTGTCAACTATGTGCAGGTGAGTTTAATTTCCACAAAAACATGAAAAAGTAGTATACAATCATGGCAATGGGTTCACCTCTGTTGAGCAGCTACCCCTTACAGCATGGAAACTGCCCTCTGAAGGAAATCTAATTGTGTCCGCTACTCCACCAACCACTAAACAGACACTACTAATGCTACCTTACACCAACATCTACTTACTGAATGCATTGTTGATCTCAAATAATAGGTTAACAGGGCCACTGTAAGGCGACATATTGCACCTAGTTGGTTTGTGCAAATGCACAACAAAAGTGAGAATGGTGTAAGTGTAATATCACTTAAATGTCAAATTACTCAAAATAATAACACCTCTCAATAATACAGCATAGGAACCCAGTGCAACAACAGGGAATGCAGGCTAGAAAGTGTGTGAGCATTGTAATAATTTTGAGAACACCCACGTTTTCGAATTAGCCTAACAGCATGAACACGTTTCCAAAAATGACCTGTTAACAATAAAACTGTCTTACTTTTGGGCCAGTGGCCCCATGTGTAAAAGAACTGCATAAGGAACTTTAAAAATCAGATTGTGACACAAAATTACAAGAAGTAGTACGAATCAGTGGAAGCACTGCTGCAGCAGTTACCAAGAGCTTAAAGAGCCATGGCACCACACTAACAGGAGCTGTTGTAGGCAGACAGACAAGTAAACAAGTATGTAAACGACAGTTTAAGATATTGTTCATCATATCATATATGACGATCCAAAATGCATGCTGAAAGGAGTCCACAGAAGCCTGACAGAATGAGAGTATTCCAGCATAACACCTGTATTTCTGTAGAAAAAAAATGAGACTTGTCCAATTAGGAGTTCAACTGGACACCTGTGCAGCATTTTAAATAGGAAGGTAGAGAAACACAACCATTCCAACAATGAACAGCTAAAGTAAATATCTCTGAACATCACTCCCGGAATGTATGCAATATAGTAAATTAGTTTTATTTGACTTCTGTTGTGTACTGTACCCTGCAGGTGCTGTGGGAGCATGTGCAACCGTCTCAGAACTTCAGCGTTTACAACGGAGGTGTGGAGGCAGCGTCCAACCTCTTGAGTAAGCATAATCACAGAAGCCTTTCTGCTGCATAATACGGACGAGAACTAAAGCCCCAAAACGAATAGAAGCTGTTTACAACAGCTATCTATCTCTATTAGAATTATTCTAAATCGTTTTCCAGGTGCAGCAACATCCTACGGTATAGGCTTCACTGAGGTGAGATGGGAGCAGTGGGGAGAGCTGGCCCTGGGTGCTTTCTCTGGACTCGGGGCAGCTGCACTGTTCATCATGACCTTCACAGGCAACATCTGGGTCTGCTACAGTGGCTATATCATTTTCAAATGTCTGTACATGCTGCTGATAACAATAGCCATGTAAGAGCATGATGTCATATAAGGGGATAGATTTATCCTTGATGATTCAGTCCAAATGTGTTAAAAGGAAAAAAAAGAACATTAATATAAACTGTACTTCTCCTAGGTATCAGATTGCATCTGACCTGTCAATGGAAAGATACGCACTGGTCTTTGGTGCAAACAGCTTTGGAGCACTGGCTCTGCAGACAATCATTACCTCTGTAGTAGTTGACAGTGGAGGGCTGGGTTTGGCCATCATTCCTCAGGTAAGAAATCAAGTCAAAGAATGTGCACAAGGTACACTAGTAAAAACAAATGCATTTAATCTTTCTAACAGGCCTGCACTAAAACTCATCTTCATAGAGGTTATGTTATTCAGCCTTTTACATAAATGAGAGCTGTTGATTCAAATGTCTTTTCATTTTGGAGGCTGTGGTTTGTAGAGCTATTGAACTGTATTGTTGCACCGACATGTTTCTATTATTTTGACAACCCTATATTAGTCAGTGTGCTAGGCTAAATACAATGCTCTTAAGCACTCATGTCTGGTTTAATAGCACCATAATCTACATCCTCCAAACAGTTAAATTACCACCTTTCCTACACTATTTCAACATAAACTGAACAGAATATCATGTTTAGTGCAGGGCTGTTAGAACGCATTCATTTTCAGTGTGTTTTTCAGTGTTCTAAACTTTTAAACGTGTGCTCTTTTACAGTTCACCATATATGCCAGCTACTTCTCAGCCATCTCTGTTGTTTTTTGTCTGCGGGGAGTATTTAGCATTTGGAAAGCAAAGAGAAACAACAAAAAGGCCACGCATCTACACAAAGAGGAATCTCCAGGCTGTGAAGAACACAGATTCTGAATACAAGGATATTGAAAACTGTGTTTTTGGTCACCACTGTGGCACCATGTTTAAAAAAACCAAAAAAGCTTCAATTACTGAGTGCAACATCATGAATTCATTTCTTTTTTTTTTGACAGAAAACAAATATAGACATTTCATACATCCATATAAATGAATGCTTTGGTCAGTTCTTCTTACTTAAAATTCATTTTAATATATATACTGTATATATTTACACATTAACTTAAAATTCTCTAATACCCAATGAAAGTGGTTTTCAGTTTTCAGCCGTTCTTCCTGTTGACCACATGGATGCGGTTGACTGTCATTGCCAGGGGTTTTACCTGGGCCTCTGTACGCAGGGCAGGGGATGGCAGAGAAATCAATCCCCGGCCCAGTCCCTGATGCAGCATTCACTCCTTCTTTTCATCTCTTGACAACAGAATATGCTTTTCGCTCTTAAGTGGGAAGATTTTGCCTAAAAGGATCTTGCACAAATAAACAGTTTGGTTCTTTACAAATACAGTTACTGGCAGTACCCATTAGCTTTTCCAGGCAACAGTTCTGTCTTAACAAATCTTGTGTAGTAGATACAAATACTGATATGCACAAAAAGCTAATGTCCTAAAAGAAAAATAATATGTACAGATTTGCAGCATAATGAATGAGATATACTGTACGCAATAACTTAGTTTTCAGCCAGTTTGATTATACATTGTGGCTCAGTAGAGGCAAGGCCAGTTCACAGGTTAAATAGAGAAGAGGGGATCAACCTCTCCCTCACACACTATCACGTTGTTTTGCAGCCACAGACAGTGCCAGCAACGACTGTCCCACATATTGTTCCATTTGTGACAAACAGCGATAGAAAATACAAATCCTTACAAACATTGTGTTTTTAAAGCTACTTGTGAAACAAAACAGTGCAATAGGTGCAAGCGCGCCAGTTGTTGACCCTGTAGTGCAGCAGACAAGATGGATTGCTATAAGAATGGATTTGTTGAAGAGCTTCCTGCCGGGTACTGTGCAGGTGGAGCGGCACCCTGGAATCCAAGAGGGACACACAAACACGTCTTATTCAGAAGATGGTCAAAAAGACAAAAACAAAGACTTAACCAAGTGGACTGATACCACTTATGTGTCTCTATGCTAGATATGCAGCCAGAGTTAGCTTAGTTTAGTGTAAAGCTTGTGAGAGAACAGAAACAAAATCAACTTAGCACGCCCTCTCCTGTATTTGTGTTGATATCTTACTAATTAACATGCTATATATCATTTCTTTAATCCCATATAGCATCTCTAAACATTTCACCAGGCCATTATACGCTGAGCTGCTTTATTTCTCAACTGGGATGGGGTGTAAGTGGCTGGCCACATGTTTACCATACTGATGCCATAAGTGGAGCAAATAAACAAAACTATTGCTTCAGCATAAAATCAGAGCTCAGCCAAAGACCAAATTATCACCACACATGTCTGTATTACAGCTGATATCTACTCCATGAAATCACCATATACTGTAGACATCATACTAACCAGAAAAGGGTTGCTAGAGGCCATAGGTCCTCCCATTGCCTGTCCAAAAGGAGTCACAACAGGCTTGGCCTGGCCAAAGGCTGGAAATCCTCCGCCTAAAAGACATGTACATTATCAGTGTTACATGACTTGATACAAACATGGAAATTGAAATACAACAACAAGCAGAACTTCTTTAAGTGAACTTTTTTAAAGGCACTTAAGAGAAACAATGTAACAACTACTCTGTCAGATGCAAGCTGGATGTTGTCAGGATAGTTATTAATGCAGATATGACTAAAACTACATTATCGACACACAGAGAAACACACCATTGGGTTGCTGGGGATACGCAGCAGGCTGAGGGAAAGGAGCCTGACCAGGAAAGGGTTGCTGGAATGTTCCACTGAAGCTGGTGGGAAAGTTGTAGGCAGCAGAGTTCCCAAATCCAGCTGGCATACTCATGGAGCCTGTGCCGAACGGTGCTGAAACACAGCAAGACAGCAACAGGTTACAGGAGCCTATGTTAGACTCAACAAAGCCTCAAGGCATACAATAACAGAAGCAAAACTTTGAGACACACTGCATTTCATTTTCAAAACTGTAACTGAATTAATTATACAGCACACATACTCGCATATCTATAAAATGCCACATTTACAAATAAGATGGCACACATCAGCAATAAAATCACAAAAGAATGCAAACACTCAAAGTCTATTTTTGGGAAGCAATTTACTTATGAGTGAGGACGAACAACTAGGGTTACAGAATAGTCAAGAAAACAATAGAAATATGGCTACAATAAATCAGAAACTAGCATAATATCAATAACTGTTGGTTTGGTTGCTTCCTTTAAGCAGGTAAATAACTGTATGTGAGGGGAAGAAAGCATCCTTGATTCTGTAACCCATAGTATGGCTTTGTGTGCTGATGTGCACATAAACACATGCAAAATTAGAGTAAGGCTGTCTGCAGGCAATTCTTAAAGGAGGAAAAATGAAGGCGTCAGAGTCAGACATGAGGCTACAACACTAGAGGTCTGTGTAGCACCAGTGTCTGATCTATGAGGAGCACACAGGAACAAAAACTGGAATCGCGCTGCTGTACGTAAGGCAGCTCAGCAATCTAATAACTGATACAAATGCTACACTCAATGCCTGTTTAAAAAACTGATTAAAATGGACTGAATGTGCGAGTGAATCAGCTTGATAGCTCTAAAACCAATGCTAGAGCCTTGGAGACAAGTTTTCAATATCGGAGTTCATTCACTGAATGAAGCATTTTACAGCACACATGGTGAATAACAGTGGTGTTCTCTTTATGCTCAATACAGTGCAATGTTCATTTTAATGCTATTAAAAAAGCAAACCAGTGTTTTATTATTTCGCGTATGTGATGAGAGGAAAATGCTGAGGAAACCACTCAGACACATTGGAGACAGTGAAATAAGATGAACTACGCATACAGTTACTTTTTAAAGGCATAAGAGAGAACGTTGCTCTGAACAAAAGATGAAATAATGTCCATCTCCACGTCTTTCCCCCAAAGTCTCATTCTACTCTTTATTCCACTGTTGCTGATTAAACTGAAAGCCTTAATTTTCGAGGAGACTAACACATTGTGTTGGTATTTCCGTTTAATGATAATTATGATACCTTCTGATTAAAGACTGCTAAGCCAAAGGTGTTCCCAGAAGCCACTTGTATTCAGGTTAGGTGTTACTTTACTCATTTCCTTACATTTTGTCACAGCCCTATGTCTGTGATACTTTGCCTATATTTTTCAACATTTTCCTGATAGATCTGCAAAGGGATAAATTAGTAACTGCCAGAGCAAGGCACACGAGAGCAAAGAGGAAACAGACAGCACACAAAGAAACCTACCAAAGGTGGGAGGATAACCCTGCCCATGAAGGACCCTCATCAAGCCTGTCCAGCATGGCAGGAACAATCAGACAGACAACTGAATCTCAAATTTAACACCTTACTGACTCTTTTATTCTTTTTAGTAAATGGCAATGCTAGTCCTACAACCCATTTCAACAGTGAGTTTTGGTCTGTGGCATTTTATCATTTATCATTTATCACCACTACTTCCCTGATTGTTTGTTACTTTGTCATTGTGGCCTATTCACTGCTGAGGTAACAACAGCAAAGTCTGCCACTGAAGATGTGCAAGGCAACATAGCATATAATACACTTTATGTATCATAATAGTAAATTATTTTGAGATAAACCAATTTACCTATAAACTATTGAGGAAAAATAAGATCCTTTATTTATCCTACAGTGGGAAGTAAGTAAGCAAGGTGAGTCACAGACACACACATGCACACACAAAAACAAACCTGCTGCAGCTGCCACACTTGCTGCTCTCCCATTGCATTGGAACGGGTTGGTGGGAGGTGCTGCTGGGGCAACACCAGCAGCTACAAATGGATTGGTTGACTGAGCTGCTGGTGAAAGATATTAAGTCACCAAACACAGAATAATAGTACCTGCAGCTGCATGGTCTCAACATGTTAAAAACAAACCGACTGGTCTACTATGAGTGACCTGTTCCATTCCCATTAAAAATCTTACTGCAGACTGTTTTAATAACACAGTAATGTTCAAAACAATCATGTTACCTTAGGCTTGCATCGAGCCCTAAGCAAGAAAATGGTTAAGCTTTACAAAAAGCTGACTTTGTTCACATCTTCCTAAACAACTTATTGATCCAAGTCATAAAATGACCTCTGAAGCTGGCTGGCAAGAATTGAACAGAAATTTGCTACAGACCAACTACACATCTACAACCTGCTTACATTCATCTATAAAATCCCAAAAACAAAACCTAGCAATACCTAATAGATGCATGATTATCACAATGCATCAGAAACAATGTGTGAGTTCACTCACCTCCAAAACCCTGAGCCATGCCAGGCATGGCCTGTTGTGCCTGTGCTGCTGACACCCCAGTCTCCGAGCCAAACATGCCCCTGCAATGACACAGTCATAATTTTGTTTGGGAAAACTCTTGGCATATTCCAGATGTAATATGGCACATTGTTTCAACACTATATTTCAATAGTAGCTTCAAACATTTTTACCATACTAAACTGACTCACATTGGCAGCGGGAGCCGTAACATTCCAATAAATAGTTGTGAGAGACATAAAAATAACTGCATGCATGTATCTCACCCTTGCGAGGTGCTGGTGGTGTTGTAAACACTGGTGGCAGGGGCTGAGGAGCTGAAGACGGTATCCAGCGCAGCTAGAGCAGCATAGCGGTCCCCCCCTGTTGGAACTGCAGGCTGCTTCTGAGGCAAACCACTGACTCCTCCAGTTGCTGCTGTGCTTGCTCCACCAGGAATACCAGCTCCTAGAAAGAAAGCACATAACAGCAGAGTTGGGCTCAATCCACGTCAACTCAACTAATACAGGAGTTCTTCAACTTTCAAGACAAGAATCCAGAGATAGCTGCCATATTCAACCTATTGAAAGTAATGGGGAATAAATGTTCAGTCATTAGGAAACTAGAAATTTTCTAGCACAGAAATACAGTTTGTAGTTATGAACAAAATAGACTAAAACCAGCCCAGTTCAATTCACAGCTGTTTAAGCACCAGAATTCTGACCACGCTCCAATCAAACCAATACATATGGCATTCATTAAAGCAAGAAGGTATTTTCATCAAGTCCAGTTGCCTGTTGTCCTTATACAGGGTGGTTCAGCAACAGTGAAGCCAGAGTGCCAATTTTGAAAAATAAACCCATAATGGCTCAGCCAGTCATGGCTATGATAAAAAGTAATTGATCGATTATTAGACGTTTTAAAAAAAAAAAAAAATGTAAATCCGCCCTCTTTTTACAGCGAATGTCTCTGCGCTGGAAGGAAAACTAATAGGGGCTCAAATCTATGCGCCTGATTACATCATGCTTTTAGTTGTGTCTTCTTTAACCTCTATCCCTACAACGGAGCTCTATGAAACAGGCTAGGCAGGAGAAGTTTACCTTGCTCTGTTTTGGCAGAGCTAAACACGTTATCCAGGTCAGCCAGGGCTGCGTATCTATCGGCAGGGACGCTAGTACTTTGTACAGTGTCTCTGCCAGCTCCTGTGGTGTTACTCAGGGAGGAGGAACTGAAGGATCCAAAGTCAGCACTACACGATTTGGGGAAGCTGTCAAAATTTGCAAAACTGGCATTTGCTAGTCCCCCTGGGGCGCTACCTGCATGAAAGAGAGAGATTAAAAAGTCATGAGGGGGATGCTGATTGTTGGCTTTGAGAAACAACAAGAACAGGGTGGAGGAGAAGAAGCTGCATTTAGGGTAAAGTTGGAGTGGAGTCAGGCTGAAGATGGGATACTTTCACTAACTAAAGGGTAAGTAGTAAAATTTGTACTCTGCAACACCGCACTGTGCTGGGTTATCATTAGCCTATGAACCTCAGGGAGACACAACATTAGCAATACGTATTAGTGCCACATGATGTGCAGGACAACATCTTTCTTGTGTACCTCTGTTTCATCTGACTTCAGCGCTATACTGTGAATAAAGGGAGTTAAAAACCAAACCTAGTGAAATGTATCAACTGTAACATGAAATCCACTTGGTTATTTAAAGGATAAGATCTTTAATCTGTCAAAACCCCTGCAGGCAGTACTGGGCTCTGTAATGAATAGACTGTCACTTTCAACCAGAGATAAGAGCTTACAACTGTATGTCATTTTACCACTGTGGACTTCTATACACCGATCAGGCATAACATTATGACCACTAGCAGTTGAAGTGAATAACACTGATTATCTCTTCATCACGGCACCTGTTAGTAGGCAGGATATAATAAAATGGATGTGTTAGAAGCAGGAAAAATAGGCAAGCTCTTGCAGCTCTTGTGGGGGGTTCTCGGTCTGCATTGGTCAGTATCCATCAAAAGTATTCCAAGGAAGGAACAGTGGTGAACCAGGGACAGGGCCATGGGGGGCCAAGGCTCACTGATGCATGTGGGGAGCAAAGGCTGGCCCATATGTCTGATCCATCAAGAAGGCCTACTGTTGCTCAAATCACTGAAGAAGTTAATGCTGGTTCTGATAGAAAGGTATCTGAGCACACAGTGTATCATAATTCATTGCGTGTGCAGCATAGCACCAGACCAGTCTCAGTGCGGATGCTGTCCCCTGTCTATCCCCGAAAGCTGCAACTTTGGGTACGTGAGCATCAGAACTGGACGACGGAGCAATGGAAGAAGGTAGCCTAGTCTGATGAGTCACGTTTTCTTGTACATCACGAGGATGGCTGGGTGCATGTGCGTCGCTTACCTGGGGAACACAAGGCAAGCCGGTGGAGGCATTGTGATGTTTTGGGCAATGTTCTGCTGGGAAACCTTGGGTCTGGTCATCCATACAGATGTTACTTTGACACCAGGGTTTCCCATACAATGTTAATACTATGGCGGGTCCAATTTACTCTGCCATGGTCTCAAATGGTCAATGAAATATTTTTGTACGTCTCAAACATCGTTGTGCTTGCCCTCTCTCCCCTCTCCCGAGACCCTCCCCACACACACACCAGTCATTTATCTGATCTGTACTCAATTTAACCTGATGGGAAACAAATGGCACAGAATACTCAAATAGCGTGTGAAGCTATTGGTGTTGTTCACTATTAAAAATAAACGTTACCTCCACTTTTTAAAACCTGATGTTGGTGCTCTTGATTTTTTAGAGCATGGAGATTTAAAATTATTTTAAGAGAGTTGGTCAAGACCCAGAGGAAAAGACTCCTGACATGACGTGAACTAGCTTAACTATATAAGCGTTAGCACAGTTAAAATGATAAGTCAGCTGTTTACTATAAATTAGTTTTATTTGCTGATATGATCCCTGCCAGAAAGCACAAATGGTTCAGGAATAGTTTGAGGAGCGCAACAACGAGTTTGAGCTTTGACTTGGCCGCCAAATTCCCCAGATATCACTCAAATTGAGCATCTGTGGGATGTGCTGGACAAACAAGTCCGATCTATGGACTCACAACTTAGAGGCATCTAAGTTTCTTGGTGCCAGATGCCACAGCACACTTTCAGGTGTCTAGTAGAGTCCATGCCTCGACAGGTCAGGGCTGTTTTGGTAGCAAGAGGGGGGCCAGTGTTAGGATATATAATGTTATGTCTGATCGGTGTATACGCCAATTTAGGCACTTCTCTCGGTTTCCAAGAAAATAAAAATCTAATTTTTGTTTCAGAGCAGATATTGCAATCAATTTCCATAGAACGGCATATTCAGAACAGATTAATATGGCATTAAAAGGAAACGTATGGCAATCAAGAGCTAACTGGGATGCCACACAGTCTTTGAAGAGCTAAACAGGAGAGAAGGCATTTTTAGTAATGGGACTGAAACCACCACAACAGTTTAATCTTAATCAATGGTTCATTGCATTATATGAAATATTCTTTATGCAACTAGTTTTAGGTAAGGTAAAAGGCAAACAAGATCTACAAGCTCTGTCAGGAGTATTGGACTGGTGTAAACTGGTACAATGCATTTGTTGAAACGCTGTACGGAGAAGTTTTAAATCTACACATTAAATAGCTTTTTAAGGCATAATACACTTTTTAAAATGCAGGGGCATCCCACCTTTGCATTTACCATTACCAAATACAAACCTTTTCAGAACAATGATCCAAAGCTTCTCATGATGGCAATAAACTTGAAAAACTGTCTTGAGAAGACTAAGCCTGCTATTTATTAACACCCAAATCTGATCATGAGAATGAGTTTTGAGCAAACTCAAAAGCTTGAAAAACCTATATGTTTGTGTCATTTTCTAGATTATCTCGGGTCTGTTTGACTGAACCGTCTGTACTGAATTATACGAAAGTCATGTATGCTATGCAGGAATTGAGAATTTGTCCATCCTCTTCGGGTCAGTCAACAAGCAGTGGTCAAGTGAGCTTAAGAGTAAATACAGAGAAGAAATGGCATAAACACAAACAAAGCAGTGAGTATAATTGTGAAGTATAATTTTCTGGTTGTGTCATGGAGGTTGTGTTCTAAAGCACAAATTAACAAGCTCACACCACCACACAACTCTGCTGGTAGATGTTGCATTGCTGGGTTTTGTGTGAATGCAGATAAACCCTTCATCATGTTTGCCGTGGTTCTCTGCTATGCATGCGTGTGTGAGTGGGTGTGCGCGGGTGTGCGTGTGCGTGTGTGTGTATATAGCCATGTCCTTGGCCCCGGTTTAAACATACACACACACACCTGCAGCTCTTTAAATATCCCTGACTCAAGGGAGAGCGACAAAAACAGCAATGTAACTTGGCCGTTACCTTCTCACACACACTGCATGTTGTTATTGGCTGGGGCTTACACACACACACATTGCATAAAAGTTGCAGCCCAATTAACACACTGCTACACACATGCAGTAGGTCAGATGTGATGACTGTGAGGGATTACTTTTTTGTAGGCTATTAGGCCTGCATAACTTGTGACTAGCGCTTAAAAAAGGTAAATAAATATACATTTTTGTCCAGATTTGCTTTGTTCACCTCTCTTTCCTCAGCCATTGAGCTAGTTAACCTTGCAACCAAACTGACATAAATTAATCTGAGTGCATCTGGCAGTTAGCTGTGGCTTCATTTAAGAGGCCAAATGGTGTGAATGCACTGCTTGTGCATCCAGAGCTCTGACTGACAGAATACTGTCTGCATGCAAACTATGAATGCATTTGTGAATACAATGGTATTACTGTTCACACACAATCTTGCAATGCAAGGAAACAGGTAGTCCGCTCATTCATTAGACTGGAGTTTAGAGAGCAGGAGTGGGCTTTTAAAAACCCAGTGGCCGTGCAGGAAGAAGTCGCATCAGAGGCAGTTATGAGCTGCCATGACAGAGCATAAAGACTTAACTAGGACTAAGGGAGGACATTTCACATAGTCTGACTAAAAAAAGTTATGTTCTAAAGCACAAGTAAACACATCATCACCTCAGCACAACCCTGCAGGAAGCTGCCACATTGATTGATACTGTTTCAGGCAATCTTTTGTGATGTGTGTGTATCCCAAATACAGGATATAAAAGGGGATACAAAAAACACAATTTATTGGTCAGCACTACAGTTCATACATAGATTTCTTATGACCCTGCATGGTATACCTTCAAATGTTAAACAAGTTACTTAAATAACTCAAAAGACCCCAATGGCACAGCACATTTCCGAATTATTACAAAAGGGGAAGGATATGTATGTATTCTCTTTTATTCTCTTTTTTATTTTACATTACTATATTGTTATATTTGGTCTAATCTCCATAGTATCTCTCAATTACTGCAGAAATTGTATTATTTCTGTTTTGAACCCACGACATTATCAACTGTGATTCTCTGTTGAAGAGAAAAAAAGAGACGTACATACATACATACTGAGACGCACATTACAGCCAGAGAGAAGGATCAGAGTGACTACACATGACGATCGGTGTAGAGGGTGAAAGCTGTTATAAGGGCGAGCCCAGAGACACTTACTGTGTGCACCCTGGAGAGGCAGAGCAGTGGCAAACTCACCCATACTGCGACTGGATGAGAGCAGAGTGAAAGCTGGCAGCCATAAATCAAAGAGGGAGGGAGAAATGGGGCAATGAGCAATGTAAGATGGCGGAAACACGAAATAAAAGATGTCAACTAAAGTGGAAGTAAAATTAAAAAAAAAAAAAAGCACTTAATCAAAGCAAATCAACTGCTACTGAGACAAAGAATGAAAAATAAAAACACGACAGATTGGACAACTGAAGTCTAATAGCACAGTCAGTCAGTGTATGTGAGAAAGGGATTATCTTACAAAGCCACAGGAGAGAGAGGGGACATTTATCCATTAAGCAACAGACATACTAAAGAGATCACTGTGAATGTACACCTCCAGCAGAGGGCACTGTATCACACAAGGTTTTCAAGATAAGGAGGAGTTTGTGTCACAATTTCTGTGAGTACGTGAAGGAGAAGGCAAAAAAAATATGAGGACTGCCGTTATTGCTCCATTACAAATTTCAAAATCACCACAGAACATCATAATAAATTTAGATGCCAGTTTTAGGGCATACACAGTGGTTAGAGCGCCACAGCAGTAGTAAACCTGGTGTTTTACATAATAATTATCTGATGATTACTCAACTAACATCTTAATATAAAGAGTCAACACACTGTATATAGGATTATATTACTCAACACTAAAATTATTTTTATTTCTGGGTTTTTTTGAATGGTCTTGTTGTTGGTGTTCCATATGAGAGCGTAACCTGTGTGAACCCTGTTTGTCCAAATGAAGCTTTAAAAGTAGGTCAAATGTTACAAGTTACGGTCAGAGTGAATGCTTCTAGTGAGGCCACAGTATCTCAGAAAGACAGAACTTCATGTCTGTGTACCCTGTTTTTTTGCTTAAGGCACATGTAAACATAACGTCATGTGTTCTGCTGCAGTCAGGGACAATTAACGGAACGGTTTAAAAAAAACAGGAACTATGCATTTTCCTCTTTTTTTTAAAAAAACCAAAACAAGTTGGCAAATTCGGTTTAATTTGGTGGTTGTAAAACTAGAACATCTAGAAAATCATGCTATCTGGTGTGCAAAGGTTTGTCAAATTTGATCATATGAATGAACATATATACATATAGAAAGGTCTTGGGAAGAAGAGGATGTTTCACAGCAGTTAAAAGAAATGAAGAAAACATGACTGCCATGTGAATGGAGTGTTTGCATTTAGCTTATACGTACATTTAATGTGTGTACTAGGGGTGTAACGGTATTTGTATTTGTCCCGCGGTGTCACGGTACGGACGTCACGGTTCGGTGCACGCAGTCATATGGCAAATACGACCGAGTGAGTAGCCTATTTTAAAAAAAGAAAAAGTCGAGTCCTCACTTCAAGCCAGTCACGAGCCTAAGCTGCCAGCTAACGTCATTAGCCTACAGAAGAAGAAAAGGGATGAAGAAGAACAGTAATTGAGAGTGTGGAGCATGGATGGATGTACTAAGAGAAGTGTGGAGTTAGAAGAGCCGGCGGCTTCATTTAAATCACCAGTGTGGGAACACTTTGGTTTCCCAGTGCAACGTAATGGCGATGGCACACGAGTGGTAGACCGTACAAAGCCTGTGTGCCGATGATGTTTCGCGGAGGTGCGGCACGTCGCTTGAAACACATCAAACATGCTAACGCACATATACACACATATGAATGAGAACCCTCCTAATGAATTTGTTTTATTTTTTATTCTATTTTTTACTTTTTGTTTTTACTTTTAAAAAAGGAAGTGGTTTTTAGTTTTTTTTCAGTCTATTGGTGTCTGTTAAAAATAAATGAAAAAAAGCTAGTCTTATACATGTGTGAGTTTTTGTTGCTTTTTACCCATTGTACCGAACCGTGACCCCAAAACCGAGGTACGTACCAAACCATGACTTGTGTGTACCGTTACACCCCTAGTGTGTACATAATAATAGATGCCAATTTCTTTATGTTTGTGTTTTGGATTTGTTATTTGTCCAGTGAAAGTATTTGCTCTACCTGTATTTGAAGGTTGAAATGGGACTTGGGGAGCAGAATGGAAACCACCTGTCGACCCAGAAGTGCTCCCGAATGCATCAAAATTAGCAAAGTCTGCTTCTGCGTTGGCATTCTGTGCTGCTGGAGGTGGTGAAGATGGGAGGTTCAGACAAATGGATAAACAAAACAAAAAACACAGTGAGGCGAAAACAATGGATGAATGGATTCATACATATGACACCCGAAGACATGAATGAATGCAAAACAATTTCAATGGATTATGTGCTAAAGGAGAGATGAACCACGGTGTGAATAATACATGGTAGCTTTGAAGGCCAGCAAGACAGTCTGACATGCACCCTTTCCCAGGAGATTCTGTGTGTGTTGAGCACACAGTATATAAAGTTGGATAAGTGTGCTAGGACCCCACATATCTTTTAATGTGAGTGTGCACTCATGTTTGCTATGTGACGTTATGTGGATGCCACTTTAGTTGCTGCATTAAGGATGAGTCCTGATGACTCTTTGAGGGGGAAATGAGAGGACATTATCCTCCATGGAAAGCAAACACTAATAGCCACATTAGTAACCATGGAGATTTGTCTGTGTCTGATACTATTCCATAACGTGTGGCCACGTCATGGAGATACATGGCTGCTGATGTTCAACATATGCACCTTGGATATGTGGCTGCTGTGTGTCATTCAGTGAATGAATACTTTGCTTGTTGTTTTCTTACTTGTGTGGCTGTTGAAATGTGCAAAGTTAGCAAAACCGGAGCTGGCGCCTGCATTCATGTTGGTAGGGGCAGCAAAGATGTCTCCGCCCAAGTCACTGAGGAGGTCAAACTTCTTGTCGTGGAACTGCTGCTGATGCTGCTGTCCTCGGCTCACCACAGGAGACTGGTGGAGACAAGAGATAAATTTGAAAACAATGTTTGCATGTGTTGATTGGTATGGAAATTTGTGAAGGAAATTAGAAAAGAGAAGGAGTTAGCAATAAAAGATTCACTGTATCCAACTAGGTAAATTTTGTAATTGATAAAAAATCTGATGGATCTGTTTACTGCACCTGCTGTTCGGAAATCCTTTGTAAAGTCTGCCTGACTTGTTACCAATTTGCAACTAGCTACCAAATAACATCGTCAAAAGTAAAAATGTCTTCAGTTAGAAAGATTTTGACATAGTAAACAAGCACAAAACTGCTAGCTTGATGTTTCACCATAACATAACAATGACAAGTGTGCTGCATATTAATAATCCTGCTTGTGATTACACCTATATCAGCCAACTGCACATCCATGTAAGAATCTATGTATGCTATGTAAGAATCCGTTTGTGTGGTACACCTGGTTTAATCATTAAACAACTGCACTGTCACTTTGGTTGCTAGAAGAGTTTTTTTTTTTGTTAAATGTTACCAACCACTGACAGGTGAGCCAACATTTCTAGAAATAATTACAAATTTAGCATCTGCGTGTGTTTTTCTTGTTATATTCCCATCACATTGGGACTAAACTGGCTGCACACAAACCCAGTGTCAACAGGGAGTGAAGAGAATCTTGGAATCTCCAGGAATCTTGTTGCACGTGTGGACCAAACTGGTTTTACAGACTCAAAACATGGTCCCCACGGGTATAGTGGGAAATGCCCGTGTTTGTGCTTCGCAAGTCTCACCTGATTTGGTGGCGTGTTCTTGTTAAGGTGTAGAGAGGGCGCCGACTCCCCCAGCAGGGATTTGAGTGGTCTAACTTCTGGGGTGCTGCTGGTGCTGCTGTTTGAGGAGCCAGAGATGGAAGCATGGACTGATGCCACTACCTTGGCCTGCTCAGGAGGTACATACCTTGGAGGGAATTTACATTGTATGCATTTGATCAAAACATATGCTGAGGAGAACTCAAAAAACACAACCTATAAAAGCAATGAAAGTTACCTTGATAAATAAGTAGTACGAT
This sequence comes from Chelon labrosus, assembly GCF_963514085.1. NCBI lineage: Eukaryota > Metazoa > Chordata > Actinopteri > Mugiliformes > Mugilidae > Chelon > Chelon labrosus. The sequence goes on from NC_140346.1 coordinate 3,179,456, forward strand.
ATTATGCGTTACTCTTGATGTATCTGGGATAATAATACAATTAACAAAATATGGGATTTCAAAAGAACGAAGTTACAGTCTTTTGGCAAAACAGACGTTTCAACTATGCAGACCCAAATCTGAAAACAAGAGATGTTTGTTGGAGTGCAGATGCACTAAATGCAACATTCATTCATTTTCTGTAACCGCTTATCCTCTGGAGGGTCACGGGGGGGCTGGAGCCTATCCCAGCTGTCTTTGGGCGAGAGGCGGGGGTACACTCTGGACAGGTCTCCAGTCTATCACAGGGCTAACAAAGAGAGACAGACAACCATTCACACTCACATGCACACCTACGGCCAATTTAGAATCACCAATGAACCTAACCAGCATGTCTTTGGATGGTGAGGGAGGAAGCTGGAGTACCCGGAGAGAACCCACGCAGACACTGGGAGAACATGCAAACTCCACACAGAAAGGCCCCAGATGGAATCAAACCCAGAACCTTACTAAATGTAACAGGAAAGCTAAAATTCTTTGAAACTAACATTTACGAAATACAGGGGGAACAATTAGTTTGTGTATTTGTGTGTCACAAGAGGATGACCTGTGTGAATAAGAATGTCTGCAGCAGAAGTGGCATGTTGAGACTTGCCCCCACTATCACTCTTATCTGGCCGGACTTCAGAGACTAAACACTAGGTGATGCCTAAAAATTTATATTTCTGAAGTCTAAATGAACATTAGGGAAACATGTTTATGTTAAAGATCCATCTTATTGTTCTATTGAGTGTCTTACAGTTTAACTACTGAATATTTATTTGGGATGACTGATCTGTACTTTTTAATTATCAATATGACAGCAAATTCAGTTTTATTTGTCTAAAATAAATGCTCCTTTAATCATCACAATCAAGAGCCAGAATGCTCTACTGACAGCTATACTAAAGCTCATATATATTTGATCAGAATCAAAACTATAATTTCAATTGAATCTTGCACATAAAGCAGCTTGGCTGTAATGACCTAGATTCTGTGCATTAAAAGAGGGGTGTTTGGTGGCTTGCTTCAGGCTAACTGCTATGAGCTGCAGCCTGTGAGACATTCCAAGGCAGAGAAAAGAAAAACACAAAGAAAAGCTACATGTCTGTACAGTGCACAACCCCAGAACTTGTAAAAGTGACGTACCATCTCTTCTTCTCATATTTTTCTTGAAGAAACTCCTTGACTTTCTGTGGTTCTCTGAAGTCTGGCACAGAGGAGGTTCTGTCATCATAGAGACCAAGCCAGATCTGTTTACATACCTGGAACACACAGAATACCAGAAGTGAGTTTTAGTAGAAAAGTGTACTGATGTTTTGAAATTTTAACCATGCGCTTGTAGGTCATTCATTCAATACTGTGGTTCCAATTCTGTTGTAAAACACGAGTTTGCCTAAGCTTAAGACAAGCTGAACACAGTTGCTTGGTGTATAATCAGCCTGTCTCACCTTTCTCTGGCCTGTGGTTTCGGAAAGCATTCCTTAGCATTTGTCTAATCTTGTAAAGAGAGATTTGCAAGCTCATTGAATGTGTGCACACACAGTATAGAGTGCTGCATTGTAGATGGACTGTAAAAGAGTCAGCAAGACTCATGTGTTGTATGTAAGACTGTTGTACTCTCCCTTTAGCTGGCACAGGCATACACAAGAATATACAAGCTCACCATTTTATGATGAGTCAGGTTTTGCAACAGCTCAAAATATGTGAAGCCTTTTGAATCTGTTTTTTTCTTTGCCAAGTGCCGTCTATGGAAAGATTATAAAAAACTTGAAGGCAGCAGTATTTATACAGCAGACTTGAAGGATTCACGCATTATCTCCAACCTTGAGTTTCCTGCATGTCTGCCTGCCCTGCCACTTTTCTACAGCTTATAATAGACTCTGCTTCCCAGGTGGCATTGCTCTATTTCATCCTCCTTTACCAGAAATGTCTCTTTAATGATTGGATGATGACAATGCACTTTGGTTCACCTTTGCAATACAAATGCATGGTGCAGCTCTATAAGATTATGATGGCGGAGAAAAGAAACTCTTGCCTTTAAGCATTTTAATAATTCCATTTTTTTAGATTGTATTTATTCCAGTATTTTGCAAGTAAAGAAGGCCAACTCGAGTATTTATCCTTGTGTGTCAAAGCTATCCATGCAATAGAGTTTGAAGAACTCACATCAATGACTACTGCCATTTTAATAAAGAAGTCATGCAATAATTGTGAGGAACTGTTTTATGCCGGGGCAAACAGCATGGCACAATGAAAGGAGTTGGTCACTGAGAAGTTAGATGCGTGAAGGCTTTTGCTGCAGCTCTTCGTCTAATAGTTCACTGTGGCTCCTCCTATTTGTTCTATTACTCTCTGCAATATTTAAGATTTGACCTGCTCTCACAATGACCCTGAATTTTGAAGCCTCATTTTTGTGGACACCCCTAGATTGCTAGGTTAGAAAAATAATAGCCAACAGCTGAAAATCCATAGACATCATTTATTTCAGAGATTTGTGGTATTTCCACAATATTTGACCTCTTGTTGGCATATTGCTTCTTGCATATGGCTTTGCTTTTGTGCAGTTCTTTCCTGGCTTTATACTTCAGTCACCTGGTTCCTTATACTACAAATGCTGCTGGAGTCTTGACCTTTCTACAATTTCTTTTCCTACTCCATGCACCTTGGTAGCAGGTGAAGTCGCACCAGAAATACAATTTTTTCTACAGCTATGTTTATCTAACCGTAAGTACATCGGCAACGGTAACCGTTGTAGAAGCCCTTGGGTTGGTGAGTCAGCAACTATCAGAAGGCCAACAGGAGGACAATTGGCTATTGTCTGACAACAATTGGCATTTTGCATTCATGTCCAAATATCCGTTTTTTTAAGATTACACTAGCCGTAACTTATAACAGCATGTTTCCTGTGAACATGCCCATACATACCCAGCCCAAAAATATTCAAAATTTATATAAATAAATCAAAAAAAGTTACCACTGTGTTAACTTATCTGGTAAAAGTTAAAAGTGACTAAAAAGGCTTTAAATTCTACAAGATTGTCAGTTTAAGAAAAAGCTAAACAAATGGACAGTCTGCAAAGCAAACTTGCCAAAGCAGTGGTATAGTTTGACCTTGAGCTTAATTATCAACTGTGTTATGTGACGGGGCATGCAGTCATTCCTACCTCATTGCCATGTTTCTGGAGGAACTCGATTTCCTGTTGCGTGAAAGTTGTCATGGAGATGGACTTGACTCTGTGGGGTGGATTCAGTCCTCGTCTGTGGGTGGAAAAATGGAAACAGGGGTCAATTTAATTTGAACACACAGCAAATTAATGCTAGATGTGGACATACACTAGAGTCCAACTTTCAGAATGGGGACATTTAATTACAGTAGGTACAAGTTGAAAGTCTGCCTGCTGCTGTGTGTAACTGAGGATAGGAAGACTGCATTACAGAGAGAAACGACTGACATGAATGATGACAGAGAGACATACTGACAGAAAATAGAAAGGAAGCAGAACAGAACAGAGGAAGTGGGCGAACTCTCTTTTAAGTGACACTGACTGAACTGAGGTTGTCAGCACAGTAAAAGAATGTGCAATCTCCCTTAATAGAAAAACTGCCATTATAGAGTAGCCCATGTGAGCCTTGTTCATTTTCCTGGATAAGGTCACAGCTTGTGCCACAACGGCCCAAATTAAAAATGCCTGGTAACTGTAATGCTTGAAAAGAGACATCATTAGGCTTTTATATTAAGCTCCAGGCCTGCTTGCCTGTGCATTTTTTCCTAGACCCACTACGAAGGGGGTGCAAGGTCACAACCAGTTTTGTCTGTGAAGGTGACCAAACAGTATTTAGCATGCAAGCTGAATGTTTAAAGACTCATGAGAGTGTAACATCTGAACAAGGAAGTCATAACCTGTAATACAGCGTAGTGCTGAGAGCTTCATATATTGAACTTCTTTTGAGATACAGAGTCTTAGAAAAGTTTCTTTATCCACCAGGTTGCAAAGGGAAAAATGAAAGACAACAGAAGTAACCTACAGGAGCTAAAGGGCATAGCAGTCTGCAGAATCTAAGAGACTTAATTATCAGATGCTCTTACACTGTCCAGACCATCTCTTCACTCCTTGTTGACACCGCCCATGTAGCAAAAGCAGCATGTCAGCAGCTCCATTATTCCATCAGTGTGCGCAGTGGATTCATTAATCCACTGCACCAAAGTGCACCAAGTGAAATATTGGTGGCACTAACAGCCCAAGAAATTATCAGTGTGTTTACTTATAACATAGTAAGAAAGTAACCATTGCATAAGCAACACAACCATGATCAACTTCACATTTAAAATTCAATTCAAACACGCCAATACGTTATGCAATATAAAAATAAAATGACATGGCAATGTCAATCAATTGTGTTTGAATTTTTCTAATTTCTAATCTGGATTATAATCTAGGTAGACAGGTAACCTCTGGCTCATAAAAGGAATTGATCCACTTATCTTATTTTCACTTCATTCACAAAGTATTTAAACACAAAAACACAACTGAGCACTGACACTGAATGTAGAGCAGAACTGATGCTGTTTAACATTAATTTGCTTGTCACAACTGTCTAGGAAATGAGAGCTATACTGTCACAATTACTAACACAAACTCATGGTGTAGTCAGATCCTAAAGGCAGTGAAACACTAGACAAGATAGCTAAATTATTTACTACCGTTGGCTCTTACAGAACTTGCTTTCATCTCCCCCTCATTCTTTACATGTCCACCAATCAGCTGTCAGTTCCTCGTATCGTTACACACAACAGGTACAACAGTAGGCTCTGACACAGACTAAAGTAGCCACAAAGTAGTAAACACACATGCAGTGTGTGAACATCCAAGGCGCCGTGTCAACTTACACTGAAGAACACAGGACTGAAAGCAGACGTATACAATAACAATGTCCACATTGTTTCAATTAGAAAGCTGCCGGTGTGTGCTCAGTTAAATGTGGAGTATAGCCATGGGAACGCTTTATCAGCTGCCCAGTAATGTCATGCTGATACTTTCTGACAGGACAGCTAGGTGCTAAATATCAGAAAACATGTTAATATTAGGGCTTGGTTTAAATTACAATTTTCTGATTAAAATTGTTTGAAAGATTCAACATCGATTCATAAAATCCTTGGATCGTTTATTTCTGTTAATGTTATTTCCTGCATACTCTTGTTAGAAATCTCGCTGCGCTCTTGCAAGGACGGTTTTGCAAGGACAAAGCACATGAGGCTGCGCAATGAGCTCAGTACACATGTGATGAAGATCCTAAACATAACAGAAGCTACAACACAGAGCAATGTGATGCCTTAAAGCTGATTGGATTTAAAAAGTATGACGACGGAGAAGAGCTGCACAAAAGCAAGGCCATATGCAAGATGCTCCAACTACAGGTAAAATATTGTGGGTCAACCACACATCTCTGAAAGCAATGACATCAGTTTTATAAAAATGTCTTTCATAACTTTGTAAAATTGTTTTAAAGCTGAAATATTTCTAAATAAATTATTGAATCAAATTGGGACTTGTGAATTGGGAACGAATTAATTCAGGAAATCAACAGCAAAACCCAGCCCGAGTCAACATGACCGCTACGTTATAGCAATAACAGGATTTGCCATGGAAGTGACAAGCTGTTCAATCACCAAATCAACCAGAATAATAAATCAGCCGATTTGTTGGTTGTGGCTTCCCAGATACGATGACTTCATTTCTTTTTTTGTAGACTTTATGGTTTTAATGCTTTTGGTCTGATTATTAAACTTTTGTCATTTTTAGAAAGAAAAAAAAAGTCCATAACAAATGCACCAACAGTTATGAACTCATGGCAGAAAGAAAAGTCTGTAGCAAACTGAAACGTGGTATGTATGACTGAGTCTGTATATTAGAGCTTTATGTGTGTGTTTCAGTGGCCTGAGGAAGGTAAGTGATCAGATCCCAGTCTCATGAACATGAAACTAGGTCAGATTAAGGGAGAAAGTTCCAAAGCCCTTAAGGACTAAATATCATGGCAGCATCTCAGCACAGTTGTCCCATTAAAGACTTCTAGTACTGGTCATGTCATTTTTGTTTGATCATTTTGTTTACTTTAAAACATGTGAGATACATATTATGTAGCTTGTTTTAGTCAAGTCCTTCTGAGTTTTGAAATGTCTCATACATAAGCGGGGGCTACACAAGTCACCTTGTCATCAGAGTAATGCTGATATCAGTCACTGTGGGTATAACCGTCAGATTATTCCAGGGTTCTGTGCGCTGCCTGATACCAAGTACAGTGACATAATGTTATGATCTGACAGTCCGGCAAGCCATCAGACTTGCAGTGTTCAATGACAGTAGGCTCATTATTTTGGAGTCATTAAAACTGCAGCAGTAATCAGTAATTACATAAAGAAACTTCCTCTTACATCTTAAATTATTTCTTACGTGACTTCTTACATTATGAACACATCAATGTGATTAACGACCCAATCAAAGTCCACCTATTTTATCATCGTGTGCTGCGTGGCAGAGTGTGTCAGAGAACAGTATCAACATATTGCGCAGTAAAATAATTATGACCTAGTCTCTACTGTACATCAGACCAGCACAGCCTAAGAAAACTGAGCTCATTCGCATACTGTGACAGCTCCAGGCTAAGAGAAACTGCCAATATTATATCTCAAAGGAATGGCTATGCAAAAGCTTCAATTGGCTGCTTTAAGTCTCTGCAAATAAGATTATTTTACACCTTCCTCTGCAGTATTGCTAAGTAGCTTTTTTCACAGAAAACACCAACCCTTAAAGTTTAATTTGTGGCTCAATTTTTAATTAGCATTAATGTCAACTTAGACCATCATTCACTAGACACTTGGCAGTATTTTACAGTTGCTGCAACGTTTTAAGAAATCAAAAGTCGAGGGCCCAGGAATAGGTTTACAATTCCAAGTCATGGTCTAGTGCATGCATTTGCTTTCACTAATGTACCTAACGAAGAGGCCGGTGAGTGTATTATCTCGGACCTTTGGTGTCTGTGGCACTTCCCTACCTTTGCCATGGTATTTTCACTATTGCAGCCGTGCTTACCAGGGAACACACAGGCCAAGTGGGGTTACTTCCTGCTATGACGAATTCTCCAGAAAGAGACATTGTGAGTGCTGTTCCTCCTGGGAAGGCCTCCACCTTCACAAGGAATGTGTTTACACAGCAAATTCCAAAACCACCCATTAAACAACCACAACTATGGAGGGAGAAGGTTGTTAGGAGGTAGGTAGCTTCCATCACCCCCTAAACAAGTAAACACTGTTACTGCCCTAATGAAATAAATGAAAGAAGGAAATGGGCAAAAGACTCGTCTAAAAAATAATGTCTGCGATTGCCTCAGTAGTGTCTCATGCAATAGTGCGTGGTTTTGCTTTGCTTGACTTAGACAGTACAAATGAAACACTGCCATTATTTATAAATAGTCCTAATAATAAGTCAAGACAAAACAGACCACGACCAAACAGTTTAAGTCTGGACATGAACTTTAATCCTCTCTCTTAGAATGCCAGGATTTATGCTTTTAGAGTTAAAAAGAACAAGAGACAGACAGTGACCTCTCTGCCACTTCCTGTTGCACACATACAGTACAACATCACATGCTGCTGATGAAGCAGCACAGTGGGGCCACACCACTTCCTGAGCCTACAATCACACCCGGCTTCCTGCATGTATCAGTCAGACATCAATCCTTACAACCCAACACTTGTCTGATGCAAAGATTTTACTCCAATTCCCCCCAAACATGTCTAATCTTGATGAAAAGTTGGTAAGATATACAGTGGAGCCTGTAAAAACTCACATTGCAGCTTTTAATATCACTGGGCAAGCAGATGGGAAATACACAGTGGACTCCTCGTGAAGTGAAATGGGGGCAAACTTTTCCCATCAGCCAACACGCAGTTAATCAATTATTTCCAGTGCGACAGTTAATAACGTTCAAGTTCAAACTGAAGACAGCTGAAATAGTTTATGGTCATAATCAGACTCAAAGTCAATCAGGATGTGCCTTTGACAAAGTGAGAGGGTAAAAAAATTACGCAACCAGTCATATATTCCACCGTCAATTCAAACTGAAACTGATCAAGGGGGCTAACGGTGCAGCAAAGACCATCCCTTTCCCCTGCAACATGATGTATGATAACCATTATTCATAAGTGGAAAAGGGCAAGGTGATTTCCATAAAGCGTTAAAAAGAAGCAGTGCAGGCTGCTGGTGGGAATAAGCCGAACAGGACGAACAGTTTATTCAGCTACTTGCTAACAGCCCACAGTCAACTGACTCCTGACAAATGTTTTCACTTACAAAGGCTTGTGATAAAGTTAAAAAAAGTATTTATGGAGGAAAGGTGGGACTTCGAGGGAGGACCATAATCTCATATTTTTTAACGATAAAGGAAAAACATGCCTATAATTACGCACTTGTAAGCAGGATCTGCATGTACATCAGAAAGGTTTTTGCAACACTGGGGGGAAATGTTAAAAATGTGGTGCTTGTATTTTATCAGCTGATGTAGGGTTTTAAGGTTTACTGAATCTAAGTGGTCTCAGAAGACTGCATTACACAAACGTTGTCAGGGAATAGCAACACTGTGCATAATGGTGCGATGTCATGCAATATATGTATCAACAAGGAAATCCGTTTTATATGTCAATTTGTCATTTATCACGGTGGTCAGTGTTTATTACAGACTGTTGTGATTAAACCACTTTAGAATTCTTAGCAGGTGTGGACAGCTGTCAAATAAGGCAAGCTTAGACAGCTCCAGCAAGGTGGGATATCTGTAGCTGCACAGGAAGAAATGGAATGCCTCGCTAATCCCAAATCCCAAACTACAGATGCTTGGTTACACAACTGCACACAGGCTTTAAATCAGGCAAACACTATCTAAAGTCAAAAACCCCAGCTACACAGAAATGATCTATGCAGTGGATAGTCTGTAAACCATTGTTTGAGGTGTACTGCATACAAGTTGACAAATGAAGACTTGTGCTAGAGGTGTTGGTCAGCTGCATGTAAAGTTTAAGTCTTGCTAATATTTTATGTCACGGAAACATTAATAGCCTACTTCCGAATCGGATACAAAAATAGCTGGCTGGACTAAATACAACTGGTGATTGCAGGATTCTGGTATTGCACTTATCTCAGAACAACTTTTACATAGCAATCATGTTTGCACCACAGCTTAGATAAAGTATAACAGGGTATAATACATAGCTAGGCTGCTAAGTAACAAGAGTAATTGAAATGCGCATTCATGTGTCTTTGAATGCGGGGAGTATAATGTAACCAAGCCAACG